>NC_087437.1:81792802-82417802 GCF_036321535.1 Camelus dromedarius | reverse complement strand
CTCCAAACAGGAAGGAAAACTTAAAATATTTCCTATGTTTTTGTTCTTTTTGTTCTTCTTCTGCAATTCTAGCTGGCTCATTCCTAGATCCAGATTTAAACATAGTACATCAGTAATTACGGAATTCTTCTCTGTGTGTTTGCTTCCTCAAGCATATATACAGAGATAAGAAGTTTGTTTATAAAATGTCCTTTCACAATTTACTGCTTGTGTGTTTCTCTTTGTTGGTTGTTAAACTGCCATGCATTAGGCAATAATACAAAATAAAATAGCTAAACCCTATGTATCTCTAAAATGTCACTAGTCTCCCAGACATGTGGTCCCCACTCCTTCAGGAATTGTTTGTATAAGCGTCTGTGGCAGAAATTAATTGCCAACCTGCTGAATTTATGGAAAAGAATGTTTTTGTCTAGATGTGTATCAACATTCCAGGGTCTAGTGGTGTTCCTCGAGGCTAGCACTGTGCTAAGCCCATAGTCAATGCATGTTTGGTGCTAATATATTTATAAAATTTAAAAATGAGGAAGAAATAAAGATCACGAATGGGATAACAGAAAGCAGAACAAATGAAAATTACATTTTCTTGGCTGTCATTAGAAAGACCTAAAATTAAATGTAAGATATCAACTCATATAGTCATTATAAAGTTAAAATTAAGTAATTTGTATTTATGTATTAACTTAATTTTTCTTTAAAAGAGTAACCTATGCCTTATGGGCAAGGCCTTTGAGACAAGTTTTAAATGTTAATATTTTCATTTTTTCTATCTTAAATTTGAACAAAAAGCTCCAACAGTGAGCTAAGCACTATACAGTATTAGCGGAGAATGAGCAAGACTGAATTTTACAGCACCTGGCTAGGGAAGATGCATGCTAATTTTAAAAAAGGAGCAGGGGAAGAAGCCAGGTCCCTTGAGGAAGGACACTGCAATACAATGGCAAGCATATACTTTAGAAATTTCCCCAGTCCTTCCTCAATAAGGCTTTTCTTGAGTAATTATAAACTGAGGAAACAGAATACATAGAAGTTTCTGAAGGGTGTTAGATACAAGGTCCAAGTAAACACTGAGTTAAATACCTAATGACACAAAGTGTGAAAAAAAAAAGGGCATTTCAGCAGGGACACTGCTTTCCATGGACTAGGGAGCCATAAGAAAAATATATATACTAAAAACCAATCTAGATACTAACTACTATATGTAAAATAGATAAACAACAAGGTTCTACTGCATAGCACAGAGTACTATATTCAGTATCTTTTAATAACATATAATGGAAAGAATATGAAAGGAATATATATATATATATATATACGTATAACTGAAACATTATGCTGTACACCAGAAATTGACACAACATCGTAAACAGACTATACTTCAATTAAAAATATTTTAAAAAGCAATCTAAAAAAGAATATGAAAACAAATATATGTATGTATATGCATGACTGGGACATGGTGCTGTACACCAGAAACTGACACATTGTAACTGGCTGTACTTCAATAATAAATAAATAAATAAATAATAAAAAATATAAATAAATAAATAAATATTAAAGACAAAATATTTTTTAAAAAGTAATCTAATAAATAACATTAAGTTCAGATACTGGGAGGTTAAGTATATAGTGTATTTATATGCCAGACAGAAATGATTGTTACAAATTTTAAAATGTGTGGTCTCATGACTGATAAATTTCAAATAATCTTTAATAAAAATATTCTCATATCTCCAGTTCTTTTGAAAGTACTATTTTGTCTCTCAAAACTTTAGACACTAGATATCATAATATCTATTTTCAACATCATTTATTTATTTATTCAACAAATATTTATTCATTGTTTAAAATATATCAGGCTCTTACAGTCTAGGTAGAAAGACCATACACCTAACAAATAAGTGAATCATGTAGTATCTTAGAAGGCAGTTAAGTGTTATGCAGAAAAGGAAAATTAAGCCAGGTTAAGGGGTGTTAGGAGTGCTAGGATGAAAAGGTGGGCTATACTTTTAAATAGAATGATTAGGGTGGGCCTCAATGTAAAGGTGACATTAGAGAGGCCAAGATGGCGGAGTAGAAGGAGCCAGAGCTCACTTTCTTTCATGAACACACCAAAATTGCAACTAACAACAGAACAATTATTGCTAAAAAAAGACTGGAACCTAATAGAAAAGATCTTCCATAACTGAAAACATAAAGAAGAAATCACAAGGAAATGGGTAGGAGGGCTGACTTGCAATATAATCAAATCCCCTACCTACCAGGTAGACGACCCAAACACTGGAGAATAATTACATTGCAGAGGTTCTCCCACGTAAGTGAGAGTTGAGAGCCCCACATCAGGCTCCCTAGCCCAGAGATTTGGCACTGAGAATAGAAGCCCCTAGAGTATTTGGCTTTGGAGGCCAGCAGGGCTTAACTGCAGGAGCTCCGTGGGACTTGGGGAAAAAGAGACTTCACTCTTAAAGGACACATGCAAAATCTTGCACCCACTGGGACCAAGGGCAAAAGCAGTAATTTCATAGGAGCCTGGGCCAGACCTATCAGCTGTTCTTGGAAGGTCTCCTGGGGAGGTGGCTTGGTGGGGACACCTGTGGCTCACCCTAGGGATATAGACATGGTGATGGGCAGATTAGGGAGTATTCATCTGCATGAACTTTCCTTCCTGGAGGCAGACATCTTGCTTGGGTCATTAGCACCAACACCTAGATCCACCCAACAACCATAGGATCCAGTGCTGGTACGACCCAGGCCAAATAACTAACTGGGTGGGTACACATACCCAACCATCAGCAGAAAGGCTGCCTAAAGACTTTCTGAGCCCACAGGTACCTCTAAATATGTCCCTACACACAGTCCCACCCATCAAAGGGCCAGGACCCACCTCCCCCCACCAGTGGGCAGGTAGCAATCAGCCTCTCCCACCAGGAAACCTGTAAGCCTCTAGATAAGCCTCACCAAATAGGGGGTAGACACCAGAAACAGGAAGACTACTATCCTGCAGCCAGTGGAATAAGTCCACAAATGCAGGCCAGACTCTACCCTCGGAGCAGCTAGCCTCTGGCCCATGAGTAACAAGAGGGAAGTGTACTGCTGTGACTCATAGGACATCTCCTACAGAGGGCCACTTCTTCAAGGTCAAGAAACATAACTAACCTACCACATACATAAAAATACAAATAGAAATTCAGACAAAATGAGGCAGCAGAGGAATATGTTTCAGACAAAGGAACAAAATAAAATCCCAGAAGAAGAACTAAGTGATATGGAGATAGGCAATCTACCCAAGGAAGAATTCAGACTAATGATCATAAAGATGATCAGAGAATTAGAAGAATGGGTGCATAGAGTGAGAAATTACAAGTTTCTAGCAAAGAGTTACAAAATAGAAATAACAACTTCCAACAAAGTGAAAAATACAATAACTTAAATGAACAATACAGCAAAAGGAACCAACAGTACACTAAATGAGGCAGAAAAATGGATCAGTGGGTTAGAAAACAGAGTAGTGGAAATCACTACTGCAAAACAGAAAAAAGAAAAAAATAATGCAAAAAAATGAGGACACTTTAAGAGACCTCTGAGACAATATCAAGTGCACTGATATTCACATTACAGGGGTCCCAGAGGGAGAAAAGAGAGAGAAAGGGATAGAGAACATATTTGAAGAGCTAACAGCTGAAAACTTCCCTAACTTGGGAAAGAAACAGTCACTCAAGTCAAGGAAGTGCAACGTCCCATACAGGATTAACCCTAAGAGGAATACAATGAGACATATGTCAATTAAAATGACAAAAATTAAAGCTACAGAGAGAATTTCAAAACTCCCAACAAACAAAATTCCAGGACTAGATGGCTTCATAGGAGAATACTACCAAATGTTTAGAGAAGAGTTAACTTATATTATTCTGAAACTATTACAAAAATTTGCAGAGGAAAGAATAGCTCCAAATTCATTCTGTGAGGCCACCGTCACCCCGATTCCAAAACCAGACAAAGATATCATTTGAAAAATTGTAGGCCAATATCACTGATGAACTTAGATGCAAAAATCCTCAAGAAAATACTAGCAAATTGATGCCAATAATACATTAAAAGGATCATATACCATGATCAAGTGGGATTTATCCCAGGGATTCAAGGATTTTTCAGTATCTGTAAATCAATCAATGTGATACACCACATTAACAAACTGAAAAATAAAATCCATATAATGATCTCAATAGATGCAGAAAAAGCTTTTGATAAATTTTATTATCCATTTATGATAAAAATCCTCCAGAAATTGGGCATAAGGGAACATACCTTAACATAATAAAGGCCACATATGACAAACCCACAGCTAACATCATACTCAATGGTGAAAAGCTGAAAGCATTTCCTCTAAGATCATGAACAAGACAAGGATGCCCACTATCGCCACATTTATTCAACATAGTTTTGGAAGTCTTAACCACAGCAATCAGAGAAAAAAAGGAAATAAAAGGAATCTAAACTGAAAAAGAAGAATTAAAGAAGTCACTGTTTGCAGATGACAAGATACTATATATAGAAAATCCTAAAATCGCCACCAGAAAATGACTAAAGCTCACCAATGGATTTGGTAAAACTGTAGGATAAAAACACATTTATTGTACCATCCAGCCAAGGGTACAAACATAAAACATTTCAAAATTTAAGGAGAATATGAAAACATCAGGCAATACCTAGAGTACTACTATAAATATAGCCTTTACCTATAGTAAAAATTAAGCCATTCAAACATTTTGGTCATCATCCCAGTCTTTCTTCCCACTTGGAGGCTTGGGCTCACCAGCTGACTTTGCCATGATAATCTGATTCACTCTAAGTATAGTGACTGCAGCATTAGTAGCCAGTTTGATAGCCCAGTATTTTCTCAGGTAAGTATCTTTAACGCCAGCTTTCAACATGTCCTTTACAGCAGGAACTTCAGCCTCAATATCTAATCCAACATTTTTACTTCCTTCTTGATGTACTGCATAAAGTTTAGAGATTATTTCATTGGCCTAAACTCCAGTTTTCTGCCAGTACCCAGGAAATAGCTTTGAATGTCTCAGCAAACTTTTTAATGGCATACTATTCAAGTCTCCATATGATGTGATCTGTTTGACTAACTCAACTTCTGTTGCTCCACCTCCAGGTACAAGATGTTTATCTCTTGTGAGAACTTTGAAAGTATTAATACCATCATCTACTGCTTTTTCTATATTATCCATCAGATTGTCTGTAGAGCCTCGAACCACTATGATAAAAATGGCACCATCTTCCTTTTTGTGCTTAAAAACAACCACCCGCATATCTCCAACTCTGATAGGTCAACATTGCCAGAATGTCATATTTCTTCAAGGACAAGAGGAGTCAACCTAGGAAGAGTAATAGCACCAACTGTTTTACATAGTCTACTGATACCCAATTTTGAGTTCTGCCTCACCAACATGATACTGTATTTGTTTGCAAAATGAAGAGTCATGTCTGACATGTAAAACAGTTGGTGCTACTATATATTCAAGAAATCAGTCAACTAAGTTATAAATAGTAAGTATTTCATTTGTGTCTTTTTTTCAGATTCCTCATATAAGTGATGTCATATGGCATTTAAAAAATTTTTGTTTATTTTTTATTGAAGTATAGTTGATTTACAGTGTTGTGTTAGTTTCAGGTGTACAGCAGAGTGATTCAGTTATATATATATATTTTTTTCTTTTTCAGATTCTTTTTCATTATAGGTTATTACAAGATATTGAATATTGTTACCCATGCCATGTAGTAGATCCTTGTTGTTTCTCTGTTTTATGTAGTAGTATGCATCTGTTAATCCCAAACTCCTAGTTTATCCCCATCCCCTTTCCCCTTTGGTAACCATGAGTTTGTTTTTGATGTCTGTGAATTTGTTTTTTAAATAAGTTCATTTGTATCATTTTTTAAGATTCCACATATAAGTGATATCATCTGATATTTGTCTTTGACTTACTTCATTTAGTGTGATAATCTCTAGGTCCATCCATGCTGCTACAAATGACATTATTATCAACTACTTGGAGAAGTTGTTTGTAACAATCAATGCAGTAGCTATTTTAAGTGAGCCAGAAGTACAGCATCCTGCTGCAAAAATGATCATAATAGCTTCTCACACACAAGAGCAAATCAAAACCACAGCTGATACTGGTGCAAATATAATAACAGGTGGCAAAGTGTCAGACATGATTCTTCATTTACTAAAATTCATCAATCCTTCAGCAGTCTTTATCAGTACCGTTCCCTTAGTGTCTGTTCTGCCATCAAAAGGACAAAAGTACACTGATATTTTTCCATCTTTGACAGCTGTTACATTACCTTTGGTTTCCTTCTTAAAAACCATGCCATGCAATACCGAAAAGGAATAGATACCAGAATTGAGAATTTTACAAACTCTGATGTCATCAACACTGAAATGGCAGGAATCAGGAAAAATAGATACATATGCCTGAGCAATAAGTGTGGCTGGAAACACTTTATTTACCATACTCTTTACTCATTATGGAACTATGGAGGAGAGATGACACTTCATCAACATCCTGAAGGTTTTTTGCAGAACAACATACCAAGTCAGGAAGAATCTCATAGGCTTTTCTGCAGGCTATTTTAAAACTTTCTATGACCTCTGAAACTCATAGGCCAACTCTCAGAAGCTCTTCAGCTAATTCCAAAAGAGCTCCAGCAAAAACCAGAACAAAATTTGTGCCATCTCCAACCTCTTGCTCTTGTGTGTGAGAAGCTATTATGATCATTTTTGCAGCAGGATGCTGTACTTCTGGCTCACTTAAAATAGCTACTGCATTGATTGTTACAAACAACTTCTCCAAGTAGTTGATAATAATGTCATTTGTAGCAGCATGGATGGACCTAGAGATTATCACACTAAATGAAGTAAGTCAAAGACAAATATCAGATGATATCACTTATATGTGGAATCTTAAAAAATGATACAAATGAACTTATTTAAAAAACAAATTCACAGACATCAAAAACAAACTCATGGTTACCAAAGGGGAAAGGGGATGGGGATAAACTAGGAGTTTGGGATTAACAGATGCATACTACTACATAAAACAGAGAAACAACAAGGATCTACTACATGGCATGGGTAACAATATTCAATATCTTATAATAACCTATAATGATAAAGAATCTGAAAAAGAAAAAATATATATATTTGTAACTGAATCACTCTGCTGTACACCTGAAACTAACACAACACTGTAAATCAACTATACTTCAATAAAAAATAAACAAACATTTTTAAACGCCATATGACATCACTTACATGAGGAATCTAAAAAAAAAGACACAAATGAAATACTTACTATTTATAACTTAGTTGACTGATTTCTTGAATATGTATAAGCATATTTGACTGTCCTTTATGATTGGATTAACCCATTCTGTTGATTCTTATTTTGTAGTTGGCTTTATTCCTTTGATAACTATGTAAGTTTAAAAAGCTAAAGCTCTCATCTGTTCCTAGAAACAATGATCAGTACATTTATGTAAACTAAAATATGTGCAGTATACTGTATATATGTATTTACATGCAATATAATATATATGTGCAGTTAAACTGTCTTCAGAGCTAAAGACACAAATAGACTGAAAGTGAGGGGGGAAAAATAATTTCTTGCAAATGTAAATGACAAGAAAGTGGAGGTAGCAACATTCAAATCAGATAAAGTATATTTGAAAAGAAAGACAGAAGGGCATTATAAAAAAGACAGAAGGGCATTATAAAGACAAATGGATCAATACAAGAAAAAGATATTACACTTTTTAATATGACTGCTTTTAATACAGGAGCAACTAAATGCATAAAACAAATATTAACACACATAAAAGGAGAAACTGACAATAATACAATAATACAATAATAGTAGGGGAGTTTAACATCCCATATACATCAATAGAATGACTATCCAGACAGAAAATCAGTAAGAAAACAGTGGTCTTAAGCAGACCAGTTGGAATTAATAAATGTCTATAGGACATTATATCCAACAACAGCAGAATACAGTTTTTGCAAGTGCATATAGAACGTTCTAGGATAGATCCTATGCTAGGACACTAAAGTCTCAACAAATTTAAGAGAAAAACAGTATCAAGCATTGTTTCCAATCACAATGGTAGGAAACTAGAAATCAGTCACAAGAAGAAAAATTGGAAAAACTCACATTTGGAGACTAAACACCATGCTAGTGGAAAAAAAAAAAAAACAGTCATTGAAGAATTCCAAGAGGAAGTCAGAAAATACCTCAAGACAAATAAAAATGGAAACATACTTTCCAAAATCTATGGAAGGCAGCAAATGTTCTAAGAGAGAAGTTTGCAGCAATACAGGCCTGCCTTAAGACACAAGAAAAATCTCAAATAAACAACCTAACCTGCTATCTAAAGGAATTAGAAAAAGGAACAATGAACAAGGCCCAAAGTCAGCAGAAAGAAAAAAATAATAAAGATCAATGAAACTGATTTGCTTTTTTTTTCTTTTTGAAAAAATAAACAAAATTGATAAACCTTTGCCAAGGTCATCCAGAAAAAAAAAGAGAGAGAAGTCATATAAAATAAGAAATGAAAGAGGACAAAAAACAACCAATATCACAGAGATACAAATATATATATAACCAAATACTATGAAAAATTATATCCAACAAATTGGACAACCTAGAAGAAATGGACACATTTCTAGGAATTTGGCCTTCTACAGATTGGACTTCCAGAAATTTTAGATTTCTACAATTTTAATTTCTAGAATTTCAAGACTAAATCAGAAATAAACAGACATTCTCAACAGGCCAATTACTAGTATTGAAACTGATTTGTAATAAAAACCTCTCAGGAAACTGAAATCCTGAACAGGATGGCTTCACAGGAGAATTATACCAGACATATAAAGAAGAGCTAATATCCATCTTTCCCAAGCTATTCCAAAAAATTGAAGAGCATGGAACATTCTCAAATTCATTCTACAACTCACCATTACTCTGATACCAAAACCAGACAAAGACACTACAAAAAAAAAAAAAAAAAAAAAAGGAAATTACGGGATTGTATCTCTGATGAACATAGATATAAAAATTATCAATAAAATACTAGCAAACTGAATTCACCAATATGTAAAAAGGATCATACATCATGATCAAGTGTGATTTATTCCAGGGATGCAAGAATGGTTCAATATCCACAAATTAATCCATGTGATATACCACATTACAAAAAGGATAAAAATTACATAATCATTTCAATAGACAGAGAAAAAAGCATTTGACAAAATTTAACACCCATTCATGATACAAATTCCCATTAAGCTGGTATAGAGAAAACATATCTCAATATAGGAAAGATCATTTCTGACAAATGCATAGCGAACATCATACTCAACAGTGAAAAGCTTAAAGCTTTCCTTTTAAATAAGAAACAAGACAAGGATGCCCATTCTCATCATTTCTATTCAACATAGTATTAAAAGTCTTAACTATAGCAATCAGACAAGTAAAAGAAATAAGAGGTATTCAAACTGGAAAGACAGAAATAAATTTGTCACTATTTGCAGATAGCATGATACTATATACAGAAAACCCATAAAGTCTCCACCAAAAAAAAACCCTTTTAGAATAAATGAATTCAGTAAAGTTGTAGAATACAAGATTAATATCCAGAAATGTGTTGCTTTTCTATACACTAATAATGAATTATCAGAAAGAGAAAGCAGAAAAAAAGACCATTTAAAATTGCATCAAAAACAATAAAATACTTAGGAGTAAACTTAAGCACAGGGTAAAAGACCAATACTGTAAAAACTATAAAACACTGATGAAGGAAACTGATGATGTTGTGAAGAAATGGAAAGATATCTGTGTTCCTTCCATGGGTTGGAAGAATTAATACTGATAAAATGGTCATACTACCCATAGCAATTTACAGATTTAATAAAATCTCTGTCAAAATACCTATGACATTTTTCACAAAACTAGAAAAAATAATTGTAAAATTTATATGAAATCACAAAAGATCCAGAATTGACAAAGTAATCTTGGGTAAAAAGAACAAATCTTGAGATAATTCACAAGTGGCCACATAGGAAGATCCTGACCTCATCTCTTCTTACAAACACATCAAAATTACAACTAATTACACAACAAAAATTACAGAGCAATTATTGATAAGTAAGACTGGAATCTCCAGAAAAGATCTTCTACAATTAAGTACAAGGAAGGAACAACAATGAGATGGAATGGAGGAGTGGAGTCACAGTTTGGTTAAGACCCATAACTTTGAGTGGTGATCCACAAACAGGAGAATAATTACAATTGCAGAGATTCTTCTCAAGGAGCAAGGGGTCTGAGCCACACATCAGGCTCTCCAAACTGGCAGTCCTGCACCAGGAAAACAAGCCCTGAGAACATCTGGCTTTGAAGGCTGGTGGGGCTTACTTTCAGAAGACCCAGAGGGCTGTGGGAAATAGACACTCCACTCTTAAAGGATACACACAAAATCTCACATGCTCTGGGGCCCAGATCAGAAGAAGTAATTTGAAAGAAGCCTGAGTCATACCCACCTGCTGATCTTGGAGAGGCTTTGAGAGAGGCAGGAGGAAACTGGAGGTAACACTGAGAACACAGACACTGGTGGTAGCCATTTTGGGGAGCTTATTCTACCATGTAGACACTGGTGCTCACCAGCACTAGTTTGGAATCTTCCCTCTAGCTTATTCAACTTAGGTCCAAGCCCTACCACACACTGACCCCAACAGAGTGGGACACCTCAGGCCAAGCAACAAACAAGGTGGGGACATAGCCCCACCTACCAACAGGCAGGCTCCCAAATGACTCTTTGAGACCACAACCACCTCTGGACACTGCCCTGTCCATCACAGGGCCCAGAACTCAGCTTCACATACCAGAGTGAAGGCACTAGACTCAGCTGAATGAGGAGCCCAAAGTGTCAGGGCCCTGAAGCCAGAAACCCCATGACCCAGCTCCATTCACCACTGGGTAGATAGCAGCCCAAGGACACAATGGGCACCAGCTGTGCCTACCTGGGGACTGACACCAGCCCCAAGATCTCTGCTTTCCTGAAGTACATTACCAATAGACCCAGCCCACCCACCAGCAGGCTGGCACCAGCCCCAGGATCCCACTGGCCCCCACCCCAATCACCAGCAGATCAAATCCAGCTCTGGGACACCTTGAACCCAACATCCAGTAGCCCCAGGATCTAGCTCTACTTATCAGCTGGCTGACAACAGCTTCAGGAACCCCTGGGCCTTGCCACTAGAGACCCTGGGATACATCTCCACCCACCAGTGAGCCATCAGTAGCCCTTGGATCACTTGGTCTCCAGCCCTGGCACCAACCCACCAACACCAGCTCTAAGAGACATTGGACTCCTCAGCCAGCTGCCTCACTAGGCCCACACGACCTTTCAGATATCTGAGACCTGCAGCCGGCCATATCAAGAACACTCCCACCCACCAGCAGGCTGAAGCTAGATCCAGGAACTCTGGTCCCTCAACTACCCACTCCAGAACCTGGCTCTGCTCACCAATGAGCCAAAACTACCCAAGGCCCCCTCCACAGCCAGCTATATCAAGACACAGCCCTACCAACCAGTGGTAGACAGAATCTGCTCAAGGCAGGGCATAGCAACCAACCCAGCCAGTGCCCAGCCATGCCTAGAGACCACCCATAGCAATCAGCCCACCAAAACAGAAAAACTCATGCAGCTTACATAAGGGATGTCCCTAGAGAATATATCTCTGGTGACCAGAGGGGAGTTCTAGGATGCAGAGGATACTCCTACAAAAAGTCACTTCTGCAAGATCAAGATCAGGTAGCATAACCAACCTACCAACAAAGAACAAAAACAGCATATTAGGCAAAATGAGATGACAGAAGAACATTTTCCAAATGAAGGAACAAGATTAAAAATCCCAAAGAACTAAATGAAGTGGAGATAGACAATCTATCCAACAAAAAGTTCAAAGAAACAGTTGCAAAGATGATCAAAGAACTAGGAGAAGAATGGATGAATAGAGTAAGAAGTTAGACTTTTTAACAAGTAGTTATAAAATATAAAGAAGAATCAAGCAATAAAATGAGTAAACTAAAAAATACACAGGAAGAAATCAACAGTAGATTAGTTGATACAGAAGAACATAGTGAGCTGAAAATCACTGAACCTGAATAATAGAAAAAGAAAGAAAGAAAAGAAAGGAAAGGAAAGGAAAAGAAAAGAAAGAAGAAAAAAGAAAAGAAAAAAAAAAGGAAAGAAAGAAAGAAAGAAGGAAGGAAGGAAAATCAGGACAGTTTAAGAAACTTCTAGGATAATAACAGACATAGTAACAGTCTTATTACGGAGGTCCTAGACGGTTAACAGAGATAGAAAGTAGCAGAGAATATATGTGAAGAAATATTAGCTGACATCTTTCCTAACCTGGGAAAGCAAACAAACACCCAAGTCTGGGAAGCACAGAGAGTCTCAATCAGGATCAACACAAAAAGGATGACAGAAAAGACACATTGTAATTAAAATGGCAAAAATTAAAGATAAAGAGAATATAGAAAGCAGCACAGGAAAAGCAACAAGTTCCATATAAGGAAGTTCCCTTAAGGCTACTTTTCAAATTGCAAGGGAAAGAACAGAAGAGGAAAGGAACAAAAAGAAACAAACAAACAAAAGAACTACAACATAATCCCAGAATAATGAACAAAATGGCAGTAAGTACATGCCTATTAATAATTACTTTAAATGTAAATAAACTAAGTGCTCCAGTCAAAAAACAGACAGCAGATAAACAGGTACAAAATAAAAAAGCATATATATATTGCCTACAAGAGACTCACTTCAGACCTAAAAAGATATACAGACTAAAAGTGAAGGGGTAGAAGAAGTTATTTCATGCAAATAGAAATCAAAATAAAGCTGGGTAGCAATACTTATATCAAAAAGATAGACTTTAAAATAAAGATGTAACAAGAGACAAGGTTATATAGTGATCCAGGAATAAATTCAAGAAAACAATTATAAATATATCTAATATAGGAGCACCTAAGTACATAGAGCAAATATTAACAGACATAAAGGGAGAAATTGAGAGTAATGCAATGACAGTAAGGGAATTTAACACTCCACTTACATCAATGAACAGAGCATCCAGACAGAGTATCAGTAAGGAAACACTGGCCTTAACTAACAAATGAGACCAGTGGAACTAACAGACAGACAGAGACAGACACAGAGAGAGAGACAGACAGACAGACAAAGATAAAGAAGATTTCATCCCAAAGCAGCAGAATACATATTCTTTTCAAGTTCACATGGAATATTTTTCAGGATAGATCACATGCTTGGCCACAAAACAAGTCTCCGTAAATTAAACAAAGCTGAAACCATATTGAGCATCCTTTCTGACCATAAATCTATGAGACTAGTAATTAATCAACTACAAAAAACTGAAGAAGAAAACAAAAACACAAGGAAGTTAAACAGTACACTACTAAACAAAAAATGAACCACTGAAGAAAGCAAAAAAGAAATTAAAAATACTCAGAGACAAATGAAAATGAAAACACAATTCAAAATATTTGGGACACAGCAAGCAGTTCAAAGAGTGGAGTTCACACCGATACAAGCCTATCTCAGGAAACAAAAAAAAACTCAAACAACCTAACCTTACACCTAAAAGAACTAGAAAAAGAATAACAAACAAAACCCAAGGTTAGCAGAAGGAAAGAAATCATAGAGCAGAAATACATGAAATAGTGTCTAAATAAATAATAGAAAAGATAAATGGGACTAAGATCTGGTTTTTTGAAAAGATAAACAAAATACATAAATGTTTAAGCAAGAGTCATCAAGAAAAATAAGAGAGAGAGCATAGAGCAATAAAATCAGAAATGAAATAGAAGTTACAACCAACACCACAGAAATACAAAGGATCATAAGAAATTACCACAAAAAATCATATGCCAATAAAATGGACAACTGAGAAGAATTAACAAAATCCTAGAAATGTTCAAGCTCCCCAGGCTAAACCAGGAAAAAACCAAAACAGAAAATATGATCAGATTTGTTACCAGTAAGGAAATGGAATTAGTAGTTTAAAAAACTCTGAACAAATAAAAGCCCAGGACCAGATGGATACATTGATGAATTCTACCAAACATTTTGAGAAGAGTTAACACCTATCCATCTCAAACTTTTCCATAATATTGTAGAGAAAGAAATTCTGTTCATTCTATGAAGCCAGAATCACCCTGGTACTAAAACCAGACAGACATATCACACAAAAAAAGAAAATCACAGGCCAATATCACTGATGACCAGAGACAAAAATCCTCAACACAATATTAGCAAACCAAATCCAACAATATGTAAAGGATTATGCACCATGATCAAGCAGGGTTTATTCCAAGGATGCAAAGATGGTTTGATATCTGTAAATCAATCAATGTGATACACCACATTAACACACTGAAGAATAAAAATCATAGGATAGTTTCAATAAATGTAGAAAAAGCTTTTGACAAAATTCACTATCCATTTATGATAAAAAAAGAAAAACTTTTCACAAAGTGGATATAAAAGGAACATACCTCATCACAAAACAGGCCAAATATGTTAAGCCCTCAGTTAACATCATACTCAATAGTGAAAAGCTGAAAGTACTTCCTCTAAGATCAGGAACAAGACAACAATCTTCATTCTCATCACTTTTATTCAACGTAGTACTGGAAGTCCTAGCTATAGCAGTAAGACAAAAAAAAAAAAGATAAATAAAAAGAATCCAAAATGCAAAGGAAGAATTAAAACTGTCACTATTTGCAGATGACATGATACTACATGTAGAAAATCCTATAGACACCATCAAAAAAATACTAGAGCTGATCAATGAATTTGGTAAAGTTGCATGATACAAAATTAATAATTAATGTAAATAAATCTGTTGTACTCCTGTACACTAACAACAAACTATCAGAAAGAGAAGTTAAGGAAACAATCTCATTTATAATCACATCAAAAAAAATACCTAGGAATAAATATAAGCAAATAAAAGACCTGTACTTGGAAAACTATTAAGACACTGATTAAAGCAATTAAAGATGATAAAAAGAGATGGAAAGATACATTATGTTCTTGGATTAGAAGAGTCAATGTTGTTAAAATGACCGTATTACCCAAGGCAATCTACAGATTCATTGCGATCCCTATCAAATTACCAAAGGCATTTTTCACAGAACCAGAACAAATAATCTTAAAATTTATTTGGAAATATCAAGGACCCTCAAATACCAAGAGAATCTTCAGAAAGAACAACAAAGCAAAAGTTATCATACTTCCTGACTTCAGACTATACTACAAAGGTACAGCAATCATTACAGCATGGTTTTGGCATAAAAACAGACACACAGATCAATGGAACAGAATAAAGAGCCCAGAAATAAGCCAACATACTTATGGCCAATTAATCTATGAGAAACGAAGTAAAAATTTACAATAGTGAAAAGCCAGTCCCTTCAATAAGTGGTGCTGGGGAAACTAGACAGCTACATATAAAAGAATGAAATTTGAAAAGTATCTCACCATATACAAAAATAAACTCAAAATATTTTAAAGATATAAATGTAAGACTGGAAACCATAAAATTTTTAGAAGAGAATATAGTCAGAACACTCTTCCACATAAATTGTAGCAATAATTTTTTGGATCTGCTTCCTAAGGCAAAAGAAACAAAAGCAAAATAAACAAATGGGATCTAATTAAACCTAAAAGCTACCCAGCAAATGAACTCATTGACAAAATAAAAAGACAACTTACTGAATGGGAGACAGTATTAGCAAATTATATAACTGATAAGTGGTTAATATCCAAAGTATGTAAATAACTCATACAACTCAATATCAAAGCCTGATTGAAAATAGGCAAAAGACCTGAATAGATATTTTCCAAAGAAGATATACTCGTGAACAACAGGCACTTGAAAAATGCTCAACATCACTTATCTTCAGAGAAATGCAAATCAAAACTACAGTGATATATCATCTCACACCTCTCTGAATGGCTATCATCAAAAAGACCAGAAATAATAAATGCTGGTGAGGTTGTGGAGAAAAGGGATCCCTTGCACACTGTTGGTGGGAATGTAAATTAGTGTAACCACTAAGGAAATCAGTGTGGACGTTCTTCAGAAAACCGAAAATAGAACTACCATATGAACTAGCAATTATACTCTTGGTTTATATCCAAAGAAAACAAAAATTCTAATTCAAAGAAAGATTCATGCACCCCAATCTTTATAGCAGCTTCATTTAACAATAGTCAAGATATAGAACTAATGTAAGTGTCCATCAACAGATGAAAGGATAAAGAAGATACACATACACACACAGAGACAATGGAACACCACACAGCCATATAAAAGACTGAATTTTGCCATTTGCAACAACATAAATCGTCCTGGAGGGTATTATGCTTAATGAAATAGGTCAGACATAGAAAGACAAATACTGCATGTTATCACTAATATGTAGAATATAAAAAATAAAATAAATATAACAAAACAGAAACACACTCACAGATATATAGAACAAACTAATGGTTACAAGTGGGGAGAGTGAAGTGGGTAGGGGCAAGATATGTGCAATGGATTGAGGTACAAATTACTATGTATAAAATTAATAAGTAACAAGGATATATTGTGAAGTACAGGAAAATATACCCATTATTTTGTGATAACTTTAAATGGGGTATAATCTATAAAAATACTGAATGACTATGTTGTACACCTGAAACTAATATAATACTATAAATCAAGTATACTTCAATTTTAATATTTCTAAATTCAAAAAATAAATTGTTAAAAAGAAAAAATGAGCAAGACCTTAAATAGATATTTGTCCAAAGATCTATCAGTTCCCAACTGGCTCATGAAAAGGAATTCATCACCATCTATCATTAACAAAATGCAAATCAAAACCATAATGAGATACCATTTCATGCCCACTGGGAGACTTCAATCAAGAAAATGTAAAGTAACAAGTATTGGAAAGGATGTAGAGAACTGGACTCCTCATAGATTGCTGATGGGAATGTATCATGGTGCAGTTGCTGTAGAAAACAGTTTTGCTATTCCTCCAAAAGCTAAATATAGAACTACCATGACCCCATTTCCACTTCTAGATATATTTTATTTCAAGAGAAATGAAAACATATGTCCACATAGCAACCTGGACACAAATTTTCATAGGAGCATAATAGCTGAAAGATAGAAATAACCCAAATGTTCATCTATGGACTAATAACTATAAACAAATTATGGTATATACAAACAATGGAATATTATTCAGCTACAAAAAGGAACAAAGTACTGTTACATGCACCAAGTTGGACAACCTCAAAAACATTATGGTCAGTGAAAGACGTCAGATACAAAAATCACATACTACATGATTTTTTTATATGATATACCCAGAATAAGCTAATCTATCAAGACATAAGGCCCATTAAAATTTACCAGGGGATAGACAGAAGAAATGGAGCATGATTACTGAAGATATTTGAAGTGTTTTATGGGATGATAAAAAAGTTTCAAAACTAAAAAGCACTGGTAGTTGTTCAACATTATGAATATACTAAATACTACTGCATTGTACCCTAACTACCACTGAATAGCACACTTTAAAATGGTTAATTGTATATTATGTAAATTTTATCTAAAACAAAAAACTTCCCCACAATAACACCAGAATAAGATAACTTTACAAAAAAGATTTAGGAAAAAAAATATATGGAACAAGTAATACCCATGTATCACAAACTACTTCATTGAATAAGGAGAAAAAATGTCCATTTTATTTTATAAGGCTAGAAAAAGCTTAATAACAAACCCCAAGTGGGACAATACAACTTAAGGGGATATTACAACAAACTAATTTTAAATATATGTTAATAGAGAAAAGAATACTAAGTTCAATACACCAGCTAATTAAAAATCTTCATCACAACTCTGAGTGCCTTAAAAAGGTTCATCCATTAACATGACACAACTAACAAAAGAATCAATGATCATGAAGAGGAATCAGTAAAAATTACCCAAACTAAAGCAGAAAAATTGAACAGAGTAAATTAAACAAGGAAAAAGAAAAGGACAGAACACCCCAGAGCTGTGGTACAAACCAAAAAGTATAAGCAAGTATAACTGAAATGTCAGAAAGAGAAGACAGAGAGATAGACAAAGAAATATTTAAAGAGGTTATGCTGAAAATTTTCCAAAATTATTGACAGTCACCAAACTACAATTTCAAAAAGCTCAAAAATACCAAAGAGGCTTTTTAAAAAGAAATTGACACCACATGATTTTTTTGCTCAAAACCAAACACAGAAAAGCCTGAAGGAAGTCAGAGAAAAAGCCATAGGGAAGATCTTTAGCCAAAATTCAGACTTCACATTAAAAACTATGAAAGCTGAAAACAATGGAGACATCTTTAAGATGCAAAAGACAAAAACTATTTACAAAGAATTTTATACACAGGGTAAACAGCATCAAAATGACAACTTCTGCTCCTCCAAGGACACAGTTAAGACAATGAAACAGCTAGATACAGAACAGAAGAAAATATTGCAAATTACATAGTTGATTAAGGACTTAGGTCTAGATTATATAAAGAACTCTCAAATTCACTGTTAAGAAACAATCCAATAAAAAATGGACAAAATAGACACAACCAATGAAAGCAAATTTATATAGCAAATAACCACATGAAAACTACACCCACAGTCATTTTTGAAATGCAAACTACAATGAGATAATGCTACATGTTTCTTACAATAGTTAAAATTATTTGACAATGTAAAGTGATAACAAGGATTTAACGCACCTGGAAATCTCATCTTATTAGTGGGAATGCAAAATAGTTCAGGATGAAAAATGGTTTGGGAGTTTATTATAAAGTTAAGTACAATTATCATATGACAACCTCCTTATGTTAACCCTAGAAAGTATACACTAATAATTTTATTTACAATCAGTAACAATGTGAAATAACCCAAATATTCCTCAACTGGGGAATGGGTTAAAAAAAGTGATATACCCACACAATAGACAACAACACAGCACTAAAATACATCGAATTACTGATACACACAGACAGTATGTACAGTTATAGCAGTTTTTCAAGTCCTGAGAAACACACCAACAGCTGCTAAGATACAGAATAATTCTATCACCCCTCTCAAATTCCCTGTACCACTCTGTAGTAAACTCAGTCTCACATTCAACCCCTAGTAATCACTAAACTGTTTTTTTAACTTCTGTAGTTTTGTCTTTGCAAGAATGTCATGTAATGAAAGCAAACAATATATAGCCCTTTGACTTCTTTCACCTAGTTAACTGTATTTGAAGATCATTTATCTTTTAGCAGTATTACATACACTTCCTCACTTTCTTTTTATATATTTTTCAAACTCTCTTTTCTCTTGGTTTCCATGATACACATACAGTTTTCCTTTGATCTCATGGTACTTTTTTTCAATCTCCTTTGCAAGATCCTTTCAGTATCAAACCTTTGCAATTAAACTTTAAGACTTTAGAAATCAGTCCTGAACTCATTTCTTCTATATTTATGGTCTCTCACTATGGTGACAATACTCATTTCCATGATTTTAAATGTTACCTATACGCTCGAGTCACAAATTTATATCTTTGTATCATAAACCCAGATGTACTCATCCAATGTATCCACACTTACTCTTTCCTCACCAGGGCACTGATAGGTGGAGCAGAACTGATTTGATTGGGAGTTTAGCATTCCTTTTTGGGGGGTTCAGCCAATTAAGCCCTCAGCTAGGTTCTGTGTTCTCCACTTTCCCCTCATAAGAGGTTAGAACTTCTTTTTATGACTCCAAGGAATCCCTCTAAAATGCTTAGTTTGTTTTCTGCACTCAGAGCGTCAACTGAACTTAACAATAGCCACCCAATTCTTAACGTTGTTTTAGTTTCCATTTCCCAAATGTTTCTCAAATGCCTGATACACGAGCCCAGCTAATGGATTTCCTTACCCTGTTATACCTTCCCAATGCACCATCAGTAAAACTTTCAACAACTAGATGGTCATGCCAGGGTCCTCTGTGCTCTACATGCTACCAGTGATGGAATCATCATTGTCAGATTCTAAGACAGTGTTTCACCTGCAGGATGCTCAACAGATGCCTTTGGAATCAATACTTGTAGAAAGCAGGTAAGAAAAGAGGGAGAAGCAGGGCCAACAACACTGTTAGTTAAACCTATGACAAGCTGTAGAACTAGATGCCTCTTAAAGGTCTGTCTCCTATTGGAACAAGATGGTCAGCCTTTTATTTGTCATTGGATGTACACACTCCCCCATACCAGAAGCAGTGTGACATTGTGTGATACGGCTTTCTGAAAAGATCCATAAAGGGACTGACAGATGAAGACTGTCTTCTATCAGTGCTCTCACAGCTAGGGCAACAAATCCTTCACTGAAGGGGGATCCATGTGGTCAATTTCAGTATCCACCACAATGTTCCAAACCAAACTCTTAAAATTCAACCAACAACCCCCTCCCCCAAATGTGATCCTTTTCCACTCTTCCCCATTTCAGGACTCCATCCAGCAATTCTAAAATTAGAAACCTAGGAGTCCTTCCTAATATCTTCTTTATTACCAACCACCCACAACATATATTACTATTAAATGTACACATTTTAACCTCCAGACTGTCTCAAATTCTCCCCACTTGTCTTTCTTTAACCACTGCCATCAACCCAGTCTAAGTCACAATCATCTCTCACCTGGAGAATCCCTAGACTCCTTGCTAGTCTTCCTGTTCCCTCTCTTGCCTTTTTTCAACATATTCTCCACATACAAGTCAACATAAACTTTGTGAAGTATAAACTGGATCACCTAACCCCGACTTCAAACCTTTAAGGGATTCGTATTGAATTTGGAATTGAATACTAACTTCTTCCCATCTTCCACTAGGCTTTGAGTGACTGGTATCCTCTTCAATCTCATCATGGGCCCCCCTCTCCATTACTCATAACTAGTTAGCCATACAGAATTCTTGCCGTTTCTAGAAGCTGCTAAAATTTTATTTCCCTGCCATAAATAAAACATTTTCCATTTTCTTCTAACCTCTGGTTTTTTGCCTGGCGAGTTGTTATCTTCAGGTTATCAACCTTAATCTTACCTTCTCAGAGAGCTCTTTATTGACCAGCAGTGACAATATATACATGTGTGACTGCTTAATATCTCTTCAATATTCTTTTATATTAATAGAAATTCTCAAAAGGTAGGTGATTCCTAAATTATAAATTCTGCCTCTCCAAGGCAGATATCAAAATTCAACTTCCCAGCTGTTGCAGCAGCTAGAATGCAGATCTGGCCAGAATCTGCCAGTCACTTGCACCAGAGTTAGCCTTCCACTGAGAAGGGACCAACGTGAGAAACCAGTCTCACCATGACTTGCCTTTCCAAAAGCAGGTGACAGAGATGACAAGCTCTTCAGAGAAGTAATTGTGGATATTCTGACAGCCCATCCTGAGCATTATTGGAGGACTGGAGGTTTGTTAAAGCTGCAGTTTGGGAGCCAAGGGATGGTGGCTAGCTGCTCTTGCTGCAGCAGCCCCCTTTATCGTGGATGGATATTGTTCTAGCTTCCTAATTTTCCCAAAAACTCAGTGAGACTTTTTTATATGTTGATAAATTCTTTTTCTACTAGAACCATCCACAGTGGATTCCATTCCAACCTAATACTTATAATCTCTCAACTAAGGCAAATCTGTTCTATTCTCTATCTTAAATCTCATTTTGTTTCCTTCATTGTATTAACACAACCTGCAATCATGTTTGTACATTGTTTATCTTCTCTACTAGATTATAAACTCCTTGAGGGCAGAGTTTCTGTATTTTTCATTCAGCATTTGAATGAGGTCCTTTTCTTGGTTCATTCAACAAACTATATGGAACCCTTTCTATGTGCAGACACTGACATGGTTAATAAGGAATATAGCATTAATAAGATGATTCTCCTCTCAAAGTGCTCAAATTTTAGTTGGAGGGTCATAGAAATCAATCACTGAAATCTAAATATGGCCAACACACTGATTAAAATTGTCAAGGGTTTATAAAAGTTTACCAAGGAGGAGCATTTAATACAATCTGTGGAAGTGAGATTAAGGAAAGACAAAGAATCAGGAGAGAGGAGGAAGAGTGTGAATTTCGGGAAGAATTCTTGGAAGATGTAATGCCCAAGCTTAAATGTGTGAGCAAGAGTCTGAGAGGTAAAAGGAGGGGGGATAGGGGCTGGTGTAGAAAAAGAGGATTCCAGGCAAAAGCAGAAGGTCCCACAGTAAAGAGCTACATGGTAGAGAAAGGAGGGCCCTTCACGAGAGAGGGGCAGGAAAGAAGGCACAAGGTATAGAAGAGGCCGGAAAGGAAGGCAAAAGCTGCATCAGGAATGGACGTGTGCTCCATTGAGGATTTCTAAAATTATACCTGAATATGGGAAAGGCTTAGAAGGGCATGTAAAAAAAAAATTAAACTAGGAGATTAGTTTGAGTTATTTTATTTTTCTTTCTTTCAACATTCCTTGTATCATCATTTTGTCAATTAACTGAGGTTGGTAAAAAATCCTTTTCCAACTATCTTCAACACATGTTAGTCATGCTTCTATTGTGTATTTCTCAGCACTGATTTATCATTTATATGATATTATAATGTGTACATCTGGGTGTATATATTTTATTTCTACATATAGACTACATTTCAGAAGTAGATGTTATGTGTTAATCTCTTCAGATCCACATGAACTTAAACTCCCCTGTAAGCATGCATCAGCATTTAACAAATGCTTATGGAAAGAATATGCCAAGATCATACTTAGGAAACGAATGTAAAAGGAACCTTTTGCTTTTCTATGAATGTTAATGTGTAATATGCACGTTAAAAGTTCAAAATATTTCACTGCAATCTAGTCTATTCTGTAGCCTGTGCCTGCAAAATATTTTTTAAGAATAAATTATCTAGGTCAATGGTACACATCAACTCACAGCCAGCTTCTGCTAATGATGAAGCAGAACTCAAAGACTGAAATTATGAAATGAATCGTGATTCATAATCCTATCAGTTCACATAAATTTCCCCTCCAGGGCCCAGACAAATCACTTGTCTAAGTGATCTTCTCACCTTTTAATTCTCAGTGAAAATGTCCTTAAGGCTCATACTCCAGGAGGAAGGAGGTTTCTCACGAGATCCTGACCAGTGTCATGCAAATGGAGAATGAAATGGGAACAGCAGAATGAAAAAAAGTTGGCTGGTTAAGAAAAGAAAGAACTTCCCAGCATCCCCTATTGATTCTTCACCCTACATAGACTCTGGATATACAACGCTCAAATAAAGACTAGTGAACAAGCTTTGATAAATGTTATCACCAACAATGCCAAGTATAGGCTGAATCTTCAGTGACTGCATCTCTGTAAAGCTTCTCTATCTTTGTTTCTCAGAGCCACATGGGCCTGTTCTGCTTTCAATGGGTTAATTACCAAGGAAACATTTTTCCTCTGTGGTCTAGACATAGAAATATCCAGATATTGTTTCCCTTGAAAGGCAGCCATCCTGCTGAATTTACTTGATCACCAATTCCCATGTTTTTCTAAGGCCAGATGGGGCTAAGCACAATTTTTGAAGATTTTTCTCTCTCCTTTTTTTCACCGATTAACAGCTTGTTTGTTTTCGATTGAGGACACTGCCAGGCAAACAGAAGAAAGGAGAAGAAAATTCCTTAATTTTTAAGGTGGGGAAATTCAAGAATGATGGATTAGCTGTAGCCAAGAGGAAACAATCCTTAGATCTAACAAATAAGTGTGGGGAAAAAAAGTTATTCAATATTACATAATTTTAGTCGTATGAGTACATTATGGGGATTTTGAGAATAATATTATTTTCTTAACTGAAACCCAAAGGTAGGTGTATGCTGTAATTACAGATAGGCAGAGAGCGAGAGAAAAACAGAAATCTCAACCTTTGAAAAAAATCTTAAGCCTGACATTGCTAACCATCTCTAGGACGTTGGATAAGTCACTTAACTTATTTGAACCTTTGTTTCTACACATATAAATTAAAAGACTTAGCTGATTTTTATATTCATGACCTTTCCTTCTTTAAAATTCTCTGACCTGCTGTGATTCTCAGCCAATAGAAATCCACCCAGGAAGAGCACGGATTCTCCTCCTCTGTGTCTCCCTCACCCCTCCAATGCTATTTGGAGACGCAATCTGCTTACGTCTGTGAGAGTTATATAATAAGTGGGAAGTGAAGACAGCTGAGCCTGCTCTGAAACCATGATAAATAGCCCCAATGTCCTGATTGAGCCTTCCCTATTGGAGGCCAAGGAACTCCATACAGACATGGGAAGGATTAACTGGTACTCCAGCTGAGTGCAAACTGGCACAAGCGCCAGGCACATGTAGGCCACGTGAGGTTACTCTGAGACATCTCCTTTCTGGGAGGACCTGGATTTCCCCTCTCCCATTACAGTGTCAGATTCCTGAGTCCCAGAGGCCCCCGGTGCAGCCACAACAAGCCAGGGTGCCAGACACAGTGGTAAGTAGCAGGAACCTAACCTTGACTGTATCAGGACTCACTCCAACTCTTAGTAACTCGGGCAGCTCACTTGGCCACCAGCACTGTTTTCTCCCAACTTTGCTAAAACAGCCAAGTCTGTGATTGCTGATGCCTGGTAGCGACATTTCCATTCTAGGCCAGGGACTATGAAAGATAACGCTTAAAAAATATAAAAGAGACAATATGATTAATGTTTTTGTTAAAAGTATTTGTTTTAGTGTTAAAACATCATTAAAGTGGCTGGAGGGATAGATAAATTTTGGGCACTCTGTGACTAAAGGGACGCACCACCCATGTCCCCAGCTGATGTGAGGCCAAACTCTTCAGATACCAGTTAACCATGTGGGAAGAATGAAGGCTGAAACTGCCAAATGACAAGAGTATCACCTCTCACAGGCCAAACCCCACACCAGAGAGGTGTACTGAGCCTTCCATGAAGTTACCGAGACTGGGCCTCTCGTTTCTTTCTGAAATGCGTGTTCCAACAGTGTTAGACACATTCTGGAAACAAGTACATTTCCAAATGATGAGTTCTGAGGTGAAGATTTGTCAGTCGTATGGTAATGTGGATAAAAAACAAATATTTGATGGTAAACTGCCTGGCTCTTAAAAAGACACTACAAAATTTGGTTTGACTGCAGATGAAGTTAATGATCAAGGTTTTGTGTCTAATTCATTGTCATAGAAGGGAAATAACCCTCCCTTATTTTTGTTTGTTTTTGCTTGCTGCATGTTAGAGGCCACATTAAAGCATACCAAAATAGCAATTCAGCCTTAGGGACAGATTTTTAATGCAAGACTCCTCATACCAGATTGCTCTCTTCCAACATCTGTTGGTATGCTTTCCAGCCTTATCTCCCCATCCAAAAAATAAAATAAAAAAGAGAGTTCAGGATCTAAACATACTTTAACTCTATCTCATTGAATAAAACCATTGAGTAAACACTATTCAAGTGTCCGGAGGGACTGATTACTTTTTGGCCTCTGTGACTTAAGGGATGTACCACCTGTGTCCCCAGCTGACATGAAGCCAAACTCTGCTCAGATACTGGTACTGAATTGGCAAATGACAGGAACATCGTCTCTCACAGGCCAAACCCTGCACCAGATAGTTACCCAGATTGGGCCTCTCATTTCTTTCTGAAATGCATGTTCCAATAGTAATTAGACACACTCTGGAAGCAAGGACATGTTTCTGAAGAGAGTTCAGGGGTGAAGACTTGTCAGTAGTATGGTGCTTTATGGTATTTTATTTTGTGATAATACCACAATTTATTAATCCATTTTACTCTTGGCAGGCACTCAGAGTTTTCAGTTTTTGACTATCATGAATAGAGTTACTAACATCATCTAATACATGGCTTTTGTTGAAGCTGTGTGCACGTTTCTGTCGGTATAGTTGTAGGTGGGATATGGTCTAGGATACCTTGTGAAGCTGTTTTCCAATGTGCGTGTATGAATTTGAACTCCCAGAAGTAGTGCCTCATAATGATTCCTGCTGCTTCCCATCCTCACTAGCCTCAGTATTCTCCATCCTCCTGTTACACATTCTAGTAGACACACAGTATTGTCACACGGGGGTTTCTAGTTTGCACCTCCCTGATAATGAATGAAGTTGATCCTCTTTGTAAATGTAATGGCTATTTGAATATCTTTTATTTTAAGCATTCTGCTCAAACCTGTTTATTTTCTACTGATTTAGATGCCTTTTTCTTATTCATTGGGAGGAGTTCTTTTTCATTGTGGATGCCAAGAACTTTGAGATTCTTACGGAGGTTCTTAATTTTGATATGAACTGAATAGTTATGACTTTTGTTTCATAAATAGTTCTTTACTATGCCCTGTTTAAAAGTCTCTGCCTCCTCCAAGATCATAATGATCATCACTTGAGTTTTCCTCTAAAAGCTTTACTATCTTTTACACTTAGGTATATAATTCATCTGCATTTGATTATTTTCTGTAGAATATGAGATAAAGTTCAAGCACATATTTTTTCATGGATATCCAGTTGACTCAGCATCATTTGTTCGAAAGAGTATTGTTTCTTTACTCTACTTTTTTCATATTTTTTAAATCATAACTTAAGTTTAAGTCAGTTTGTCTATCCTATTTCCAAAGCCACACTATTTTAGTTACTATGTATCATAGTAAATTTTGATATCTAGTGAAGTTAGCCCTTCATGTGAGTTCTTCTTTAAGAATGCTTTGTATACCCTTGGCCCTCTGCATTTCCAGTTTTCATTTAACAAGAAGCATGCTGATATTTTTAATTAGGATTACACTAAATCTGTAGACACATTAGGGCAGAATATCTTAACAATATTGAGTCTTCCATCCATGAACATGGACTATTCTCCATTTGTTTAGATTCCCTGTAATTTCTCTCTATAATGTTTTGTAGTTTGTAGAAGTATGCACATTTTTCATTACATTAGTTGCTAGGTGCATGGTTTTTGATGTTATAAATGATTTAATTTTTCATTTGCTTCTAGTATATAGTAATATTTGTAAAACTTTGTTAATATGTTTTATTCATTTTGCAATGTTAATGAAAAAATTTGGTTTATAATTTTTCTGTATTATTATGTATTTCTCAATTTTATAATCTTTGTTATGGTACCTCTTTGGTTAGGAAGTGTTCCCTCTTCTGTTCTCTGGAAGAATTTGTACAACACCGTTATGTCTTTCTTAAATGTTTGGAAGAATTCACCAGTGAAAGTATCTTGGCCTAATAATTTGATTATGAGACTGTTCTAACTAAGAATCAAAAATTTAATATGTCTGATTTTTTACATTTTTTATTTATTCTTATGGCAAGTTTACAAAAGCATGCAAATAAGTTGTTGGGTTTTTGAATTATTAATCCATCTCATCCAAATCATCAAATTTACTGGAGAAAATATTCATAATATCATTTCATTTGATGTATTATGATCTATATATTTTTTCTGAATATTGTTTTTCTTCATTAGTCTTGTCAGAAGTTTATCAACTTTATGGATTTAATCAAAGTATCAACACTTAATTTGTTGATTTTCCTCTTTTTTATTCTTAATTTCTGTGCTCTTTATTCTGTGTTTCTTAGTTTTTATTTGCTTTTTGTTCTCTAGTTTTGAGTTGTAAGTTTAAATAAATTGATTTTCAGTCTTTCTTCTTTTCCATTATACAGCTGACCCTTGAACAATGCAGGAGTTAGGGATGCCAACCCACAGTCAAATCTCCATGTAAAATTTTACAGCTGTTTTTCCAAATCTGCAGTTCTGCCTCCACAGATTCAAACAAACATGGATTGTGCAGTAACATTGAAAACAATCTGCATATATGTGGACCCACACAGTTCGAACTCATGTTGTTCAAGGGTCAGCTATATAGAAAATACTCTGACCACAGTGGAATTAATCTAGAGATCAGATACCATTATGGATCGAATTATACTGGAAATATATTAAAAATTTTATTGCAGTTTCTAAGCACTCCATTAACTACAGCAATATAATTTTTTGACATATTTCCATTATAATTCAGTTGAGATATATATAATGACATCATAAGTATTGTTTTATATATACAGTCAATAGTCATGTTTATTTGCCCACATATTTTACTCCTCTGGAGTTCATAAATTCCTCCTGTATTTCCACACTCTATCTGGAATCATTTTTCTACTTGAAAAAAGTCCACTTAGTTTTATAAAAGTGGGCTTGCTAGAGACAAATTCTCTTATTTTCGCTTTGACCAAAACTGTATTTCTATTTACAAAACAGTATTTCTTTATAAAATCGTAAGTTGGCAGTTATTTTCAATATTTAAAAATGTCACCCGTTTATCTTCTAGCTTCAATAATTTCTGTTGAGAGGTTATATATCAGTCAGTAATTTTTTAAAAGGCAGTTATTTTACATTTTTTCTCTTTGGGCTAGATTCTCATATTTTATAAAATACTTAGGTTTGGTTTTGTTTATCTTCAATTTGGGATTCCTAGACTTGCCCTAATCTCTCAGTCAACATCTTTTATCAGTTTTGTAAAACTTAAATATTGGTTTCCATGATTTTCTCTCTTTTTCCTTCTATGACTTCTATTATATGTACATGAGGCCTTAGATAATTCTACATATCTTTATTCACTTTTTTGCCAATGTTTTTCTATATTCTTAATTTTGTATATTTTTAATGACTTATCTTTCAATTCACATGTCCTATAAACTTCTCTCTCTAATCTTAAATACACCCATTGAGTTCTTAACTTTATATATCTTTTTGTTCTAGGTTGTCCATATATTACTTTTCTTTTTTTAAAGAGTATAATTTACTGAAGAAATTATCCATACTTTCATCTATTCTTTCCATCTTCTTCTCTAATTTATCAAATCTATTAATAACAGTTATTTCAGACCTTGGTTGGTAACTCCAATATCTAGATCATCTATTGGTCTCCTACTAGATTCCATCTTTTTCTTCTTGATCATCAATCATATTTTCATGTCTTTTTGTACGTATATAGTAATGTTTTATTGTGTGTCAGATACTGAGTGTAAAAGAAATGAAGAGGATCTGAATGATGTTATCTTTCACTAAAAAGGGTCACCACTTTCCTCTGTTACACAGCTTAGGTAAGAGGCTGATTATTCTATCTCATCAATAATTAATTTAGGCAAGAGCTGGATTGCAGAATAAGAATCAGCTTACGTATGTTTCAGACCACTTCCCTGGAAGTGGCCATATAAAGCTTACTGATAACAAGCCAAATTGGTCTCGATTCTGAGATTCTTTAGGATTTCCAGCCCTGTCATCCATAAATTTCCAGCTCAGCTCTTCAGCCTCCCATCTAGGCATCTTAGTCATCTAGTAAATGTCTTGACTGAGAAAGTAATGAAGTGACCTAAAAGCAGGCCCACTCTCCCTGGTATGTCTTAGAATTCACTCTGAGTTTCTGAAGCTTTTAGATTTCCTCTGCTATTTCTGATGCTGCTGTAGACCTCTAGAATTGAGCCAATGTCATAAGAGGTAAATTAGCCATGCATTTGAAGAAGCCTCTCAAGTTTCCAATTTGTCTCTCTTGCCTCCTACAACTGCTAAAACAACACAACATCACTTTGCTAGTTGTTTTTTTTTTTTCCTGAAAGTGCAAATCAAGCCCAATCTGTAGGCCATGCCATGAATCAAATTTCCCAAAGGGAAAAATTCTCAGGATCCAGCAAATGCCCCCAACGGAAAAAAATCAGCTCACCTCTGAAATTTCCCCCTCATTCTAGAGTCTTTAACTTCTTTCCCCCTGGGTAAATGGGATAGGCAAAGAGAAGAGGGCAATTGGTGGGGGGTGGGGGTGGGCAGGTTGGGGGAGTGACTAAACTGACTAGCCAAGTATTTTTCCAAATCTATTATGTAAACTAGATTCCAAGCCCTTGGAATATCAGATTCTAAGAATTAGTCATTTTGCATTTCAGCTACGGCCAGAAGAAACCAAGCTTTAACCCGAACAGGGTAAGGATGCTGTAAACAAAGGGCTTACAGAAATAAGAATAAATCAGGTTAATTCTTTCCTCATCGTCCTACAGCATTATGACTCCTGCCTATACTCAACTAAAATTTCACTCTCAAGTGTTCCCTCTCTAACTTACTCAATCTAATGAGCATTTTTCAAATTTTGCTTTTTATTTACCCTTCTACAGAACCTGATATAGTGTCCCAGAGACATCAGAATCTAGGGGCAATCATTAGTTAATTTACTTAGAAGGCACTACCTTTCTTATTGGTCTTTTCCACTTCTCATGGAAAAATACAGTACATATTACAGTCTTAGTTATATAGTTAATCAAGATTATGATTGCATCCCCAAACAAAACACACCATCACTATAACTTATATTAAATTTAAATATACCATAAGCATATTATTGCCTATAAAGCCTGCATAAATGTTACAGTTACAAAAAAGAGTGCACGTAATACTGAGGTGTTTTTTTTTTAAGCATACAGCTACAATGACCAAAACGTTTCCAGCTTGCTAATTCATTCTGGATCATGGTCATTAGTTCATGCTTTTTTCCCAAAGGTTTTTTTTTTTTTTTTTTGGTTTGTTTTTTGAGATGGGGGAGGTAATTTGGTTTATTTATTTATTTGTTAGAGGCACTGGGGATTGAACCCAGGACCTTGTGCATGCAAAGCACGTGCTCTACCACTAAGCTACGCCCTCCTCCCTCCCAAAGGTATTTATCATCATAACACAGGACAAATTGAACTCACTTAACAAAAGTTAAGACCATAGCACTTCTGGCTCTTTGACTATCAAAAATTAGCTTGTTAAGTACTTAGGTAGGATTGTTAGCAATACTGCAATTGCATTTGATATTTTGACACATAGCACAATATAACTGTTATAGGAAGAATAAGTTATTCTGAGCCCTGGGCATGTCTGAGTTGTGTTCAGATTTTAATAAATCCTTGACTCTAGTGTCAGAAAATAGAAATGGTATTGGTATGGCACCAACCTATATCATTTTTATATGCCAGCATAAATGCATAAACTTGAGACTACACAATATTTTTTCTAATTGTAGGTAACGTAGTAGATATTCCATAAATAAAAATGTTAGCCTTTTTTTTTTTTCATTACCCTATTTAAAGTCCACGTAGGATGTACCACACACTTCTTTGCCATGGCCTACAAAGACCACCATGGTCAGACTCTTGCCTATCTTTTTAATTTTACCTCTCCCCAAATATCCTGCACTTTATCTACTTTAAATTACTTGACATTAAAGATTCATAATGCTAATTATCATCATTATGCTTTAGCACAAATTATTTCTTCTACCTAGAATTTCTTTCTTCACCTTTTTTTCTTACAGAGTGAGAAACGTCACCTTCACTGTGAAATCTTTCCCGACCTCCTAAACACAGTTAGATACTTTCTTTTTCTTGTAGCATTCTATCCATACATGTATTACAGCCTCCATCTCATTACTCACTTTTGCATCCTTTAGGGAAGGGAAAATATTATAGACACGGTGACTTCCCTAATAACTATAGAGGCTATAGTTAGTAAATGTAGAAGAAACAAAGAGACAGAAGGAAGGAAGGAAAGAAAAGACTTTAAGCTTTAAATATGACCCCCAAGTTTTCCAGAGCCTAAATTTTCAATTAGTAAACCCATAGTAGTATTCATTGGAAGAGCAAAGAGTCCTTAAATATTCAAAATATTGTGCTTAACTTTCATGTAATGACTACACACACACACAAGGAATGTCGTTAGATTTTTCCATTCTGTAACCCAGTGCTGAAAGCTTTCAAAATGAATGGAGCTGGTGGGCAATTTCATTCTCTCTGATTTGATTATTTATCTTTCAGGGCAGGGAAAGTCAGACTCCTAGAAAATAAACAATGGATACATAATTACTTAGCCAATAAGTTGCCAAGTTAGGGCTTAAAACTGGTCTTCTGACTTCGAGTCTTGTCTTCTTTTTTACTATACCGGAGTTATCTTCTTTTATATGCTTGTTCCCTAGCCCCCCTCAGCATGTCCATTCCTAAAAGAGTTATACTCAGAGTGCTGGCTGACCATCTGCCTCTTTAAAAAGTTTTGTGGCTACATCCAAGTTCATTTTCCTGTCCATGAGGAGGTCAATTCCCCAGAAGTACAGGTTGGAGTCCAGATGTCTCTAGATGTCTGTGTGAGATCCAATGACTTGATGGATGAACTTCTAATTAAAATACACTTTAGCATTTGCTGGGTTTAAGTAAATTAGTATGAATTAAAGTTCAGTGTGGTGGTCATTAATGGTGTCTACCAAATATTTTTAGTTCTTCTGGGAAGTGTCCGTAGGGTTACACCTCTACCCTTGGTATGGCCATGTAAATAACTTTCGCCAATGAAATGTGAGCAGATGTGATTTGTGTTACTTCCAAGAAGAAGCTTTATGAATCAGTGTATGATTTGGGCCCTGCCTCCATTTTTTTTTTCTGACTTGACACTCTGGCAGTGTGGGCACGTAGCCTCTCCTATCCTGTTTCCTGATGGAAGACAATGATCTTCCGTCACACAAAAACCAACCTACAATAAATGTGTAATGCAAGCAAATGTTTTAAAATTATAAAATTTTAGAGTTGTTACCAAGCATAACTTAGATAATTTAGCCTACCTTAACTAGGACAAGTACTTTAAATATGTTATTCCAATTCAGCAGTAATGTTCAATGCCATAGGTCAATGGAGTCTTTTTGAATCTATGACATTTTGGTGTGGACTGCTCTTAACTAAGACTATTAAACAAAATTTTTCTGGGAAGGTATGTGTTGGTAATGTACTTTAAAAGCTCCATTTTTGGATTTAAACAGTTTTAAAGTGCTGACATCTTTTAATCAGTTTACAAATTTATTACATTTTACATATTTTAAAATATGGCAATAGGTTTTTTAATGAATCCTATGAAAAATTACATTAAACTATGATTATACCCAATTAAATAAAAATCAAAATAATGTCCACATTTGAGATCATGATACAAACTCTAAAAGCCTCAGGGATGGAGTATAATTGATGAAAAGGCAGAATGAAGACATAATGGTAAGCAAACTCACAGGAGTAACTTCAACTACCTTTCAGGCACACTATCCCTTTCTAAGTCACTTGAGATATACTGTTTTCATACTCTGGGAGGAAACAAAAAAAAAAGAAAACCACATTCATCATTCCTTCCAGGAAATAGCTCTGGAGATTCTCTCTGCTTGTGGCTACATCAGTTCTGTAACAGCTGGGTGTGTGGGTGGCGCACATCAGGTCTGCCAGTTTCCAAAGAGGAACCTGGGCCTCCTAAACTGTTACAGTACCTCCCAGCTTTGTGGGGGGTCTGTGGCTCCAGTCTATGCATTGGGATGGAGACGGGGTGGGGTGCATGCGGAAGGAGGGAAGCACCTGAGAACACATGCCTGGATTTTGTGGAGACCACCAGTGTGTAAACCACTTATGTGACAAGACCAATTCCAAAGGGAAGAGGAGTGACCATTTCCCCTTCAGTTCCAACAGCTGCAGCCCACCACACAGCTGCTACTCTGGGTTTAGGATAGAAGAAAAACAAAAGAGAAGTGGGACACTCTGTAGTGGTTTGGCTGCTTGGAAGTAGTAGGCAGAGAGTGTAAGGAAAGCCACCAAGAGAAGAGCAAAAGTCTTCTCTCCACAGACTTCTCTCCACATGCCCCGGACTGTTCAGTGTAGGCTGTTACACTCTTTGCTACCCCAACCAGTACCACAAAGGTTGACTTTTCTCTCATGCAAAAATCCTCTGTAGTCTGGAATTCTCTCCAAGCAACGGTGTCTTCTGTGGTGACTGTGTGATCCAGGCTTGCAGAGTCTCTGCTCCTCCCAGCTGCACAATCAAAAGCATGTAGCCCCCTTGGTCAGCATGGCAGTAGGAGAGAGAGCAGGAGAGTCCCACCACAGTCACAGGGACTATAAGTGATACATGTCACTGCTGCTCACGTTTCACTGGCCACCTCCAGTCACCACTAGGCAAAGCCTGGCTTCAAAGGGCATGAGACTGCAGTCCCTGTGTATCTGTAGTAAAATGCTCTACCACTGAGCTAGACCCCACCTCCACCCCTGTGTACTTGGAAGGGGATATTGATGAACATTAGAGCCAAGTGCCCTTACCCTCTGAAGCCCTAAAATGAAGTTCTAGGTACATGTAGCCACAGCTTTCCAAGAGAATGCACCTGCCCATTCTCTGATGTCTAATTGTCTTTGTACTCACATCTGGATTCTAGTTTTCCTTCCAAAGTGATAGAGAAGAGGGAAATACATAGAGTGTGTCTAGCCTGTGGAGTCTGAAAGCAGAGAGCTGGTTCCTAAAAGTCTGCAAAGGCAAAGGTAACCAAAAATGCATCACAGGCTATGGTTTTAAGCAGCTCCGCACCCTCCCCACCCCCGTAATGTAATGTTTGGTATAAGTACTGACTTGTGTCTCCCTGGGCTTTACCTTTCTGTCTCTTTTTTATGACTGACTTTTCTTATTTGTTTCTGGTTCCTGGGTATTGATTCTAGTGGAAGGGAGAGAGGTGGGGAGCTGGAGAGGCAGAAGGTAAGGGAGAGACAGAGAGAAAGACAAAGAAGAAAAGAGGGAGAGACAGAACAAAAGAAAAAGAAATTACCTTGTGAGATTATCAAGTTCTTTCAAAAACATCAGTTCATACGAGCTTCAAAACAGTCCTTAAAAGAACATATACATTCATCCCCAAGTTACCAGTGCAGAACTAAAACTCAGAAGGATACATAAAGTAAATTGAGGGCAGGAGAAGAAATAAATCTTAATCAGGGCAGTTTCCACTTATTTCAGGGCCTTTGGGAACTCCAAAGACAAGCAAGACCATGTTTTAACACAGGCCCAGTCTCTTCTGAATGCCAGATGTCACTTACCTTTTATCCCAGTGGTTATTTTATTTTTTGACATCGAGATTAGCTTTAAAAGCACTGCTTTCCCACCCCTGGTCTCCTCACCTGCCTTTAATCCACCAAAACTAAGTCTGAAAACTCAGATTAATTTGGATCTTAGCCACAGCATTTTCACGAATCCCCAAAAGCCTTCTATTCTGGCCCTTCCATGCCAACTCACGCCCCATGGGCACTCAACTGGTCGCATCTCAAATCCCCACAAATGGGGCTCCAGTTCAAACCAGCGCACTCCACGCACTCCACGATGGTTTGTCTTGCACCTTGAGCCACACCTTAGTGACTTCACGTAAGCACAGGAGGAAGGAGTGAAAGCCCTCCCTAGGGTGTGTGGGTCCAAGGGCACAACACTGAATGCTTCCTTCAGCCCAGAAATTAAAAGCCAGGCTTTTGAAACAGAGAGGCAAAGGCTCCCATTTGCCAAGTTACTACTTAGAAGAAGAATGTAGGCTTCCGGGAGAAGATGGAGTAGAAGGACGCTCGCAGGTCACCCTCTCCCACAAATACACCAAGACCCAAATCTACAGACCCACTCGGCCAACCAGAGCACCTGTGGAACTCCGACAGAACATCGCCCTCTTCAAAAGATAAAGACGCCAAAAATCTGGTAGGAGAAAAGGAAAAAAGAAAGAACAAAAGGCAAAGCAGCGCGGGATGGGTCCCGCGGGGAGGGAGCGGCAAAGGAGGACTGGCGCTCGCTCGCTGGGTCTCCCCTCTCCAACTGAGAGGCCAGCCGGGACGGAGGGGGAGCCTCCGAGGCTCGGATCTGTACAGAGGAGCCCTTGACTAACAGAACTAAGTTAAACGGGCACAGAGCGTCCCCCCGACACCCAGCCTGAGACGCGGCCGGCAGCCGCGGGCAGGGCCAGGCTGCACAAGCCGGGCGGAGGACGGAAGTGGCTGCACGGAGGCAGCCCCAGGGGAACGCAAGGGGCTGCGCGCCGTGGCTGTGGGTGCACAGGGCAGAACAACCTGGGCCCTCCATAAAACAGCAAGGTTGATGTGCTCTCAGGGGAAGGGTGCACACCCCCATCTCTGAAAACCCGCGGAAAGTTTTCGAGGTAAGAGAGGCGGGGCTCAGGCACAGCCGCCATATCCTCCACGCTGAGCACTCAGGCGGGGGCGAAACCTGCATCCGCACGGAAGGGCTTAGCAGCCTCAAAGGCCAGACTGAGACTGGCCTGCAGCCCGGGGCAGATAGGATCCTTCCATCCTGGTCCCTCAGAGAACTTGCTCCACAAAGACAAACAAGGAGCTGGGTTCTGGCTCGGAGCAGGGACAGGGCTGTCCCTCGGTCTTCCCCTAGCCCACCTGCGGAGCGCCGACCAGGGTGGAGCGCGCAGCCGCACAAGAGCGGAACTACCGGCGGCGCAGGTAGAGCGAGAGCAGCCCCCCGCCTTTCGGGCAGGAACACAGCCCCTGACTGAGGTGCTGGGAGGGGGCACGACCCGCCCTCCTACCTGGCCAGTCTGCAGCATCTGACTGCAGCATCCGGAGGGACAGCGACCCGCCCGCCCACAGCAGAGAGCGGCACCTGACCCAGTGTTAGGAGGAGGCGCGATCGGCTTGCCGACAGGTGCTAGGAGCAGCACAGAAGAGGGCGCCAACGGAGGGCCTCTGAAAACAGCAAGCTGAGCTTCCAAAACAGGACGAAGACAGAAAGACTTCACATTAAAAGCACACAGACTCCAGGAGAACACCGACAAACCCCCTCCCCCCCCCTTTTTTTTAATCTGTTTTTACCTGTTCTATTTTCTATTACTCTCTTAATCTTTACTTCTTAATTCATTTCTATTTCTCTTGGGTTTTGATGTCCTGCTATTGATTAGACACAGGTTTCAAATACATCTATTCATCTCCCCCCCCCCTTTTTTTTGTAAAGGTTTTAAAAGGACGTCTCAACCCGATTAATACTCTGCTTCAACTCACTCTTCTATTATTCATTATACACTGTTTTCAAACCCTCTTTCTCCCTTCTTTTAAAATTCTTTCTCTCTCTTTTTTTTTCTTTTTTTCCTAAGTTCTATTCCTAAATAGGCATCAGATAGATAAAATCCTTAAGGACCAAAATAAACAACTGATACTCCATAAACCACAGTGCCAAAGAGGTATGAGCAAGATGAAGAAGCAGAAAAACCTTTCCCAATTGAAAGAACAAGAGAAATCCCCTGAAAGAAAGATCAACAAAATAGACATCGATAGCCTACTAGATCAAGATTTCAAAAAAGGAGTGATCGAATTGCTGAAGGAATTAAAAGAGATAGTGTTTAGAGATATAAAATATGTCAAAAATGAAACTGAAGCTATAAAGAAGAGCCAAGTAGAATGGGTAAACTCATTGACAGAGATGAGAAATGATCTAATAGCTGTGCAAAGCTGACTAGATAATGCAGAGGAACGAATTAGTGATCTAGAAGACAGGGCAATAGAAAGCACCCATTCAGAAGAACTACAAGAGAAGCAAATAAAAAATAATGAAAATAGCATGAGGGACCTATGGGATAATATAAAGCATCCCAATCTTCGCATAATAGGGGTCCCAGAAGGAGAAGAAAGATCAAAGGGGATTGAAAAGGTTTTTGAAGAAATCATGACTGAAAACTTCCCAAACTTAAAGAAGGAATCAGATATCCAAGTACAGGAAGCTCAGAGGGTCCCAAACAGGAAGAACCCAAACAGACCCACACCAATACATATCATAATCAAGATGGCCAGAGTCAAGGATAAAGAAATGATTCTATAGGCAGCAAGAGAAAAGCAAAGAGTAAGTTACAAGGGAACCCCCATAAGGCTCTCAGCTGATTTCTCTACACAAACACTACAGGCCAGAAGGGAGTGGCAAGATATATTCAAAGCCCTGAATGAAAAAAAGATGCAGCCTAGGATCCTTTATCCAGCAAGGCTATCCTTGAGGATAGAAGGAGAAATAAAGAGTTTCACAGACAAAAAAAAGCTGCAGGAGTTTAGCAACACTAAACCCATGCCAAAAGAAATATTGAAAGGGCTATTCTAAATAGAAAAGCAGCAGGATGCTACAGAAATGAGAAACACACAACTGGAAAGGTGATAACTCATGAATTACAAATAAAGTAAACATGAAATTATAAAAGAAGACATACAAATCACTGAGAGTGGGAGAGGGAGGCAGGGAAATATAGAATATTTTTTTCTTTCTTTTTTAAATTTTGTTAACAGTAGGATGGGTTTGAGATCATGTTACTATCAGTTTAATAAAAACAGTTATAGTAATGGGTTGATAGATTTACAGAAAAGGGTAACCACAAGCCAAAAATTTACAAAGGAGTCACAAAAATTAAATAAAATCCATGATAATACAAAGGAAAATTACCAAACCACAAAAGGAAGAAGAAAGGAACAAAGAGGATATACCAATTCAACTGCAAAGATAAGTTCAAAATGGCAATAAACACACATCTATCATTAATTACTGTAAGTGTTAATGGACTAAATGCTCCAGTCAAAAGACACAGAGTGGCAGACTGGATAATAAAGCAAGAACCTTCAATATGCTGCATACAAGAGACCCACTTTAGGGAGAAGGACACATATAGATTGAGAGTGAAAGGATGGAAAAGGATATTCCATGCAAATGGAAAAGCCAAAACAGCAGGTGTTGCAGTACTGATTTCAGACAAAACAGACTTTAAAACAAAGGCCATAAAGAAAGATAAAGAAGGACATTTTATAATGATTAAAGGAGTGATACATGATGAGGATATTACACTCGTTAATATATATGCACCCAATATAGGAGCACCTAAGTACATACAAGAATTACTAACAGAGATAAAGGGGGATATTGATGGGAATACAATCATAGTTGGAGATTTTAACATTGCATTAACATCACTAGACAGATCTTCCAGACAGAAAATAAACAAGGCAACAGAGAAATTAAATACTACAATAGAAAAACTAGATTTGGTGGATATTTTCAGAGCATTACACCCCCCAAAAATAGGATATACATTCTTTTCAAGTGCACATGGAACATTTTCCAGGATCGATCATGTACTTGGGCACAAAAGAAACCTCAACAATTTTAAGAAGATAGAAATTATCTCAAGCATCTTTACTGACCACAATGCCATGAAACTGGAAATCAACAACAGAGAAACAAAGGAGAAAAAAAGGAAAGCATGGAGATTAAACAATATGTTATTGAAAAAACAATGGATCAATGAGGAAATCAAAGCTGAAATTAAAAAATACCTTGAGACAAATGATAATGAAAGCACAACCACTCAAAACCTATGGGACACAGCAAAGGCAGTGCTAAGAGGGAAGTTTATAGCGATACAGGCCTCCCTCAAAAAAGAAGAACAATCTCAAATAAACAATTTAACCCACCACCTGAATGAATTAGAAAAAGAAGAACAAAAAGCCCCAAAAAGCAGCAGAAGGAAGGGAATAATAAAGATCAGAGAGGAATTAAATACAATAGAGATTAAAAAGACCATAGAAAAAATCAACCAAACCAAAAGCTGGTTTTTTGAAAAAGTAAATAAAATCGACAAACCTCTGGCCAAACTCACAAAGAAGAAAAAAGAGAGAGCACAAATTAGCAAAATAAGAAGGGAAAATGGAGAAATTACAACAAACAAAATAGAAATACAGAATATCATACAAGAATATTATGAAAAACTATATGGAACCAAACTGGATAACCTAGAGGAGATGGACAAGTTTCTGGAAACATACTGTCCACCAAAACTGAATCAAGAAGAATCTGAACACTTGAACAATCCGATCACTAGAAAGGAAATAGAAATAGCAATTAAAAACCTCCCTACAAATAAAAGTCCAGGACCGGAAGGCTTCACCAGGGAATTCTACCAAACATACAAAGAAGAACTCATACCAGTCCTTCTCAAACTCTTCCAGACGATTGAAAAGGAGGGAATACTCCCAAACTCATTCTATGAAGCCACCATCACCCTGATACCAAAACCAGGCAAAGACACTACAGAAAAAGAGAACTATAGGCCAATATCACTGATGAACATAGACGCCAAAATCCTCACCAAAATTTTAGCAAATAGAATCCAACAACACATAAAAAAGATTATACATCATGACCAAGTGGGGTTCATCCCAGGGACACAAGTCTGGTTCAACATACGCAAATCAATCAGTGTAATACATCACATCAAAAAGAGAAAGGACAAAAACCACATGATCATCTCAATCGATGCAGAAAAAGCATTTGATAAAATTCAACACCCATTTATGATAAAAACTCTCACCAAAGTGGGTATAGAGGGAACATATCTCAACATAATAAAAGCTATATATGACAAACCTACAGCCAGCATAGTACTCAACAGTGAAAAACTCAAAAGCTTCCCACTAAAATCTGGGACAAGACAAGGATGCCCACTATCACCACTCCTATTCAACATAGTCCTGGAAGTCCCAGCCACAGCAGTCAGGCAAGAGAAAGAAATAAAAGGGATCCAAATTGGAAAAGAAGAGGTAAAAGTGTCATTATATGCTGATGACATGTTACTATATGTAGAAAACCCTCAAAGGTCCACACAAAAGCTACTAGAGCTGATTGAAGAATTCAGCAAGGTAGCAGGTTACAAAATTAACGTTCAAAAATCAGTTGCATTTCTTTACACTAACGATAAATCAACAGAAGAAAGTAAAGAAACAATCCCCTTTAAAATAGCACCCAAAGTAATAAAATATCTGGGAATAAATCTAACCAAGGAGGTGAAAGAATTATACACAGAAAACTATAAACCATTGATGAAGGAAATTAAAGAAGACTTTAAAAAATGGGAAGATATTCCATGCTCTTGGATTGGAAGAATCAGTATTGTTAAAATGGTCACACTGCCCAAGGCAATCTACAGATTTAATGCAATCCCTATCCAATTACCCAGGACATATTTCACAGAACTAGAAAAAATCATAATAAAATTCATATGGAACCATCAAAGACCTAGAATTGCCAAAGCATTACTGAAGAGAAAGAAAGAGGCTGGAGGAGTAACTCTCCCAGACTTCAGACAATACTATAGAGCTACAGTCATCAAGACAGCATGGTATTGGTACCAAAACAGGCATATAGACCAATGGAACAGAATACAGAGCCCAGAAATGAACCCACAAACTTTTGGTCAACTCATCTTTGACAAAGGAGGCAAGAATATACATTGGAATAAAGACAGTCTCTTCAGCAAATGGTGTTGGGAAAACTGGACAGCAGCATGTAAAACAATGAAGCTAGAACACTCCCTTACACCATATACAAAAATCAACTCAAAATGGATTAAAGACTTAAACATAAGACAAGATACAATAAACCTCCTAGAGGAAAACATAGGCAAAACATCATCTGACATACAATTAAAAAATTATCTCCTAGAAGAAATAAAAGCAAGAATAAACAAATGGGACCTAATGAAACTTACAAGCTTCTGCACAGCAAAGGAAACCAGAAATAAAACAAGAAGAAAACCTACGGAATGGGAGAAAATTTTTGCAAGTGAAACTGACAAAGGCTTGATCTCCAGAATATATAAGCAGCTCATATGACTCAATAAGAAAAAAATAAACAACCCAATCCAAAAATGGGCAAAAGACCTAAACAAGCAATTCTCCAAGGAAGACATACAAATGATCAAAAAGCACATGAAAAAATGCTCAGTATCACTAATTATCAGAGAAATGCAAATCAAAACTACAATGAGGTATCACCTCACACCAGTCAGAATGGCCATCATTCAAAAGTCCACAAATGACAAATGCTGGAGAGGCTGTGGAGAAAGGGGAACCCTCCTACACTGCTGGTGGGAATGCAGTTTGGTGCAGCCACTATGGAAAACAGTGTGGAGATTCCTCAAAAGACTAGGAATAGACTTACCACATGACCCAGGAATCCCACTCCTGGGCTTGTATCCAGAAGGAAATCTACTTCAGGATGACACCTGCACCCCAATGTTCATAGCAGCACTATTTACAATAGCCAAAACATGGAAACAGCCTAAATGTCCATCAACAGGTGACTGGATAAAGAAGAGGTGGTATATTTATACAATGGAATACTACTCAGCCATAAAAACTGACAACATAATGCCATTTGCAACAACATGGATGCTCCTGGAGGATGTCATTCTAAGTGAAGTAAGCCAGAAAGAGAAAGAAAAATACCATATGAGATTGCTCATATGTGGAATCTAAAAAACAAAAACAAACAAACAAAAACAAAGCGTAAATAAAGGACAGAAATAGACTCACAGACAGAGAATACAGACTTGTGGTTACCAGGGGGGTGGAGGGTGGGAAGGGATAGACTGGGATTTCAAAATTGTAGAATAGACTACACTGTATAGCACAGGGAAATATACACAAAAGGTTATGATAACTCACAGAGAAAAAAATGTGACAATGAGTGTGTATATGTCCATGAATAACTGAAAAATTGTGCTGAACACTGGAATTTGACACAACATTGTAAAATGATTATAAATCAATAAAAAATGTTAAAAAAAAAAAAAAGAAGAAGAAGAAGAATGTAAATTCCAGCAGTCCGGGGTGCCAATAGGGCTGCTGGAGTGTATGGGGACTTGCAGAGTGAGGCTGCAGCATCAGGATCGCTTGAAGAAAGGGCCAAGGAAGGGCAAGTACTCTGTGAGAGGAACAGAGGGAGTAGGAATGTGTCTCCTGAAGGCATGTGTGAGAACAAGCAGTTATTTTCCCCAGAGACATCTGTGAGACTCTCAAATTGTGCCTGTTAAAGGGCAGACAGAGAGAGAAAAGTGAATTACTGGAAAAAGCAGGTATCTCCCTGGGAGTTGTGAGGGCGGCAGAAAGACTGTCTACGTCTATTAGTCTTGGCAGCTGTCTATCTGTGAATCTGGCCCAGTCAGAGTTTCCAAGGCCCTGCTTCTGAAAAATGTGACAAGGGTTTAACGTGTACCAGAGACTACACAGGGCTCTGGTGTGAGAGGGGTCAGAGGAAACTGAGGTCCCAGCCTCAGTCCCTTAGCACATGGGAGTCACTTAGGTGGTGACGTCATGATTAGCTTGGCCTTTGCTTACAGACTGTAGTTCTCTGAAGACTCTAGGGGAATGTGTCTCAAATTGGAATGGAATCTCCATCTAAGTTTTGTGTTTCTCTCTACTGCATCCTGAGTAGTATTATGAAGTCCAGATCATGGGTGAGAACCTCCTCACTGACAAATGAGAGGCTTTTGGGCAAACACTTCTTCCATGCAACAGAGGGCAGATTTTCTGCCTGGAGCCATAGTACTTCCTCTCTGCTATTTAGTACTCTACAAGAAATACCTCTTTTCTTCATACTCCCCTGGTGCTGTCTTGTTTAGGAATGTCTTTGGTTGCAAGTAACAGAAAACCTACTTTACAGCAGCTCAAACAGATGCAGGTGTATTTTTCTCACATAACAAGATTTTGGATCTAGACAGCAGCTAGCATCTATTCAGAAGCTCGACGACACCAGGGAATTCTCTTATCTTTTCATTCATACTTGTTTTTTTCAGAGTCATAAGATGGCTGCTGATCAATGGAGGAATGGATAAAGTTGTGGTGTCCACGTGAATATACAACAGAGTATTATTCAGATTTAAAAAGGAAAGGAATCCTGCCATTTGCAACCATATAGAGGGACCTGGAAGACATTATGCTAAGTGAAGCAACCCAGACACAGGAAGAAAAATATTGCATGATCTCACTTCTACGTGGAGTCTACATAGAAGCAGAGAGTAGAACAGTGGTTACCAGGGGCAAGAAAGGATAGGGAGACATTGGTCAAAAGATGCAAAGGTGCAGTTCTGTGGGATAAACAAGTCTACAGATCCAATTTCCAGCATGACTATAGTTAGTAAGAGTACTGTATACTGGCAATTTGCTAGGATAGTACATTTCAGGTGCTCTGACAACAACAACAACAACAAAAGGATGGTAACTGTGTAAGGAGATGGATATGTTAATCAACTTGACTATATTAATCACTTCACTATGTATGGGTATATCAAAACATCATAATGTACACCTTAAATATATACAATTTTATTTTTTAAAGATGGTTGCTGCATCATTGGGTATTAGGTTGGTGTTCAAAGTAGCAAAAAGGGAGAAGGGCAGTGTCCACTGTGATAATCCCTATTCATCAGGACAGCGCTCCACTGGAATCCCCATCAGACCTCTGTGTGTGTCCCACTCATCAGATCTCTATCCCATAGCCACACTTGGCATGAAGGGAGCCTTGGGGGCCCAGAATTTAGCTGGACACCCTGCCAGCCTGAACAAAATCAGGCTTCTGTCAATTACAAAGAGGGAGGAGTTACTGGGAAGGCAACTAACAGTGGCTGCCACACCCTGTGCACAGCATTGATCAAATTGCATCAAAATGTTCTGTTTCTGTCTCTGTCTCCCCTCCCAACAGAATTAACAGCACTTGGCAGACCAAGGTACCCAGTCATTCTTGTATTCCCAACATCTGGCACATTGCCTGGCATAAAACAGACTTAATAAACGTAACTCAAACTCAAAAAAATATTGGCTGAATAGAGAGACAAAAGAACTGCATTTTGATTCATCTTTGTATGCAATTCTCTCTTTAAAGATAAAAGGAGATATTGATGTAAAAAGAAACATTAGTTATCCAAGAGATAGATATGCCAAGAAATTCGTGTATGATGCCACTTAAATGTACAACAGTTTCTAACACAAATACAATGGGGTAGGTAATAATAATACTAGCCACCACAATGGAAATTTTCATGCTCTATTATCTTTAATCCTAATATCTCCACAAGTATTACTTACCTCATCTTAAAGAAGCTGGGAAAGTGGCACAAAATCTAAGAGCTGCAAATGGTAGAACCAGAGTGTGAGCCCAAGTAGACCTATCTTTCTCCACTGTTCATCTGGCCTTCTGCATGAGAGTGTCCAGCACCCTCACTTTCTCAAGGGAAACACCAGTGCTGGGATGTCACATGAGGACTCCAACTAGAAATCGGGCTTCCTGTCTCCAAGGACACCTTTCCATCTTTACTCTCTGCCTCCCTCAACACTTCACTCAGTAGAGAGAGCAGTGGGCTGTACTTTTGAAGAACCAGTGGCGTTGCTGAGCATGGGGAAAGGATTATTGTTTTTTTCCAGCATCCATGATAAATCCAGAGAAGGAGAGAAGGGGAGAGAGCCAGAACACGGCAGGCTCCTCTCAAGCCAACCCTATGCAGCATGTAAACCTAGCCCTACAAGTAGGAGTAGAAACTTCTATGGACTCTTCTTTTCAGCAGCAATCTGATGCCATTAGGCTGAGGTATGTGTATGTGGCTTTGGAACACTAGACAAAGCATGTTGTGGACTTCCATCAACTCCAGTGAGACAGTACAAACAAGGATGAAATGGCTACATTTTGGCTGATGGCTTCAGGTTGCCCACACTGGTTCACAAGTGACTGCAGTCCCCTGGCCACCACCTCTTTCTCTAATTGATTAATCAAGCTTTGTGCCAAGAGCTTGGAGTCAGGGATGCCTCCGTGGGGAAAAGTGATATTTCAATCCTGACTTACCTAAAAGCCAGTATCATACAGCCTACAGTCTGTGAATGTGTCCAAGGCGTATCAGTTGCATCTCTCATGGCAAATACAATACAGATGAGGTTCTTCATCAAGAAATTAGAATCTAATTCAATAAAATCTACTCATGCAATTCAAGAACAGTTTTCTCTGAGGATTTCATGATGCCCAGGGGCTGTAAGACAAGCCCATCCAAGTAGCGTTCATGGCTTGTGCATTCCTAAAACATTCACTTCTGAGAATATGTGTACAAAAGAAAGGCAGAGTTAGAGGCAGAGAGAAACCTCAGATAAGTCACAGCAAACCAAAACTGGCTTTTAAGGATCTGTAATTCAGCAGCAAGATACACACTGAGATCTTATAATCCTTTGGATGAAATAAAGGGAATTCTCAATTATACTGGGGAAAAAAAAAACCCACTCCTGAGCTCTTCAGGCACAGAGACTGTAAATTTTGGCAGGGAACACTGATCTGAGATTTAAAGCCAGAATTATAAGCTCGAAATGAGAGAAAAGATGAACAAGGGTTGTCAGAAATAGAATCATTTTATGCTTCATATTTTCGCCAAGGTAACAATTATACATTTCAACAATGTTTCTGTAAATTGGTACCAAATGGATTACTCAGGAACCTCACATTTTGGTTTGATGAGAACAAGTATAACAATTGTTCAAATAAAGAGTACAGAGTTTACAATTGGGAAAGAATCAAAGAAAAACTTGTTGCCCTAGGCTGGGGGTCTCTCATGTACTAAGTGTCTCTTGTAGTTTTAACAGACTCTTTGCCCAAGTCCACGTGGCCAGGTGCTCCTGGGGCTGTACCTGGGACCTCCAGGGCAATTTCACTGAATCGTGGTTCCCCAGCTTGTTGTGGTCTGCAAATCTCTATCACGTCACTCTAAACCAGAGGTAAATCATGAAGTGGAACACCTGGGAACAGAATTGGTTGCCCCAAAATTCACTTATCAGAATCTCAGCAATCTGGGGTTCTTGGTGACAGCCAGGGAAGAGAACGGGGGTAGGCTGGGAGTAGAAGGCCCTAACTGGAGCTCTGTCACTGGTTACAACTGTTGGAATCACTATCATATACAAGTAAAATGATTGGTTTGGGGTTTCAGCACCCACTGCTGCATCCTTTTATTATTTATATAATATATATAATAAAGAGCATATTTATTATTCAAAAAACATGGTAGGTTATGGGAACAGAGGACAGAGGCTGGCCCAACAATGCCTCAGTCCCAATGAAACCTAATGAAACCATGACAAATGCCAATGGCAAAAGGCGTTGTGGGACTGCAGACACCACAAAGACTCTATGGAAAAAAACAACTTTTTAAAAAATTTTTTTTTCTTTTTTTTTAACTTTTTTTATTGAGTTATAGTCATTTTACAGTGTTGTGTCAAATTCCAGTGTAGAGCACAATTTTTCAGTTATACATGAATATACATATATTCATTGTCACTTTTTTTTTGCTGTGAGTTATCACAAGATCTTGTATATATTTCCCTTTGCTATACAGTATAATCTTGTTTATCTATTCTACATTTTGAAATCCCAGTCTGTCCCTTCCCACCCCCTGCACCCTTGGCAACCACAAGTTTGTATTCTATGTCTATGAGTCTATTTCTGTTTTGTATTTATGTTGTTTGTTTGGGTTTTTTTTTTTTTTTTTTAGATTCCACATATGAGTGATCTCATATGGTATTTTTCTTTCTCTTTCTGGCTTACTTCACTTAGAATAACATTCTCCAGGAACATCCATGTTGCTGCAAATGGCATTATGTTGTCGGGTTTTATGGCTAGATAGTATTCCATTTTATAAATATACCACCTCTTCTTTATCCAGTTCTCTGTTGATGGACATTTAGGCTGTTTCCATGTCTTGGCTATTGTAAACAGTGACACTGTGAACACTAGGGTGAAGGTATCATTTTGAAGTAGGGTTCCTTCTGGATATATGCCCAGGAGCAGGATTCCTGGGTCATATGGTAAGTCTATTCCTAGTCTTTTGAGGACTCTCCATACTGTTTTCCACAGTGGCTGCACCAAACTGCATTCCCACCAGCAGTGTAGGAGGGTTCCCTTTTCTCCACAGCCTCTCCAGCATTTGTCATTTGTGGACTTTTGAATGATGGCCATTCTGACTGGTGTGAGGTGATACCTCATTGTAGTTTTGATTTGCATTTCTCTGATAATTAGTGATATTGAGCATTTTTTCATGTGCTTTTTGATCATTTGTATGTCTTCCTTGGAGAATTGCTTGTTTAGGTCTTTTGCCCATTTTTGGATTAGGTTGTTTGTTTTAACTTCTTTTGAATTTTTTTTAACAGGAACATATGTGCTATTACAATCATTAAATGAGGACATTAAGAAGAACAACTGGACAAGGTTTTGCATCATTACAAGTAACAGAAGAATCTTCTTGTTGGTAAGTAAGCTTATTTTCCCTGGTTCATTTGTTATTTTCAAATTAAGGGCTAAATTCTCTTCTCTGCCAAACATGAAGGGAGATAGAAGAGAAAAACGATTGACAATTATCATGAAGTACTATATACTGTTAAGTACTTTCATATTGTAAGAACTTATCACAAATTAAATAATAAAGGCATATTAAGTATTATGAAAAACAAGTGTAATCTATAGCCTTCCCATGACACACTCTACACCTAACCCTAGGAGAACTAAACATGCCAGTCCTGCAGCCCTTACTCTGAGAATGCCACTCCATGGCCCACTACAATCAGTAGCCAGGGCTGGGCACAGCAGCAGAGGAATGAAAGTGTTAGAAATGGAAATAGACTCCCCATGCAGTTGAAAGCTAAGAAAGGGAAACTGTGATATGTACTTTGCAGGTCAGATTTCTCTTCCCTCACTCAAAATTACAGCAAACAGAATCATATCTGGGTAATAATAATCCACATTGCTGTAGCTCCTACAGTGTACAAAGAGCTTTTACCTATGGGATCTCATTGAAAGAGCAACTCACTCCACTCTCTAAACAGTTTCTAGAGAGAGAAAATGTATATGTCAAACAGAAGATGCCTTGTTCTCAAATTAAGGCTCTTCTTTATTGACAGTAGGTCAGCAAAAGCCCATGTGAGGTTCCAGAGGCAGATCCTCAGGCAGGACTCACTGACAAGCAGGGAATTTGGACAGGGAGGAAGGAGCAACCAAACAAAGGTGGGATTTCAGGCAGTCAGGCTTTAGCCTGATCCCTAAAGGGAGCTATGGAATATCAATTATGCTGCAGGGTTTATCCCAACCAGAGGGATGAGGGCTGGGGTTTCCTATTCCTGCACATACATTCACTGGCCATGGGTTCAGGGGGTGGTGGGGACAGGGAACATCAATCCTGAGCACTGCCTTCTGTCTGCACATGTGGGGCTCCAGGAGGGTGTCGCGATGAGGGCTGTTACAAGAAAACCCAGCACACAGAAGAGGGAAGCTCACAGACAAAGAAGAAGGGATTCCAGAGAATCCAGGCTGAATAATGATAAGACGCACTGTGAGTTTGGCTCTATGGACAACAGACTTAGAAAAACAGATTAAAAATTCAGAGTTCCATGCCAAAACTACTAAAACATAGGCAAAAAATGTCATGATCTAAGAGTGAAAGGTAGGAGGAGAACAACCAGGACCTCATAAAGCTCCTTGAGGGCAAAAGCCACAACTTAGGTCTCTGTGTCACTGGGTCCTCACCCCAAGCCTGGTACATGACAGCTACTCACTTTTATAGAAAAAATGGGTGTGTAGGACTGAGCAGCACTGAGCATGCTCACCCATCTCCTTGAGTAGTAGAAGGCTGGGGTCATGTATTGAGAGTCAAGATACACAACTCCCAAGGACCCACCAAGGCTAATCCATCCTGTGAAAAGAAATCTTAAAATAAAATGTCAAGGTATGTGTATATATTAGGTAGGACTAGAAATGTGTACTTTTGGAGCCCAGACTATCCTTATTCAAATTCAAACATAGAATAGATATTTACCTTTCTGATATGGTTTTCAGATTCCACATACCCTCCTATAAATTCTCCCTAACCCACTCACTTGTCTCAAGATACACTCTCCAGTTCTCCTTCTTTAGTGTGGGGTTTAGGTTCAAATGTAAATCCCTATGGAAAAAAACACTTTAATTTTAATTACAGTGATCAGTCATTTATACCTTAGTATGAATAAAAACTTCCAGAACAGAATTTTTATTAAAAGGTGTTGAGGAATGGAAGGGATCAATAAATGAAATGAAAAAAGAGCAGTGAACTTTTCTGAAGGCACATATCACCTCTTCACTGACCTGCCTTGGCCTGGCCTGGACTAAGCCAGGTGGCCGTCCCCTGTACCCACCTGTGGGCAGCAGGACCCAACTCCTCTCAAATTCAGGAGCTCAGACATCCTGTAACCCTCAACAGTTCTTCAATGAGCCCCAGGCACAGGCCTGTCTCCTCCTCAGTCTGGAGAATCACCTGAACATCACTAGATTCAGGAGAATAACTCAGCAAACCAAAATCTTAGAGAGCACAGACCGCAGACACATGACCCAGTCACAACTCCACAAGTCCTCAGTTGTGAGTCACAGAGGGAGTATGTCACAAACCTTAGCAAGTTATGTAACAATCTGGAACCTGAGAGTCATGGGATCAGGGTGTGCCACCAATTAGCTGTGTAACTTTAAGGCTTTGGTTTCCATAAATGTTGAGGAAAAAAAAAAGGAGAGGCAAGAGATATTGAGATATTGCATAATCAAAAAATTAAAAATACATTTAAAATTATGTTAAAAAATTTTTTTCATTTTAGGACTCCTAAGGGATTATAATGTTTTAAGTTGCACTGTGTATCTCTAGGAGGCAAAATAGAGTTCCATGTTTCCCAGATATAATTTATCTTGGAACCCTATTTTCAAATACCATTTCTAAGAACCAGTATTCCACCGGATGCAATTTGGGAACTGCTAGACTAAAAGATTCCCAAAGCCCTTTAAAGCAGTAACATTCTGCAATTTTACCCCATGAGTCTTTTCCTCTTTCCTCTAATCGTAGTAAGGACCTCCACTTAAGATTCTCAATATCCAAACTCTGCAAATTCCACAATACCAATTTTTTGCAACAGTGGTAATTATAACAATATGACAATAACTCATAATTATAATGTAACTGTTATTATAACACGGGGGAGGACTTAGGGGAGATGGAGCATATCCTCCTGTCATCACGCTTGCTTTCAGGAAACTCCGAGAGTACGGGTAACTGACAGTCTCCACTAGAAAATCTCTGAACATTCTGACCTTTGAGCTTGTTTTTCTTTCTTTCTTTCTTTCTTTTTTTTTAAGAAAGCTTAACGACACACAAAATAAACCCCCGGATGCCAGCACCACTTTGTTTAAGAAAATGACAAAATCCTTTGTTGTGCGTTAACAGTGTTGTAACTAATTAAGGGGGAAATTAGCTGCCAGGTTCCATGAAAAGACAAGGCTCAATTCCACTGACTTCATCTTTGCATCCATGAGAAGCAAGCTGATGGTCTGCTGCCTGTGTGGTGTTCAGCTCAGCCTCTGCCGACTGGGACTCATTAGCTAAGGGTTACAAATATGTAACCAATGCTTTTTCCAGATATTCCACCACAAAGTAAGTACCACAGTGTCCATCGCCTGCCTTGAGGGCCTGGGTCTGAGCCACTCAAGATGCTCCCTGCAGCTCGGCCTGCAGCACAGGATTTTCATTAGATTAGAGTTCCTTACATCCAAGCACATGCTGCTGTGGTATAAATGCTGCTCCTTTCTTCATGAGGAAGTGGGAAAGGGGACAAACACGCTAAATAAATAGCTACTTTTTAACTTTCATTTTCACTTTTTGGCTTTTTTAATGTTTAATAAACAACTGCATGTTCTACTTTCATTTTTCCTTAGGCTTGGGGAATTGAATAAAGCTTGCAAAAGCTTGTTCTCTTAATGGGAGTTTGTCCTGTTCTGTGATTCGGGAGGCTTATTCACAGGCAGCATTAATCGGAAGAGCCCTAGAACTGCTGACGCCCTGTGGGGCCCAGGAGAAAGAGATGTCCACGCAGACATTAGAGGCCGAACGATCACAGAAAGTTGCATATAACTCAAGAGCATGGTCTAAGTTTCACTGCTCTGGAACAAGGCAACCTACTGGCAAGCTCAAAGACAGGCGGGCAAGGGAGCCTCCTCTATAGTCTCACTTTGCCCTTAGAGACTTTCCTTTTAAGTCAGAGAGCAGTAGCCACTTTGCTGTCTAGACTGCTGCTTTTAAAATCTCTAAGTGTTCCTGGCCTCCCATTATCCCATCAGATTAAACTGGCCCCTTGAAAGAACTCAGAGAATGAGATCTGTCTAGGGAACATGATAGTGGGGAGTGGGAGGGGGCCTTGCCTGTACCTGAGTGATAGAGAATGGCAGGGACCATCCACCAGGGCTGCTCGCAGGACAGTCACATTCCACTGGCCCTGACTAACCCACCAGAGCGGGAAAGGAGTAGAAAAGCAAGCGTGTCAAGGAAGAATTCCAAAAGAGAGCTCGAAAGAGTTTACTGTCAGCCAACTTCACCAACTGCTCATAAGAGAACCCCAAGGAAAATCAGATTCCCTTCCAGCAAGCCCTACCCAGGGCCCCCATATACACTCCAATGAGAATTTGCCAGTCAAACAGGAAGCTATCCACACTCTCAACAGAAGATAAACCAAGAAAACAGTGAACCTCAATCACTTTAACTGTTTAGCTCTTCCATGTACCCTGCAGACAAAATACATGTTTCTTCCTCAGCAACCAGAGGTCCAATTCAGCTTTAGCCTTGGCCAATTCAGCTCAAGGAGAAATTCAAGCCCAGGGATAGTGACTTATTCAGTCCCCCTCAAAAGAGAGGAAGGACAATATAAACAGGATTAACCTCCTATATTTGGCTGTTAAGAGAGGTGAAAATTAAAAACAACAATACATGTGTGGGAGACATTGCAAGGAAATGAATCAACAAGGCAAATCCACTTGAGGACCCAGAAGCTTCTTCTAGCAAACTCGTGGAGAGGAAAGGAAATAAATAACGGAGTTGAGTAGCCTTGTTTTTCTCCTGCTGAGACTACCTTCTCAAATATCACCCACTCATCCTCTGTAGTGACAACTCCAAACCTTGGTGGTTCTGTAGTTTTGCCACAAACTTAATTTTTTGAGAGCCAAGAGCAGACAAAAACCTAACTGCACCTTTTCTTTTCTCTTCTTTTCTTTTCTTTTGAGAGAGCTTTGAATTCCTTTCACAGAAATTTTCTAAGGACAAAGTAAAGTAGGCTTGAAGATATAGGTGTTTTAAGAAAATCAGACTTCTCTACATCCAGGATATTTACCCCAAACTGCAGTTACATTTCAACAAATACCTACGTAAAATAAAATAAATCAAGAATCTTGAACTACTGGGACCAACAAAAACCTTAAAGGAACCCAAATGCATGACCTTAGGGGAAAAGCAAAGAGCTACTTAAATAAGCCTCATTTTAATGAACTGCAGCATAGCTGATTGTTGATGCACCCTCAGAACTGCATATTTATACTCCTGTCTGCTAGCAGAATAGGTGGCTGGGCTTTTGTTTTGCTTTATCCAAGTGGAATGCATTTCTCTAGGAGCACAGTGTATCTCAGACCTGCGTCTGGATAGAACCCAAGGAATGTGAGATCAGAGAGAGCCTGAAGTTACCAGATAATGGCCAACAGGCAATGAAGCTTTCGATTCTGTAAAATAAAGAACTGGACTAGATGAACTCTTAGGAGTTTTCCAGCTTGAACATTCTATGATTCCACCCCACATTCCATATTCATTGACAAACAAGGAAAATCTGATCTGGACTGGTGGTTTTTGAAATCTCACGATTCCATAAAGTACCAGGAAAATGTGGTCATTCCAGACATATTTAATTTGTGTGTACTTCATTCATCATTGCTGAGCCCTTCCCGAACATTCAACTGGAACTAGGGTTCAAGGACATTTGGAAAAAGACCACAGAAAGTTTCTGGCTATTGGGTTTGTGTTATATTAAGGGATATACTAAGGGAAAGACTACGTAAAGATTCTGAGCCATTCTTAACAGGTGACTCTTAACCTGAGGGTTGTAAGCATCTATACATGAAAACTCCAAGGAGAGTGAAGTCCTTGAGGGAAGAGCTTGGAAAGAGTTCAGAATGGTCGGTTTGCTTTTTCCAGCTATTATTAGTGATATTTTTGGTTGAGGCTTGCCATGTTAGGAAAATAAAAAAGGCTTTGTTTTCAAAAAATGAAATATATTTGAATAACAAGAAAAAGTTATACACCCACTTTTTTAAGGCTTAATTTAAATCCAGAAAATTTCCCTTTCACATATATAATTCTGTAATTTGACAAACACAGATGATCATGTGTAACTACCTACCACTATTATCAAGTTACAGAACAGTTCTATCAAACCAGAAGAATTCTCCCTCACCTCTCTGGAGTCAATCCCTCCCTCCTTGTCCAGCCAATGATAACCACCTATCTATTCTGTCCTTATGGTTTTGCCTTTGAAAGAATGTCATATCCATAGAATTATACAGTCATCAGCCTTATAAGCCTTGTTTCTTTCACTAGCACAATACATTTAAGATTCATCAACCTTGTTACACGTATCAATCGTGTGTTCTTTTTCATTGATGTGTAGTTTTCCATCACCTTGTTAGACCATAGGTGAGAGCCATTTGGGTTGTTTTCAGTTACTGGCAATTACAAATAAAGCCACTATAAACATTCCCATTCAGGTTTTTGGGTGATGTAGGTTTTAATACCTTGAGAATAAGTACTTATGGAATGAGATTGCTAGGTTTGTATACTAAGTGTATGTTTAACATTATAAGAAACTGCTGAACTGATTTCAAAAGTGGCTGAACCACTTAGCATTTCCATTGGCTTTGTACTAGAGTTCAAGTTTCTCTATATCCTTGCCCACACTTGGTATCATCAGTTTTTGTTTATATGTTTGTTTAAGCATTTCTAATTAATGTTCAGTGATATCTTACATGGTTTTAATTTGCACGTCCCAAATGACTAATTATGTTGAGCATGATTTCATGTGCTTATTTACCACCCATATATTTCATTGGTAAAGTGACAGTTCAGATCTTTTGCCTATTTTTAATTGGGTTATTTTCCTATTATTGCCTTTTCAGTGTTCCTTTATATTCTGGGTATAAGCCCTTTATCAGATATGCGATTTGAAAATATTTTCCCCTAGATTGTCTTTTCATTCTCCTAACAGTGAATTTGTAAGAGTTACAGGCGTACATTTGAAGCCCACAATTTAGGGTTGAAAGATAATGGAGCGATGATAAAGATTCACACCTCTTATATGATCTCCATCTTCTCTCAGAATGATTATCATGCTGCAGACACTAGCAAGAGGGGACTGAAACTTTCGATGTTTTAATAACTTTTAATAGGATATTCTGTTCTCTAAAAAGGAGCCTATAATTCTGTTAGAGGGGATATCATCCCCTGTGGCTAAGAAAAATGCAAGTATGAGGTGTACCTGTGAAGTAATGAAAGACTAGAAGAGGAGGTAGAAGATTGCAGACCCATGAAACATCTTAGTTTGAAAAAGAGAAGGAGATGGAATAGCACGTATCAAAGGACAGTGAACACACACCAATGTCAACAGGACTCCAGCATAGAGCAATATTGTGAGGACACGGACAGTTAATAGTTTCTACTGGGAGTTAACTTGAGTGCGTTAATAGATCACATCAGATTAACCCACTTTCCCTACTTTGGCAGGCAAAAAAAATGTAGATACAAAACATGCAATATCTGCATTTTACGAAGTATTCTTTCAATAGCCTGGTTGATAATATGGGGAAATGGGGATGAGATGATCATTCAGTTAATTGCATTTGTAATTTTTGAAGAGACACATGCAATGGGTTCATGTAAAGTTAGAGAGAGCTGGCCTTGATTCTCTCGTATCACATAATTTTATCAATGATTCATATAAAAATACGGGAGGTAGGCATTCTGAATTTGTAGAAAGATGGAAATGATAATAAATTCATACGTGATTATGTTTAATTTAGGGCCCAGTAAAAAGTAAAATCATCTTTACAAGTCAGGCTGAATATAATAAGAGGAGTTTTAAAGGAGATACATTTAAAGTTCTGCACTGAGGCCCAGAAAACAGTTTGAGTTCTGAGTAGTGAAGGGCTCAATATGAAGAGGTAAGGACATGACTTATGGCTTAAGTCAACAGTAAGCCTCCTATGAGTCAACAATGAAGTATGATGCCCTCAATTCCTAATATGCAATCTTGGGATTTACTGATTGAAGTTTATCATGTTAGAATGAGGAAGGATGGTACTTGTTTTGGGCACATCTGGAGTTTGTGTCCAATTTGGGACACTATCCTCCAGAGAGACTACAAACTGAAGCATGTTTCTAAGAGCAGTAGTCATCCAGATAATGTCAGCAATGACCATAAAAATGGGAGAGGGTGGACTTGTGAGGGAAAAAGTAAAGACTCTAGGGGCCAACAGTTGCTTACATAAAATAGTGAAAGATTTACAAGTGATTGACTTGCTGAAAATAACTCCAAAGGGGTTATAACTCTAAGACAATTCCAGAACCAAGACCAAGGGGAGAAAAGTTCTGGGAGGAGAAAATTTCTGAATAGCTGCTCAAATATGGAATGGATTGCTTTGAAAACTAGTAATTTTTCTTTTTTAAAAGGAGACATTCAAGAATAAGCCAGATTATCTCCAGGAGAGGATATTATAAAGGAGATTTAAAAATGCAATGAGTAGATGAATAAAATAACTATGAAGGTCTTATCCAACCTAATGAGTCTGTGTGTCAACAATCATATGATTCTTGTCTGAACTCTCACTTTTCAGAAACTTGGGGGAAGAAAAATGAAAATTAACAAATATGTGGAGGAAAATGGGACTCAGAGCTACAAAAGAATATTTGGAATCAATCTGGAAATGTTTCCAAGAAGTTGTATTTGGACAGTTTGGTTGTTTTTGAATTTTGTGTCAAACTGAAAATTAGATTTTAAGATTTTATGAGTTGCAGAGATATTGCATTTTTTACATGATTTCTTCTACTTGACATTCAAAAGAAATCATAAGCAACTGAAATGAAATTCATCAATAAATACAATGTTAAATAGGCAAGAATTTTTCACTAACTATAGTGGGAGCTGTTTAAAGTTTTGGTGAAACTAAAAAAAAGAAAAAAATATGCAGAAAGAAAAAAAATCTGTACTTCATAGCTGGGCTCAATATAGATCAACATAGTAATTAATTCCCCAGAATAATCAGGGGAATTTAGGTGAATGAGAATTATCTTAAATGGAGTAACAGGTTGCATACAATAGAACACAATAAACTGAAATAACAAAGAAAAATGTATAGGGATATACTGAGCAACAGCAAAAAACATGTATGGTAGGGAAACTGAAAATCACTGAAATCTTGTCGGTATGATTAATCACAAGCCTTCTCTAAAAAATGATCTACACTAAGTTTTGACAGGAAATCACCCTGGAATCAGTTTACTCTGGGTTCAGAGTTCAACCAGTTAAATGGCTAAAAACAAACAATCAATTCAGAAGCTGAAAAGTTCATGTGTTCTGGAGGTGGAAAATGACAGTGCCAGACACAAAGAAAATAATGAATTGAATTAAAATTTTCCAGTTTTCTATGATTCTTGGCAACACAACCAAACACCATTTAGTATAACATCTTGTGTTATGTATAACACACACACTTATACATACACAAACATATTATATATGTGTATATTTATATATACAAAAAACTTTTTTTCCTGTTATTCCTTTTTCCTTTACCCTCATCACTCACGTCTACATTGGGAATAAAAATGTAGAATTTTTACATGTATCTATAGGTCTCAGGTAGTAAGAAACTCTCATTCATGAGCTTTTAAAGTATAAATAATACCATGACTAGGATTTTGTAGTCATACAGGCTCTGTCTTTATAGCTCATGTGAAAATCCTAAAATTCCTTTCCAGGAATTTTTTTTTTTTTTTTTTTTTTTGGTTGTAATCAAGAGTTAGTCTGACACCCAAGCAAAAGAGGTGTCTGTGACAGTGGCATTTCTTTGACAATATATATATCTCTCTACCATCAAAGTGTCTTCATATTAGAAATGTTATCTTTCTTTATGGTTAAGCATAGTATTCCTCCTATAAATTTCTTTAACAACCAGAGTTCCGAGAGAAGAGGAAACTATTAAGAACTTATTTACAAAATAGAAACAGACTCACAAACATAGAGAACAAACTTGTGGTCACCAGTGGGGGAAGGGGGTGGGAAGGGATAAATTGCAAGTTTAAGATTTGCAGATACTAACCACTATATATAAAATAGATAAACAACAAGTTCATAATGTATAGCACAGGGAACTATATTCAATATCTTGTGTCACTTATGGTTAAAAAGAATATGAAAAATAATACGCATATGTTCCTGTATGACTGAAGTATTCTGCTGTACACCAGAAACTGACACAACATTGTAAACGGACTATACTTCAATAAAAATATTTTTAAAAAAATAAAAATAAAGACCAAGTTTCTATCAAAAAAAGTTTTTAAAACTGATTGCCAATGAATTTGTCTACATCTTTCCTACTCAGCAAGGAGACAGAAGAATGGAGGAACCCCAGATATACATCCCCATGGTCAAGGGGAAGAGGTAAAGGGGTCAGGAAGGAAAGGGTACGAGAAGGTGAACTCCACAGAACACATCTCTGACAAACCCCATTTCTCTGCTCACCTTTGCTTCAGTAGACCCTGGTTTTCATAATGACAGTTCCCAAGTCATCTAGCACAATGCAACTTGTTGGAGATGATTTTACCTTAGCAATGATCAAAATATGTTTTTTCAATACCATTAAAAAAAAAAAAAGACTGGATATCCTCATTTCAGGTTGTCTTCAGGAGAATACTAAAGAAACTCCCCCTGTTGATCAATTCATTTGTTTTTTAAGAAAATTAGGAAAACTGCATATTCATTAAAGCCCCTGCACTATTATAGATGAGACTCCATGTGGCTTTGTAGAAGAAATTCTCACAAATACCACCTCCTACATGAAGCCTTCTCTGATTTCACAAACTTGTTCCCTCTTCATCACATCTTCATGCTCTTCTAGGGCTCTGTAAGCCCTTCTCTTAGCACTTCCTTCATTCAAATGAATCATTCAGATTCATCAGTCCAGGTAGAGAGCAAACTGTTATGTTCCCAGCATCTATGCTAGTATTTGGCACAAGGATGGCACTTGATGACACTCTGACACAAGAATGATTAAATATGAAAATACTTGTTACAATATAAGTGCATGCTCCTTGCCTATCTCCTTAGACTATGAGCTCCTTGGCAAATACATTTAATTATAGGACAGGGCTGCCCAGCAGTGATGCTTTCTTCCAAGTATCTCCTTTTGGATTATCTGAAGTTATTTTTCCCTCATAACTCAGAAAATTTTAAATCTGTTACCTAACCCTTAATAATTAGTAGGTGGTGATCCTGTACCACTAGAAAGATAGATTAGATGACTTACTTGGAATTTTTCTTCTTCACAGAACGATTAACAAGTAAATATTACACTAACTGGCAATTCAGACTGCAGTTATAATGTCTTCTTTGTCATCACTGCCTTAACTTCATTCTTGTGAAACTATCAATGTGTTTGGGGAGGTCTCAGGGAAATGAACCAAATCTATTTAGCCAGAACAACTCAATCCTCCTTTCTTTTGAGTCCACGAGCTTTTGGTCTGTGGACCAATGTAGAAACCATTTCCCTCCTGCAAAGGAGCCTGGCTCTGCCAAGCCAAACAGCAGGCACAAAACCAAGTGGAGTGGGTGCCCTGGCTCTGCCTCCAGGCCCTACCTTTGACTGGCAACAGGCGTTTTCTCCCTCCTCCCTATGTCTTCCACAGGATGTTCACTGACCTCCTGTGGAAGTTCCAAATTCTCTTACAACTGCTCATGGAGGCCAGTTGGGTTTCTCTTGAACAGTTTAAATTTCTCAACCCTACCACCTAGTCATGAATAAATTCAGAGGTTATGAAAGTTCTGAAATCAATGGCTTCTCTTTTATAAAAAGAGGCTATCTTACTATGCAATCACTGACCAAAATAGCATATACTTTTTTTTTTTACTTAAAATAATTTAATTATTTGAAGTACCATCAGTTACAATGGGTCAATTTCAGGTGTACAGCATGTTTCAGTCATACATATAGTTTAAGTGCGAGTGAACGTCAGTGTTCAATTTGGGATAGTACTGGATTTAAGTACTTGTAGTAGGGCCGAAATACATATGCAATAACCCAGATACACACTACACCTTTTACTATTATCTGTAACTTATCTTTCTCTAGAACTCTGATTAAGGTAGGGGACAAAAAAAGCCCTTTTTCTCCAAGTTAAAATTATTTCCTTTGTGTTAATTCAGTCAGTTGTAAGTTTCTCACTTTTATAGGGATTCTCCCCAACTCTGCTTCACCTTCCAAAACTGGCACCTAGGTGCAGGGGAGGCTTACATACCCTTTACTGCTATTTTCTTCCCTTTCTAGTACATAGTGGTTGATCTGGTCTTGTCCCTAGGAATCCTTCTATGGTAACTGCTGAGATGAAACTGGGCTCTGGCATGGCAATACTTTAACTTCTGCTGATTCCCTGTCCTGATTTAGTGCTTAGGTGTCTCCTCCCCAAGGCATACAGAAATATTTAGATCCTCTAAAGGCCACATCCAGCCTATAGGTTACCAGCACATCAGGTCTAGTCTATTTGCCTTGACAGGCAGTTACTTACCTGGTTGGCACCGTAATGATCCAACAAATACAGGAAGAAAAATTCTATAAGGGGTTGGCTTCGACACTCTTTGTCTGAAAAGCAAGGAGCAAGCGCCCCCTACACCAGGAATTGCCCAAAATTATGTAGGTATTCCTGCTTCTTACTTCTACTTCTTGGGGTTTTCTCCAAGAGAGGAAAACTAGTACAAATATCTGACTTCTGGTTTCTCTTCCTCCTAACTTACCGTCTCCATGGGAAAACAAAACAAACCACAAAACAAAACACCTAAGTACCCTGATGGGAAATTTCCTTAAAACAGAATCCAACATTTCTTTACATGACTTATAATAACACTCTGTGAAGCAAGTGGGCCAGGCTTGGGTTTTGATATTTATAATGAAGGAGAATTAGAAATTTAATAAATCCTCTTCCTTCTCAAGAAAACTAAATTTCAAAACCATTATATAACCATGGACTCAAAATGTCATTTTTGAGACTCATTCCTGGGGCAAAAAACTTTACAGCTTAGCCTTAATAACAGGAAGCCTTCAGGAAAAGATGATTTAAAAAAAAATGAAAAACACAACTGTTACATATGTTTTAAATATTGATGTACTTTAGATGTCCTCCTGATAATATGAGAAACAACAGAAATATTATACTAAACCACACCTTCATTTTCTACAATGTGGTCTATTCCAGACAGTTGATAAGGAGACAAAGAAAGGCATGACAAACTCCAAGTAAGTATCATTTCTCTAAAATCATTTGTATGTGATGTTTTAAAGTAAAACTTGCAGTTTAAAAAAACAAACCCAACCAACACGTGTAGAGCATGCCATGTGTCATGCACTGGAGATCAAGAAATGAATAAAGATCAGTCATATCATTGTCATTTTCTTGCTTGTTCCCTGATATTATTCTTACTCCTTTTTAAAGGAGTCTCTCTGTCTTATACACACATACCCATAAAGAGCTTATATCTATATTCTATAGATAAGGCAAGGCAATGATAGTACTTTGCTGATTTTTAATTCTTATGACAAACTCTATGACAAGAAGAGAAAGTGTAAGCTCATACACAGATCATAAAATTGAGATTCAGTAAGTTTAGGTAACCTGTGCAAAGTCACTCATTAAGAAGTAATAACTTGAGATTTAAATCTAACTCCTTTGACACTAAGTAGGCTACTTCTTCCATGCACCATTTACATCTCTTTGTTACCAGAATCTCTCCAAGGAATGGTCTAATTTCCCCTCAAGGGCCCCAGGAACATGTAGTTCAGAAGCCTGCATATGCAAGCCTAAAGGAACAAAGCCAGACACCCTATGTTAGTATATTCTGCATACTGCTGCCTACCAAGCTTGATAATTGTTCCCTAGTATCCTTTTCTATACTAACAAAACTGTTTTAGGTAAGCACCTGCCCTCCCCATCCCCCTTTCCTGCAGCAGACACATCAAAGTCAAGGCAATCCATCACGGACCATGTGGACAAGGACAAGCCATAGGGATGGTGAAGCAACAAGGTCAGAGGGGTCCTGGAGCCTGATTCCGTGGAACCATACTGCCCATCTGAACTGCTTAACCCTAGACGGTTCATAAACAGAAATAAACTTCAATCTTGGTTAGCCACTTTTATTGTTGGTTTCTCTTAGACCAGCTGACCTTATACTTTAACTAATATGTTGACCTTCCCAATCACTCTTCAGCATATGTTCATATTTAGAAACTACTGACAGTTCTTCATTGCCTACAGAGTGGATACCCAAGCCTGGCTTTCAAGGGCTTTGACAATCAGGGACCCATCTACCTTCCCCTCCTTACTTCCACTACTTCTTTTCACTCCAGCCAGACTGATGGACTGCTTGTTTCTTGGACGTGCCTCCATTATCCCTCCCCCACAAAGACTCTTCCGATTCACTTTCTAACACCCACATCTTTCTTCCTATGTACTATTGACATTTCACTTTTGAATCCGCAGTATCCTTTGCCCAGAAAATGCTTAACAAAGATTCTTTTGTTGAAAAAGAGAAAGCAGAAGAGGTGATTAGAGGAAGAGGAAGAAAAGGAGGAGGAAGAGGAGGAAGATTTAAGAAGAAAAAGCAGAAGAAGGTGAAAATAGTGGAGAATGGGTGATTGTGTTTTGTTAATGACCATAATGGTGAAGTAGTACCAGTGATGGGTTCAAAAAAGAAACTGTAAAGCTATGAATGCGTGGAAGGAAGCCCTGTGGCCATAAGTATGTCTTGTATCTTTCATGAGCTTTCTATTTGTTTTTTATTCCTTGGGAAAGCAATTAGGCAAATAAGAAACATTAAGAAATTGGTTTCCATTCATTTACTGAGCTATTTTTTCCTCGTGTAGAGTAATTTGAATAAACCACAAATTAATTTTCTATCAATGGTGCCAAAACATTTTAGAGCACTTTGGGCTATTCAGAGTGGCTATTTGAAACTGTATTTATTTTTCAGGGCAATCTTATTGAAAGTGAAAATTCAGCATATTGGTATATTTAAAAGAAATGCCATCCTGTTTTCACTTAGGACTTTGTGTCTTGTTTTCCCCAAGTTGTATCTAGGCAGCATATTAAATTATCTCCCTTTTAAAGAAAACTTTATTTGTAATGTTGAAAAAGTTAAGGTAGGAAGAATTCACAAAAGAGTCCTATGAAAAAGTGTCAGTTCATTTGAAGGAAGATTGCATAAGGTAGTGGTTAACTAAATGTTATTAACCTCAACCAGAGTGTAAATAAGACTGAACCACTGGGATTTTACTTCTGACTTCAAGTTTCCATGTCTTATCCCCAAATCTGTATTTCTAAGCATTTCCAATATTCTTGATGGGTATTCCATCAAGGGTATTACTATACTGAATGAATATTTCCCAAAAGCAAAGGTAACAAGTGTTCCAGAGTAAAGTATTGTCTGTCCCTATATACAAAGAACAGGGTTCCCCCTGTTAAGCACTGGACCCAAAGCAACTGCTTGTGCAGTTTCCTTGGTATCAGGCATACCCAGAGGATAAATTTAGCCTGGAGATACTATGAGGCAGCTTGTGGGAGGGCCAGAGTGATCTTGCTTTCAGTGGCTAGAAAAAGGGCAAGACCTTTGGAGAGCAGGACTAAACCAACATGTTTTGATGTGTAGATACCAAAGTCAGTCACAATATCTTTAAATTGCGTTATTTGCATTCCACCTAGATACATTATCATCAAAAGCTGATTCAAGTCTGTATTTTCCAGGCCTCCTATATTGTACCATGAATTACAAATAAATTACAGATAAAAATCAGAGACAAATACCCGACACTCCCTTACAAGATTAAAACTATAATTCAAGATTTAATACCAACAATTCTTGCACTGATACATCAAGTACTTTTAGAGTAACAATGCTATCTTATACTTGTAACACATTTTGTATTTCACATTCATTATTTCATAGTGAGTTGTTTCTGTGATTATCTTGTTAAACTTTCGGAAAACGTGTGATTTCACATTGCCCATATTTTTATTTAATACATGTTTGATTCGACAAGCACTAATTGAATACCCACTGTCTTCCAAACTCATGTAACACTCTGAACACACTAAAGTTAACCAAAATTCTTCTGCATCACCACCTTAGACAAATGATCCATTTTATCACAAATCTCATGTCTATCACACTAATTAACTATACTTTCTTATATATTTTCAGTAAAAGAAAGAAGGTTAAGAACATACCTAAATCAGTCAAGCTTTGGATGACTAAGATTTTCTTTGGATATGATTCTATAAACTGGTGTAAGCTTACAAGCTTTTCTGTTTCAAGTAACTAACTGCCCATTTCAAATCACCAAACATCATAGAAGAGCTCTGATCTCATGTTCAATGTAGATGAGCAAAATTGTGTGGCAAGAAGGGATCAGTAACACCGCTTCTTTTCACACAAGGGAGCATTTTCCCCTGATACATTGGGTTTGCATTCATCTGCGGGTGGTTCCCATAGCCAGAAGCTATCCTTACAAGCCCTCAGCTTTTATAACTACTTGCTGCCCACTCTTCTTGTTCCACAGTCACGCCTTAATGTCTTTTAACCAACTTTTGTCTCCCAGTTGACCCTTTGCCAGGAATACACCCTAGTCTCATCTTTTTCTCCTAGATAAGCAAGCTGCTCTTCTCCACAGACAGTATGTCCAAACAATACCAATTTGTATTCCATGACTTTTCCAACAACCCACACCCTCTTAAATGGATGTTTTACTCATATGATCACGATGCTTTTGTTTCCATAGGATTCTCTGAATTGGAGAGTTTAGAGAGCAATGAGCAGTGCCCTGTTTTTCTGTTTTTTTGTTTTGTTTTGTTTTTAAATTGAAGTATAGTCAGTTTACAATGTTGTCAATTTCAGGTGTACAGCATAAAGTTTCAGTCATTCATATACATATATATGTTCATTTTCATATTCTTTTTCACTATATGTTCCTACAAGATACTGAATATAGTTCCCTGTGTGGTATAGTAGAAACTTGTTGTTTGTCTATTTTATATATGTTAGTACTTGCAAATTTCAAACTCCCAGTTTATCCCTTCCCACCTCCTTTCTCCTCTGGTAACCATGTTTGTTTTCTATGTCTGTGAGTCTGTTTCTGTTTTGTAAGTTTATTTGTGTCTTTTTTTTTTTTTTTTTTTTAGATTACACATACAAGTGATAGCATATGGTATTTGTCTTTCTCTTTCTGGCTTACTTCACTTAGAATGACGATCTCCAGGTCCACACATGTTGCTGCAAATGGCATTATTTTATTCTTTTTTATTGCCAAGTACTATTCCATTGTATAAATATACAGACATTTAGGTTGTTTCCATGTCTTGGCTATTGTATATAGTGCTGCTATGAACACTGGAGTGCATGTATCTCTTTCAATTAAGGTTCCCTCCGGATATATGCCCAGGAGTGGGATTGCTGGATAATATAGTAAGTCTATTTTTAGTCTTTTGAGGAATCTCCATACTGTTTTCCATAATGGCTGCACATTCCCACCAATGGTGTAGGATTTCCTTTTCTCCACAACTTCCCCAGCATTTATCATTTGTGGACTTTTTAATGATGCCAGTGACCTGGTTTTTAAATCATAGGCTTAAGAGCTAAGATTTGTTGGATGCTTGCATTGTGCTAGGTGTCATGATAGGACTCTCATTTAAGCTCCATCATAATTTTTGGAGGACCTTATTAATCTACAGTATGGATGAGGAAATATCCTCAGACAGTTAAATCGCTTGCCCAAATGGCTTGCTCATGGTAGGTAAAATGTAGACTTTAACCTACATCTTGTAGACTGGGCTCCATTCATGGTGCAGCCAGGAGACCAGGAGAATGTCTGTATCTGGTAATTCAACAGATGAAGTCTGTCATGGGGTATTTGTCCCAAAAGTCTTAGAAGGGCCCAAAGGGCAAGCATGGATGGGAATCAACCAGGAGTTTCCAACTATAAGAGGCTGCTATCATCCCCAGAGTTGGTTGGACAAAGGGAGGGAGGGATGTAACCAGAGCTCAGGAGTCGAAGACATGGTAGATGCTGGAAGCCAGCAGCTCAGACAATAGAAGTTTGGACCATGGAAGAACAAGCTGTCTGGCAGGGATTGGAGCTTTACAAGACACAGTCACAAGTAAAGATACCCCTGAAGCAGAGAGGTGGAAAGAAATACCCTGGATTACTCCTTCCTCTGTCCCTCATGTCTCCTGCCAGTGGCTCCCAGTGCCACTCCTAGGGAGAAGCTGATTGATGAAGGAGTCTTGGAAATAACAAGGATATCTTCTCTGCAGCACAGAGAGGGGAGCAGAGGAAAGACAGAAAATGGGTTTGATAATAAACAGGCAACAGTCTACCTGACTCCAAAACTCATACTGACTTCACCAAGACATGACTGCTGCCCTCCATGATTTGCATCCAGTACTGATAACTTAGTACAACCTGTGACTGAGACAGACTAGCCATCTACTTGTCAATGGAATAATGCCTCTTCTTCCTCCTAAGCACAGCCAAGCACCCTATACAGTGACCAGAACATAATGGGAACTCAGTGACTATTAGTGGATTTCTCCCTCTCTTTCAAATGTTGTATAAGTTCAAGTGATCTACGATAGTGAAAAAATAAACAAAAGGCATGGATATCAAGTAACTAAATATTAAAAAGAGACATAGTTCTTTCCTGTGATTCAAGGAAGTAAGAGAAGAGAATAATTTTTCAGTTTTGGCCTTTATGTGACATTATTTCACAAAATTCATTGCTAAGTGGCTCCATGGCTCAAATGACCACAAGTTCAAAATACAAGCCAAAAAGCTGTCTAGGTAGCCTGGGAGGCCTTAGTGGAGCTGACTGTCACTTACTACTCAGCCCCCACTTCCCTCCTCCCGAAGGGAAGAGAATGCCGATACCACTTTCAAGCCATTGAAGTCACTTGCTCAGCCTCTTCGTTATACCAGTTGATATTATTGTTGGAATTCATTACTTCTCAAGTGTCCTCTATTTAATCTATTTCACATTCATAAGGAATATGAAATCCAAAACCAGCATAGACTAAATTATACTCATTATTTGATCTTAAAAGTAATTCCTTAACATATGGAAGAGGAAACATTTGGGGAAAATGTCAATGGGTCTGGAGCATCAGAGTGACAAAGTTCCTAATGCTGGCTACTCCCCCAAACATATTTAATCCCTTCATTACAAAAATTACATGAGAAATTTCATAAGAACCATCTTACTAGCAGAATTCTAGGTATTTCCTGTTCCCAAGGGCAGAGAAATACTGCAAAATCAACATTTTTTAATGACATTTCAGTACTGTCTCTCTTGGCTGAAAACATAAAAAGCAAGAGACACATATAAAAATGAAAAAGGAAAAAAAGTTAAACATTTTGAGCCCTTAAATAGTTGATTTTTATGTTAAACCTTTAATCCAATTTGTACTATCCAACCAAGTCTGCCCATCCCTGGTGACAACATAATGAATAAATTAAAATAAATACTTCTGCTTCTTCTAAGTTTAATTCTTTCATGACTACTATAATAAGAAATAAATATTACCATTTCAGTGTGAATTCCAAGCACCACTTGATTGTTTGGCTGTTTGTATATTTTAAAATAAAATTCTATCTGCTACTGTTCATTTGGAATATAATCTTAGATAAGCTCGTTTGAACTAGTGGCAAATTCTAATGTTTATTGAAGTCTGTGAAATGAATTCATGTTGAATATGATCTTTTGGTCTGAAAGCCGAGTATCAAGCCAGCATAAACTTCAACTCTCCTGGCAGGAAAGTAAAGAATTTCTCTCAATTTCAGACCACCTCTCTGACTCTAAACCCCACCCCACAACACACACGCACACACATTTTTCTCCATCATATTACCCAGAAGACTACTATAAGAAGAGTGGACTGACTCTTGGTTCACTCTCAAATCAATTCTCCTGCCCCCTAGGCTGCTCTGTCACAAGGAGGTGCTGCCCCCTGCAGGCTGCATTCCCAGAGTTCTCAACTGAGTCTGGCTTCAGCCAAGGAGCAGCAACTGGTAGGGAGATTGGAAAGCCGGAGAAAAGAAAAAGCCTGGGCATTTCTACTTCAGGCTACATCTCCTGCACAGTTTCATGGCAGGAAATGCCAGCTACAGTTCAAAATTCCACTACATGACCCCAACCTTTGGGACCCTATAGAAATCATATTGCAATATGTAAATGCAGCAAATCAACATGTCGTACCCCTTAAAATTACATATAAGCCAATTATATTTCAATTAAAAAAATACCCTCCCTTTGTTTCTTTTATGACTTCCACTGCTGCCATTCTATCTCCTATTTTGTTTTGCCAAACTTCCATCGTATATATTCAATTTACCCTTTTAAATTCCTACCTTTTAAAATACTTTGAGTGGTTTCTACTTCCCTAGTTGGACACTAACATAAACAGCTTAAATCAAAGCTGACAAGAATTACAACCCACTTTTTCCTATAACCTCATATAGGTTTCAAAGAAACCAAAACCCTGAGAGAAAGTAAAAAGAGAAGAGAGAAGAGGGAATGAGGGGAGGGGAGGGGAGGGGAAGACTGGGAGGAGAATGGAGAAGGGGTGACAGGAGAGAACTCTTTCCCCATGTGCCTCACAGGGTTCAGTGTTCCTCTCTATAGAGACCACTATCTACAGAGTAATGCAGGGTTTTTTTGTCTCTTCATCTTTTACTCCAAAATGGAAGCAAGCCTGGCTGATATTGGTCATGATATTCCCCACTTTCACTGCAGATTCTCTTACTCTTCCCATAATCAGAGCAATCCAGCCCCCACAAGGTACCCCAGAATGTCATGTCTCACAGCAAAGACAGGAATAGTCTGTGGCTGGCTCATCCCTCTGAGGTTGTGTCAGAAGCTATTTTTGCTTTGCCCTTCCTCCTGGAGAAGATCTTGGAGGGGCTAAGAACTTTCAGAAACTTCAAGGGGAAGTTCAATTGCTTAAGGTGACAGCCTGATATCTTAGGGAGTACATCCCCAGGCCTGAGAAGCCTCACTACTGGCACTGCTAACCCTATGAACTCCAACATGCATGTCAAGAGAGCTGCCTCCAGAAGTTTCCCCAGCTTCCTGTCTGCAAGAGCATTCCTCCCCGACTCTGCATGTCACTTTCCACCTGAGCTCCGAGGAAGCTCTGTCAGCCAGAAATTCCAAAACCTGAATAGCCAGTTCTTTGGTCCTAGCTTCTCTGACAGGAATTGCAAACAGTCCCCTGAACTAAATAGGAGTAAGTCATGCTCATCAGCATTGCTCCCTCTTCCCATTTCAAAATGAAACAATAAAGACAGGGGATATCAAAAAATGTAAAAATTCCTCAGCTGCAATGAGTAATTAAGGAGTAGGGGGACACTGTAGAAAGTTACATAAGATCCAGTCTCTGACCTACATGTATGCCTGCATACTGAGGGAGAGGAACTTATAAACGCGAATGGGAAATGCTAATCCAGCTCTGTGTTCAGAGAGCTGTGGGCCAATAAGGAAGGGAGAAGCCAACCAGGCTGGGGAGGTGGGAAGGCCAGGCCTCTATCCTCACCCCTGCACTGGCAGACTTGTAGTGAACACTGAGGTTCACAGAATATCAGCATGTCTGATATTCACTTAAAATTTTCACTTATTTTAGCCATAGGGATTAAAGAACTCCATTACTCTTATTTTTCTGTTTTCTTCTGGGTTTTGTTGTCACGGATGTTATGTGTGTTCATTTTTCTTAAAATCCTGAGCTCTACTGAGAAATTCTAAGTATATTTACTGTGAACAAATGTTCTTACTACCCAAATTCCTTGCTGTGAGAAGTACTATCAAGTAGGAGGGGTAGTAGCTGGGGAAGAGAAGCTAATCCTGGGTTCATAGGCCTACTAATTATTTTTATATTTCTGTTTTATAAGGCTTTCATGAAATGCTCTGATTTCCTTTTTCCTGGGAGGCTTTTCCACTTTTTTTTTTTTTTAAATAAAGACATCAATTCTTATAACTTACTCCTGGCTCTGTTAATTAAATACAGTAGCATGAACATCCAGGCCTTGAAAGCCGACTGGCCCTAGTTTTTGACTAGTCGGGATAATCGCAAGATTTAGCACTCACAGACTAGTAGCTGCACTTTGATTCAATGACTTTTTGTTATTAATATTATTCCCATTGATGCTGCAAAATTCCATTGAAGGCATAATCTTTAACAAACACATAGCTAGAATGCTTTATTCCTTAGCTGCATGTACATTTAGCTTATGAGAAAGAATGATACTCACAGTAATGTGAGGAACTTCCGGAGGGGTCTCTATGAGCCTAGATTTCCATATTAGTCCTTTTTTGGGGGGAAAAACAAGTCTAGGTTGCATACTTGAAATGTTTTCAATCGGCAGCTTCACATGCCAAGCTAAATCCGCTTTCTACTTCCCTGGTCAAATCTCTGAGATTTGTAAGGACAGTGGACTTTTTCAACTGGTCAGCCCCTTTATGGAGTCAGATGTTCCTATCCTAAGCCCCAAGTCAGTTCACTTGTACAAAATTAGCTGCCTAAACCCTGGACAGTTTTCTGTCAGGTGGGTTTACGTGAGCTCAATCTCTATCATGCAACTAGGATTGGGGGGTTTAAAAAACCTTATCAGAGCCTAGTTTGGGACCCTGAGAGAGTGAGCCCATTCCTCATATTAAGACCTGTGCTACTAAATGTGTTACAAAAGTTAAAGATAGTAAGACATAAAACAAGGAAGAGGGTATAGCTAAGTGGTAGAGCCCATGCTTGATGTGCACGAGGCCCTGGGTTCAGTCCCCAGGGCCTCCCTTAATGAGGGAATGAATGAATGAATGAATAAATAAATAAATAAATAAAACAAACAGTTGCTATTATTATTAATAGTATTGTGTTTTAAGTGGGAAAAATAAACGGAATTCTATTAGATAACAGCACAACAGAGAAAAGAAAATCTGCAGGTGGGAACTTGAAGCAGACAATCTTGATGCTCAGGATTCACCCGGGTACCAGGGGAAATTCTATGGCCATGTTTTGGGAAGTCTCTGGACTTCCCTGGAAACACAAAGGACTCACTGTTGAAATGACACATTAAAAAGGCTCTGTGGTTGAAGAAGGGGTGCCTATCATGTAACTGTATACCTTTAGCCTCCAATTTGATAGAGTACAACAGTGGCTTTTTGCTACTTAAGAAGAAAAGGAATTCCCCACCGTTACTGATGGAGGGAATGAGGGCTTGCCGGAGTACAGAGAAAGCATGGCAGGAAACACAGGGCAGGACTCCCACTCCAGCTGCAACAAAAACCATGGTCAGGTCCCACAAGAAGGACTGACAGTTGTCACCCATCGGTCATGTTTAAATGACTGGCTAGTTGATGTTTAACTTCGTTTTTTTTTTTTTTTTTTTTCATTTGTTTTGCCTGACTTTTTAAAGCAACTTTCCTATTTGATTCTTAATTCTTTTTCTTATTGATCTTAATGGGTATTTCTAAAAACTATTTACAGAGATGTACAGAATTGTGGGCTGTGCATCTCAGAAAAGGATTATAAAGGGGAAAAGTGTGAGAGTGTTATACGACCTCCTTGCTCTTTTGGCCCTTCTGTCTGACAGCTGTGCATCATTTCAAATAGTTTTCCCAGGCACATGGCTCTGAACTCAGTTTAAACTCAATAAATGCTCCTGGAACCTCTGCTGAAATTAAGGACCCATTCTGCCCTCCTCCCATCAACAGCATTTTTTTTTTGAAAATGGATTATAATACTTTTCAGCTTTGATGAAAGCTTCCCATTATTACAGACTGGCATTTCTGATGTAGATTAACCAGCACTGGAATTATCCTTCTGCTCCCAGGACAGGTTCAGGTTTGACCTCTGTACAGAAGCTTACAATTTGGCAGCAGAAATGGCACCACTGAAAGAAGCGACCATGGACCACAGCAAATCATTAAATTATTTCCCCAGGGGCATTTCTGAATTTTCAAGTTTTAATGAGTCATTCACTCAATTAAGGTTGTTTACAATTGCAGAGGTTTCATTACTAATATGTAATCAAAAAATTAATTACCTCTATCAAACCTGTAGTTTCAAATGTGCCTAGGTTTCCTATCACAAGAAATAAGGCATTTCCTAGGCCAGTTTCTGTCCTATGTTTGGGAAGGGAGGGAAATCGAGATTGAGATGAAAAAGTTGTCAAAATGTCAAACTTGAAAATATAGTGGTCAGAGTGAAAAGCATTCAAGTGGAATATATTTAGCTATGTGGAAAAGTTCATTTCAGTATGTCAGAGATCTACTGGGAAGTTCAGGGCTAAAAAAAAATGGATAGACATTCAGGCCAAGGAGTGTCATGTATACTGTGAAGAACACATAAGACCATACATTAGCTGCACTTAGAGAACTTGAGGTCGCCTGGAAAAAGATCTAGCTCAGTCTTGAGTAAAACTGATTCCTTGTGGAAAACATAATAAACAAAAATGTTCCCACTGCATCAATAGCCATAAACATTGTCACTGAACTTTCAGGAAGTCCTTAGCAATATCTCCAAACATATACCTATTTCCCCTTTTACAGAAAGAATTAAGCAAAATTCCAACTGACAAGGTACTCTAATCCATCTCCCATCAGGTAAACCCAGGGTGACTCTACTATTAAATAAGTAGCTTAGAGGTGGGATGACTGAAGTGTGGTCCATGGTCCAGCAGCATCTGTGTCACCTGGGAACTAGGCAGAAACACAAATTCTAGGGCCTCACCCTGAACCTACTGAATCAGAAGCTCTGGGGTGGCCCAGCAATCTGTGTTACATGTTTGACAACCACTGGCCTACAGACACACACTCAGAGATTGCAAAGTAAAGGTGCTTCTACTTCTCTTCTCTGAAACTAGCTAAAAAGAACAATAAGGAACAAAAAGAAGGAAATTCCATTTTAAATGATAATAGCTACTATAATACCTTACCAAAAACTATGAGGAATACAGTAAGATTTGGACTCAACTAAGCATAATAGATGCATACCTTAACAGACCTCAGGCAGGGCATGGAATTCTACAAAGGAAAAAGATACAGCCCTAAGGCTCCTGACTAATGATTTCTTATTTGAAACATCAAGCTGTGGAGAATGACAAGAGGACCAAATGAGGAATAAGACAGGCACACCATCTCTGCAACTCATAGGGTGGCAATATAGCAAAGAGAGATGGTGGGTGACAACTGCATGCTGGCCAAGTAAAATTAATAAACACAAATTCCCAAAACATTGCTTCACTGCAAACCATGCAAACTGAATGGGGACATCCCTGAGGGAAGTAAGCAAAATTATATTCCCTGACAGAAATTTTTGGAAGAGCACTGAGACAACAGAACCATAATGAAACTACCTGCTGCCTCTGCTTACTCCCTCAGCTCTTTTCCAGGCTGCTGTTCAGCAAATAGCTAGTTTTGAAGGAATGGCCCCATTTAAAGATGAGAAAAATATAAGAAGGGGACTGGCATAAAACCAACATATATAGCTACTATAAGAAAAAAATGAAAAAAGTAAAATAAAAGAAGTACACAAAAATCACATATAACAATTACAGAAGGAACAGATCATTTCTTCAAATTATTTTAATTTTTCAGTATCACTGAAAAGTGAGTCTTTTTGAAAAATATTTCAAATAAGAGAGAATGGCTCAAAGAAGAAAAGCCAATAAAAGGATATTAAAAGTGAGCTGGCAGAACTCAGCAAGGAAATAGAAGAAACAGTCAACTTTATATCTGAATAAATCACATTAAGAAGCAGAAATTTTCATAATTGATACCACCAAAAATATAGACTCACTTGTGGAGGTCAGACTTGAGAAAATTAAGTAAAACGAACAAGATTAAAGAGTTAGAACTCATTAGAGAAAATAATTAAAAAGAAATTAAAATAGATATGAAAGACAAAAAAAGATCCCATATGTACATAAATGACGTTCCCTATTAAGAAAAGAAAACAAATTAGTAAAATTTAAAATTACATTAGAGGAAAATATTCACAGGTTGTGTTAATAAAGTTTGATCTAAGGGCAAAAAGTGTTAATTGAGTCCAAGAAGAAGATTTTATAATGATGAGGTATACAGTCTATAATGAAGATCTACTATGCTGAATCTTTATGCACCAAATAATATATCATCAAAATACATATGGCAAAAACTGAAAAAATACAAAAGATATAAATGAATAGTAATAGAAAACATGTATACAGTCTTTGACAGATAATATAGATTAAAAATAAGTACCAATAAAGAAAAAACTAAAAATACAATTAATAATGTGACTGTTTTACATACACACACATAAAAATCAAAGGGAGCAGTTTTTAAAGACACATGAAAAACATTAAAGTTGACAGCATAGGGAGGAGGGTGTATCTCAGCAGTAGAGTGCATACCTAGCATGCACGAGGTCCTGGGTTCAATCCCCAGTGCCTCCATTAAAAATAAAATAAATAAATAAACAAACAAACAAACAAACCTTAGAGTTGGCAATGTAATAGCTCCTAAAGAAAATCTCAGTAAGTTCTTCAATGTGAATTAGCATAGGCAATGTTTTCTAACCACAATGCATGACATTAGAAATTTCTAACAAAAATTAATCTAAATTGAACACTTTAAGCTTACACAATGCTATTTGTCAATTATATCTCAATAAAAAATAATAAATTAAAGCTAACACAACCACATTTTCAAGCAACACACCACCAAACAGGAAATCAAAACGTATAAAGCCAGATCAGGAGACGGACTGTGAAACTTCTTGGTTCCAATACTCAAACATGGCCACCAGGTTAAAGCTTCAGAAATAGCTAAAAAAAGAAAATAAGGAAATAAATAAAGGTACAAATAACACTGTTTATATATAAAATTGCTATCTGATGTACAAATAATAACTCATTTGAAATTTTAAGAGATGGAAAAATCTCATTTTCAATAGCAACTCTGTCAGAGACCAGTTAGCAAAGCTGAGTTATGACATATATTCAAATACAGAGACTTTAATAGAAGAACTAATTGTGAAGGTACTAGAATAGCTGAAAGAGAAAACAGGGAAAGGTGTTGCCCCCAAATTAGTAATAGCACAAAGCTGTTCATGTCTCTAGGCTGTAAGGTCAAAGGAAGAGAGTGGTCCTAGAGTCCAAGACCTGGGCCTCCCAAGGACACTGAGACTCTGACATGATAGCCTATTGGAAGTTGGGACTAAGGAGGGAGCTGGAGCCACAGAAGGAAACGAACTAGAGAAGCCACCAGGAGCAGAGGGATGGGAGAACCACCCTAGCTTCTTCTCTATTCCTTCTCTTCATTATCTTTTCTATGCCTACCCCTGGCCAAACTCAAATGGAAGCCAACTAGCAGGGTTAGAGGGTTTAGAGGGTGTCCTACCCTGTGAGTGCAAATCTAGGGGAAGGCAGAGAAATGGGCCTGAAAGCAGACAACAGACTAAGCACAGCAACCAAAAATTTTTTTTTAATTAAAAGAGAAAGAGGAAATTAGTTCCATTTCCCACCCTTTATTTAAAGGCTCTTAATAGGAAATGTGTTATGAGCAATACATGTGTTTAATTACTTTTAAATATGAAAAAAGCCAGGTATAACATATAAATAATTGTATAAATGATATATAATAAAAAGTGAGTTTCTCACTCCATACCTTCAAGTTCCTCTCCACAGAAGCCGCTTTAATTATTCTGTACATACTTGTGGAAAATATTCATACATATATATGAATATTTTTAAACGCCGACAAGCATAATATACAGATTCTTCCTTTGGTTTCTTTTTTACTTAACAATGTACATTGGAGAGCTTGTCATATTTCATTGTTTTATGTCTCCATCTGATGAAGAAATAGGCTGTTTCCAGGTATTTAGTGCTATTGACAATATATTATAAAGATAAGGAACGCTGATAAAACTTCTTGGCTATTGTCTTTACATGTCTGCTATCTGAAATTGACTCAGTAAGCATGTGTTGGGCCAGGGGCAATACAGCTAAAAGTAGGACCTAAGTGGGATATGGGATTTAAAAATTAAGTCACTGGAACATGAAGCTCATTTCATATATATCTCACAATCAGTGTTACTTGTGATTCATACCCATCTGTATGGGAGTGTTGAAAAGGACACGCAGATGTAATCAATATGTACGTCTTTACCCCCAAGGCAATTACACATACCAATGTTCTTAGGTTCCCCAAACTAAATAAAACCTGATCCTCTCTGTTTTGGCCAGGCCAAAACACTTGCCTCTGAAAACTGTCAGATTTTTGAGACACCTTGGCTGGATGACCTTGGACAAGGCCTTCATCTCTGTGACCCTTAGTTTCCTCACTATTAAAATGAGGGTGTCTATTCCATTCTCATAAATTTAACAATTCTGCTCTTCTCAGCTCTTACTAGTACATTTTCAAGAGCAAAGAAAAAGGCAATACTCCCTCTCCTTTTTCAAAAAAATAAGTTTCAGAGTTAAGAAAGAAATCTTGAGAACTCATTCCCTAATATTTTAGGATTTTTATATTGACCTCTTTCTGTAATCCCTGTATTCTCCCTTTGATCCTTGTGAAGCTTTATAGGTTCTTCAAATGTCTTCCCAGGAAAGAAATTAAGAGTAAACTATTGGACAGAGAGCATGAGGGTAAAACTGTTGGACACTATCATATATTTGGATTGCTACTGTTTTACTGTCTTCAAAAAGAATAAATTATAAGGAAGCCTTAAAATAAAAGTTCTATATGCAGTCAACAGCAGTTACATGACAGGCCATGTGATTAAGGCAGCAGAAATTGCCAAATTTCAGAAAAGATCATAGAAATTTCAAAATTAAAAGTTTTTACTGAGAATACATAGATCCCAATAGACTATCAGGCAAATTCTGAACATTTGGCTTTCTAGGCATTCTAAAGCTTTCAGACAAGTTCTGAAGAAAGTTGTTTAATTTCCAGTGACATGTAATTCAATTAATAAAAAATAAAACTAAGAATTTAATCAAATAGGAAATTAAGATAAAATTCTGGTATTCTTCAACACAGCTCAAAATTATTTTATCAGTTCTAAAGGTAAAACTGCCTAAATTACCAGGATTATGGTAAACAATGTTGTCATGACCTTAAACACTACTGCCAAAGGCAATCCTAAAGAATCTTTAGACTACGAATGTGAACAATACAAAGACTCAACTTTGGGATGTTGTAGAAAAGTGGTATGCAGAATTGCTGTTAACAATAAAATACTTGGTTTAAAATTATATCTACATTAAATATAGTGATTTTCCTAGAAACAGCACAATAAACATTTGCATTAAGGGAATGACAGTTAGCTTAGATATGTTCCAATAGCATATTACTGAGTTAGAAAGGCTAGAAAAAATACTGTGAAAACATAAGAGTTTGCAATCCCAAAGGAGCAATTCATTAAGTTAACCCAGGAGAGTCAAGAAAGTTTCTACATAACATGACAAATGTTAAATAAATTTTGAAGATGTAGATCCCCAGTAATAGAAGAGGGAAAGGACATTCCAGGAAGAGAGAGTGGCAGGTGCAGAGGCACCGAGGTATATTCAGAGAAAAAAAGAAAGTTTCATATGATTTCTGGAACATAATGTATATGGACAGTAAGGGGAAACCAGGCAGGAATTTAGGGTGGGACCATAATGTACTGTGGAGTCTGAGATATGCTCAAACACCCTGGCTTCTTTAATAACAAGCAACCATGCTGAACTATAGAACCATATGTTTTATCACAGCTCATTAATGATCATGTTATAGAGGAAACTGGAAAATAACTATTAGCTATGGCAATGACTCAAACATTCTTTTTCTATTTTAGTCTTCAGAGCACCAGCATGCAAGATGACACTTGAGAATATACTTTCTTTACACCATATTAATATAAGCAGAAGTCCAGCTCTTCCAGCATCTAAAAAACACTGAATTTTGGATTAAAAACTAATGGGATACATCATAAGTATAAACTGACTATACTTCAATTACAATTTTTTTAAATAAAAAAACTAATGGGATAAAAGTGGTTTTGTTAATGCTACATCTTGGAGAGTTCTACATTTTCACAGTGGTTAATGGAAGTACATGCATGAACATACATAGATAACACAGTACTAGTGAACCCCAGAGCTCTGAAGGTTCCAAAGCTCCTGAGCTTCTAAAAACCAAAAAGCAGCTCTGACTTTCTTAGAATCTGCATAGTTTCTCCAAATGTATTTCCCCCTTTCCCTACCTTACCAGTATATTTACTCTCACACCCTGGTTTTTGCCTAATTCTGCGCATATTCTATTCTCAACATCCTCTTCATCCAGTCTGCCCATTCATATTCTACCCATTTCTTCTCCCTCAGTTTAAGCATTACTGAGTATGTATAAAAAGCAAGAAATGTCTTTGATGGCATTTGGAGGTGATAAAACAAGAGGAATCAAACAAATATATATTGAACACCTGGAACACACTAATCACTGGGTAGAGTTTTAGATAATTAATTTTATGTAATCCCATGTCAAGAACTATCAGTGCTCTAGACTCTAGACCCAAACACTTGCCACTTTCCTGTCCACAGATTTGTCTTATGCAGCCCTGATTTCTCCCTCTCCTATCCCTAATATTGTGCTTTCACTAGATTTATTAGTATCCTTATGTTTCCTTATTTCCTCTGTAACAATTTTTTTCTTCAAACACTTCTTGTCCCTTACTAAAGCAAAACATTCCCCCTAGGAATCTCAAAGCCCTAAAAAAATATATATATAAAATTAAGGAATACCAAAAAAAAAAAAAAAAAAGCATCATTGCCATCATTATGAAAGCCTCTTCTGATTAGTTTTTTCACCTAACAAAAGGAGAAATTTTCAGGATCATTTTTCTAGTCCTTACCAGGTATTTAGTAGTAAATACTAAGAATTTTTGACAAGACACAGAAATAAAAGACACCAAATCAGAAAGGAAGAAATAAAATTGTCACTATTTGCATATGATACAATTTTATATATAAAAAAATCCCCAAGACTCAATCAAAAAACTGCAGGAACTATTCAGTATAGTTTAAGGATACAAAATCAATATATGGAAATCAACTGCATTTCTATATCCTAATAATGAAACACCTGAAAAGGAAAATCAAGAAAACTATCCCATTCACAATAGCATAAAAAAAAAATCCCATAGGAATAAATTTAACCAAGGAAGTGAAAGATCTATAAAATAAAACTACAGAGCTTTGCAGAAAAAAATTGAAGACAAATAAATGAAAGGAAATTACATGTTCATAAATCATGAGAATTACTATCACTAAAATAACCATACTACCTAAAGCCATCTATAGATTCAATGCAATCCCATCAAAATACCAATGGTATTCTTCACAGAAATAGGAAAAACAATCCTAAGATTTGTATGGAACCACAAAAGACCCCAAACAGCCAAAGCAATCCTAAAGAAAAAGAACAAAACAAGAGGTATCATACTTCCTGATTTCAAACTATACTACAAAGCTGTAATAGTATAAACACTATAGCACTAGCATAAAACACACACACAAACCACTGGAACATTATAGAGAGCCTAGAATTAAACCCCCTACCCATATACAGTTGATTAATATTCAACAAGGGAGTCAAGAACACCCAATGGGGAAAGGGTGGTCTCTTCGACAAGTAGTGTTGGGAAAACTGGCTAAATACCTGCAGAACAATGAATTTGGACCCCTATCTTACACTACTTACAAAAATTAACTCAAAACAGATCTAAGACTTAAACTTTAAGACCCAATACTATAAAACTCCTAAAAGAAAATGTAGAGAAAGAGCTCCTTGACATTGGTCTTGGCAATGTTTTTCTTTTTTTTTTTTTTGGTTATGACACCAACAGCACAGACAACAAAAGCAAAATCAACACAAATATGTGACTATGAAACTTAAAAGCTTCTGCACAGAAAAAGAAACAATTCACAAAATTAAGGCAATCTACAGAATGGGAGAACATTCTTACAAACTGTATACATATCAGATGAGGGGTTCTTATCTAAAATATACAAAGAACCCACACAACTCAGTAACAGAAACAAACAGATTTTAAAATGGGCAAAGGAACTAAATGGAATCTTTTTCAAAGATAGCCAAGTAGCCAACAGGCACATGAAAAGATGCTCAACATCACTAATCATCAGGGAAATGCAAATCAAAACCACAATGAGATATCACGTCACACCTATCAGAATGGCTATGATCAAGAAGACAACAGAAAGAGGAGAAAAGTGTACCCTTGTACACTGTTGGTGGGAATGTAAATTGGTTCAATCTCAATGGGAAAAAATATGGAGGTTTTCTCAAAAAATTAAAAATAGATCTATCATATTATTGAGCAATTTCACTTCTGGGTATATACTCAAAGGAAATGAGAGCAGTATTTTGAAGAAATATTGAATATTGCACTCCCATGTTTAGTGCAGTATTGTTCACAATAGCCAAGATACAGAAACAATCGAAATGCTCATCAACAGATGAATGAATAAAAAAGATGTTTTATATATATGTGTGTGTGTGTATGAATACTATATTCAGCCATGAGAAAGGAGAACATTCTGCCATTTGCAACAACATGGATGGACTTTCAATACATTATGCCAAGTGAAGTAAATCAGAAGGGGAAGACACATACTATATATTACCCATATGTGGAATCTCAAAAAGCCAAACTCATAATAACGGAGAGTAAAATGGTAGTTACCAAAGGATGGTGGTGTCGGGGAACAGGACAGATGTTAAGGGTAAAAACTTACAAGTAGTAAATAGGCCCTAGAAAGCTAATGCACAGAATATAGATAACGGTAGTATATTGTAATTATCAAACTTATTAAGAGAACAGAACTTAAATATTCCAACCACTAAAAAGAAAGCATAATTATATAACATGCTAGAGGTGGTAATTATCACTACAATGGCAATCATATTACTATATATAAATGTATCAAGTTAACATGTTGTACACCTTAAATTTACATAATATTATACATCAAATTTTTTCTATTAAGAAAAAGGAATTCCTCTAAAATTCACTTTTATCAATGCAAAACGACCCTAATTTCTTAGAAGTGATGACTCGGTCATTCCTTACTAAATTCAGGAAGATAACACTAAGCATCTAAGAAGCAAGGACACTCAAATCATAATATTACACTCGCAAGGCCAAGACAGTCATTAGTTCAAGTCTTTCAGACTCCAGCAATTTTTGCTGCTGGGTAAACTGACAAGTCACAGGGATTCATTCAAATTATGAATGAGACCCCAAGATATTAAAACTAATATCAAAGATCAGCTGGTTAGGGTCAAGGGCTTATTGAATTCAATTTCTGCATTTTGGATGATGAAACTGGGCCATCTTAAACTTCAAAAATGTGGTGAGTTAGGTCTTTAGAACACAAGTGTTTGTCAGACAAATCGTTTCAAGGACTTGGTTACAATACCCTGCTCAAACCCAGAATCTGCTCTCTAGAGAATTATTAAATTCTTTTCATTCTAGAGTAACATGAAAGCACATTTCAAAGGAAAAATATGAGTGCTAATAAAATCAGATAACAAATAGTTCTTTGGAGATGCTGGTGTGAACCATATAAATCTGCAGTATTTCTGCAACACACTGGCTGGTTGAGATGTCTGGCCTCACTTTGGTCACTGTCAACATGCTCCCTCCACTTTTCTCTCTTCTTAGGGACTGAAAGATAGCTGTGAGAAAATTTCCATATAAAAACCCCAAACTAGTCAAATATAGAAATTTGACCTAAAATTTATATCAAGTTTGAAGGCTGTTGGGCAACACAAAAGATCAAGCTGATAAAAGCAAGCACTGGCATAGAAGCAAAAATGAAAAACAAAGACATTTCCACACTCTCCACAGTCTCAAGAAATGAAAGCAGCTGAAATGAGAACAATCCTCCTTGCTTACCCTTCAGAGACAAAGCGGCAGGAAATTGTGAGATTCCTCCCAGAGCCCCACTTGCGAGGAAGCCCATTTAGCAAATGGTATGAGTTGTGGGATCTGTTGTTATTGGTTTCCTTCCCTGGGAACACAGCACACTGGGGATTCAGCTGTATCACAAAACAGTCTTCTGAACCCTCAGACTTGTCAAGTGCAGGCTGAGAACTACTCCTTATGGGTTTGCAAAGGGCCATAACTCTCCTCCTTGGCTCACTCATTCTTGGCACTATTGAGTTGCTAGGAGATAGCTTTTGAACCCATCAGTCAAGGTGTTCTGTGTTATAGGCCACCATTAACTAGCCCCATAACATCTGTTCTGTGTTTTTGTTGCCTAGGGAAACTGAAACCCTCAGAACCAAAATGACAGGCCAGGAATTAAGCCATGGAGAATCTTCAGGGAGAGAAGCACCCACAATACAGCCTCTGTCTTACTATTTGCCAAAATCAGGTCATGTTTTTCATTCTTGACAAAGATTCCTCTAAATACCAGGAGGAAGAAAAAGACTCCAAAATAAGGCACTATAACAGAAATATGAAAGTAGCAATTCCCAAATGTGTTATCTCTTAGGGGAGAAGAATTTTTTAATTATGTACAGCATCTAATATTTGTTGAGTGCCCGCTAACTGCCAAGCATTACTCTAAATATTTTACGTGTATTAACTTACTTAATCTCCACAATAACCCACAATAAATCAGTTGGTAGATAATCAGTATCAACTCTATTTTACAGGTGAGAGAACTGGTATGTCACGTCTGAAGTCTCAGAACTTAAACCAGCAGAGTTGTGACTTAAACCCATGTAGGCTGGCACCAGAAATCAGATTCTTCACCATTAGATCCTATCGCCTTTCATGCTTACTAAAGCATAGAAAGCCAAAGAAAGAAAGAAAAATCAAGTTCAGAGGTTTAAACACCTCCTGATTTTTTCATACTAATAACTGCTCCCCCAGGAATCTTTAAACAACCAATTTCTCTTCAGGACTCCATAGATGGGTGCGCAGGTGCACTAAAAAGTTCAGAAGGCATCTTTGGGTTTCTTCTCTTTCACAGACTCGGCAGTGCTGTGTCACAGCAGGCAGCAACAATGCTCACTGTGCTTCCTAGACTTGTGTGAATGTGAGGAGGAAGGAGTTAATCTGCAGCCAGAGCAACTGTTCTCCTGTTAATAAGCTATGTGAGTTAGGAATTGTCTCTTTGGTTCATTGCTGTATTAGGGTTCTTCAGAGAAACAAAACCAATGGAAGCTGCATATACATTGTATATATTAAAATATGCACATGCATATATATGGAAATTAATTAGAAGGAGTTGACTCACACAATTATGGAAGCTGAGAAGTCCCACAGTCTGTCTTCTACGAGCTGGAGACCCAGGAAAGTTGGTGGTGTAATTCTAGTACAAGTCCAAAGGCCTGAGAACCAGTGGAGCCAGTGGTATAAATCCCAATCCAAAGGCAAGAGAAGACTGATATCCCCATCTATCAGCCAGACAGAAAGCGAAAGAAGTGAATTTCTCCTTCCTCCACCTTTTTGTTCTATCTAGGTCCTCAGCAGATTGGATGATGCCCACTACGTACTGGGAAGGGTTATTCAGCCCTTGATTCAAATGCTAACCTCAGATACTCCAGAAGTAATGTTTAATCTGGGCATCCTGTGGCACAGCCAAGATGACACATAAAACTAACCATCACAACTGCCGTATCTCCAGTGCTAATAGAGTGCTTAACATACTGCATTCAGTCACTAATTCGGTGAGTAAATTGAGTCCTGTGTGTTTACATATCTCATGGATATTATATATGATTATCTGTGACTATATTTTGCACATAAAATTTTATGATGGAGAGGATTATCAGTGATTGTAAGTTCGCAGAAAACATCAACATTACACTTGGTGAAATGCCTAAACAGGAGCAGCCAAGATTGTGAACACTACCTTTTTAAGGAAAGAAGGAGTATCTGCTTAAATCTAACTGAAATAAGTCTGCCATAGATTGTAGATTTAATGGAAAATGGTAAAATATAATATAGATTTCTCTTTAAAGCATTTTTAATAAATTAGCGGCCCCAAATAAATTAGAGGCGCTCGTTATAATTTATATCTGCCAACTATTTATTAGAAAGATTTACTTTGGTAGGTATCATTTTTATGATACCATCTTTACTGCCAACAGAGTCTTGAAAAATATACTCAATTAAATAGGATAATGATTCCTATTGAAGACTGCACCAAAGTAGTCAAAAATATATCAGTTGTATTTCATCCAGAACAAAAACAGATTAAATTTACCTCATCCCTGGATGTGGTATTTGGCGCAAATCGCATTTTTGCAGGAGGGTGGAGTCTAAGATCAAAAACACCAGAAATATTATGCATTTAATGAAAGCCAATCTTCTGGCAACTAGGCTAAGCACTGTTCTGTCCTATTTCTGAGGAATTTTGGTCATATCCCAGATATCAAAGAATATTCTTTATTCTTACAGAACTATAGCCTCAAGAAAGATGGACACTATATTTGCAATAATGCTTCACTGAAATGCCATCTATGTTTCTTCATTTGCTGAAATAAAAGTACATATAAATAAACCAAGGAAAAACATTATACATGTAAATCCTTCACTTTAAAAATGAACACCATAGATGTCCTTCCAGAAAAAAAGAGGGTAATTATACCTGTCAAAACTAGCCAATCATTAATATTTTTAGAGCTGAAAGGGGACTTTGGAAATAATCTAGTCCCATCTTCTGGTTTTAGAAGTAAAGAGACTGGGGTACTAAAAGGTATGATTATTTATCCATAATCTCACAGCTACTGAAAAACAAAGCTGAGGTTAACACCCCAGTCTTCCATGCACAGTCCATTTTCCATTTTTCTCTGCTGTCTAGCTACAATGCTGCATTGTCCCACCCTTAGGAGATCTCATTCATTGGCTTGGTATACCCAGCCCCTGGTTGGGGTTCTGGGACTGCACTAAAGATACAATGCAGTGCCCTGGAAACCTGGGTCTCTCTATAGCTGTTACCAGCACTACCACCTGGACCTTAATGAGTGTGTGGATGTTTGGTTTTATTAAAGTTGTGTCATTTATTTGTGATACCCTCAGTCAGAAACACACCATGACCATGTTTATTTTGTGCCATTCTATAATAGAAAGAGTTCACCAAGACACTTACCTAAAAGGCATCTTTCAATTAAAATCATTTCAACTTTTTATATTTTTTTTTCCCCTGAGTAGCCAAGTTACTGTATTTATCCATTGTCTGAAAGGAAACCTCTCCTAGCACATTCCCCTCCATATACTTTTTCGACATCCTTTCTTCTTTGTAAATAATTTTTCATTTAATTCTCATGAAGCTTGTCAAATCAAAATAGAAGCTCGAAATACAAGCGCCAGAGAATCTATAGGTGATGTGAATTTGAGCTTAAAGAGAAGGAATCATACATGATAGAGTAGAGGAGGGAAGCTGGTCTTTGTAATTATCTGGAATCCCTCTTATTAAATACAATCACTACCATTTACATAATATGCCAAATCTTGTACTAAGCACTTTATGTGGAATTTCCTCCCTAAATTTTTCACAATATGTAATAAGTTCTAAAGAAGTTCTAAGAGGTAAGTCACACAGGAAGCAACAGAGCCAAGAGTTGAACCTAAGCTTTGTGAATCCAAGATCAAGGTCTTCATCTCTCAGAGTAGGTAGGTAGATAGGTAAATTAAAAAAAGAGGGCATATTCTATCCTTTGATAAAATTTAATTACCAGGAGCTGATGGGACATTGGAAAACTAAATGATCAATTTCAAATAGGCAATTTCAGAAGAAGTGCAAATGACTCTGAACATGAGAAAAGATGCTGAATCTCTCTCTTAATCAAGAAGATGCAAATTTAAGCAACAACGTATCATCTGTTTTTTTTATCCATCACTTTTGGATGCAGGAGTTAAAAATATTAACAGTATCTGGTTTAAGTGAAGATGCTGGTAAATGGGCTTTTCTCTCACGTGCTATTAATTTTGACTGACACCAGGTAAGCCTTTTTAGAGGAAATTGACACTTTCCATTTAGGAGGACATTGACATTTTGCACAGGAAGAAAAAAATTTAAATGAGTATGAAGGACAGTATTTTTTAAATGTTTAAATTTTCTCTCACATTTTTACTCTATGTAGTTCTGCTATCTTAATCATTTACAACAAGAATATAGTCAGATCATCCTTGTATAATTGAAAACATTTATTTAGACTAAAAGGTAGATCATGAGGATGCACTGCCTCTCATTTGCCATATTCTCTAACCATATCCTGTCTTCTCTTACTCTTGGAAGATTTGGGAGAGCCAGCTTCCCCTTCTCCTGTCAATCTGGGATGCTGTTATCACAGTTCCCTCATTCTGCCAACACTCAAAAGCCACAGCTGGCCCCTCCATGTGTGTTCTAAGTTGAAGGAAGTTATGAACCTTGTTACCTTTTCTACCGAAACATAGACTTACCTACAGCAGGCGCCCCTAGCAGTACCCATTTCTCTGCTGCTGCGACAAGGCAGGGTGGGATTTCAGGCATCTGACCTACATGGTGTCCATTCAAGGCCCGGGACCACCACATGCTTCAGGGAAAGGGCCCTGCACCCGCACCAGCATGCACCTGTGCTGCAGAGCTTGCTCCTTTCCACCTGCTGTGCTCTAGGTTTTGCAAGGACTATTTCTTGCTGCCTAATCTCATTTCCTCTGACTTAACCTCTTTCCTGTCAAGTACCTGCTCGCTCCTCCCTTCCTCTGGCACTCAATACCCTTGACCACCCTGTCTACAGTGTCCGCAAGACCCTCCTTCTCCCACAAGCTTTCTTGGTTACCCCTGCCCTTGAGGTCCTGCACAGCCTGGTATTCCAGACTTTGGGAGTTCAATGACCAGTAAGTTAAACAAAAAACAATGTGGAGAACTGGCAGAAGGCTGCCAAGTACCGATTTTGCCAAGCAGACCGTCAAAAAACAAGAAATACCATCTATTATCACCATCGTTTTTATTAAAGAAAGGCATTTTAACACTAAAAATGGGAAAAGGTCACAAGCTCAGAAAAATAGAAAATGTTTCTCAAAGAACAGCAATTAAGCAAACTTGGGGAGAGACTTGAGGTGGAAAAAGGGACACATGACCTGAAGGAGGAGGCTTGTTAGAAAACAGCCCAGCCTATCTGTCTAGTACAGAGGATCCTCTTGGAAATCAGGGCAAAGCTACTTTGAGCAGCCCACATGCCACACCTGCCCTCACATACATCTCAAGGTCATTTGAGCAAGTTCCCCTGCTGCCTAAGCTAAGGAATTATTGTAGCTGCTCTGCTCTCAGACAACTCCATCCTTCAAAATCTGGCTGGAGGCCACACTGCAAATACCGAGCAGGATGAAGCTCACCCACTCCTGGAGTTTGCTGTCCCTCAGCCAAAGGCACTACACAGACACTTCTTTATATTCTACAGCCTGGAATACCTTAAGCTGTCCTTGAAAAGAGTCTCTTAAAGTTCTGGTCATGCAGAAAGGCTGTGCAGGTGTGGGAGAGAGCCCAAGCAGAAGTACTTGGGTGAAACCAACAGTAGTATCAAATCATTTTATCACGGTCAGGTAACTGTCCATGAAAAGGGTTTTAAGGCAATAGCTGGTATGTGCTCCAGTATGAGACTCTAAAAGCCAGAAAGTATTTATGGATGTTTTTAGGTGAACACAGTTCTTGAAATGCAGGTTTTTCTCAGATTTGCTAAAACCCATTTTAATATTCAGCTTGATTACTCATCACAAATTTGTTCTAAAAAGGCTAAGTGGCTAAACGACTATTTTTTTTTTTTTAACTAAATGCTTCAGGTCCAACTGTTTTGAGCTAAATTACTAGCGGTAGAAATATCCTAACCCTCTCAGTCTTCAGGGCACAATATCCCATAGTTTTTATCAGGAATCAGTAAAAGGAAGTAGAAGGAATGGGGTTAGGCCAATGGCCAAAGCTGTAGTTATGGGAGAGAACTGGTACATTTCAATCCACACAAGGGGATCCAGAAAGGACAGACTGCATAGATGCCCCAGTTCCCCATGTACCATTTGGTAGTCAACCCATTGTCTTTCACCCAGGTTTACTGCTAAATAATACAGAAGTTGGAAAGAAATGTAACAAGCTGGTAACATGAAATGTGATGAGGTCAGGATACACACACTCACATGCCCACACAACATGTGACTTAGGAGTTTCTTCTATCACTGCGAACACGATTGCCATTTCTATCATCATCATTAATTAAAGTAAAATTCTTAAAACTTACTTCACCATTCATCTCTAGAGCTAAGCAGGATTATTCCAGGCTTTCGGCCCAAGTTTTCTAAAAGCCTAGCTGATTAAAAGGTATTAACATTTATATTTTGCCAACAATGATTATACTCATTGTTGGTGAGTGTTTATGTGATAACCAAGATGTAACAAGAGAGATGCAGAAAAGCATAGTAAACATAACATTCGTATATAAAGGGTACTTGTCAGCAACTAAAGTGTGTTTCCTCCTTGGCAAAGGAAAGGAAGTTAACTCATGGACTTCAAGGCACCTTCTAGGTCTAGTATTTTATGACTGTGATTAGCAGACAATTTTTCAGAAGGCACCAAATAAATAATGCAAGGTTCAAAATCCTTCAAAGGCTGATTATAAATTCTCAGCACTCCATTTTGTTTTTATCTTTTCTTCTTCCTGTTTTCTTTATCATGTACCCATTTCTCATTAATACTGCTAATCAAAGAGGAAAGAAAGAGAAGTTCTGTTAAGTCAAATTTGATGAAATCAAAAGCTGAATTTTTGAGATTACCCACAGAATTTTCCACATACTTCAATTTTTTGAAAATCTGTCTTTCTTCAGTGGCATTCAACAAGAAAGAGTTAGCTGTGGTTAAAACTCTGTTAAGCCTCAAGATTCCTTGGAAAAGCGTCTGGGAAGAAAAATGCCAGCAGAGAATGCAATCAACTTCTTTAGCTAGGGACCCCAACACAGCCGGCAATCTGGATATTTATGCTGTTTGTGATAAGAATGAAAGCAACCAATAGTCCTTTCTTTGAAAAACATAACATAACCAGAAGCCATGACTTGCAAGTTTATAGCAAGCTTACCTCCTTCAGTTCAGGAGTATTTTACCAACTGAATGTTACTTTTCACAAATGTAAAGTTAAATCAACAACTGTCTTGGCATTCATGACACTATAGGTGAAAGAGCCTATGAAATGTGGAATTAACTTTTCAGGTTTGAAACTGATACACCAAGTTTAAAAAAATAAAGCATTTGATAAATGTGGAATTAACTTTTCAGGTTTGAAACTGATACACCAAGTTTACAAAAATAAAGCATTTGATGAGTGTTTTGCCAGCTCATGTAAATTCCATTCCCAATCATTACTCTTGATTCCCTAAGTAAGGAAACAGAAAGAAAGAGTATAATATGTTCAGAACAGAACTGAATGCTATTTGGAATAGGGGTTAAATACACATATAACATACATTTATTTATTTACTGTTTATATTTATTGACATATAGATGATTTACAATATTGTGTGAGTGTCAGGTGTACAGCAAAGTGATTCAGTTATACAGATATTCTTTTTCAGATTCTTTTCCATTACAGGTTATTACAAGATATCGAATATAGTTCCCTGTGCTATACAGTAGGTCCTTGTTTATTTTATATATGGTAGTGTGTATCTGTTCATCACAAACTCCTAATTTATCTCTCCCCCAACTTTCCTTTTTGATAATCAAATTTGTTTTCTATGTCTGTGAGTCTATTTCTGTTTTGTAAATAAGTTCATTTGTATCACTTTTTTGGATTCCACATATTAGTGGTATAATATGATACTTGTCTTTCTCTGACTTCTTTTACTAAGTATGATCATCTCTAGGTCCAACGATGCTGCTACAAATCATTTACTTTTTACTATTACTTACTACTACCATCCTTACTATTATTAATATTGTACATTAGAGTTAAGTAGTTTACAAAGTGCTCTCACATATTTTTTTTCCCACTTTTACTTGACCTCCCTAATGCTTTGATGTAGATAAAATAGCAAGTATTCCAATACATTAATTTAGCATCTGTTCACCACCATGGGCAACACCACCACCACCACCACCACCACCACCATCAGTAGAGTGAGCACTTACTATTTGCCAAAGTCTACACTAAATGGTTTATGGGGATCATCTCTTTTAACCCTCACCACAACTCTGCAATTGGTGTTTTTTATCTCTGTTTTACAGATGAGAAAACATAGTTGGCTGGGGCCTGCAATCTGGGGCTTCTGAGTCCAAGTGCAGTGTTCTCGCCACATTGTTTTAATAATGGAGTTAAAAAAGAACAAAGAGAATGCTAAAGTTTCCAGTTCATTTCATATCAGTTTCCTTCAGACAAAAATAAAGCAAGAAAGGGACCATGAAAAGAAAGTTAAATTTGCAACCTCTTCCCAAAATAAATACTTACAAAAATGCAGCAGGCAAAAAATATTTGCCAAAATCTGGAGCTTTTGTAAATTGCAGTAAGGTTGCAATTCCACTATACTAGCAACTAAACAGAAAATTCTACTTTTAAACCTGCTACTGATCAAAAAAAAAAAAAAAAAACTATTTAAAAAGAAAATAAAGGACATTTTGTTAAAAACCCTAGCAGTGTGGGATGGCCTACCATGACTGATAAAGCTCTTCAGTTTCCAAAAACTACCCTGGTTGCAGCTTGGTCGGTCTTTGGCTATCAAATTCAATTTCCATTCAACAAGTATTTAACAAGTGCCTACTGCATGTTTGATGTTGAGGGATATAGTGGTGAACAGGACACTTACTGTTCCTGCCTTTCTGGAGACTATGAGCCAGAGGCAAAGACAGATGTAAGAGATTAATTATACTGTAGTAAGTTCCACAACAGAGAATTTACCCTGGTCTCGGCCGTCAGACGAACACTCTCTGAAAGAACGGCACTTAGATGAAATCTGAAGGAATGTCAGAGATAGTCTGTTGAAGAGGTGGTACGAGGACTTGGAGAAGAGAATCCGAGGAGCAGAAATGTGGTCACTCAAAACCACGGGAGGATATCTTCATCTTCCATGAGATGAAGGTCGTTTCCATAATCTATTTCAGGGTGAAAGTTCAGAGGAGCAGTGATTATATATATGACTATATAGTCTATCTTTAAAATATTTCCCTTACTCAGCCCAGAATTCCCACACTCTTAAAAAACTAGTCTATAACTCCTTCACTCTGGAAAGAAGGTGAAAGAAACATACTGATAGTGTTTCAGCTAATAGTGGTTTTAATCAATGTCAGGAAAAAAAAATAAGGTATTCATTTAAAAGGACATGAGAAGATAAAATGGAAATGAAAAAAGAAAGATGACTGGGGTAGGGATATAAATATAGAAAAGGAAAGAATGCCCTAAATGAAACAGAATCAGAGTAATAAAAATTAAAAATTTAATATGATGCACTGTCAGTTACCTGCATCTGACCTAAAGAATTCACAACTATTCATTATTCCAGATTATACTGCACTTAGGATCACAAGACTATACAGTGTAGATTTCCTTTCCTGTATTCTGCTTAAGTTTGTTAAGCTTGTAAACAAAAAGCAAATACACTAAAACTCTTAATTCTTTCCCTTTTCCTCATATAGTTTTCTAATTCATTCTGACACTCACACAAGCATCAGTTTTAGATTGATAAGGACACCAACTGACAGGATAAGAAAGCACCCCAAAGAGTACTAGGAAAGGAGGAAAATGAAGTTTTCCAGAAGCAATTCATGTGCTAAATATTCTCTAGCTGTCTAGTCAGATGCATATACCAATCTTTTCCACTCTGCTCTGTGCTTCAGAGGTTCACCTGCATCCAGGAGTTCACTTGGGCCTCCAGCTGGGTGTGGTCAATGGGAGGTACCCGGAGGATATCAGAGGATGGGAGGACAGGGAGATTGACATGCTTCACTATCCCTGGTTGGTTTTCATTAATCTCACCCACAACCTTAAAAACAGCCCCTTCATTAATTGCTCCTTGATGGCCTAAGTTGAATGTGCTGTCTCTTTCTTTGCCCCCAGCCTCCCAAACTGGAAAAAGTCTAGTTACACAGAAGTGCAATGCAAGCTTAGGGCAAGCAATGATAGACAAGGGGAAGGTATATTCACAAGATAGTATGTTAGAATAAGAAACCCATTTGGAAACATCTCTACAGTATGTCTATCAATTTTTCTCCTTTATCAAGAAGAGAGAAATAACACTATATTTCGAGGAGAAACAGCTAGAACCATTTTCAGGATAGCCATCAGGAGGAACTATTTGGAAGGAGTTGGTGATAGGTACACTGGACTTACCTGTAGCCTCCAAAAATAACAGAGCTTTCCAAATACCCATGCAAATCTCCAGTGCCCATTTCCCTCATCATCCTGGCTAAGGTATGCCCATCCAGGATGACCTCAGTGGCCTCATCCTAACTCTTCTTCCCCAAAATGAATATTTTATAAGAGTATCTAATAATCTGGCAAAAATTACATTAAGTTGTAGACCTCAGGCTGCTAATAATACAGGGGGAAAAGAAGACCTCCTTCTCTCTTTTACTACCACTGTAGTAAAATTCTACTGGCTTTCTCTTAGCTATATGCATTAGGATAATACAAATTAGCTAAAATGTCAGGTACTAACCAATAAGTGAATCTCTGATATGTTTAAACCAGTCACCAAATGTTTATCTCTGCTTCTTAGAGGAAAAATATGTTACACTATCCAAGGTAAAGCTGCTGATTTTAATTTCTGCCATCTTCCTGTGTGGCTCTAAGTAACAATGACAGCTAAATTATTTTTTCTCGACCTAAGAGTAATGTGTTGGGCTTCCTTTTTAATGACAACAATCTTTTTGTTGCCAAATGCTTCACGTCTTAAATAATAGCTTGAATCTTGGCTGCAATTATAAGATAAGATTTTTCTCATAACTTTCTCACAATGGATTTTCATCAGCTCCTTTATAAAGGAAATTAAAATTTGCCTTGAACTTCAAGTTCAAGTATCTGAAATTGGACACACCATTGGCACATTCAGACATGGTATTTTAAAAGGAATAAAATTTTCTTTATAGAGTTTTTCATAATATTTTATCTCTAAAGAAAAAGAGGAGGAAAATCTAACTGAAGTTAATGAATGATCGATACGGGTTGGATAGCGAAGTGACTCTAAAGTGTAGATAATAAATTTCCACAAACATAGGGTGCTAACCTCTAAATATGCCCAAAAGAAAATCTATTTACCTTTCAAAATTTCTCAGTAGTATCTGAGATCTAGACAAGATGCTTATAAGCAGGTTTGATGTAAAACAGTATCAACTGCCAGACAATAAAGGACACAACAGCTATGGGTTCCAAAGAGTGAGTGACACCCTCATTGCTCAGCACAGACAACACAACAATAGATATGGCCTAATAAAAGCAAGATGTCCCCAGGAACTAGCAAGAAACTCCTTTCAGGCAAAGTTGTCAGCTCATTTTTTCCAGAACCCAAGCTGGGCTTTGCATAACCTGAAAGTAAACAGCCCTGACGCCAGAACTTGAGAAATACCGAACTCCACACTTGTGAAGTGCCCATCCACAAGTCTGGATTCCAGCTCCCTGGCTTGCCCTAAATGTCCTCTTCCTTTAATGCTGAGCAAGTACTTTCAGCTTTGATGGTAGGTGGGATTTGCCCAGGTAACGATCTCCGATAGGAGAAAACATTTGGAATGAGATAACGGTTAATTCAAAGGCAACATCTGTGGGAAATATGATTGCAAACTAGGAAAGCAAGTTGTCTATCAGGAGACGAGTGATTCATAAATGCTTCTGGCAGGGGCTCACACAGATGGAGTCGTGTACACATGCTATCTTTTCCCACTACGATTTTTGCCTAACAGTAAGTGATTGCAGGCCTGACGAGTATGCATTGTGATCGAAAGCAAATGTAATGAACTTTCTGATCAAAGCACCATTGAATCTCTTCCCTTGTGATATTCCCCACTCTGGCTTCTTCCCTTCAGTAGGCACCTTTGGGAGGTTCTTAACTGAAATGTTCGTGCAGATGCAAATACTGTGACTTCCCTCCTGGCGGGGATCTCAACCTTGACAGGATACAAGGGAAAGAAAAATCTCATGTCTACTTCCCAGCAGCTCTAGAAAAAATGCCATCACTACTGTTTGGGCCAAATGAGGCATGAGAGTTGGTCTCCAGAGCAAAGACACCACGCACACAGAATCTGAGAGTGTCAGAATTGGGATCTTAAGACTCACAGTCCAGAATTCTCATTGTACAGAGACTGAGATTCAAGGAAGTCAAAATGGTTTGCCAACTGTCTCATAACTAATCATTGGCAGAACCGGAATTATTAATCCAATTCCCCTGATTCCTAATGGGCTTTTCTCCCATTTTAACACAGTTTTTTAATTCATTTCTACATCAGGTATTTATTCAATGTCTCTTATGTTGCAAGCAATATCTGAGTGCTGGAAAAAGGAATGGGGCACAAGAAAGACAAAAAGTTCACCTCAATTAGCTAACATTCTAGGGGGAGAGAATAACAGAATTCAGATAAAGAAATAAATATATAGTATGCCTGGTAGTAGTAAATGCTTCAAAGAAAATAAAGGCCCAAGGACAGAGAGAGATAAGGGGTAGCTATTCAAGAGATAGTGATCAAGGCAACTATCTGCAGTGACATTTAATCAGAGTCTGAATGAGGTGAGGGTGCAAACCACACAAATAGCTGAGGGAAAAAACTTTCTGGGTGGAGAGAACAATGAGTACAAAGTCCAGGAAGCCAGAATGAGCTTAGTGTGCTTTGGCGGAGGGTGGGTGGCGGGGAGCATGCACCAACTAAGTGAAGGGGAACAGTGAAGGTGCAATCAGAGGGGCCACTAGAGGGCTGATCTTAAGATTTTTTAACAGGTTATTCTGGCTGTTATGTGGAGAACAAACTAAAGAAAGGGGAGAGAGAAAGAGAAGATCAGCAAGCCCAGCAATAAAGAGGCATCTCCCTAAGGTAGAATTTAAGTGCCTTGAGAGCATGGATTTTTATTTGGCTTGTTCATTGCTGCAAAATCACTACCAAGAACAGTGCCTGGCACATGTTGGGGTCTTAGACATATTTTCTGATTGAGCGGGTATCTGAGAGGTGAGACCAAGAGGAAAGTTGACAGTAGCTTGGACTAGAATAATAGCAGTAAAAACAGTGAGAAATGGATGGGTATGGGTGATGTTTTGAAAGTAGAAGTGACAAGAAAAGGTTTCAAATTGGATATGTATACTTAGTAAGACAGAATTCAAGAATGACTCCTAGGTTTTTGTCTGAAGTCCTCTGGGTAAACAGTGGTAACCTCCCAGGGAAAAACAGATTCAGTGGGGAAAATAAAAAATTCTGTCTTGATCATATTACATTTGAGCTGTTTACTGGCCTTTCAAATGGAAATGTTGGGTAAGCAGTTGAACAGAAGTGTCTGGAGCTCAGGGAAGAGATCAGGGTTGGAGATATAAATGGATAGTGTTTAAAACTATTAAATACCATAAAGTCACCCAAAGGATAAATGTAGATGGCAAAATTGTTGGAGTCTAGGGACCCCTAGGGAACCCCACAGTTTCCAGGTGAATAGTAGAAGAATCAGCAAAGGCTTCTTGCCTAACACAAAGCAATGCAGGCAAAGATGCCTGGAAGAGAAAAACCAGAAACTGAAGTATCTGAGGAGCCAAGCAATATAAAAGTGTGTTTCAAAAGGAAAGAGAGTTGAACTGTTTCAGTCTATCCTGAAAGGTCAAGGTGAAGACTGAGAATTACCTATGTGATCTAACCACACTGAGGTCACTGGTGACACTAAGAAGTTCAGTTTCACTGGCATGATAGGGACAAAACCCTCACTGGAGTGAATTCCAAAGAAAGGAGAAAAAAGGAAAACTAGACAAATTTTCTAGGAAATTTGCTACAAAAGAAGTACAGAAATGGGGAGGGAATTAGAGTTAGAAGGTGAGAGTCAAAGGAGGATTTTGGTTTTTTTTTCCAGGTCAGAGTCTTGACAACAAGCTTGTATACTGATAGGAAGATCCAACAGAAATGGAAGAATTCATGTAACAGAGAAATGGAATATTTCAAGAGAAAACTCTGGGTTAGACAAAAAGAAAATAGGGTCCAAAGCACAAGTGGAGGACTATGTTTAGAACAGAGCAGGCACAGTTGATCTGGAAGGGAGGAAAGGCAGAGTACACTAGGGCAGATATGACTTGGTGGTAAAAAAGAGAGGAAGTCCTGCTCTGATTGCTTCTTTCTCTCCCAGTGAAATAAGAAGGTCATCAGCTGAGAACACGAAGAAGGAAGCAATGTCTGAAATTTAAAGAAAAAAGTGAGGAAATAGCTGTAGGAGACTGATTCCCAGCAAGACACTCTATGCAGCACAAGCATCAGGTGGAAGAGCAACAGAGGATATCAAATACAGTCACCAAGTTGCCAAAATATGAGGGACACCTGAGGAGTCAGGTGTGGGCAGTGAAAGAGGAAGGGGTGGCTCCAAATGAGCTAGAGGTGCAGAAAGAGGTGACAGGACTTGTTTTAGACAATGTTCCCCTACCTCAAAAATTTGGAGAACATTAAGATGGAATAGATTCATGCTGCTCTTCATGGAAATGCAAATATTAAAAAGTAATAAATTTACTTTTGTGATTCAGGAGGAAAACATTTGTCACCTAAAAGCATTAGTTCTTTCATTTGAACAATTCAATGAAATAATGTAGAACCACATTTTGGACAGCAATCATCAACTCATTAATATTATGCTATTTAATAATACTGTAATGCATCCTGTACAGGACAGAAGATGAGTAACTTAAGTTGAAGCAATTACCTAATAATAATAATAGTAATAATGACAGAATTATACGTTCTCTCAGTGTTTCAGTGGGTAGGAATCAGAAAGGCTTACTCATTTAATCTGAGGAGTTCTATTATTTATTCTCTATTGTAGTTTTATTTTTAGCTGTCTGCTTCTTTTTCTATGGAAGGTTTTGATTAATTCCTCTTACTGTTTTATAAATCTCTCTCTTAAGTACAGTTTTAGATAGCAAAGCAATTCAAATCTTTCAGGAGTTTGAAGGTTTCCTTTTTCCTTCAACACTTTTAAAGCACTTAAGCTCCATTATGAGGTCCAAAAAAACCAACATAAATAGCTTAGCAACTTTGGACTTTCTTTGAGTTAAGGAACAACAACATTGTCATTTTCAAACTGGCTTCTCACATTGATTTGTGACAGAGAGGATTCAAAAACCACACACACACATACACACACACACACACACACACACACAAAGAAACACAGTCATAGTTCTTTTGCACTGCTATACCAAAAATACCATAAGCTGGGTGGCTTAAACAACAAATGTTTATTTCTCACAGTTCTGAAGGTTGGGAATTCTCAGATCAGGATGCCAGCATGGTCATCATCTAGTGAAAACTGGTGACTTCAAGCTCGGTCCTCACATGGTGGAAGAGGTGCAGGAGTTCTCTGGGGTCTTTTACAACCTCGTTTATGGGGGCTCCACCCTTAAGACCTAATCACTAATTGTAATTAACTCCCAACCACTCTCCCTCCTGATATCACCACATCTGAGGGTAGAGTTTCAACACATGAATTTGGAGGGGCAGGAGGCAAACATTCAGTAACACACACACACACACACACACACACACACACACACACACACACACACACACACACACACACACACACACACCTTACAGCTTTTTTCCAAGCTCAAATGGATTTAGGACAAGTTTTTGCCTATCCTTTAGATTTCATTGTAAGGAAGTAGCCTCAAAATTACTTTTGTTCTTATTCTGAATTAGAAATGAAATTTACATCTAAAATATCTTGGATTATATTAATTTGGGTCTTAATAGAATGTTTTCAGAGAGGTTTAATATATTCTACTAAATTAAAACTCTTTTCTGACTTCTGAAAGAAAACATCTCCATCATTTCCTCTGTTAAATTTCTTTTCCCTTTTTTGCTAATCCACACTCACATTGGGTTTCTGGAAGAACATCACTACACACACAAGATTGCACGTTCATGTACCCATCTGGACTTCTTTGGATGAAGGTAGAAGCCCTCTTGTCCCACACAACTAAGACTACATCTAGGTGACTATTCTTTTGAATGAGCCGAACTCAGCAGGAAAGACAGACAAAAGGATTACTGTTCCACAGTTTTTACTCCTGCTGTGGCCAGTGCCCTCTTATCTAAGCTACTGTAACCAAGTCAGTCACACAACATGGGGCTAATCAGGAATCTAAGCAAACCAAGACTAGGTGACATAAAGGCTCAGGGGTCCAACTGAGATGCAAAAATGGGCCTGAATTGGGACAATTAGCCAATCCAAAGTCAAAAACATAAAGTCAAAAGCTCAGTCTTTGGAGTTAGGCTTATGTTCAAGTCCTAGTTACACAAGAGGACGGATGTTTAATCTTTAAAATGTTATTCAATTTCTCTGACCTCAACTATAAAATGGCAATAAAAATGGCCATATCTCAGAGTTGTGAGGATCAAAAGAGATGATATACATAATTCAATTAGTATATAATGACATGCATTATGCCTTTGATGGTCTACTTTGTAAACAAGGAAGTGGATCTCAAATAATCCTCAAAACAGTCCTATGAGGTAAGCTCTATTATTTTTGGTCTTTTTTTTTTTTTACAGACAAATTGAAGCAGAGAGTAACTTTGAATTTGAGTAACTTGCTCAAAGACACACAGCAAATCAAAGCCAGAGACAAAAACCTAAACCTAAGCATTCTAACTCTGTAGTCTATTCTCCTACCCACTACACAAAACTACCTCATAAAGTTCTTTGTTTTGAAAGGTCTGTTAAAATGTGAGTTAAATCTGTGACTGGAATTAGTCAATGGGTGGAAAAGAAGAGGATAAAGCAACAATGATGCCAGGCAGAAGTCAACATTAGGACCCAGACAAGCAGTATGTGCTGTTATGGCTACTAAAAACAAAACAGCCAGTCAAACTGGACATATTTACCCTGTTCAGATTTCTCTTTATGTTGTTCCTCTCCACTCCTTTCTTCTCCCTTCCCCATCACTCCTCTCCCCTCCTGATCTCTTCTCTCCTCAACTGTCTCTAGATGGGACTCACCAAAACCACTAGCCTATTAATACATACTTCTTTCTGTTCCCTGTAAAGCCAATAAGCTATGGGCAGTCAGCACCAAAACTAGGGACAGCTCCTTTCCCTGGGGCTTCCCAGCCTGGTTCCCAGTTGTGGTTTTACTGCAGGGCTGTAGTTGGTAACTAGGAGGATCTCTGATCTCCCATTCTTATTGTGGTTTTTAATATCAGAATCTAGCTGAACTGTAAGTTTATCTGCTGCAATATATTCAGAGCTCTCATTGTCCAATGTTAGATAAATGGAGTCAGTAGAGATTCACAGGAAACAACTAGCATTTATAAATCAAGGACTCTTCACTGACATTTGTTAAGCTAACAAATTTAAGATGTTTGGATATACTTGGAATCATAGAAGGGGTGGGAAAGAAATAACAACCTCTACATCAGCATTTCAAAGTCCATGCTGGTCTGAACTGAGTGTGCTGGGCTAGGCTCCTGGAATACCTCACTGCTTCTAAGCCCTCATAAAGTTCTTTCTGTTGATGCTTCCATAAACTTCCAAGACGACAAGCTGACTGTTCCATCACTGTTTGGACAGGACTTAGAAGCTTGAGCTGGCAATTCTAGAGTTATCTGAGTGTATGTCAGGACATACTCCCACGTTCTCTGGGATATTTTAGACTCTCTGAAATTACCATCTCAAGTTCCAAAGTCCTCTCTGGGCAACCAGAGGACTGAGTTGGAATGTGGTTCAGAAACAAGAAATGTTACATTTTGCAGAGTCCATGTGCCCTGGGGAAGTTTAGGAAGCCAGTTAAGATTTTACAGGTACCAGAAGGTACTCCAAAAGGTGCTTTCATTTGGGAACACTGGTTTCTCCAGATATAACACAGAGTAATGAGTTGTTGCAGAGTAGTCACTAGATTCTCCAACTTATCTGTCCTACTCACAGAGAAATTCAGGATCTATCTTAATGGAATTCCAAGCATATATTTCTTACTACCCAACTAATAAAACACTTGAAGATTCTTTTCAGATTCTCATGTTTGGGTCTTGCATGTCCTTGTATATATTTTTAGGGGGAAGTAAACAAGAGCATAGCTGGCATAGACTTCCTAGGCTAAAAACAGCTTTCTCAGATGCAATGTGTTCATCTGAGACTATGTCAGACAGTGCTAAGTGGGCAGACTGACACTTGACCTTAAGTATAATAGAGGATCCAGTTAAGTGAACATGTTTAGAGGTATTCAGAAAATAAGAATCTGAGTCCATCAGCTCAAGAGTGATAAGTGAGTTTATACTTAATAGTTTCAAGGACTCAGTGATACGAGTCCAGCTAAAAGAATGGGCCTTATTTGGCCATCTCTGGGTTGAGGGAGGAGATACAGTTTACCAATTTCAGGAACTCCAGAGAATCTCTGGGTCTGGATTTAGACAGAGTTACTGCTACTGGTGGATCGAGGCATTTTGCTGGGACAGTGCATGTTCAACTAAGTTCCTTGAGAGGAGGACTTTTTCTCAGCTGTTCACTATTGAATCACTGGCTCCTAGAACATGTCTAGAACATAGTAGATTCTCAGAAATGTTTGCTGACTAATTGATGTGGCAATCCAGAAAACAATTCAAAGGCCCCATAAGCTTGACAGATATGGTCAAAGGAGGCTTAAGACTTCAAAGAATCCCAGATAAATAAGTCCTGTGTCTTGGAGTATTTTCTGTGCATCAAGATCATTCTGGTAGCTTGTCAAAATGCATATTCTAGAGCCTCTACCTAAAAGTTCTGATCCAATATATCTCTTAGAGTGGGACATTAGAACTTTTTAATCAAGCACTCTATGATGTGAATCTGAAGTAGTTTTTAGTTTGAGAACCACTGCACTAAAACCTCCAGAGATGTAACTGAGTTGGTCTCTGACCCTAGAGTGAGGGGCGGGATTAGATTGGTCTCCATGGGATAGGAGTACAGGGCACTGGGTTAGCTGTCTTTAAGCCATCTCTAGAATAACATCTTCTCCTGAGAATACCTAGAAGCTTGTCTAAACTCAAAGACCTTACAGAAACTATGTTCAAAATAGTGCTTCAAGCACAGGTATGAATTTTTATTAGCATGTCAGTCTCAAGGCAGTCATCTGAACAGTAATGATAGTGCCTTTTCCAACCTAAGTCTATGGAATAAGTTTCTTTAGAATTTCCAAGCATTCATAATTATCCTAGTTACCTATATTTACATTGCCTTGATGATGAGAGCTTGTTTGGGGCTCTGATGTACCAAATCAAATTGAGATGAATACATACCACAAATATTCAGGAAGTGCCATTATGACTCCAGGATATATCCTATTCCACCACTAAACTCATTCATCTATGCCTGATGGGAGAACAGAAGTGAAACATGTTCTAGAAAATGTCAGGAGCAGCCTGTCAGCTACAGAGATCTCAGTAGATGGAGAAGGATCTTTCCAAGCATTTTTACTGAAGTAACTTATCTGTGGCTGGAGAAGATAAGATATGTTCACATGTGAGTTCCTTTGGTGAGAAGTCATGAACTTGTTACAAGGTAGGGACTATGCAGCACAGTGATTTTGATCCTAGATTTTTACTCAAGAAACTCATAGATAATTCCAGAAAGAATGTCTAGGAAAAGAAATTTCTCCTCCAAGAATTGTATTCATCCTTTTAACATTTTCCATGTCTCTAATGGTAACCTCTATACATGTCAAAATTACTTGGGGGTAATGGTGTCTTTGAATGCTCTTATAACTCAACTGGGTTCCAGAGTGAAGCCTCCTGTAACCTCAAACAAGCATGGTGATAGAGGAAAAGAACTAGCGGAGGTGTGATCCACGGAAACCGACCAACTAAAAGTCTTGGCCAAAGCAGCTGAACATGCATATTTTGGAATTAGTATGTAGAGGTCAAGTGATACTCTGCCAGAGTTGGCCTCTATTTGAAGTTCCTATAAACCCCAGAAAGAGTGTACATGGATTTAGAGCTCAAGAACAAAGCCAGAGCTTCCATTTTATTCATTATTTAACCCACAAGACAAAGATAAGGTTCTAAAGATAAAGATAAGCTTCTAAAATCTGACAGGGCCAAGAATTTTACTAAAAAACCACAAGTGGATTTGGAAGGTCTCTTTGTCAACTATTACTACAATAAAGCTGCCTAACAAACATCTACAAAACATCGGTGGCATTGAGTAATACGCACTTATTTAGCTCATGCAATGCAGGTTGATTGAACGTTAGCTAATCCAGAAGGAACTTGGCTGTATGGTTCTGTTTCACAAGTCTCTCAACCCTCTCCTGAGACTAGCAGTAGTCTGGGAATGTTCTTCTCGTGAATATAGCAGAAGCACAAGAGAGCAAGTGGACACACATGAAGTTTCTTCCAAGGTCTAAGCTCAGAATTGGCACAGTGCATTTGCACCTGATGCTATCGGCCAAAACAAGTCTCACGTCCAATCCCAAAGTCGAGGGATGGGAAGATAAACTGTAGGCCTTTAATGGGAGAAACGGAACCGTCACATGGCAAATTAAGAGGACTCAAGGAAGGTAATGTGATCTGCCACAAAAGTGATTAACAAGCATACTGGATGAAAAGCAGACCATGACGGGATTTCTACACAGATGTGAAGATGACCAACAGACCTGCCGTCCTAGGTCAGGCTGCTTCTGCAAAATTCATTCCCCTCACATGATACCTGGCCTTTGTTATTATTGACTCCAGAGCAAGAATAATGCATACTGAATCACATCTCCTCCAGTCAATGCATATCTTCTGAAATAGCTCTACAGGAATGAAAACAGTGTTCATTCTCCCCTTTAAACGTTATTCTTTAAATTCACTTAGCATATCACTAATATTCACAAATAAGTAAAAATACTGCAAATTAGTTATCTGGACGGAGTGGGGCTGACTAGTTACTGTATGATAATTACATGGGGAAGGAATAAACAACCTCCCTGTCTTTGCCAGGCTTTAACGATCTGACCATCTGGGTGTGGATAGAATGAACTTCAAAATTTCTCTTCAGAGACTTCCAAATACATGAAATCCTCAGAAGGTTTGGCAGTAATTGTATAAATGATTGTGTTATGACTACCAAATGAGAAAGTGAGGTCTATCAGTTGGCTATCCAGGAGTTATTAAAAAATTAAAAGCAGTTCAATAGGGTCTTGGCAACAAGCCATATCCTTACATTTTTAAGTGTATGAATCCATTCAAATTGCCTTTCTGTAGATGCTGTAGAATCACAAGAGGAATTAAGACACCACTGGACATTTCTTTGATTTTTGGATCATGCCTTCAAGACTGTTCTGTCTTCATAAACTTTCTTACTTGGTTTTCTCTTTTATGTGTCTTGCCAGAGTATTTTATCTCAGAATATTTAACCAAGTGCAACTCAGCAGCTGTTCTCAGTTAGTATCTTCAGTTTAAGTCAGTACACACTGCAAACTAAAACCTGCTTTGGGTGTTTGTTTTTAAAGTCAGTAAGTGCATGTGTAGCTTTGAGACTTGCATTCCCCACACCAGCATTCTCCAAATCAGGATGTTCCAAGGAGATCAAATAGGTCACTGCACTTGGAAGAGTGGGCATATTTTTCAAAGATAAAAACATCACTAAGGAAAAATACAATGCACATTATGCTGGTTACCTGGATTACCACTGACTGTTACTAGAAAAAGGGATCTGCCTGTATAACCATAGTCTTACAAAGGTGTCTAGCATGATTAAGTAAAATTTCGTCCACTAGCTAATTCTCTGTATTTTTCTAAACAAGGCATGCCATCTAGCTTCCAAGGAAAGAAGTAGTATTTCAAAATATTCTTTCTCTAACATGGCACTTACAAATGTAAATTGACCCTATATAAGGAAATCATATGAGGGTTCTTTAGACAGTTCTTTTGTTAAACTAAGGAGTTAGGTCACCAGAAACTTCCACAGATAGGACAGTTGTGAATTTGCAACCAGCAGTCACAGTTATAACACAACTCATTACTCCATGCAGCCACTGCCTAGACCAGTGGCTTTCAAACTTTTTTGACCATGACACATAGTAAAACACAAATTTAACATCACAATTCAATATACACGTACTCACATCCTCAACACACAACAGATTCAGGAAATGGGTACTTACTCTCATTACATACAGTGCACTCTGATGATTTGTTTCTCTGTTTTGTTTTCAAATGCTGATAGCAATGATTTTCTAGCTTACTCATAGGTTGTGACCCCTATCTGAATTTTGGAGAAGTTGAGCTTAGTGGATATCAAAGTCCACGTTCCCTGGAAATCAGACTGTAAGGAAAAGCTTTAGTGCATTGAGACCTCAGGAAAGCAAGAGTGACAAGAAAAGGAAGTGAGTCAGGATAAAAGCAGGAACAGGCCTAAAATGGGGCATTACTGATCTGGTCACAGCTTCATAAGAAAACACTGCTGGCTGCTCAATCACAAAGAAGGAACATCTCCAGAGTCTGCAAAGAAGAGCCCTTTGTAGAGTGTGGGGGAGGAACACAAGTTAGCTTCCCACATATAGTCTCTCACTGGTCAAAACTCACCCCATATCAAGTCCCTCACATTTCTGGATTATGTTGCCCAGTTCATCTAGGCAGAACCTCTTCCAGTGAGGTCAGATCATGTGCTAAGGCAGCTGGATGGGGTCCCTGCCCATGGAAGAGATGCCAATGCCCATATCTCATCCCTGTGGGAGCCTGAGACAATCTGAGATGAAGGGATGGTCAGGGCAGCCAGTCTGTAAGATCCTGGAGATGACACAAGTTGTCACTGTTCTTTAGCCAGGAAGTGGGACAAGGCCCAGGGGTCATGTAGAGCTGAGCACAACTGGGAGGCCCCCAAATCAGAGCTGCCATGTTGGGGAAAACACAGATCTTGGAGTTGGACAGGTCTAGGTTCACATCCCTTTCTCTCCACTTCCCAGCATGTGGTATCTATGGAAGTTGCTTTACATCTTTGATGGATGATATTAATATCCTTGCTGAGCTGGTACAAAAACTAGAGATAACATATTATTTCCTCCATAAAGGCTTTTCATATTTTTAGTAGACTTATTCCTAGATAGTTTATATTTTTGATGCTACTATGAATGGTACCTTTTTTAATTCTTATTTTTGTTAATGCAGTTTATGTACAGCAAACTTGCTAAGTTTTTATTAATTCCAACATTTTATCTGTAGTATTTTATTCTTGATGCAAAGAATCATATCTACTAATGATTTTGCTTATTACTCTTTAATCCTAATACCTTTTAATTTTTTTCAGCTTTACTTTCAGTGCTAGAGTCTTCAGTACAACATTGGGCAAAATTGTAAAAATAAACACACTTGTCTTATTCCTAATATTAAAGGAAAAACATTCATTGCTTCACCATTAAATTTGGTAACTGCCGTAGGCTTCTTTAGTTACTCTTTATCAAGTTAAAAAATTCCCTTTTATTTCTGATGTACTGAGTTTTCTTCATGAGTATATATTGAGTTCTATCAAACCATTTTTCAACATCTATTGACAATATTTTTTCTTTGATCTGTTAATACAGAGAGTTAGAATGATTTTTCCGATGCTTTTTAAAAAAAATTACATTCTAAAATAAACATAAGTTGGGTATGCTGTATTTTTTTTAAACACATTTCTGGATTAAGTTTGCTAATATTTTAAGATCACTGTATATATGCTCCTGAATGAGATTCACCTGCAATTTTCGTTTGTTTTCTCCACATCAGGTTTTTGATATGAAGGTTACACTAACCAAATGAGTTGAGAAATAGACCCTCTTTTACTCTACTGTGCAATAGTTTACATAAAATTGAAATTATTTGTTCCTTAAGTGTTTGGTTGGACTCCATGGTAAAACCATCTAAGGGCTGGAGTTTCTATGTGGGAAGATCTTTAACTAGTGCCAGTTTTGTTAATGGTTATATGATTATTCCTATGTTCTCTTTCTTCCTAAGTCAGTTTTGGTTTTGGCCAAAGTTTTCTAGGAATTTGTTTACTTTAAATAAATTTTCAAATTAATTGGCATGGAGTTGTTCAAATTATCAATTTATTATCTCCTTAATGCTGGCAATTTTATCCCCTTTTCCATTCCTTATATTGCTTATTTGGGACAGCTCATTTATTTCTTGATTAATCTTGACAAGGTTTTGTCAATTGTATGTCTGTCCAAACAACCAAATTTTGTTTTTGTTCAACCTTTTTCAATGCTTATCTTCTGTCACATTAACTTTAGCCCAAGTCTCCATTATTTCCTTCTTTCCAGGTTTTTACGGTTTACTTTGCTGTTCTTTTCCCATCCTCTTAGGATGACTGTATCATTCACTTACTTTTAACCTTAGTTTTTGTTTTGATATGATTAAAATCTAAAATTTCTAATTGCTGCTCTATCCACATCTCATATGTTTTGATATCAGTACTTCACAATCCTTTCAATCTAAATATTTTCTAGTTTTTATTGTGATATTTTGACATGATTTTCTTAGAAATATACTTCTTAATTTCTCAATGTGTGGAGTTTCATTGGTTATCTTTTGGTTATTGATTTTTAGCTTAACTACACTGTGTTCAAAGAACAATACAGGACTTTGAAAACTGAGACTGTTTCATGGTCAATTTTTTCAAATGTCCTTTGTGTTTTTATCCAGAATGCATACCCTATTGTGGTGGCATGTTATTATACATGTCCATTTGGATATGATTATTAATCATATTGTTTAAATCTTTACCTTCCCTACTGATTTCTTTTTGTCCCATCACTCAGTTTCTGAGAAGTATGTCAAAATCTCCTGTTATAATGCAGATTTCTCTTTTAGTTCTTTATTTTGAGGTATATTAGGTACACACAAATTTTAAATTATTATACTTTCCTGGTGAATTAAATATTCTATCACTTCGAAAAGATTATCTAATTATGCTTTTTTGCTTGAAAGCATGCTTTTGTATGATATTAAAATGGCTACAATATCTTTCTTTTGACTACACTTGCCTGATATATTTTCCAATCCTTTTATATTGGCATCCAGTCTAACCATCTTTATATTTTAGCTGAAGCATTTACTTCATTTACATTTTTGTAATTACTCACATTTACACTTTTATCTATTCTCTTAATTGCTTTTGTCTATTTATCCTGCTCTTTTCATGCTTTTTCCTCTTTCTTGCCTTTTAAAAATTATTTTTCTCACTTTTATTTTCCTTTACCAGTTTTCAATTTGTGTATTCTGTTTTTATTCTTCTATTGGTCTTCCTATAACTTACAGCATGTATACCATAAAAATCAACATCTTTACCTCTCTCAACACAATTTTTACGTTACTTCCTTCCCAACTTAAGTTCTGCTGATTTCTAGTATTTTAGTTTTGCCTTAATTTCAGTTTTAACCCACTCTTCACCCCCATATTTATTTAACTTTATCTTTGCTTATCATTTCTTACTGAAGCTCATATTTTTTCATCTAGGATCATTTTTATCATTTCTGAAATGTATTCTATAGAAATAGATTCTTTAGAAATTAGTTTAATAATATTTCAGAAGTACACTCAGTTCAGGCTTGCCTGAAAATGTTATTTTGCCTTTGATTTTGTAGGGTAGTTTTTACTAGTTTTTACTAGGTTAAGAATTCCTAACTGGCAATTATTTTTGCCTAACATATTGAAGATATCACTGCACTGGCTTCTGGCTTCTGTTATTGCTGCAAGAAACCAGCTGTCAACCATTCCTCTGTAGGTGGTCAGTTTATTCCTTCTGACTGCTTTAAAGATGTTTTCTTTGTCTTTCATGTTCTCTAGTTTCAAGCTAATGTGTTTTGGTTAGGGTTTCTTTTTTTAATATCTGCTTTGGAGTCTTTGGGGTTTATGCATCTGAGGATTTATGTCTTTCATTAATTCTGGAAAATTCTCAGCTATCATCTCTTTGGATATTGCTTCCCATTCTCTTTATTATTTCTTTATGAAACTAAAATTACACTTACGTGAGATATCTCACCCTCTCCTTTGTGTCTCTTAATCTTTCTCATATGTTCCATGTATTTGTCTCTTCAACTGGAGGGGAGGCATTTACCCTCATCTTTATGCTGAGGTGTATAGTGCTTTTGTCCCAGCTCTCTGGAGTAGGTTCCTTTATTAGACTTCACACCTGAGATTTCTTTCCTGTCACATAACTCAATGAGGAAATCAAAGCTGAAGGTTACTAGGTTCAATAAAAGTCCTCAGAATGAAAGTTAAATGTAAAGATAGCTCAGCTCTCTGGATTTCTGCCTTGACCTACTAGGTTTTAGCCTGCTAATTCCTTTTTTTGTTGCTTACTCATTGATGCTTGTAAGTACAACTACAAAGCATTTTTAGTAGTATTCCATGGGAGGGTTTGTCTGAGTACTTGGTCCATCATATTATCAGAAAGAGGTGGTGATATTGTTCATGTAATTATCAGACACAGACTAGGCATTCAATAAACAGAAGTTATTATTACTACTGTTATAGCTTATTCTCCTAGCCTAACCAGCATATATATTACCTTCCTTCCCTCATGGAATCATTAAAAACAAAAAACAAAAAACAGTTTCTTACTGTTTTAAAAACATCTAATTCTTCATTGGTTTTTCTATTAATAGAATGCCAAGGCTAAGTTCTGAATTCTAGTAATTTGAACTAGAAAAGTAAGAAGCCATGGTCATACATATGTTCCAAGGCTCTTTAACATTAAGACAGGAAAAGAGAACCAACTCTAGATTTCGGTTTGAAAATAACTTTGATCGTGCAAAACAGGGAAGAGTTGAAAAAACAACAAAAAAACAAAACACAGATCAAATTACGTAGCAAAAACTTTTCCAGAAAAGTAAAATGAAAAATCCATTTTTCCATGTAAGTCATAATTATCAACTGGTTAATATAAAATGTTTTTCATTGCTCTGTGGCTGCATCTGATCAAAACTCCAGCATTTGATGAGTGTTGTTTCTTCTGTCTGCAGGAATAGGAAAGAGGTTTGACATTCTAATTTCAGAATTTCTAAACCAGACAGGGTCAGTGTAAGGATACATGAAAGTCATTATAATCCTAAGTCACAAAAGTAAATACGAAAATGCCTAAATGCCAATGTCTCATTACTATTATCTCTTGCCAAGTTTGTACTGACAGAACTAATTAAATGAAAAATGACATTTTTCCACATTTATCTCACTGGTAAAATATCAACCACATGACTAGCTTTTGAACTGTCAAGATAATGGTAACATTTAATGCTTCTCAAGGGAAGATGTCAAAGAGAGACCCAAACTATTACTTAATACTGTTCCCCTTTTCCGATGTGAAGCTATGGTTCCAAAGACAGCAGTACTTCAAGAATGTCACATCTGTAAAAATGCAATCAACCATGATAGAACAGTTCTTTTGTTTATTTGGTTTTGACCAGATACGTTATATAGATCAAAGTTACTGAAACCCTCAACTCTCCCAACTCTGAAATGTGAAATGGTCATGAGCCATCCTCTGGAAGAATAACAAAATTTAAGAGTACTTGGATATTTCCTCCCAAGTACAGGAATCATGAGGGAAGTGACGCTTGGGGTCATTTAAGCTGTTTTACCCATTCCCAACCTAGAGAAAGGAAGTAAAAGTAAGAGAAGTCAGTCAGTCAAGAGACAGTTTGGAGTTACTGAAAAGTATACAAGACCAGATGTTTGCAAGTTCCCAGAACCATTCCCAGGAGAGAAACAAGTAACTGCAAATGGTGAAGATCAAAGGAGCAAAGAGGCAGGCTTCAGATACTTGCCTGGCATATGGGGGAACTTCACTCTAGAGTATCAAAATGCAAAGACAGGACCAGGACATCCTGCACAATCTAGAACACAGGGGGACCAATATTTGGTAATTAGATCAGACACTAATACAAGTCACTAAGGGAAAAGCGCTAGTTAAACATAAATACATTACACTTTTGAGAAGCAGATATAAAATAATTGCTGAGTTTGCTGATTTCTGAACCTGCTTCCAACCTTACAACTGGAACATATGCTTATGATTGAGGCATCTGAATCATGAGCCATAAAGACTCACAATTAATCTTAGTTTTAGAATAAAAATAGGAGTTCCATATTTTAAGGAAGTAAGAACCCTAAGCATTTAAAGGATTTTTTAAAAATCTTTACTTATAATATAAATTAAAAACTAAACCAGGAACCAGAAAATATTCTCTAAAGCGTAACCTCCAGCCCACACTAAAGTCCCTAGCTCCTTATTCACCAGCACTGTGCACTGCTGAGCCACCTGTACTTTAAAGCCATTCAGTTTAGCAGGACAAATAGGAGTTAATACCAGTTGTGTGCCAGGAAGGTCTCATGAGACAAGAGATGAACAAAATATGGTCCCCGCCATTGGTGCAAGCATTCTTTATAAAGAGGCCATAGAGTCTCTGAGGGGAACCTTGTATAATCACCATTTTTTTTTGTATTTATTTAGTGTTTGTGTCCATATGGCTCTAGACATTTGGACACAAGGCAGAGCCTCCATAAATGTCATTGAATGAAAAAATTAGCACTAATTTGGCTCATTTATTAGTTTTCTAAATAACCACAAACTTGGTGGATTAAAATAATACTGTCTCACAGTTCTGAGTCAGAAATTTGGGCACAATGTATCCCAAGGTATCTCTACTCAGGGGTCACAGAGCAGAAGTGTTGGTGTTAGCTGGGCTGGGATCTTCTAGAGAAGATTCCGCTTTGAGGTAGAATTCAGTTCACTGCTGTTGTAGGACTGAGATTCCCATTTGCTTGACATGTGGCCCCTTCATCTACAAGCCAAAAATAGCACCTCAAGTCTCGGACTTTCCCTTCTGCTACCAGTCAGAGAAAGACCTCTGCTTTTCAGGGTTTATGTAATTAGAATAGGCCTGACCAGATAATCCAGGATAATCTCCCTATTTTAAGGTCAGCTGATTAGTAACCTTAATCACATCTGCAAAATCCACTGTGCAATGTAACATAACATATTCCCAGGAGTAACATCAGGGGACCAAAATTCTTTCACCAAAGCTCATTTGATTTCAAGTGATATATCTCTGCCCCAAGTTGTTTAAGTCAAAAGGAAATTTATTGGCTATCTGGGAAATTTATTGGCTAACTGGAGATGCTGCCTTCATCAAAGATGGAACCATGCTTGAAGATATAAGACTTCAGACTCCATCTCTCAGCTCTGTACCCTCCTAGCTATGGCCTTATTCCCTCCTACTGCAGATTGATTTCCTTCAATTCCAGTTTTGTATGCCCCCAGAGTAGTGACTCACAGAAAAAGGGAACTTCTCTATTCCAATGTCTAATCAGAGCCTTTCTTTTTGGACTTTGGATTTAAGCTGAGTGTTTCAAAAGTTGGGAAATGGTTGGTGCTCATTCATTCCAATACCATAATAATTAATTCTTGATACTGAGATCCACTATGTCCTCCAGAGAACACTGGGTCCTGACCTCTTCTGAGTCTTAGCTTCTTGCCCTCTTCTAGTAGATACTGGGGCACCCCAACCATATTCCTTTTACCAGCCAGTGTTCAATACCCAGCGGCTATGTCAGCTGCATCTAGCAGCTTATACCTACAGCTTTCTCTAGAGCATTGCCCTTGGCTGACTGGGACACCTGCTGGGGACCTTTCAATATCCCCTACCCCAACATAGCCAATAAATGACTGATAGGGAGGTGCAAAATTTCAGCCTCCTGCCTTAAAATACACACTTTCAAACTAAGAGTAGAGCTTACCTAAGATCACATCCTTGCTTAGCTCCTTGTCCTTACCTATACTGCTTTCCTCCTTCCTCACAAGTTTTCCTTTCCATTCAGCCTCAATGAATTATGGGCATCTTAATCTCTGTCTCAGGCTCTGCTTTTAGGGAACCTACCTAAGACTCTTTGTTTAACTCTGCTTGTTGCCTCCCACCCAAAGTTCAATTTTTGCTCAACTCAGAGTTTTGTTGTTGTTGTTGTTGTTGCTTAAAATCAGGAACTCCAATATTCTGAGAACAAATAAAATAGAGAAAAAGGGAAGAGTACTCCATAATGACAGCCCCACTAGAGCCACATGGAGGAGAGAGAAAGGAGAGGAGTTATTTTCTAGTGTCTTAAACCCCTGACCAGTTTATATGATCCAAGAAAGCAAGAACCATGCTCTCTTTTATATATATATATATTGAAGTAGAGTCAGTTTACAATGTTGTCTCAATTTCTGGTGTACAGCCTAATAGTTCAGTCATACATATGCATATATTCGTTTTCATACTTTTTCACCATGAGTTACTATAAGACTGAATATAGTTCCCTGTGCTATACAGAAGAAACTTGTTGTTTATCTATGTTATATATATAGTATTTAGTATCTGCAAATCTCAAACTTCCACTTCATCCCTTCCCACCCTCTTCCCCCACTGGTAACCCTAAGTTTGTTTTCTATGTCTGTGAGTTTGTTTCTGTTTTGTTAATAAGTTCATTTGTCTCATTTTTTAGATAAGCAAGAGAGCAAGAATGGATAAGCAAGAGAGCAAGAACCATGTTTTAGTCATCTTTGTATCCTCCAGAGCATGTAGCACAAGGCCATGCACAAAGCAGATGTTTAATAAATATGAATGGATTGATTGATTTCACAAACGTAAATTCCCCTAGTGATGACTATCCAAAAGACAAAGTAGAAACAGACAAATTGAAAATGAATGAAAGTGTTTTTTTTCATGAATCACATTAATTACAACTAATATTTACAGTAAATTATAGTTTTCAAAGCATGTCTACATGCACCATTTCACTCACCCATTACAGCAATCATGCCAGGGGAGTTTCAACAAGAGTTTCATTTTACAGATGAACCTGAGAGGTAAAGACTTTCCCAAAATAGCATAGCCAGTAAAGCCTTGAACAAGAACATCTAATCTAAATTCTCTATTTCTTCTTCTACTAAACACAATCCACCTGGAAAAGGGGTTTCCCCTCTCCACCTGGTCTTATATTTATCTAGAAAGGACAGTGTACTTGGTGTTTTTGGAATCTGAAATTAAAAGAAATCAACTGGACTATGGTGATGAGGAAGTGTGTTGTGCTCTGAAGTCTGTCTTTTCTTTCCAAAAGGAGATTAATAGCAGCATAAAGTAAAGCCATAGAGGGCACCAAAGTGACATTTGAAAGACAGCGGGGGATGAAGCAGCCCTGGGCATATGAAGAAGGAAGACCTCACTCCATTCTGAGCTCTCAGGTTATATTGTTACGCCTCTCTAATTCCTGCCATCTATTGTTTCAGCTGCTGAGCACTTTCAGTTTCTTCCCTGAGAAAAAAGCAAAGCCAATCCAATTTCTCTAAAATTATATAGTTTCACTCCCATCCTTCAAAGTATAATTAATCAGGGTGGTGTGTGGCCATTTCCAAACCAGGAGCCAAAACTTTTCCTTTAACTATTAGGAAAACATCTGCCACCCAAGGAGAAAACTGTCCTTGCTTGTTTTCAATGCCAGAAAGCAGAGAGTGAGAACAGGTCATCTGTCTCGAATCCATAGGTATCATATGGGCTCCATGTTTGCTCTTTGAGGTCCAAAGTAACATAGAATTTCATCTAAGTAACTGTTGAAAAACCTTCTGCAAATCTGTTTGAAATTGTCTGCTGGCTGGAGCTTTCACATTTACACTGATGGGGTCTGATTTTCCATTTTCTTTAAAAACGTTTCTCTACCTGAGGCCATCCATTTCAAGCCATTTTATTCTAGGGCTGTCAGGCTTCATACCAGCTGGAAAAACAGGAAAACCCTCCTCCCTGAGCCCTAGGCTTCCCCTGCCCAGCCACCACCCCCTAAGGGCTCAACAGAAACCACTGTGATCTTGCCTGGCAATGTCCTCACCGTCGGCCAGATGTTTCTTCTGAGTGAAATCCATGAACACATCGAAGACAAAATTACCTGCCCTGATCCACCTGTCCTTTGACCAAGAATTTTAAAGCACTCTTCCAAGAATCAAAAGATTAAATCTCCTTCCATAGACAATATTTTGTTGGCCAGTATTGTTACAGCCGAAATGGTCCCACATTTGCCCACACTCTGATTTAAGGGTCAGAGAGGTTAAAGGATACATCCTAAATCAAGGGTTTCTTGTCCATGCTTCTCTCCCTCAGGCTTAGCATGGTTGTTTACAATTATGGTTTTCTTTGAAAGAGCTTCTAAGTTTTTCTTAAACCAATTATCTTGGTGCCAGATTCCAAATACAGGAGTACTTCACCTCATTTGTCTTTAACCTTCCCTATTTAAAAGGTTATTTTTAACTGAACTAATATCTAATGTTCATATTTCATGGAAAGAGGGTGTTGAGTTAAAGAGAGAAGAACTAAAATCCACTGGCAGTCCCCACAAAAAAGTGTAGACATACTCACAATAGGATAATTCAGAGAGAGGGTGTATTTCAGGCCCCTGATTCACGAATGTGTGGGTACAAGGAGCTACAAAGGCAACTTCAATAACCTGGAGGCTGTGACAGCTGAGGTTTTACCACCAGTGGGCCTGATGACAAAGAGGGGAAGCATTATCTCTCCAGAAGGCAAGAAAGTTGGGTGGAATCTATCTGGTGAAGAATAGTAACTTTCAGTAGGAAGACAGTTAGGTGTTACAGGGAAGGGGCCAAGGGAATAGATCCCTTAGCTCGCTGTCATCCCCTCACAGCTTCCTGCAAGGGCTTTCCTTTGGCCAAACCCAAAAGAAAGCCTGAAGGGTTCAAGAACCCTGTTGATACAAGTCCATATGGTCAGCCTTTCAGAATCAGTCATTTTGCTGGGTTCTTGTGATGCTTACAAATTATAACAAGACCTATATGCAGCATTCCTGGTATAGACCAGACACTAGTACTTGATTTCTTCTAGGCCCTTTACCATCCTCTATTGTGGGTGTTTTATCTCTGTCTCACATATATGAAAATTGAGGCTCAGAGACTTTCAATAACTTGTCCAACATGGTCACACAGCTGGTAAGTGTCCCATCCCACTTTTAAACTGCATTCTGTTCTCTCTAGGATGTCCAGTTGCATAAAGTGCCCATCATTGTGCTTAGTACATAATGAGGTTCAGATAGGTAATACCATTCATGATGCCAAGAAACGAGCTGCTCTTATTATGCAATCACTATGTGCTGTGCTAAGCCCCTTATATACATTATCTCAATTCATCTTCACAGCCACCAACAGATCTTAACCAAAAAGAAAAGCTGCCCTTGTCACTGGAAAGAAACACAAATTTTGATGAAGAACTATGTGGTGACCCTGAGAACATGCCTCTCGGATTTCTCTCAGTAGAGAGCGTAGCTGACTTAGTGGCCCAGGGGCTGCACTCTGAAATGTCAACCCTGCCCTTGCTTTGAGATACACTTTCCACCGGCTACTCTCAACGACTGAGTACAATAAAGACACCAAGTCATAGCTTTCCCTGGAAGATGTGCGATTCCTTTGATAAACAACTTTGGCTTGAGGACTCCCCAGTGGCCTTACCCAGCTTTTCTTAGAACTGCACTTCAGACTAAGATGTTCCCACCCAAACTTTCTTTCTTCCTTTCTCTTTTTCTTGCTCTTATTTGGGGTCCAACCTGCATTCTACTCTAACATCTTTCAGACTTTCCCAGCTTCCTCCCCATTTTTGCTCATAGGCATTTCCCCTAAATTTTTCTTGTACGTTTAATGCTGTCTTGGTGTCCACTTTTGGCAGATCTGCTTCTTGGCAAACACTAACACAGACCATGGCAGTCTCACTGAAATCGTCCTCTTAAATACAATATTTTACAGGTGATTACTGAATATTTGTTGAGTATCTTATTTACTGAGTTGCTAGAAAAGACAAGATAAATCAATCAACATCTATCCACAAGAAGCTTACAACCTATCAACACCTTTGTGTGTCCAAAGATAGCTGTTAGCTGGTTAACCAATATGCCAGAACAAGAGACCACACTGGATGATCAGATTCCATCCTTTTGTGTTTTATGCTATTATCAGTGGGAATTCCATGCATGTTCCCTGGCAATATATTCCTTTGAAAATTTGGTCCTAAATCCAATATCAAACTGTGGTTTTTTCAATCCTAAATGGAAATGGCTTGGCAGGAATAAAAAAAAATGAACCGTCTGTCTTTGTCCAACTGTTTAAAATATGTATTTTCCAAGTATCCTATTCTTTCCACTGTTTTTTTTTTTTCAACAAAGACCCCACAAAATATATTTGCACTCAGAAAGTCATCTCCTCTGAAGCAGATGAAGATAGCAAAAAAGTCATTGGTCTAAGCATTCTTTATATGACAGGCTACTAAGTGTATCCCCTCATCCAAAGGAAACAGTATGAAAACTTTCCCTGTAATTTTCTTGTATACATATTTCATCAGTATCCTTTTCTTTCCTCATAATGAATTTTGGGGGTATACGTGATATACACAAAGAGACGGACACACACACACAGAGAAAGAGAATTCTGACTGTCTTTCTTGTTGAGTGTAAAACATATCTTGTATGAGACAAAGAATTGAGAAATGAAAGACAATTGCAATTTTCTATTATTTTCTGGCTTGAGGGTAGTCATGGGCTTTTTGTTTAAAAAAAAAAAAAATCCTAAAGTCCTAAAAATAACGACCACATTTTTAACATGCGTGGAGTCTATAACAACTAATTAATCACTCTGGAGACAGGATGAAGTGTCTAGAAATGAATCATTTTAGTAACTTCCAGTTGTGTTAAGTTAATTTACTTAGTGATTCAAGTGATTTCTCACCTTTGTTTTTTTTCTTTCAAAAACATATCAAACAAACTTTGTCAAACCATTGAATGAAGTGAAAAGGGAACCTCCAAAGCTTGAGGAGGTCTTCCCAACTGCCAGGATATCCTTGCTTGTACTGAAAACAGCCTATAAAATATAAGCAAGAAGTTAATGGAAAAAGTCTCTGCTTTTCGGGGGGGGGGGGGGGCACTAAATTATGTGACCAGGTGTCTTCAGTTAGTATACTTGAAGCATCTGATTCTTAGAATCTCACCACGATTGTTGACAGTAACTTAATTAAATACGGGTTCCAAGGTGTTATCTCCTCAACCGTGATCACAAGGGATACTTCACCCAGCTTGACCTAGCAGAGACCTCCCTCAGCTGCCTGGTACTCAGGACACCTATTCAGCTAAAGGGGCAGAATTTTCTCTACTTCACATTTCGGACACCCCAGATAATTACCCTTGTTTGAAAATAGTTCTTGACAAAAGCAGAAGAAAAATAAGGGAGGGTTCAAGACTCAACAAAATGAGTAAAATGGTCATCTCTAGTCAATTTCATGAACTTCATTAGGGTTCAAGAAAAGCCTACTCCTTTTACACAATCTTGTCTCCCTTCCCTGTGGTCTGAAAATTTCACAGCCTTAAAGTATAATTTAGTTTCAATTTGTTCTAAATGTGCTATTATCCTTCTTTAATGTATCCCCTTGTGGGTTAGAACCACCCTGCCCCGGCCCCACTAAACCACCACATCCAGCAGAGTACACAGTGTTTTGCACTTAGTAGATTCATAACTAGGTAATAAAAATGGATGCCCAAGAAAAATAAATGTTACTTATGCCTTCATGTGTATTTTAGCTTTCTGCACCATTGACTGATGAACAAATTATTAAAAGGGAAGGATTTCAAAAATTCATAATCTTTTAATACACCATTTGTAAACTTGAACAATCTCTGTCTTCAAATTTCTGTAACCAAAACTACCTGTGGGACCATAGAATTGTTAAGTGGTTATTTTTGTCATTTAGATTTTTTTTTTTTTAATTTCTCTTTCCTGGCTCACTTTCCTTGATTAAATCTTCTTGGGAAATTTCCCTTTCAGATAGGGTCAAAAAGTGGCTTTTCCTACTTTAACCAGAGAAAAACGCTAAAACTGACCAGGAAAGGTAGAGATAAGATTCCTCTGAGGATCAGCTGAGCTATAAGCGTTACTCTCCAAGGTTATATGGAATGGCATTTCAAGGTGCTTAAGTCAGAACTGTGGTCATTGAAGGGAATCAAGAATACAGTAGGAAGACAAAAGCACTCTAACGCTAAGGCAATAATGATCAAGATTTAAAGAGCCCTCTGGGAAGTAATTCTGACTCCACAAGCAGCATTTGTCACTCTATCCATTTTGTTTCATGTCCAGAATTTTTGGAAAGGAGATGGTGAGAGGAGATGCAGGGCAGGAAGAGGTGAAGTACTTAAAGAAAGCTTGCTGTTCCCATGGCTTTTGCTTCCTTATATGTTCCCTTCATTAAGCAACAACCCTAATTCTTATTAAAAATAAACACAACAGGGGCCATTTTCACCTGAGAAGAGTTGCACTCAGTAACTGAAAGTTACCATATGCTTTTCCTAGTACATCTGGGGTTACCAATGATCTGGAATAGTGAAAGCTTTTTCCAATCCCTCCAGCAAAAGTAGAAGTGGCGGTATCAGTGGGCAGCACTAAAGAGAATTTTGAGCATCTGGACATTTCAGTAATTAAGACAGCCCAGAGTATGCCAGTCTGTTAACAAGCACACCCCAAAATGAAGTGGTTTCCACAATTTGAAGATACAGTTGTTTTTATCTTACTTGTATCCTCTAGCCGTCTAGCACTGGACTTAAGAGTTCCAAGAACTGTAACTGAGCTCCAATACCACTTACTTGTAGCTTTGGGCAAGTGACTCAGTCTCTCCAAGCCTGAATTCCCTCGCCTACAAAACTGGAATATGCTTACCTACTCAAATTAAACAAAAGGAGTTTTGTGAGGTTCAAAAGGAAAAATGAATGTGAAAGTGTTTTGTCAACTATAAAGCACTTAGAAAGAGATTATATTAAATGGATTAGCTATTGGTGGGGGTCCTTTTATGATCTTTGCTTGAGTTCCACCAACCATATAGCAGTTGGGTGGTCCTAACATGACTACCATCCAGGCCTCAGGTAGACCTTCCATTGCCTGAATCCATCGTTCATGGAAAAGGAATGAACTGAAACCAAATCAAATGTGTTCTTCTTGTTCCTCACAAATCTCCAGGTAATTAGAATTCTAGAGTGGTTTTCAAAGATAAGAATTAGGCTAGAAATCATAATTGCATTGGTTTAGGGATACACTATATAATATATATAATAAACTATAGGAAATTATGTTTCATGTATTCTATTAAGTTATTTTGGGGAAGCCCAAATTAAATGATATAAACTTGTATTTCATAAGAATGTACATCAATATTCATGTTCTTTGCTCAAGTCCTAGAAAATTCTTGTGAAAGGTATCCCTTTGCCCTTTGGATTTTAGTAAAGATGTTTTATTCTTCCTACTAAATCATTTCAAATTACATTCCATGCCAGTAGTGTACGTTGTATATCCCGCCAGTCAATAGCTAGACTGCAGTGGCATTCATCCAGATTCCCATTTTTACATAAATGGTTTTAAAACACGTTCTCTATATTACATCCTAATCTCATGCTGGGCCAGCAAAATATACATGATTCAATATAATGCAAATAATATGATGATGAGAAAAAGTTACCAAGGAGTCAAAATGGTGTTATAAAGACTTACTATAAAATCCATATGCTCACTCTGAAAATATTCCAAATAAGCACTAGAAACTGACAGTTTAATGTGGTACTGAAAAGGTCAGATCAAGAAGCAGGAAGGCTCATGAAATCGAAGCACATGCAGAAGAAACAGCCAGAAGAGTATCACAACTCCTATAAAGAATTCCATATAACACGAGGCTCAAATTTCTAGCCCCAAACTTAATATACTTCTGTTCATATCAGAGACAAAATATCCTATCCATATTAGAAACATTGGAAAAGCAGAGTAAAATAGGTATTGTGTGTTCATACTAATCCCAATCAGTGAAAAGTTTAGCCACAAAATCCCTTCCTTAGAATTAATACATGTGAACAACTAGATTTTAAATCTCCCCACATACCAAGATTTTACACATTCATCTGCCATTTAATTCAGTTGTCTGATGAGAATTCTTCATGTGCGTGGTACTTGACTATACTTTCTATACAGTTTGCTGCTAGCTGCTTTAGAATAATGTTCCAGGCACAGTCACTGGCTTACATATTCCCATGGTGCTTTTTCAAGATGAACCTCTTAAGTAATTTCTTCTTCCTAGTCTTTTGAGGAATCGCCACACTGTTTTCCATATGACCCAGGAATCCCACTCCTGGGCTTGTATCCAGAAGGAAATCTACTTCAGGATGACACCTGCACCCCAATGTTCATAGCAGCACTATTTACAATAGCCAAAACATGGAAACAGCCTAAATGTCCATCAACAGGTGACTAGATAAAGAAGATGTGGTATATTTATACAATGGAATACTACTCAGCCATAAAAACCGACAACATAATGCCATTTGCAGCAACATGGATGCTCCTGGAGAATGTCATTCTAAGTGAAGTAAGCCAGAAAGAGAAAGAAAAATACCATATGAGATCGCTCATATGTGGAATCTAAAAAACAAAAACAAAAACAAACAAACAAAAACAAAGCGTAAATACAGGACAGAAATAGACTCACAGACAGAGAATACAGACTTGTGGTTACCAGGGGGTGGAGGGTGGGAAGGGATAGCCTGGGATTTCAAAATTGTAGAATAGATAAACAAGATTACACTGTATAGCACAGGGAAATACACACAAAATGTTATGATAACTCACAGAGAAAAAAATGTGACGAGTGTGTATATGTCCATGAATGACTAAAAAATTGTGCTGAACACTGGAATTTGACACATTGTAAAATGATTATAAATCAATAAAAAAATGTTAAATAAATAAATAAATAAACTACAATAAAAAAAAAAGTAATTTCTTCTTACTCAAGTGTAGCTTCAAGTATACATCTTATTAAGAGGATTGTGAAGGATTTGCCATGACCCTAACATTATTTTAAATGTATGGTCTATTACAACACGATCCCTATATTGTACCACATTCCCATATTCCAGACAGAGAAACTGGGGCAGAAAGGGGAAACTTTAATTCAGAACATTCAGTGATTGCAGTGATTGAGTCCAGTGACAGAATATGTTTCCAAATTCCACCCCTCCCCGCCCTTTTTTTTTTAATATAAGAGTTTTCCAGAGCTGCCTTAGAAGACCTTCTTCCAGGCTTGACCAGAACTCTGACAAACAACTAACTGCTTTTTAAAAAGAAGACCATGACTGCTGGAACTCCCTCTAAGTGGCATAAGTGAAATCAAAAGCCAATAGAATTAAATAACCTTGGCTCAGGCTACATGACAATTCTGACAGTAAAACTGTGAAATGCAAACATGCAACCATTTAGCAGAAAAAAATAAAAAGCTTCAGCATGTCTCTCAATCCAACATTAAGTCAAAACAAACAATAATGGAGTCATGAGATGCTTCCAAACTGGACTGGACAAGGCAAATCACTAGGCTGTAATATCAAATAATTGAGAAGCCCTCTTCCTTGAATGAGGCAGCAGACCCCAGGGTAATGTGTCCTTCCGTCTTCCAGTTTTCCCACCAGTGTAGTCACCTGACTCCATCCGAAATGGAGCTACTGCCTCGTGAACTGGGTCCCATGGGAAGTAGCAGCTCACCCTCAACCTCCATTTAAATGAAACCAAGAGTCAATGTATTCAATCAGCTATTTTCTGTATTGAGGGAAAGCTCAAGGAAAACAAAAAGAGCCAGAGAAATCATAGGTGGAAAGTAGGCTGTCCCAGTATTCTCCTACCTTAGCATTAAGAAGTTGGAACAATTACAAGAAGAGATTGAATTTTGAGGATTCTTTGATTTGTGGCTACTGCTATGTACTCCTTTACTTTGATTCAAAAGTTATTAATTCTTACAGCAACATTGCATAAACAGAAATTGCCTTTAATTCCAAAACTGAGAGACTTCTGCCTCAAAAAGTATCTTAATAAACTAAGAATTAGCAAAAGCATAAATAACAATGTCACAATGATCGATTTTAACTCTATAAAAATAATTGGAATAGGAATAAAAGTCCCAACTTGCTAGCTCAGAGACACCACTCCCTTCTTTCCTTTCAGCAACGTTTGTCACATAATAGTTATAATTTTATGTTTACTTTGTAATGTATTTCACAATAAATTCTTCCTCAGTTGAGGAATCATTTCAAAAATATTTTGAATGGCAAAGTGTATTTTGAATAATTCAAGAATTCATAGCAAACTAAAGTATGCAAAACCAAATTTTACACAGCTCTTAGATCTATTTCTAAATTGAAAGCTGTTCAAAGAAATTATCTGTTCACATGTATACTAGTATTCCATCTGTTACATATTCATGACTTATTGAAAGGAAATTGTCCATAAAGATCACAGAATCATAAACTTGATAAGCAAAAAGGTTTGGAGACCACCTATGATTCCCTCAATAGAAAAGGAGACTGAGTTAATAAGCCAAATCCTAACCTTCGACATGACAGACTCAAATAAAAAATAAATCTATAAGCAAGTTGCTAATGACCTTTTAAAACACATTACAGGATCTTGCTCTTCCATAAAAGGCTTGTTCCAATCCTTTCCCATTAACTTCAAAAGAGAAAAGAAATCAGATTTGACATCTTGCAACTTGCTCCCTAAATGTAAGTCATGTGTACACATAGCAAGTTCTTTCTGATTCTGATTCTCATACATTTTTATTTCTATTTTTTCCATCCTTTAAGAAATCTTTTTCAAAGTTTTATGTGGGAAATGTGTGTTTGTGTATGTGGTTTTAAGAAAGATCCTGAGCACAAAAGAAACCTCAGTAGATGCCTCTCTGTGGCCAGTGGAAGAAAGCAAGGATTAGTTCTGTGGCTGCATGTAATGAATTTTTACTGTGGAAATCATTGTGACATTTCAAGGGGAAAAAGTCCCCAAATATCTGAATAGTTATAGTGTATGTATCATAAATTACACCAACTGGTTAGGCTTTCTTCCTGCAAAGAGAATGTACTGAATTCATAAACATGAGCCAATACACTAGAATGTGACAGCTCATGGATCTCCTCCCACCCAAAGAAGAGTCTCCACTTGATACCTATTATTTTATGCCAAATAAATCCAGATCTGAAAAGCTCCTAATTCAATAATGTTAAAGGGCAAATACAAAACAGTATGCTTCCTGCTAATTCTTGGAAACAAGATGGAAGCTTATTTGTCAACAAACTGCAGAATCCTAAAGCTCAAGACCATCTTTTTCAAAATCTTCACTTCAAAGATGAGAAACCCCAAGCCTAAAGAGGTGGCATTGTTGATACTCACAAGTTTATAAAATAAACCTAAACTCCAACACCTCTAAACGATTATTATTTGAAATATTTATTTTGTTCCCTCAAACTCTGTAATCCTGTTCTTAAAACTTTGACATAAAAGTCCCACCTATAATTTAAAGAATATCTTACATCTATCTCCTCCATGATGATTTCCTGCACTCTTCAGCCAGAAAGGGAACCTTCTAAGCCCTAGGATATCTAATTTACAGCTCTTATTTAGCATCCATAGCATACTTCCCTGCGTTGCTCTTATTCACTTGTGCATTTCACTTGCCTCACCACATCTAAGTTTAAGTCTAGACAGTGTCTATCCCTCAGTTATACTCCTAAAGCACATTTGTCTTTTGGGGAAACCCATCGGCCCCTTTGAAGTCACTGTCTAAATTTGTATTATAGTGAATTACTTAAAAATCTGGATCCTGCAACATATTAGGAAGCCCTGATTGTCCATGATTTTGTCTGGGTTTTTTGTTTGTTTTTGTGTTTAAAAGCTCCCACTGCACCTATTTTTGTACCTTACATTCAGGGAAATTAAGTACTAAAATAATATTGTGCCTGGCACACAGTAGGTGCTCAAAAATATAGCTCCACAAAACCATGGAAATCTTTCTAAGGTACTATTATAAGACTAATTCATTTTTTCAAAAGTTGCATAGTATTCCATAGCATGAATAAACCCACTCTATCCAATCATGTCCCTATTAAGGGTACTTACTTGGTTTCTAGTTTCTGACCCCTACAAACACAGCTGTAATCAACAGCCTTCCACACTAAGTTCTGCTATCACATGATATGTGATCCCTAAAAATCACCTGGCTAAGCAACATCATGCAGTAAAAAACCACAGGGCTTCTAGAAAGTATGGGGTTAGGGAGCACAATGTCAAAAACCTTCCCCCAGAAGTCAACATACTAAAAAACAAAAATAAGACTTTAAAAAATGGTAGCACAATTTCACACATGATAACTGGTTAAGAAATACATAAATACTACAATAGATACTTACACTCAATCGTGAAAAAAGACCTGGAATGTGCTGGAGGAAATGGGCATCAGAAGGGTTGCTGCTAGTGAGTTACTGTGAAGTGGTGGAAGGAGGGTTATCTGAAATCAGATGGAAAGTTCTAACAGCAGATGTGGCTGGGTGTGGCTCCTAACATACACAGCAAACTAAGGTAGCAGGAGATGGGTGAGGTGTACTCTTTGTTTTCCCAGGCAGCTGGGTAGCTGGGTGCAGTTTCCTGCCATCCTTTAGTATTTTTTGCAAAGGAAATTATGCATAAGCCAAAGCAAAATTCACATTATGTTCAAAGTGTTCCCCAATATATCAGTAGCATTGGAATAAATTCACATTTTCAAAGTAAATGTTAGAGCACAAGTAACTGAGTAAGTACCTCTAGATGCCAGTGTTTTCATTCCTATGGGTTAATTTCCAAGCTAGAGATGATGGGTTGAAAGATTTGTGCCCTATGTTGGTTTATAGATACTGTCAGATTGCATCTAGTTTTAACAATTTTAAGCTATTTTCTATTTTCATACCCTCAGAGCAAACAATTCAGTCCCACACTCTACACCCCAATTTGAGATAACAACTGTGAGACTGGGTCAGATTTCCAAGAAGGGATCCTGGACCTTGCTTTGTACTAGCCAAGGAGCCAAATGCTTAATTTAAAGGACCAGGCATTTCCTGGGAAAATCAGGAGAGAAAGCTACTTCTGCTTATCTGTCCTTCACCTGTCTATGCTGCTCACAAACAGAAATAGAAGATTCTTCAGATTCCAAGGTACTTTTTAAAATTTTTTTTAAATCTCTTTTGAAAAAGATTGAAATACGTAAGAGAGAAGAAAAATAACATCACTTACGATTCCAAGTTGAGATAACCATTTTTAATATATTGGTGAAGTCTACGTCTGTGTGTTTTGACATAATATGATATTTAGTTCTATCTTAATTATTTCATGTAATAATCATTAAGATGCTGCTTATTAACACTATATACCTGCATAATACCCTACTTTACTACATACCATAATTTACCTAGACATTTTTATTGCTAAAAATTAGACTGTTTTCAAATGTATGGTATTATAAATCTCTCTCCCATTGGTATTTTGTGCATATATAAATATATGTGATTATTTCTTTTATAATCATTTATACGTGCATATATTGTACATGTACATTACATGTGTAATTATTTCCTTAGAATAGTTTCCAAGAATGAGACTTTCTGAAACATTAGAATGTTTAATGCTACTGATATTTTAGAAAACTCCCTTTCAAAAAATTTATACCAATTTACACAAATCCAGCCTAAACCAGATTTTAATATTATATTTTGTAAACCTACCTTAATTTGGTGCTTGAAATATTATATTTTCTCATAATTTGTATTTCTATTACTTGTAAGAATATTTTATCCTTTATAACAACCACTGTCTTTCCTCTTCCAAAACTTTTTGGGTTCTGTATCAAATCTTTTACTGATATATTCAATTTTAATATACTAACCCTTTGTCTACTGTATTTACTACAAATATTTTTAATAGTTAACAGTTTACTATTCATCTTTTTATTTTTTACAAGGTTTTTTAGTATTAGAGAATTTTACTAAAGTTTTAAAATTTTATCTGGTGAGATTTATCAAAGTTTTCCTTCGATTACTTCAACTTGCTTACAATTTGAGGACTTTTTTAAACTGTTTGATTTACACACAGTAAAACTCACTCTTGGTGGTATATAGTTCTATGGATATTGAAAAATAAGTGGAGCCCTATGATACATCATGATGGTGACAGAGAAAGGTTGCATCACAGCCAAAGTTCCCTCCTGTTCCCCCCTTTGTCACCTCCTACTCCTAAGCTCTAGTTCCAAGCAACTACTGATCTGTTTTCCATCCATGTAGTGTTCCCTTTCCCAGATGTCATATGATGAAATCATACAACACATAGCCTTTGGGGTCTGGCTACTTAGCAAATCTGAGACCCATCCGTGTAACTGTGAATCATAGCTCATTCTTTTCACTGCTGAGTAGTTGTTCATGGTATGAATATACCACAGGTTGTTTTATCATTAACTAGATGATGGACATCTCAGCTGATTCCAGTTTGGGGCAAATATGAAGCTACCATAAACATTTCCATACAGAAAACCTAAGTTTTCATTTGTCTTGGATAAATACCTAGAATAAATTCTGGATCATATGATAACTTTCTGTTTAACTTTATAAGAAACTGCAAAACTGTTTTTCAAGTAACAATATATTTTTGCGTATCTACCAGAAATGCCTAAGAGTTCTAGTTGCTCCAGTCCTGGTGAGCAACTGTCCCTCTACTCAAGATAGGTATTGGTTCACTGCTCTAAACCCAGGCTCAGAACCCAATACATGTATTCTGCCAGCTATCAAGAATATCTATTCATTCAAGGATGGGGGCAACTAATAATGGGGTGAGTCCATGGCTGTAGTGACTCCGTGTCTTACCTGCTCCTATACAACCCCACTCTGATAGAATACCGTTATAATTCTTCAGACCCCTCTGTATTAATGTCAACTTGGACCCTGTGTCCACTAGTCCTCAAAATGTCTGGTTACTGCCCTTTTCCCAGTGAAGGTACTTAAGTAAATGTCAAGTTCCTTTGGGGAAGGCTGAGGGGATTATTGCTGAACCCATTTGCCATGGTGTTTCAGGGCTCTTCCTTATAGGGACCAGGCCTCTCCCTGTGTCAACAGGTCTAAGAAGCACAACTTTTATTTGGATGTCTGCTTTGGCATCCTGATCATCCATTCTTGATTTGTTTATGTAAATTAAATAAAATCCTGACTGGCTGCCTATCTATCCTGCCCCTGGGAACCCTGAGTTACTTTAACTAGAGCCAGAGCCCTCCACAGGTCAGGTCCTCTGGCTACCATGCTGACTGAATTGTTCATTATAGTAACTGTGCCCATCTTGCTAATTACAGTTAAGTGCTACCACCTGGTTTTTGTTTTTGTTTTTTTTTTTTAATCAGCACTTTTGAAGAAGACTGCTATCAGTTAGTTTCTCACCATGCAGATCCATCTCTCACAAGCAGATTTTTCATCAGCTTAACAAATAACATGTCCTCCAGGACCTCCCATGGAGCACAGTCAGCTGGGGGGTGTTCGAGCCTTACTCAGATATCCTCTTGGGTAGGCCCTGTCTTCTCAGCCTTTTGATCCCTGCCTCCTCTGTCTGCCATATGTGTCCTGACATTTCGACTTCACTTAATGTGGGCCATCATTTCCCCCAAGCTGCCAAGAGCCATCTTTAGCAGCCTATTTCCATCTCCTGGGTTCTTGATAGAGTGTTAAGTCCTATAACCTGGGAGAATGCTCTCATGTACATACGTACGTACATATGTACACGCGCGCACACACACACACATACATCCCCCCCTGGTTCCAGTCAATACATATTAGCCTGGCAAGTAGTTCCTTGGGTATAAACCTCTTTACTCTTTTATCAGGTCCAGCATTCCTTGGCTGGTTTATATTGTGAATTAACCTTAGTTCTTGGGCTAGTATCCAGAAATGAAGTTAAGGATAGTTCCTGAAGACAGAGTGTGTTGTATCTCAAAGCCTGTGTGTCACCTTCAAGCAGCAAGGAGGACTAGCATTTAATAGTGTGGAGTGGACCACTTCTGTGGGCCCAGAGATTTAGGAAATCCGAAGACTCAAGGTTTTTGAGGACATAAACACAGATGTCTCCATTTTAAGTCTCACAGTCCTGCTACTTTTTAACCAGGGCCCTGATCTCACTATACTAGGTATAGGGGTTGAAAATTCAACCTTCCCTGAAGTTCCACTACCCTCATAATCAAGCCTTGGGCTTGATCCTCAACTTTTTCTTCCTCTCTTTGAATGTTGCCAAGACAACCCTCTGGCTTACATAACTCACCTTAAATGAATGCTTAACCACTCTTAGTTTTTGTCTTTCTTTAAAGTACTGCTTGCACATAGCAAAAGCTATCTGATTCCACTGGCCTGATCATTACTATTTTACTAGAAACTCTTAAATGCCTGAGATAGTGCCCCTGTCAAGGCATTCCCTTCCACTGGAACCTACCCTGGTTCACTACTTGAAAGTTCTAACAGCACTGCTATGGCATGCCAGGGGCTGTCAGTGCCCCACCCTCCACTAGGGATGGGGTTCTCATTGCCCTCCAGCCAGCAGGTGATTCAGCTCCAAAATTTCATTGTAGAGTTTGGGTCCTCAAACTACTCCTGGTACCAACCGGTATTTAAGTTGGGTTCCCCAGAAAATAGATTCTAAGGCTGCACACCTGTAAAGGAATAAGGAAGGAGGATTGGGCAAAGGGAGAAGTTGAAGTTCTTCAGTTTTAACAGAGGCCTTGGCCAATCCTTCAAGAAGCCCTGGAACTAGAATGGCCCTTCAGAGTTTTCTAGAATTAAGGCAAAGAGGCCAAGCCTTTGTACATCCACATAGATCAACTATTTCAATTGTGAGCTGTCTCCAGGAAGAAAGTGTAACCTTAAGCAAGGAAGCTGTCTTACTCTAGAGCAATTTCAAAAGGGATACTCAGCTGTGAGATGCTTGCAGCCATTACTCTCTGCAGGAGTGGGAATGGAGGGCAGCAGGCCTGCAGCGAGAGTCTGGGTGACTCACTGCAGCACCCAATAAAGCCCCACAACAACAACAAAATAGTAGGTGGAAAAAATGTTCATAAAAAGTCAGCATAACGCACAAGTACGAGAATTAATTGTACCATAAATGGAGAAATTACTATTACGTAGCCACTAGGAAATAAAAATAGGACCAAACTCTGGCTAAGAGATAAACTCTCCTAAGCACAAGATGTGTTCTGTCAGCAGCACAATCTCCACAGCCCTGAATCCATCCTCACCAAAAAGCTGGCGTGCGGCGTCTGCACAAATTTTTACCTGCCTACCATCCAAGCCACTACTAGCTGTGTTCAGCCCCAAGGGCAATAACGGTGGGAGGTCTCGGTTTCCAAAATGGATATGGTTTTGTGCAATTACACCACCTTCTACCATTAAGTCAACACTCGGCTTTAACTGGGATAATGGGGAAGTAGGGGGCGGTCTGGCTTCTAGTTCCTTGTGTGAGGCGCTTGGAAGCCGCAAGTAAACAACAAGTAAAAAGATGAATAGACAAAAATCAACAACTCATCTTGTAACCGTAACAGTGAAGAGGACGCAGGGCAAACCACTGCCCCCAGGATTAGAGAAACAGGCAAAGAGAAGGAGTTACCTTTGGGATGAAGTGCCGAGCAGGAAACCGGGAACTGTGACGATGTTCTCGAGGCTCCACAGGAAAATGTCTGAGAGTTAAAAACTCCAGGGAGTCGCAGTAATAGGGGGGCCCTATAATACTGCGAGATTTACCTCAGGGAGCCCGACCAGAGTTCTTCAGAAAACACCGGAGAAAAATCCTCTCCTGCTCCCAACAGACAGGAGAAGAATAGGAGCCATTTTGAAATATCCCAGCGTCCTCTGTTCTTCTTAAAAAGCCCGCCTGCCCGCCCCGGAAACTAGTTAACCGGAGCCTCACCTGCTGGGTGTTATCAGAGCCTAAATGACTTGTGGGAAGGGAAATAACCAACGTTAGCCCACTCTGGCCGTTCCTGTCCCACCTCATGGGGGAGAAAAAAACTGCGACACTCTAGTTACGTTCCAGCCCAGAGGCACAAGCTCACAAATGCCTGCCGCCCAATCACCGGAGGACAGAGCGCTTCCCCTCCCCCACACCTCACCGCCGCATTACTATAGGCTTATTGACCGCAGTTCCGGTTACCTGGTACCTCATGTCCTGCTACCAAGAGAAAAGGCATGCCAAACAGCAAAAAGAAAGAAATAAAGAAAAAAAAATAAATAAAACCAAAACACGATTTGAAGAAACAGAGCAAACATCAGAACCGGACATGACAGGGATATTGAATTCTCAGATCCGGAATTTAAAACCATGATTAATATGTGAAGGGTTCTAATGGATAAAGTAGACAACATGCAAGAATAGACAGGCAATGTAAGCGGAGAGATGGAAATCCCAAGAAAGAACCAAAAAGACACGCTAGAGATCAAAAACACCGTAACAGAAATATGGAATGCCTTTAATGGGACACAGCTAAGGAAAGAATCTCTGAGCTTGAGGACATCCCAATAGAAAACTCCAAAACCGAAAGCCAAGGTAAGGTTGGAAAAACAACAGACCAGAACATCCAAGGGCTGTGGACAAGTACACAAAGTACAACATATGTGTAATGGGAAGACTGGAAGGAGAAGAGATAAAGGAACAGAAGAAATACTTGAAGAAATGACTGAGAATTGCTCCAAATTAATGTCAGATACCAAGCCACAGATTCAGGAAGCTCAGAGAACACCAAGCAGCATAAATATCGAAGGAAAGAGACTGAAATTACTTGAGTCCTCCTCTCTCCCAACTGAGGGTTATTAATCAGCATAGATAATTATAGGAAGTGTGCTTTTCAAAATTCTGTGGCCTGGATGATTCTGACCAGTTATCTAGGTCTTCTTCATTCAATCTGGTGTGTAAACTACTGTAGAGACTCTTGAGACCCATCAGCCCCACAACTCCGGTTTCCCATGCCAAAGAAATGTCCTAACCCCATTAATGGTAGGAACACCACCATTTCAAATAAAGAAAGTCAAATGAGGTGGTTTCTGAAAAGTTACAGATCAATCATCATGCTATAAAAAGTATAGAAGTTATTATACTGTAAACATATTCTAGGAACCCACCCAAGGCCTTTCAATTCTCATGAGAGAGAACTGACAGTATGGCCCCGTATGGCCTTTGGCTTTAAATAAACCTAAGTTCAAGTCCTGGCTCTGCTGCCTTGTAGCTTTGTTTTCATGGGCAAATTATTTAACTTGTCTATGCTTCATTTGCCTCTTTCATAAAATAAATAAATTAATGATACCTACTTCATTGAGTTGCAATAAAGATCTTTTTGCCTTAGCATAAGTAAATAGCTTTAGACCAGGCACAGAGAAAGTCCTTAATTAATGATGCCTATACTAATTAGTATTTTATTAGTGCCCTAGGTGTGGGTATAACTCAGTGGTAGAGTGCATGCTTAGCATGCACGAGGTCCTGGGTTCAATCCTCAGTACCTCCATTAATGAAAAACAAAATACAAACCTAATTACCTCCCCTGTCCAAAAAACAAAGCAAAAAAAAAAAAATTCAGTACACTAATTATTATCTGTATTATGATTAGTCACTGTGTAAGCAATCTCCTTTTTCAGTGTTCCTGAGTTGTCAGAACACAGCTTAACAGAAGCAAGGGATGGTTTTCTTAGTGTTTTAAATTGTGGCCCTCCTGAGGAACAGCAACTGAACCGTGCTTGTTTAATGTGGTTCGCTCTGCACCATATGTGTGTGGGCTTTTAATAAATGCTATTAGATGATGATGATGAGTTCCTGGAGACAGAGCTGTGTTCAGCAGAGTCACGACATTATGCTTGGCCTAACTTTCTGCTACTCAACTCCAGGAATGCTCTTGTGAGCAGTACAGAAACTTCTGAAATTTCCATTTGAGGTGAAGTGCCACTGCCAGCAAGCCTCACAAAGGGAGTTATTAACCCTCACCCTTTTTTCTTGTGGCTCCTTCCAAGCTGACCCTCAGAAGAGCCTTCTCAGTGGGCTGCCCTGGTTCTCAGGAGACTGGTGTGTTCCACAGCAGCACTATCTCCCAACTCCCCAAGTCCAAAGTATGCAGAACAGTTTATTACAGCCCCATCAAAAGGAAAACGAAACCAAGGACTCACAGTCTTCAGTCCCTCATCGACACAAAATGAGCTTACAGCTCCAAGGATTCAAACAGGGTTTCAACTTCTTTGAAATGTTTTCATGAAAAACAGTGATATGTTAAAACACCAAGACTGAAAACTAAGATCAAAGGCAAAGACTTTCCCCCAATACCCTACATTAAAGTGCCTGGGAGGCACAAAGAGCTCTTCATCCATTGGGGATCAGGCCATTTGAAAGAGCACAAGCTCTTTTCACAGGTAATTCGCTTTCCACTGAGTTTTGTGTTGGTAAGTTTTCCTCACTAGTCTAAAATTATATTTGCCAACTGTATTTGAATTAAGTCCCCTTTGTTTCAGATGTGCCCCCTTATTTTTAGAAGATAATGAATTTCTTCTAGAGTGAAACGTTAACTTCCTTACCTAGGAAACTTCTACCCTCCTGCCCAAGAGTTATAATTGGAAAGGGTCTCATGACCCATGGTACAGCCTTCCCAAGTAGAATGCTTTGGACACAGTGCTGTAAATGAACAAAGCTTCCTTTCAGACAACATGGGTTCTCCAAACACAGAGACAGCTGTGATGCTTTGCGAGATCAAGAGAGAGCCCGTGTTTAACAGTGATGACCTAGACTGGCAGCAGCATTATGAGCTCTGCAGACAATCTGTCTGTGCAGGCTTGGACCTGGTTTCCAAAGTTCATTGAGACTATTGCCCAAAATAGCAGGGAAGAGTGAAAAAAGATTCAAGAGAGCAGAAGGACATCAAATCACATTTGGGGGCAAAGGAGACATAGGGAGAGGCCTGAGACAACTGTGCCTCTTCTTTGAAAATAACAATAAACCTATGAGTTTAATACTGCAGAAGTCACAGAAATGAGACATCTTGCCTTGCTCCACCTAAGTTTGTGTGTTTGCTGTTACTCCAAGTCACTCTTCGATACATTTAATCAGATCATATCAGGACTTGATCAATCATTTCATCAAGTTTTTAAACTCATCCACAGAGACTTTGGAACAATATTCTTTTTTTTTCCATTGTGGACAAGTCTGTTGTTACTGGCAATGTGTGCAGGAACTAGTCCTGGTGACCTCTCTGTGAACCCACCAAAAAGTCAAAATTTGCAATTTCTTGTGCAGTGTAAAGCTGAGCTTTGACCTGGAGGACTTTGTTGTGGTGGCTTTCCCCAGGAAATCAAAGAGACTGGTCATTTCCCAAGTCCTCAGAAGCAACTCTATTGTGAGAATCTCTCAGGGGCCTCTGAGTAAGCATCTCCCAACTTAAAGATTCAAGTATGAGTTTCCATTAGTATTTAGAGACTCTAATCTAAGTCTCAAGTCTTTTGAGAGGTGACAGGAAGACAAAAGCAAGAAAAAAAAACTGTTTATGAGGAAAGAAGAGGTAAGATAATATAAAACGTAAGAGGAGAGAGTCTGTTTCTGCTGTATGACTATATCAGTCTTTCCATCTTTGGGGAATGTCTCATTTCTTTTTTCGGGTCTCTTCCATTGTTCTTGCTGGCTCTTCTCACGCAGAGAGCAAATACCTTCTCTGCCAATTACAATCGAATCTCTTACACCTCTGCTGGGAACAATCTGTAGGCTGGACTTTATCCCAATTTACTTGGATGCCCTTCCTGTTGGCCTTATTTTCTCTGTCTCATTTATCAGCCCTCTCGAAGAAATTAGGTCCTGCTAATCTACACCTCATTCAGATGTTGACATAACTTTTGTCACCTGCAGTTCTACTTGTTGAAAGTAGTTGTGTGTGTGTGCTATCTGATGACCAGAGCCCAGCAGGTCATCTTTATGATACATTTCAGTGAAACACTCAATTTGTAGGTTTATTCACCCATATCCTTCTCCTCTTGTTTACTCAACTCATGGGATCACTTCTCTCTCTTAGAACCATATGGCTTTGTGAGAGCCACAATCAGTCAGTAAGTATTTATTAAATGAGCATCCATTATTTGCCAAAACTTTGTTAGATAAACAAAACATAAATCATGAACAGAGCTGAAAAGGACCCTACAGCTTTAGTCTAAAAGTGTCATGTCTTAAACAGAGAAATGGAGTTGTAGAGAGGTAAAATAAATTTGCAAGTCATCCTGCAATAATGTGATGAGACTAGAACAAGAAAACAGTTCTTGTCACAATTCCTGGGCTTTCACATGTTCGAGGGGCCTCCAACTGAGTTGCAATGACAACTTAAAATTCGATAACATCATAACCCAAAACCATTTCCATATAAACTTTCATAGTCCCCTCCAGCTAAAAAATTCTATGCTGTTTGAAAATACTTATTGATGCCTAATCTTCCCAATGTTTTCCACAAAAGCAGACTCTAAAGAGAAAGCTAATTAATTCTTTTGTTCTTTCCATTGTTCAAATTCTTACTGACCTCATTGGTCCTGGGAAATCTTCCCTATCAATAGTCCCGAAAGAATCACAAAGTAACACACAAGTCAGCAGTGAGCTCAGTGAATACAGAGTGGCATGTGACGGGAAGTCTGTGAGGGAGAAGCCTTACAACTACATATAAGAAATGAAAGATGGTAATTCTTATCCTCACCAGTAACAATTCTGGTAAATTAGCTTAAGCAAAGCATGCAGCTTTGTCCAAATCTTTAATCTAAACTAATCCATTTACTACTAACCATATGTGTCTTAAGTCTGATCCAGAGTCCCTTCAAAGCATTTGTGTGTGTGTGTGTGTGTGTGTGTGTGTGTGTGTGTGTTTCATTCATACGGCTTTTACTTTGTGAGAATTTGTGGAACTACAATGCACAGAAGAGAGGGACTTAGAGAAGAAATGAGAGCACAATCTCTGTCTTAGAAGTCTTCTTGCTCAGCCCTCACACGCACCTGCCTTCATCCAGGTGCCCCATCTTTTGACTTGGACTAGATATGTCCCAGGTGTTGAGAAGGAAACATATGAAGAGCAGCGCTTACTTCAAATTTCTTCTTTCAATGTGTATTCTCTGCTGAAGTTCATTCTTGCTTCTGATAAGTGTGGTCCCACTTTTTCAGATCTTTTCAGATCCTTAACCTCTTGTTGTACAGACCCTTGACTTATATTACTAATGCTCTATCTTCTGATACTGACTGGACCCTTGAGCCCTTAAAGGTCTCTCATTTTCCTGGCCTGGGTTCCCTGTCCTTGCAGCCCCCATTTCTTATTGACTTTAACCCCAGACACCTTCTTGCTCTCTCTGAATTTGACATAGGGTACTCTTGGTACATAATTGTTAGCCTTTTTGTAACTTTCCAGGATCTTCTATTCTGATGTTTGAGAAAGCGATTAATATTCACAAACAGAAGGCATGTGAGTGAGGTCTGAAAGAATATCAGGCTGTGGATAAAACCCTCGCGGGCCTGAGCATGATCACAGTCATTCATTAAGATTTAGAACAGCTTGGAAATTAGCAGAACCTACTCAACTCTGACTTTCAAATAATCCAAACATTTGTTTAACATGTTCAACTTTTTGTTAGAAAAATTAAAAAGCACTAAAACTAATTTACATAAGGAATCATTCTAAAAAATTTCTCCCTACATGTATGTCCTGGGTTCAGTATATATTCAGAATGATCTCTTACATTTTATATATTCAGTTCCAGAATCTCACACCAATGATCCTGGAGCAACAAAAGTCTTTTATTCATTGATTTAAGATTAAAATGGCCCCATGACCTTGTGCGACATAAAGCAGTAGCAGACATTGATGAATGTTGGAATAATTTTCAATATCAAAAGTTTGATTCCTTAATTATTCAGCAAAAACTAATTAAATGGCAAACACTAACTTCTAATATTTAATTAACTGAGATTTTAAAATACTAAAATATTTAATATACTAGTATTAACTATTAAAAAATTTTAAATATTTTAAAATACTAAATACAATGGAAATCTATTATAACCTGATTTATTAAATGACTTCTGCATGTCTGAGAACTGAGTGTCAGTTCCCTAAAATATGCCTGCACTGAGATGACATCACTCATCTTGCATTACCAGTAACTATACTTAATCAAGTCATTTAAGGTCTGTAAGCCTCAGTTCTCTCATGTGTAAAACAGGGTGGTGGGTGCTTAAGTAAATGACATTTCAAGCCCTTTCCAACTGTAAATTTATTTGATTATGTGTATTTTATAACACTGTGTTATATCAAAAATATCACCCACATATTAATCCTTTCCTATGGCAGTAAAAGGAAAAAGAAAACATAAGCACAAAATAAAATCTCATATGGTGTCTCCAGCATGCTAAATAAAAGCCTGTAATTCTCATTGACTCTAAAAGGAGTTCTGCAGATGTGTAAGGAAGAACATAAACACTGTGCCTCTGTGAAGTGAAACTGAATGACTATGAACCAGACAGCTGCACAAGAATGACTTCACTTGAGCTATGCTTTGGTACCTGGTACTCAAACCAGCTGTGCACATTCTCAGATCCAAATTTATTTGCAACAAGAAAGTGTTAGGAGATGCAAGGGAGACAATTTATTTACCTGCAGGAGATGACAGGTTGAGAGATACCTCAAGTAACTTGCAAGTCATTGGTGACTATAGGAAATTTCCCAAACAGAAATATTTGCTTATTTTTCCTGTTTTGTTTTAAACCAATATCCAGTTGAGCATCTACCATGTGCCAGACTCTTCAGGGATAGAAAGATAAATAAGACAAAGGTCTTGCCTTCAACTCTGTAGCGGAGGCAAGACATGCACAAATAGATACGGCACAATGAGGTAAGGACTGACCCATAAGTAGCTGATATGACATTCTGTAAGAACTCCAAAAAGGTTTTTGGCTAATCAGCATCAAGTCACTTAGACATAAATGATATATATCACATATATATATATATGTGACATATATCACGTAGACATAAATGATAAGTATACACATACACACACATTTGTTGGAAGTCAAGAAGTATGATTATAGTAATTAAGCATTTTAATAAAACAATAATGAACTGGATAAACTTAGTGAAAATTCAGTAAGGCGTATAATTATAATCCTAATGACCTTGTTTTATCTCATTAATAAAAGTGTTGGCATTTGTTGTTCCAGCAGAAATTAGCAAACCTGTTCAAACCATTTCATACATGGCCCTCTATTAAATAAAATGTTTCTTGGAAACACTAAACTAAAAGCAAAATGAATGACTCCATCTCAAAACACTGTTCCTTGGAATCTCTGACAACCTTGTTTAAAACTTAAAGCATTACAATTTCTAATTTTGTCTTTTCATCTAAATAGTTTTTAATGAAATCTTTAATATCTTTAGTGGAAATGGCATATTAAATATAAAATAAAGAATAAAACTGAATTTCTACATACTGAGAGCTAAAACTTCCTTATAAGATTGGCCACATACATATAACTCTTCTCTCCAAAAATGTACTAAAATGTCAGTAGAGGTATTACCCCTGCCAACATGGCAGTTCCTTCCTTTGCCTGATGGTTTGCTGGAATGGGGATCCCAGAATGCCAAAATGTAGTTTTAAATTAAGTTGGACTCTTACAGTCCAAGGAAGAATTCCCCTTCTGGGAACCAGGATCTCTAGACCCACAGAACCGAGAGGTGCATACTGTCGGTGAACTGGATGGTCCCAGATGCTTGTAGGGTTCTTGCTAGGGACAATGCAACATATAAAGGTCACTGGCTTAGGGCAAATACTGGATCCTGAAGGATAGTGCCCAACATTTGCAGGTGTCAACAGGTCCCTGAATTGTGCCATCAAGAGGTCATTCCAAAGCTCTATCAGGCCAGCAGCAGCTACAGAAGACTGCAAATGTAAGCCAGTAACAAAATAATGCCCCCTGAAGATGGGGAATGCAAGAATCAAATTAAAGGGAATCTGGCATGGCGACAAGCATCTGCTACAGGAAGGTCAACAAGAATTGAAAATTGAGCTGATTCAAATTTCAGAAGCCCTCAAAAGGCTGAGGATGCCAAGGAAACAGGTTATGTTGGAAAAAACAAACAAACAAAAATCATCACAAAGTTTAAATTCTCAAAAAGGTAAGAAAGAAATGGCATTAATTCAACCAGAAAGGGAGCATTAAAAGAGAAACAATCAAAAATAATAGAGAAAGGAATGTGACAATGAATATATATATGTTCATGTATAATTTAAAATTTGTGCTCTACACTGGAATTTGACACAACATTGTAAAATGATTATAAATCAATAAAAAATGCTTAAAGATAATAAAGAATTCTGGGAAAGTAGAAATGTGATAGACAAAATTTTAAATTTGGAAGGATTAGAAGATAAATTGAGGATATCTCTCAAACATAGAATAAAAATGTTAAATGGGCTGAGAGGTGACAAGAAAGTAAGTCTGAAAAGTTCTCATCACAAGAAAAAAATTTGTAACAATTTATGGTGACAGATGTTAGCTAGACTTACTGAGGTGATCATTTTGCATTTACCAAATATTGAATCATTGTGTTGTACACTTGAATCTAATATAATGTTGCATATCAATTATATCTCAATAAAAATTAAAATGATTGAAAAATAAAAAATAGAATAGATAAAATGACAAGTTCGGAATATCCTAATACTTGATAAATCAGAGTTCCAGAAACACAGAAGAATCAGGGAAAAAAATATCACTGAAATAATCGAAAAAAATTTCCCCAACAGGACGTGCCTCCACAGACTAAGAAAATCCACTACATGCTCACACAATGAAAAGACCTATAAAGCAAGCAAGCATCATAACAAATATCCATAAGCATCCAACCCTCTTTCACTGCTGATGGGAATGCAGTTTGGTGCAGCCGCTGTGGAAAACAGTATGGAGATTCCTCAAAAGACTAGGAATAGACTTACCATATGACCCAGGAATCCCGCTCCTGGGCATATATCCAGAAGGAACCCTACTTCAAAAAGACACCTGCACCCCAATGTTCATAGCAGCATTATTTACAATAGCCATGACATGGAAACAGCCTAAATGTCCATCAACAGATAACTGGATAAAGAAGAAGTGGTATATTTATACAATGGAATACTACTCAGACATAAAAACCAACAACATAACGCCATTTGCAGCAACATGGATGCTCCTGGAGAATGTCATTCTAAGTGAAGTAAGCCAGAAAGAGAAAGAAAAATACCATATGAGATCGCTCATACGTGGAATCTAAAAAAAAAAAGAAATACAAAACAGAAATAGACTCACAGACATGGAATAAAAACTTGTGGTTGCCAAGGGGGCAGGGGGTGGGAAGAGATAGACTGGGATTTCAAAATTGTAGAATAGATAAACAAGATTACACCGTATAGCACAGGGAAATATATACAAGATCTTATGGTAGCTCACAGAGAAAAAAATGTGACAATGACTATGTATGTTCATGTGTAACTGAAAAATTGTGCTCTACACTGAAATTTGACACAACATTGTAAAATGATTATAAATCAATAAAAAATGTTAAACAAACAAACAAAAAACAAATATCCATAAGCATCCAAAATAAAGAGTGCAGAAATTTTTAGAGAGGAAAGGGAAATGGGGGGGCGGGGGAGCACATGTAAAAGAATTAAAAATTGTATTCAAATTCTCAAGAGGTACATCAGATGCTAAAAAAACAGTGAGAAAAATTACTTCAAAGTCCTAAAAGGAAGATTATTTTCAACCCAGAATTCCATATCTAGCAAAATTCCAATCAAGGATAAAGGAAAAATAAGTTTTGCTTTCCTTGCGTTCTTCTTTGGGAAGCTGCTAGAGGATATGCTCCAGCCAAAGGGTAAAAGACAAGATGAAAGACATGGACACTGAACATAGAAAAACTAACATGGAGGTAAAACCCAGAATATCAGCTATGCAGAAGGCTTGAAGAATAACAAGTCTAGAATGGAGCAGAAGTACAGGGATCTCAAGGAGGAAGGTTCCAAAAGAGAAAAAAATTAATATATTAGTCAAAATGTTTCAGCATTTGGGAAAATATACTGATGGGTATATGACCAATCTGACAGAGCAAATGAGAAACAGAAAGAATAGGTACAAGAAAACTGTGTAGCATAAAATAAATAATTAACTCAAAGGAAAATAGAAAGATGCACAAGAAAGTAAATGGATCCACAATACATTGTTAAAGAACAGTGGAAATACTTGCATTATTTATGTTATTGCTACTTTGCATTATTACTGGTACAACCACTGTCTGCTGATTTAACTAAAACTGAGGGGCTGCATGGATGCAGGCATGTAAAAGATCTAAATCTTCCTTTATCATAAAAGCGAATCAATGGATAAAGGCTAAAATAGATAACCCTATATAAGAACAATTAGAAATACGGAAGCAATTACTAGAAGAAGTAGCTAAAAGAGTTGAAAGTGATTGTCACTTAGAGTGGTGATAGGTGAGGGAAAGATCAAAGAATTGTTTATGATCTTTATAAGCCTTGTCTATATATATTGTGTTATCTAACCACGTGTATCCATTACCTTGACAAAAATGTAAAGATTATATTAAGAAAGTAGGATAATCTGATAACAAAAAGTATGTTTTACATTTCTAACTGCTCTGTATAGGTAAGACAGATAATTATCACCATACTGAGAAGGAACATATGAGCAAAATGCTTAGCAATAGAAAAACCAAAGGTAATCAAATGAGAACCTGAAAGCCTAACTTGACCTCCTATTGACCGTATTCTTAAGATAGCACTGATCTTCATTTGTTTTCAGCATTATTTTTATAAGCTTAGTTTTAAGTATTATTAAGTACTATTTTATGTATTTATAGAGTACTTAGGACTACATTCATAACTTCACAAATCAAAATGCACAGAATGGTTATAAAGCATATATCTGACAAAGACCTCATATCCAGAATACAAAAAGACAAAATACAATTTAAAAAACAACTCAGTTTTTTAAAACAGATGAAAAATTTGAACAGATACTTCACCAAGGAGATATATGGATGGCAAATAAGCACATAAAAAGCTGCTTGCCATAATTAAATATCAGAGAAGTGAAAAATAACCACAGTGGGATACTACATACCTATTACAACAGCTAAAATTAGGAAGACTGTCCATACCAAGTGTTGGTGAAGATATTTAGAAACTGCAGCATCCATAAACTGCTGATGAGACTGTAAAGTGGTACAGTCACTTTAGAAAATAGTTCCGCAGTTTCTTAAAAATTTAAAAATATACTATATTTAAGCATCATGCCACATAGTCATTCTACTCCTAGGTATTTACCCAAGAGAAAAGAAAGCATATGGACCTATAGAGAGATTTGTACATAGTTCACTATGTACACTATGAACAAGATACATCATTCAGAGTATCTTTATTTTTAATGCCAAAAAAAGGAGAAACCCAAATCATCAATAGGTGAGTAACTAAGCAAACTGTAGTATATCCATATAATGAATTACTACTCAGCAAAAATAACCAGTGAATTTAAAAAAAAAAAAAAAGAAGTGAAAAGAACTATTAACACACACAACAACATGGGTAAATTGCAAAATAATTACACCAAGTGAAAAAAGCCATACAAAAAGAGCATACATCGTATGATTCCTTTCATATAAAACTCAAGGAAATGAAATCTAATTGATAGTGACTGAAAGGTCAGTAGTTTGTGGGGAGAAGGTATGTGGACAGGGGCAGGAGAAAGGGATTATGAAGGAGCATAAAGAAACTTCTTGGGGTGATGTATATGTTCACTATCTCAATTATGCTGATGGTTTCATGGGTGTACATGTCTAACTGTATCAAATCGTATATGATTGTATATATGCACTATAAATATGTGCAGGTTACTGTAGTCAATTATAACTCAACAGAGCTCTCAAGAAAACAATCAAGAAAAGAAAAAAATTTTAATAAATACAGGAAATAAGTAACTCATATTATTTAGATTTAGTCATTAAATAATTCATTCAGTAGTTGCCAAATGGCTCCTATGTGCTAGGCATTGTGCTACATGCTGAGAGCAGAAACATTTCTAGAACATGACACCCCTTCCCAAGGACTTCATAGATTTGTGAAATAATATATAGCTACCATTTGGAAAGGTAAGCTATGATATTTGTTTCAAAGACGTTAGTTAATGTTCCTTACATTTCCTTTATGTCAAATTGAACAAATATAATAAATGATGTTAGCAATCCCTTTTACATAAAGCCCTCTGTCATCAGCAGCTGTTTCATTGCTACTCTCACTTTGTTAACCATTACTCCTTGCGTGGCAACAGTATCTTCCCTTTCCAGCTCTAGTGTATTAATATTCCAAAATCATCATTACTCATCAACCAACACAATGCAGCCAACTCTCAATTTTGATAGTGGATTTCCCAGAAAACTAGCTTTGGACCTTGCAGTTGCATGTGGGGGCATTTCACTGTTTGTTAGCACTTGCAATCAAGGGTGTTCAGTAGACAAGAGGAGACAAAACTCAAACCCATCTAATATTCTGCTGATAATCATAAACTCTTAAAGTTGGAAGTAATTGCCAAGGTTATCTTTTCCAATTCCCACCCAATATTGGAATCTCTGCTGGCCTATCCCTGACAGATATTCATCTAAGCCATATCTTGTCTGAACACTTATAATAATAAGGCCAATGCTCACTTACTCCAACAATAAATTTTATGATCTCTGGTTTAATTCGTTTCCATGTTAGCAATTCAAGGGGTGATTGGAAACAAAATTTAAACTTTGGTTAGTAAATAGTAATATGTATTTTACTTACTACATACACACACACACAATATGTCTCAGTCAAAAAAAATTCTTCCAAAATTCTATAATTACCTCACCCCCTAATATTCCCAATGAGTCAGAGAGAAAGCATGAGAGATAATGAGGGAGGGAAGGAAGAAAAATGTTAAACTAAAGAATGAATCCATTAGTGCTAAGGACTGAATTGTGCCCTCCTCCCAATTCATATATTGAAGCTGTATTTGGAGATAGGGCTTTGGGGAGGTAATGAAAGTTAAATGAGATCATAGGGAGGGTTCCTAATCCAATAAGATTAGTGGCCTTATAAGAAGAGGAAGAAGAAAGAGATCTCTGCAAGGATACAGGAAAAGGATACAGGATACAGCAAAAAGGCAGCCATCTGCAAGTCTGAATCTGACCATTCAGGTACCCTGATCTCAGACTTCTAGCCTCCTGAAATGCAAGAAAGTAAGTTTCTGTTGTTAAAGTCACCCATCCTATAATATTTTGTTTCAGTAGCCCTAGCTGACTAAAATAATTACTTTAAGGAAGACCTTTTTTGAAGTCTATCAAGGAATTTGGGAGCTCAAAATACTTTCTTGCATACCTCCAGTCAATTTAATGTATATTACAGATTTATTTTTGTTCAGACCCCTTATTTGGTTTTAACTTGTTGATTTTTTTTTTTTTTTTGAAAGAGAGAAGACGTGGAATAGAAAGGAAAACTGTTGAGGGAGAGACCGAATGCCTGGATCTTGGACTTGCCAAGATCATTTGACATGATGCCTAGTTCCTCTTCTATAAAATGAAGGGTTGAAATTTTAAAAGATCTCAAAGCTTCCCTCCATCTGCAGACTCCCTAAATCTTTAAATCTAAAAGGATCTTGTAATACAGGAGGAAAAGGAACAATGTGTAGCCAATTTGGCTAAATGTGTAAAGAACTTTGGAACCAGGTAAGAGGGAATGATAACCAACTCGTTATCAAAGAGCATTATAGAACTCTCCATTAGGAAGCCGAATTTTTCCTACTAAGGATTAAACTATCCTAAAAGTGAATCTTCTTATTTGGGGCTCAAGTGTAAAAGGAAAAATTATAGTTAAGGCATCCAAAATGTAACCATAAATTCACCTTCATTCTAAAATAATTCACTCATCCAGTGTACACTAGGGACTTAGATGCAAAGACAAAGCTTGTTTCCATCCCAGAGTGTCAAGAACTGGGGAGGATGCTATTAGTCAGTTTTTCTAATGAACTCAATAAATATTAATAACTGTAGGTCTACAAATTTTGATAAGCAATATAATCTTTCCATTTAATACAATAAAATATGCACACTGAAAGAGAAGGATATCCTGGATTCAGGGAATTTTAATGTGGGAAGACACTTCAGAGACCCTCTTTCATGAAGCCTCTTCAGATGGCCTCGGGGCAGTCAGCTTACACAGTATGTGATTCTCTTCCCTGTGATTGCATCTTGTTATACTGTAGTATCCATTTAAATATGTCTAGATGTCAAGACACATCAGGCAGAGGAACCAAGTCTTACTCATCTGTTTCCAAGAATCTTGCACTACATTTGACACATAACGGGTGCTCAACACTGTGTTTTGTAGATTGAGAGGAATTAACCCAGTTGAACAGGATGAGGACGCTAAGGTTACAGCTACTTGTCCAAGGTCTCACAGACACTTGTGGCAAAGCAGGGCTAGGTCCCAGCTCTCAGGCTCACAGCTCAGTGTTCTTACTTTCAATAGCTTGCAGGTAAGGAATTCATACCTCACTCAAACACTACTTCTGTGTCCAACTGGGATCAATCAGAAAGTCTAGTGATATAAAGAAACAAAAAAGCAAAATTTAAAACAAGAAGAGATGGTATAAAAAGAAAAGAAACTGCTTTAAATAGATATTTCTCCAAAGAAGATATATAAAAGGCTAATAAGCATACGAAAAGATGTTGAACATCGTTAGTCATTGTGGAAATGTGAATCAAAACCACAGTGAGATACTACTTCACACCCCTAGCATGGCTAGAATCAGAAAGACAGACAATAAGGTCGTAATTTTAAAAAGGCAATAACAAGTGTTGACTAGGATTTGGGGAAATTGGAACCCTTATTTATTGTTTGTGGGAATGTAAAATAGTGCCACCACTTTGGAGAAAGTCTGGCAGTCCCTCAAACAGTTAACATGGAGTTACTATAAGACCTAGAAACTCCACTCCTAGGATATACCCAAAAGAAATGAAAACATGTGACCACACAAAACATGTACATCAATGTTCACAGCAGCGTTATTCATAATGTCCAAACAGTGAAAACAACTCAAATGTCCATCAGTTGATGAATGGGTAAATGAAAAGTGGTAAATCCATGCAATGGAACATTGCTTGGCAATTAAAAGGTAGTATGATGTACTGACAGATACCAAAACACATATGAACCTTGAAAACATTATGATAAGTGAAAAGATCCAGACACAAAAGACCACACATGTATAATCCCATTTATATGAAATATCCAGAACAAGCAATTCCATAGAGACAGAAAGTAAATTAGTGGTTTTCGAGGGCTAAGAGAAGAATAAAATGGCTGGTGACTGCTGAAGCTGTGGGTTTTCTTTTGGGGTGATGAAATGTTATGGAATTAAATAGTGGTGTTGGTTGCATAACTTTGTAAACATAGTAACAATCACTGAACTGTATACTTTAAAAGCCTGAATGTTATAGCATGTGAATTAAATCACAATGAGAAATAAAAAAAAAAAAGGAAACTACATAGCATGGCCACACTTACGCAAAGTAATCTTTACAAAACAATTTTTAATTGTTCTATATAGAACCTAATATAAAGTGAAACGAAATATTAGTACCTATTGTGTCTCACGAGGGAGACTGAAGGAAACCAGTGTTTATTTAGAGCCTCGTTGTGCCAGACACCAGCATAAGCACATTTTCTCTTTTCATTAATCTCTCGAGGAATCTATGACTCATTTTACAAATGAGGAAACCAAGTCTCAGAGAAATTAAGTAATTTTCCCAAGATTACAGAGTAACATAGGACAGACCTGAGAAGCCTGCTCAGAAGTGCCTAATTCCAAAGCATATATTTTCCCCACTCTAACATAACAGTTCCTTAGATAGTTTTCAAAGTCCATAAAATTAATCCCTGCAAGTCTTTCAGAAGTTGTGGTGTAAACTAGAACAAACTTATCTTCAAAAGCCAGTGCAAAGGCTGGACAAAAATTAATAAACCCAATGCACTTCCTTTTTTGTCCCACTTGACTTCCTGATCACCTCCTGCATGACTGCCTGAGTTGGGAACAGCAGTTTACCCCAGAGCCCCTGCCTATACCCAGTGGACATTGTATCCCTGTGAGATATATAGTTCATCAGCATGGTTCCCAAACATCTAAGTGTACTTTGCATTCAGTGGGAGTTCCAGGCATGATTGTGGTGATTGAGTAAACGAACATTTTCTTCCCTTTAAAGTTTTTATAATCACTGGAGGTATAAACTGGGGACACAGAAAAATAACCACTTTATCATTCCATGACCAGGTGCATGCAAGGAACCTCTTTTGCAGGAGAGCACAGCTATGGACAGATGTCACAGATGTGAAGCTATTCTCCAATCCTTGCAGAGGATTATAGACTGATGGTAGTGGCCATCTTCCACACAAATGATAAGTTATACTCTTCAGTTCTTTTGGGTGGGACCATGTGGCTAGTTCTGGATAATGGGCTGGAAGTCAAGGAGACAGATGTTACTTCTGGATTGAGCATAAGTGCTGATCTCACTTACAGGTCCTTTCCACTGCATCGAGACCAACAACTGCTGAGATGGAGCTGCTCCATCAGGCACATGAGGAACTGTGTCTCAACAGACCCACATGCATATTTCATAAGTCACTAATCTTCTGAGGCTGTTTTTGTTTCTATATGATGACTTAGCCTGTCCTGATGGATTCACATCTTTAAAGTCAAGATTATGTGTAAAAATAGCAAGAAGTACTATTTAATAGGAACATGCTTCACTATAGGGAACTGAGGAAGAGAGGGGTCAGATAATACAAAGCCTTGAAACCTAGTCTAGAGTAGAAGGTATATTGAAGGAGGAAAGTACTACAGGAGGGAAAAAAGATAGTTATGTTAATCCCAGAGAAACTATTGGCAGAAAAGACACTAAAAACTGAGGAATGAACAATTGACAGCAGATATCAAGGCCTGGATAGTGTCTCCACTTTCAGGTGCAAGAAGGGCTGAAGGTAGATAACTGAGGTCAACACAGAGAGGCTAGTAGGCAGGAGATGCCAAAGTCAACCTGAGAGGTACAAATATCCAGGGCTGTGAAGGGAGCCATATTAGTTTTCTATTGCCGCCACATCAAGTACCACAAATTTAGTGGCTTATAACAAGGCAAATTTACCTTACAGACCTCTAAATTAGAAGTCTGACCTGGATCTCACTGTGTAAAGTCAAGGGATCACCAGTCCTTTCTGGGGCTCGAGGGGCTGATCCATTTTCTTACCTCTCCCAGCGTCTAGAGAACTCCTAGCACAAGGCCCGCTTCCTTCGTTTTCAAAGTCAGCTAGGTAGCCGCTCTCTGATCCTTCTTCTGTGACACCTTTCTCTGAACATAGCTAGGAAAGGTTCTCTGCTTTTAGAGACTCATGTGATTCTACTGGGCTCATTCAGATAATCCAAAATGATCTCCCCATCTAACTGTTCCTAACTTAATCACACTTGCAACATCTCTCTTGCCATTCTAGGTGACATAGTCACAGGATCTGGGGATTAGGACGTGGCCATATTGAGATGGCCATTATTCTGCCTACCAATGTAGCCAAGTATTAAGAATGAGGAAGAGTCAAGGTATCAAGAGTGTGAGACTGGACAGGATAATGGCTCCATTTAAATGCACTCTGAACTACAGCAGGCCAGCCTGTGTACAATGGCTCTTGTTCTGAGACTCATAAGTGGCAAATTCAGTGGTCTAAATGAGAAATGATTTGGTGGTAGTAGGGAATGGTGTAGACAGCCAGGCCCATGGTGCCCTGAGATTAACCCTTTGCGTGTACAAAATAGAGGCTCCATAAATACAAGCTGAATGAATGGGTGGGTAAATGAGATGTTGGCCAAATCAACAGGTATTGACAAAAGTCTGTATACAAAAGGCTAAAAAGAGAGAGAAGAGTGAAAAAAAAAAAAGCTGTCAACCAAGGAAGCAGCTGGGAGAGTACGAGGCTAGATATCGAAGAAAACATGGAAGAGGGTTGCATGGCATTTCTTTCCAACTGTGCTCTGAAATTTCATTGTTGTTCAGAATGTTGTTTACAAAGCTGAAGGGGTAAATATACTGGCAAATAGATGTAAGCTAGAGAAATGTAAGAAACTATATTAATTACTGGGCAGATGTTTTTCAGGAAACTAAAAACTAGACATAATATTTGTGGAAAAGAATTGGGAGAACTTCTAATTAAGAGAGTCAGATCATTTTTAAAGGAGATTTTATCTTTAAAGACATCTAAAGAGACAGAACCAAGTTTTAATTTGAAAACAATGTTTCTGAACATGCGTGTCCTAGATCTCTCCAGTGGAGGTATGCTGCATCTGGGTCCACTGACTTAGCAAGAAGTGGTGGAAACTGAAGACTATAATAAATCACAAGCCCTGTGGGCAACACCCGATTAAATTTTTCTGGCTTTTGCACAATGGTGGCAATGGCTGTAATCCAGAACATGAACAAAAACTCATATGGAAGCAACAAACACATTAAATTAAGGGGAAAAAACCTTATATTATTCCCCAGTCTAAAGAACTTTTTGTCTAAGACTTTGTGACTTATTTACATTACTTAGTAACTCCACCCAGTGAACAGAAAGCACAGATGACTACAAAAAGGCAGCATTTACATAGTCTAATGATTCCCATAAATGGATGACAGATGTGCATGCCAAGAAGTTTGGCAATTCCTTTTCGGAAATTGATTTAATAAGATGGTGACAAGTGAAGTGTGTTCATGGTCAGTCCCATGATAACCCAGACATTTTTATTCTCATCTTTGGAAAATCAAGCCACCCATTCTCCATTACCAATGTGCTTTAAAGCAACATGTAAATAATGGGAAAACTGCCAAAAGTTGAATTTGCTAAAATCAGTCCCATGATACAAACAGAAACCAGAGTTACAACCACTACTAATGCAATATTATAGTTTATGAGAATGACACAAGTTTTATACCTCTTGTTTCTTGAAGCTTACTCGAGGGACTTGACAAACATTGATAAACAAGGACCAGAGAGAATCAATTTGGCCTGCCACTTGAATTAGGAGTTCTTCCAGATATCTACGATGATTATCCTACTGATGTAAATTGTCTCTGGTTAAACTTTAAATTGATGCTGGTTTCCCCTGCCATGCAATACTTTCTGGTTTACTGTGCATCTGTGCACAAAAGTGCTGCTTACCCAGGAGCACTACCTACATAGGAGATGAAAGATTTGAAATTCCCTTTGGGTCTTCTTACTTTTTAATCAATATCTAAAGGGACTTGCATAACCAAGGATATTACAAACATCATTCAAGAAGAATTGATTCCATACTATGGAAGAGTTAACCAGTGTATGTCAACATACAAACACACGTTTATATCTGGAGTTTGCCACCAATCCATCTAGACTTCAATAAGAGTGGCTAGAGTCACACTCTCAACACACTCCTGGTTTTCTTGTATTTGTTTCTCACACTATGCCACTTCTAATACATCCAAAACCTGGCACTATGAGGTTTCATCTTTTCATCTTTGATGCCCTCTCAGACTCTTAGCACAACATCCTTACTTCCATCCTCCCTTTACCCATCAAACTTCGTATACTTACCTGGTGCCTCTGTCATTTTCATGCATTGATGGTTTTTTCATAGGTGGTTATTGAACCTAACTTTGTATTCCAGGGACCATGGTAGGCACTGAAAAATCTATTGGAGACAAAGACATGGATGTTTGACTCTCAGCTTTTCCTAAAAGATCAAGTTTTAGCCTGGTTCCTCCAGTTATGCCCCCTTGGTCTTGAAAGGTTCAGTGTTGCCCCAAGAGGATTCCTTGGCCCCAATACCCTGGTTGATCATTAGGCAAGAATCCCAGCCACACTGACCTTGATCGTCCAGCAGGGACATAGAGGAGACCTATGGAATGTCAGGGCCCCTGCCCTGGATTGGCCCTGCAGCATCCCACACTGCACTGTCTCTTTTTAGTGTCAAAGCAGATGCTATAAAGCATTTGTAGCCACTCAGCCTGCAACTGCTCAAAGGTCAATGACTCTATTGCTCTTACATAATTTTTTTACTTTGGTTATTTTTGAAATTTCTGCTCTTAATGGCTTTGAATATATCTGTGCCATTCTGGGACATCAGGAAATGAGTTTCTTTGGTACCATTCACTCCCTTTACACAATACAAATGCCTCTGCTTCAATGGAACAGGGTACATGGGGAAAATGGATTAGGTTTAGAAAGGAATGCCTTTTTAGAGAAATGCTGTCTGGAAGACATTCTCATCAACATTACTCACAAGCCCTTTCCTCTCTGTCTCTCTCCAAATGTCCTTTCAAGGGAAGCAAAAAACTCTGGTTACTAAACTAAGTCTATAGACTCAGATAACTGCTGTTTAACTTTTGCTTGCCCACAACATGTTGTTTACACCCACCCAGAGAAAGTAGTTTCATGTCAGGATCAAATGAAGAAAATCCTAAACAGTAATGGAAATTTAGTGCAAACTACACACATCAAGAATATATGAATTTTCCAAATACATACTGGGGACAGAGGGAAGTTTCTAAAACACCCCAATGAGTTGTCTGTGTTCAGAATTTCTAACGAATCTGTACAAAATTCTCTGCTACAAATGAAATGCTTTGATCAAATTTCAACATTTCCTCCAATTTTCTCCCAACTGCGTTATGGTCTAATATTGAGTCAGTCTATTTTACACAGGCAGATGCATTTGGCACACTGATACTGAATCAAACCATCTGAATTGTATTGCCCTCCACGTGGGACAGTATCTGAAATCACGTGGATATCACTTCCCTCGGTAGAAAAGTTTCCTCAGAGCAGAGTGCCGAAAGGGAGTCAAAAGTTCACAAAATTTAAAACAAAAACAAAGAAAAACAAACAGCAAAACAGAGAAAAATTCTATCTTCATAGTTCCAAGGATTCTCCAGCCAGGGACCTGTATTCTCTTTACCCCTACGCACCTCAGGAATTCTCTGACACACTAGGGCAGCAATTATGGGGATAGTGTATCTCCTTTCTCATCGACAAGGTTGATGAAGTCATCCTTGACCTACCCTCATCACAGCTAATGAAAATGAAATGAGATCATACATGTGGAAATGCCCTGAAAAGCGTCAAGTACTCTCTGTACTTGAGAGGGAGTGGTGATGTTGGTATTTGTGTTGGTCCTAGAGGTGCAGGTGTGGCAATATGAATTATCTTCTGAAATATCCAGTAGAAAACCTTCTTGGTCTAGTTGTAGAGAAAGTGGGGAATGGGGAAGTCTATCTGATCGTGAACTGTGTTCTTCCCATGCCACACAGCCAGATGCGAACCCAGTATCCACCTGGGACTCTCATAATTAATCAAGCACAGAAAGTCCAATAAAAATGAAGGTTCCAGAAAGAATGCAAAGACATACAACAAGATAAAGTTTAACTGAAAACTAGGAGAATGAAGAAACCAAAACATGGAAGAAATGAGAATAGGAAAAATAAGATGAAACCAAGATAGAGTGACACAGATTCCTTCTCCAAAATTCAATGGGACCAAAACTATAAGTAACAAATTATAAGAGTACCATGGGATCTAGCCATTTTTTGAAAAGCAATTTAAGTCTCACTTCTTAACAGGTCATTTATCTTCCCATTCCCTTATGTAGTGATCTAAAGCCCATTTAACCACATGTCAATGGCTGTGGTGTTTTTAACGTTATCTTGCAAATAGACTTGCCTATTTCCTCATGTATGGAGTGAAACTCCAAGATTGTGACTTCCCTTCTAGGAAAACAAGTGGACTGGACTGCCAGAGATGAAGAGATCTGGTATTGGCCCACTGAGTGTGCTCACAAAACCATGTGGTGGTTCTAAACAGAAATTACCAGGGCCAACCATTATATATCCACATTTAGGAAATAAATTCGTGAATAATATAAACACCAAGGTAGAACTTTAAATTGTCCCACTTGCTGTTATGGACACTCTCTAAGGTGATCTTGGAAGATGTCTGCCTTTAAAGGAAATAGATGGAACCAGACATCTTGAGATGGTATCCAAGCATCACAAAGCATCCAAAAACAAGTGGCTCCAATTCTTAAGTGCATTCAGCATTAGGTGCAGCCTATTATTCATTCATCTAGCCAGTAAAAACTGTCAGTATGTAATGGTGTATACCAGGAGAATGCATTTGGGCTTTTTTTTTTATCTCAAATCAATATTGAAACGCATCTGCTCAAATAACCCTGCATCTCGACTGACTAACCAGGCAGGAAGACTTGATGTGCAGGCTACCACGCAGATTGACCCTCCTGATCCACACCAGAAAACACAAAGCATATCATTGTGGTTTTCCCATAACAAGCACAGAGAAGGACCAAGTTTTCCTTTTTTGTGTATTTCTTGATGCCATCCTCTGACTTACACCTGGCATCTTGAGTAACCACCTCAAAGCTTCTCATCATGAGCAAGGGCCTTCTCTGAGCTCCCATAGTGCCCAGTACTTACCTCACCAATAGAATTTACCATGCTGAGTGGAAATTAGTTGTGTCTCCCTCACCAGACTGTTTAAATTCCTCAAAAGTGGGAACCAAGTCATATTGGTCTTTTGAACCCCAGTTTCTATGACCCTGCCAGAAACATACTAGCAGCTGTGAATGTTTTTTGATCCAAATGGAGAAAAAGGGGCTAAGAAGAGAGAAAGGTAGGAGAGAACATAATGATTTATTTGCAAAAAAGTTCTACAACCCACAAATACACACACACACACACACACACACACACACACACTATTACTAGGCCTGGTGTCAGGGGAAAAAAGTCTTCAAGGAGGGAGCAGTGAATTTGAGGAGAAAATAAGTGAGCATATGTATAAAACAGTAAACAGAGGAAAATGTCAGAAGTCCCAGTTTTCCTGGGAGGTTCAGAAAAACATCAGATAACATTTCCTGAAGAAGGCAGTTTTGAAGTAATGAAGAATTTGAGCATGTGTCCATAGATGGATCGGGAAACAGACCCTCCAACCACCATCACATAGAAGATGAAGAATCAAGGGTGCAGATGTTGTGAAAAGCAAATTGTTTCTCCTGACTGGAGCACAGGGTATGTAAATGAAATTGGAAATGAAGCCTGGGCTTGAATCTTGGAGGGGGATCTTCAATGCAAGAAGACAAATCGGATTTTTTTAATTGAGGTATAGCTGATGTACAATATTAAATAAGTTTCAGGTTTACAACATAGTGATTCACAATTTTTAAAGGTTATACTTCATGTATCGTTATTATAACATATTGGCTATATTCCCTGTGCTGTACAATATTTGGGTTTTTTAATAAATAGTGTAGTGTTGTTGAAGGTGTCTGAGTGAAGGCATGACGTAACCATCGCTGGTTTTAGGGTAACTGCTGTGGGGGCAAGAGGCAAAGTGATTTGGGGATAGGACATGTCAGTCTAAGGCCAGGGCACCTGTTAGATCTCTCATCTCAGATAAACATTTTTGCCTCTCACACTTAAGTTTTTCAAGAAAATCTTAGTTTATATAAGATAAGACTCTGAGCAGGAAATAAGGGATTTATTAAAATGAGTAAGAGGTAAATATTAATAAAAGCATAAGAGAGTAAGCCACAATTAGAAAGAATGGAGGGTAGAAGATAAAGCAGTATTAAGAATTATTCAGCAAGGGATGTCTAGGATCAGACACTCCCATATCTTAGACAGGATCTAAGATGCTATATGGTAGGGGTTAACTGTATTTCTCTAGCACCCTGGAAAGCTTTTACTTTTCCACTCTAGAGTAAGAAAAAAATCCCTGGACTATACTTCTGCCTCCCCATTGCACTACCCCCATGAGAGAATTCCTCAAATGAAATTAAGAAACAGAAATAGAATGGAATGACGTTAGGTGCCATTGGTTATGGGGAGAGAATGAGCCGGGAAAAGGTTCAGAGACCCTAGTAAACATGCAATTATTTGGGAAACTAAAAAAGACCACAGTGATTTGTCTATATTGAAGAGGGCAACCAAATTTTTCCTAATTAAAGATACAAAGAGGTGAGGAACTAGGAGAGGGAAGAATTCACAGTGGGCGAAGAGAGCTTCTTAGGAAATCAAATCAATTTATTTGGACATCAGGTAAAACTGGCATAATGGATAGAATTTTCAGAAACTGGGGATCTATGTGGTGTGGTTACATTTCCATCAATCAAAAGGAGAATCACTACTTAACTCAGAGGAAGAAAGTTAAAAAAAACTTCAAGATTTACAGGCTAATGGCTAAATCCAGGAGATTTCTGCCAAGTCCTGATACTTAGACAATGGTTACAGTTAAGAGCTAGTTAAGTGACAATGGTATATCCCACCTTTGGGGATTCTGTACCTAGAATACAGACAAGCTTCAGTGTTGGGGTGTGATCCCCTTGTAGCAAACACTGGACTAATGCATTATGAGCTCTTACTCCCAAGTCTAAAATTGAGCACATGTATCATTGAATGGCAGGTTGACTTCATGGGGATGTTGAGCAAGAAGAGCATCGACCAACTGGCAGAAAGCAGGCAGCTGAAAGGTGGAAAGAACTTCAGAGAATGTTTGGTTAAGCTTCTTTATTTTACATACAGACACTGAATCCAAAAAGGATAAAACATCTGCCCTAAGTTTTCATGGGTAGTTAGTGGCCCAGCTGGGACTAAACCCCTGATTTCCTGACTCTCTGTCCAGTGCTCTTTATAAAGCCTGCGGAAGCTGAGGCAGTCGTCTGTGGGATCACCCACGTCAGTCAGCTTTCTACCATCTGGGCCAACAGGAAAGCAGTGACTCACAGAATCCAACGTTCCTTTGGAATGCAGGAGAGGTGTGCCTTTCTTCTGTGCTGTGAGCCTTTTCAATTTTTGTAAATAAAACCCTACTTTAAATGTCCTAGGAGAGCTGGCAATTGTAAGTGCCTTGCAGTCCAAGATCATATTTGGTGATACTTAGCACAAGCGTAGGCTGACTAACTGATGGGTCATTTGATAGATGGAGAGCAAATTTCTGTACATCAAACTGCAAATCATCAGTGATTTTTTGCTTAGACCCAGACCCATTCATTTGCATTTTAAAGCACTTAGGAGTAGCAGGAAAAGTTGAAGGCTGAAGTTTGCCATCGGTGAAAATTCAAGGATCTCCTATATCAGACCTATTGTCTTGAGATAGATATATTTTTGATAAACTTAAAGCTACAACAGGTGAAGGAAAGACTGGCTCCTCTGACACACAGAGCAGACACCCACCTTCACATTCATTCTGGCCACACCCTGGAAGAATCCTGCCTTCCCATCTCCTTACAACCACTCAGGACATGTAGGGATACTCTGGGCTAGGACCACCATTGTTTCTGCCACCTCACACAGACCTACAAGTCTGCAGGACACAGACACTCAGATTTCTCTGTTTCTAAGGATACTAATGGCTCTGGACATACAGGCAAATATTTATGTGCAGAGCTACTATAAAGACCCTATTCAAAGAAAAGTGAATTCTTAATGATCCACCATTTCCATCGACTGCTCAGCCATTTGACTGCTCAGAAGTCTTCAATGACTCTTCAGTGCCTACAGTATACAGTTCAAACTACCAAGGTGACATTTAAGGCCTTCCACACACTGCCTCCCCATCTCCTTTCCAGCTTCTTGGTCTCATTGTTCTGCTGCACAGACCCTTCACTTCAGTCATGCTGACTAATTCACCATCCTCCCAATAACTCTGTGCCTTCCCTTCTGTGCCTTCCCCAGTTGCATACATTCCCTCCCTTGCTCTATTATTCATCACTCATCTATCCCAATGCGACTTTCCATGGCTCAGCTCCAATGCTACCTCCTCCCTGAAATCTCTTTGCTACCCAACTAATAGGATTTCATGCTTTTTTTCCCTCCATGAGAACAGATCTACATTCTTGTTTTCCTCTGCTTTGAATACCCACACTGTCTGTATCCATTCTTAATAAATATTTGTTAACTGATTAATTCTAAATAAGCACAAAAAAAAAGTTTCCATTTCAAAGCTCTTTAAAATAAGGTAATCATCTGTAGCTGTTATTATATTCATACAATGGAAACTTCAGAGCATCTAGTATGTTGTCATTGGATTCCTTTCTTTCCACAGAAGGCCAAACTAGGTCATTTCAAACCTCAGTCACCTTCAAGAGATTCTAGAAGGCACTCTAAGAGTCAGCAAAGAGATCACTTTCCTGGATTCCTGACTTGCTGTCCAGATATGCTACTGAATCAGATTTGGGCAAGTGTGAACTGGAGAAATAGAACTAATCATTAGCACCATCCAAAGGAAATGAAAGGAGATCTTTTGTTACAGTGGCTGGATATTCAGGTTTGAAAGGAGGGAGCGATAGAAAGAAAGGGAGAAGAAAAGATAGCTGTCAATTGCTTTCCCTTTGAAAGTGCTTTTCTTGCCTTTTCTGTTTCTATTTTTCCAACGATGTGATGGAACTGGAATGTCTGGAGGCATTAAATTAGGACTGAAAAGATGATTTGCTATAATCTGATGAGGCTACCTACTAATATATTTATCATCCAGATGCTCCTCTAACTAGGTCCTGCTTAGTCTGCCCAGAAAACATTTCTTTGCTAAATTAAAAAGTGCCAGAAGTGGTACCTTGCCTGTAAAATCACATTAATCTCAGGGTTCAACCCCAGACTAGTGAATGCAGTCTTATTTTTCATGTCCAGTAACAAGGGTTATTCATTTCATAGACTTCGTTTAATGGATTTAGCCACATCCTCGAAATTCAAACATACTATTTGGAAGGAGGAAAACTGAGTTATGGAGAGTGAGAAGAGAGTAAAATCAATGCAAATGGGCAGGAAAGTTAATGTGAAAGTTCTAGGTTTCTAAACATTCATTTATTCTTTTATTCATTCATTAAACCAATAAATACTGGCCACTCTCTATGCATCAGTATTCAATAGTGTCATGTATTCAATTGGACTATATGTATCTATTGAGCACTTGTTTTCTGCTAGCTAGTTAACCACTAGATGTAACTTCTTCACCGCCAAAAGGTTACTGAATATAATTTGAAATGGGGACCTAGAGATAAAAAATTATAAATATTAAGACAAATAATCAATGTCATGAAACATCAGAAGTAACATTTGGATAACGGTTCTAATGTCAAATTTGTTTATATATGATAAAGAGCTTAAATTTTTCATCTCATATATCGTTAATCTTCCTTCATACCCTGAGCACATAAGGTTCTACTTTATTGACTCCCAGGTGTATCCAATTGAAAATAAGCTTAGTTATCAAAAAAAAAAAAAGCAATTTGAGGCTTTGAGCTCTAGAGGCAGACATATGGGAAGATGAATATTTAAAAATGATGTCCAGTGTAACCTTAACGCATATGGTAGCTAGTATTACTATTATCCAAATTCCACTGTTGGGTATGTCCTTAGTGAATTTCTTTAAAATCCTTTTGCACAGTTGTGGATCTTTTAAAAACCAATGGTTCTTAAAAGGAGGAGGGGATTTTTGCCTCACAGCCCTGACATTTCGCTAAGTGTACAGACACTTTTAATTTTCACAACTTGGGGAGGAGGGTGCTATTAGAATCTGGTGGGTAGAGGCCAGAGATACTGCTCAACATCCTACAATTCCCAGATGTCCCCACAAGAAAGAATTATCCGGCCCAAGATTTGAGTAGTACCTAGTTTGACAAACCCTGCTCTTGGCCATCATTCTTCCTTCTTTTAGAGTCTGGTACCCTCACCTCCAAAGACATCAGGATCTAACCCGAGCCCAGGCTAGGTGTTCTATAAGGTGGCCTGACTCACAGAGTGCACACGCTTTGCAAGCTCACCAGCCGTGGTTCCACTTCTTGTCAGCTTGAGCTAGTTGCTTAACCCTTTTGAAATTCCTTTTTTAAAAAGTCTACAGGATATATATCATACTTACTTCATAAGGTTGTAGTGAACACTAAATCAAGTTTTATATAGGTACATACATGGCTGTAGATATATAGAGAGAGTTATATATCAGTAAATTCAGTAAATTAGTTCTCTTACTCTTCCCAGGCCCACCTAGCCATCTCCCTGCCCCTCCCTTCCTCCTGTCAGTACCCCTCATCCCCAAGGCTCAGGTTCTCTCTTTGAAAATGCTTTAATTCCTTTGGTGGCAAAAATCAAGCTGGGACTAGGAAGTGAGTCACCACTCAGCAGCTAAAGGAGTTTGTTTTTCTTTCTCTGAATGTATTTCTTAAGAATTTCAGCCTTATCCTTCAGCCTCTTGTTGGTTGAATCCTCTCTTAATGTTTAAGACACACACACAGAGAGCTATGGCACCAAGACGTTTTCCAATTGCTAGGAATGAGAGTTTTTAAAATACCGAAAATAACCAGAGGGCAGAGAGCCCTGAAATCCTGTTACATAAGCAGATGTCGGAGGACCGAGGCCGGTTTTGAGGTTCCTTTCTCCACAAGCCAATCTCCGCTGATCCTCTCCAACCTTTGCTGGATTTACCTTAACGCCGTAAGGGCCTCTGGGTGCTGCTCACTGCCGGCAGCACCGGGAGAACTTTCTGGTCCAAAAGCACAGCCAGGAGTGATCAGTGAAAGGGCTAGGTTTTGCCCGCGGGTGGTGGGAGACCAGGACTTTGGGGGCGCAGGGAGACCGCGGGGATCGCGGCCATGGAGGTCTGCTACCCGCTCTGCCCGCTGCGTGTCCACCCCGCACTTGGGATGTGCTACTCCGATGGCCAGCTTCCCCTGTTTTGGCTCGACTCTGAACCCTTCAAGGTTCCTGAACTGTTATTCAGCTTTTCAAATTCACAGAAAACACCTTTTATTATCATAGCCCCTCAGATCTCACCCGCCCTTCCACACACCATCAAAAATGTCATACAAAAAGGGAAAATAATCCGATCCCCTTTTCCTTCCTTGTCTTGCGTGTTGGGCGTCTCTGTCTCTTATTGATTCTCTCTCCAACCTTTTCCCTGTCGGTGGTCTACACCGCTTTCTCTGTATCTCTGTTTCTCTCCGTTCTCTCTCTCTTTTTCCTTTCCCTCTCTCCCTCCCTCTCCCGTTTCAACTGCGTCCTCCGCTCCTAACCCCCCTCGCTCCCCGCCCCTCCTCCCTCTTTCGGGCTCCTCGCTCTGCCCTCTCCGCCCCTCCCTAGAGAAGTGTCCAGCTCCTCCCGGGGCTGCCGTCCGCCCTCCTTCTCTGCCCACCTACTATGAGGAGCAGCTCCTCCCACCTGCCCATAAAAGCCAAGTGCATGTTACCAGAAGCGGATCAGAGCGCTCTCCTGGTCCTCTCCTGTGGGAGCCCCCGAGCTTCTCTCCTGGATCTTACGTGCTCAAGGTAAGATAACACTGCTGCAGGCATCTGACCTACTAGGGGTTGCTTCGGGGGAATAAGCTTCCTCTGGTCAACGTGCTTACTGTTTGGTTAGAGCTGATTCCTATGGATGCCAGATCAGCTGCTCCTTTAACCAGCAACTGGTTTGAAAACAAACTTCTGTTTGAACGGTAAAATAAAAGTTCATTTTGGGCAGGAACAGCAGCATAAATATTGCAAAAAAAAAAAGAAAAAAACCCTTTTCTCCTTTTAAATCACTTTTCCCCTGTTGCTGGCTGCTGCTGAGGTTAAAGTGTATCTGTTTGGGAGTTTTACTGATGTTTTTCATTGTAAATATTTCACATATCGGTGGGGGCAAGGAAAACTTTGTCCCATTGTCAAAAATGTACTTTAAAAGAACACAATTAGTTTCCTAAAAATAGCACCGTCAAAGGTCTGCTAACAATTTTGCGATGTTTTCCAATCCCCCAAGACAGCTTCTGTGAGTCCTTTAATAAATATCTTTCCAGGTTTAAGTGCTTGGAAAAAATGATGTGAACCGGTGCCCTTTGCACAGAGACCGTAATCAGGTGGCTGGTAGATAGCAAAGAACAAATCCAAATTTACAAGCTGGGGCAGAATGTGCTCTCACAGAGCTATCTTTTCTAGACGTCCTAAAATGAGAATAGTGTTGGAATAAGAAAGAGTATAAAAGAACTCCACAAATTTCTACACACACACCTAAACATAAAGCGTTTCAATATGTTTCACAGTAAGAGGGAAAATACAGGCCAGATTATACAATACTTCTGTTTACATCAGACGGTTGTAAAGAAAGATCAGCTTGAAAGCTTTGGAAGTTCGATCCCTGCTTGTCACCCTCTTTCCCTCATCAAGTGAAAATCAACCTGATTGGCACCCGATTCTCACTGAAATATGGTGTCTTAAGCTACCCTCATTTGGAAAGACTTCAGTCTTTACCTTCTTATTTCTGAGGTCTAAGAGTGAGTGGTGTGCACCTGTGAAAGGAAAAATATACTCCGTAGCTACTTCTATAAAAACAGACACTTGGTCCATGAAGTTTGCCTTCAGAATCTGCGGGCTGTGTGGGATGAAATCCTCTTATGTGGAGAAAAACCCTCTTCAAATATTTCCTCTGGGGAATTGCACAAGATGCAAACCAAAGCTGGCAGTCAGGAAACCAAACCACTAGTTCAGCCCTCAAGGTTCTTAAAGTAAGAGAGGAAAAAGTTACTTTTGGGGGGGGAGGGGGTTGTTTATATTGTTTCACTTGAAAAGGGAAAACTCTCCAAAGCTTTTTTTTTTTTTAATTCTCACTATTAAAGAAAGTAGACTCATTAGAAGTTTAATTGAGGGTCTTCCAAACCTTTCCTCCTTATTGTTTGTATATCAGAAGAGATTATAAAAATATCTTAAAATTCTGTTGGATACAAAGAGGATTCAATGCTATTATTCAAATGAAAGAATTACATGTAAAATGTTCTGTCATGTGAAATTTTGCTTCATTGGAAAAAATTATTGCAAGGAGTGCAGTTTCCTTTAAGAAAATGATATAAAATTACTATTGGCCATGATAATATGTGACCTGAGCTTATTAAAATACCTTTTATCTTAAGCCACAGTGCAGGCTGTTTGCTTCATATTTGCTTCATATTTGCTGTAAGTGGGTAATCAACCATGACAAGAGCACAGGTATGGGACCAGGCCAAACCAAGTGTGTGGTATGTCCAAGCTAATTCCTCTTTTATGTTAGTGCCGGCCTCAGGCCCATCATCACAAGGGTGAAAATACACTGCTTCATTCACCAGATCCCCTTGAGGAAAGTTATCTTTTCTGGGAGAATAAAAAAGTGCTGCCAGTGTAAAAGAGCTCCCTGTTATTCCTAAATTTGGGGATGAAAAGTGTTCTCCCAGGGTTTGCTTCTGCTTTTCCTGGCAGTTAATCCACTCTACCAGCTATGAACCATTTCACAGTAACTGCCTTCCCTGCGTGCATCACGTTCAACACCCTAAATAACTGAGTGAGATCATCTCTGCCTGTTCGTGATCTCACTTTCCCAGGGTCTTTACCAGGCACTCAAAGTGATTCTTTCTCCACACTGCCCTTCTTACATTCATAGAAAAATCAGTGGTGGGGTTTCATGGAGTTTCCCCAAAGTCTCCCTCTTTGCGCGGGATGAGGAGACATAACAGAAGTTTCCTCTACACCACGATAACCACTGCGTCTGGACTGGGTTCATGGCTGTACCTACCCAACACCATTTCCGCAGGCTTTGAATGACTCCTTTAATGTTTCTCATGAAAGAAAAGATGAGCAGCTGCCCCATTTGACTAGAGACCTGGGGAGGGTGCTGTGTTGATTTTGTGGGCCTGCTGCCCACATTTTACATTTTCTACTATTCTCAGAATTATAAAACAATATTCTTTCCATGATCAGAAAGTGTATCCCACCTTATTTCCATTTGTGAAACAGAAATCAAGAGGAGAGGGTAGGAATGAGTGAGAATTACAGGTAAGCTGGGCGGGATGGCTCCCGGGAAGTGCCCCGGGAGAAGGGAAGGATCAGAATCTCTTTCACAAAGGCAACTTCTTTCTGCCTTTACTCAGGTGGAAGATGGGGAGACACTGAAGAGCAAAAATCCATATCTGCTCTTTTATTTTTCTTAAATCAATGAGAGTATTTCCACTAATAAGTTAAGCTCTGTCTCTACCATGCCCTTCTCTAACGTAAGAGAGTAGCTCGGTTCTAAAGACTAAAATGACTTCAGGTCTGCCCCACATAAAAACCCATAGATCTTTGCCAATTATGATTTAAAACTATGAATATAAAAACCCTCATACGTATTTTTAATTAATGGGTGGTTTACATCAACAAATCCACCTCTCACGCTCCCAAAGGGCCCAGTGTCCGGGAACTATTTGCAAGTTAGAAGTTAGAAGCAGCTGTTTACTCCTACTTAGCCATGGTCATTCCTTTGGATATGGCAACATGTAGTGTGATCCCCCACCCTCTGGTCCTCTAAGCAACCCTCTGAAGATTAGGTCTTTCTGCAGGCCTTGGCTTCCTTCTCTTCCACCAGAACCCCATAAACTTACATACGTATAATTTAAAGAAGGTATAGCACTTGAGACTAGAGTGTGATCTTCTGAGAGGTTCACTGTTCTAGATGTTGAATGAAAAGGAAAAAAAAGAGAAAGGGAGAAAGGGAAGAGGAGGAGGTTAAGCAAAAAATGAATGCCCTTTGGAATTTAGAGAATCACTTTAGCATTGTGTAAAAAGGACCCCTTACTACCCAAAGCATCTAGAAATTTAAATTAAAAAAAAAAAAGATCAGTTCACAGATTGTTACAAAATCCTAAGGATATGATGCAAAAGATCTTCCAATGATCTGGCAGTCATTAACATCAGTTTACACCCCACAGTAGTAAATCAAGATTTCTGCAAAAGTTCTCCTTTGCAGAGACACAAAGAGTGAAGAGTGAGAAAGAATATTAACCACATTTCAGCACCAACACAGAAGCCACTAATCAGACATTCCACTATGGCTTTGGTAACTACGCTTGCTGTTTGAGGAATGAGGTTCTTTATAGTCTGTCCTCAAGCAAATAGATTTGCAGAAAGGGGGTTAAAGGGAGTCACACAAGGTCGGAATGTCTATAATCTGGGGGCCCTGTGTCTGCAAATCCACAAAGCCGTTGAAATTGCATGGAATCAAGCTGAAGTGACTGAAACAAAAATGTTCCCAAGAGCTGATCATAGAGTAATCAGCTAAAATAATAATGAATTCTAACTTCTCAATGTAACATAATAGCAAAAGCCTACAGAACACCTATAGCTGATATGTAAAATGTTAAAACACACTGGTGGTCCACCTTCAATCTCCTCTATTAATTTTGGGCTCACTTCCATTGTCCTTCCTGGAAAACAAAAGCTGCCCTTCTCTCCTTCAGCACAGTATTTGCAGATGCAGTCATGCCCTTCTGTGCCACCCTATTTTTTTCTTTCAGTGGAAGAAATCTCTTTTCAATTCTTATAGATCAAGTTTCTGGAGTACCACTCATACTTGCGGCATTTCTCATTATCAAAAGTCTCATTCTTCTCTTAAAAGGATTTAAATTTTCACTCCAACAAATAAAAAAGCTTTACATTTTTCTAAACCTTAATTCATAGACCTAGAAGAAACGTAACTTAAACTTGCTACATGCCTCCAAACTGAAATGAAGTTTCAAGCACTTTTATTTACCTAGACCCTACTCTAACTTCCTTAGGTTTAAAAACTTAGAGAATCACACCATATAAATGCTGAAAGGATCCTTGGAGCTAATTTTAACTAAAGTTAATGTTACAGATGAGAAAAGTCAGGGAGCTTGATATCTTCCCTAAGCTCACCCAGACATGTGTAACGGAACCAGGGCTGGAGTTCATACAGCCAAGCTGATCAGTGTTCTCTCTTGAATAACTATAATGTGTCTTCCTCATATAATGTGTATCTAAGATGTCTCTGACTACACTGAGAGTTCTCTTGGAATGTAACATACTGTCTTCTCAGAAACCATAACTGGTAGAGGTTTGGGGCTGCAGCTATACCTCTACTACAGAATGTTTGGAAACATTGACACAATCCTTGGTGAAGAGTGAAATCACTGATTGCCACCATCATAGGGACCTTGTGTGATTATCCTCCATTCCAGGACCTGATACCCAGTAACTCCTTGGTAAATATGTGTTGAATGAGTGAGTGAAGAAAAGAGGCTAAGTGTAAAATATCCACATTTCTTACCTCCTTCCATAAAAATCCTCGTAAGTCTATAGGAACTTGTAGAAGCTCAAATCTCAAGTATATCAAATTTAAGATTCCTCTTGCATTAGGAAATGTAAGAGAGATCATTTAGCCTTATCAATGGCTAAATTATCAAGCCTTATCAAGAAGCCACTTCCGTGGCCTGCAGTACTTTGACTAGTCCTTCTTACATTTACCTGAGTTCTAGAAATAAAACTATTATTTGCAGCAGGCTTAAGATCTAGTTCCAATTTTTATGTGACAGAACAAATATGTGATGATTCCCAGCATAATCTTTCTCTTTTCCTACCCCATTGACAATGGGTTGCCAATATAACCACATAGCATCTCCCCGGGTCTTTAAGGAGAGAAAGGACAAAATATCCGTAATAGACTATCAGAGAAAATTGTGCGGGACGTAGCTGTTGAGGGGTGCAGGCATAAGAAGTGCTACAACACGGGGAGGGGGGTGTGGGGGGTGCGGGGAGGACAACAGTATAGAGAGAGGATGGTGCAGCTAAGAGGGTCCATTCCTCTGAAACAGAACTCTGGAGAGTTTTGAGGTGCTGGAGAAGAGATTTTTAATGTGAGTGATTGTCTGAGCTAAGACCCACTCAAGTGTTTGGGCGATGAAATCCTATTTGGGTCAGGCTTCTTTCAGTATAACACCATTTGAAGACTGGCTCACAGGGGTGAAAGCTTTGTATGCATGCATCTACTAAAGCTCTTCTTAACCCTTTACTGGACTTCCACTGAGAAAACAGCCTCATTTGACCTCATTTTAGACTTGACTCTGACCCAGGGTACTAATTCCACAAATGTCATGTCATCAAAATGTTCTCTGCTAAGATAACAATACAATTTTTGGTAATACATAAAGTTACCCTGTGTGGGAAATGATAAACATAGAAAAGAATATTTATGTATCTTTTCTGGAAAGACTTTACCTTGGTAAGTGGACAGATGTTACCACAGATGCATCTTTCCTTTCCTCTAAAGCATGCCTGACAATTGTTTGCATATCTTTGAAATAGTAGTTGTGTTTCTGAAATGGATTTATTGTATGTTAAAATTTACAGTCTATGACTAAGCATCACTTTGAAAACACAACTTTTAAGTTAAGTCTTTCTTGAAGACTATCTTTCTTAAGCTCCCTTGATGTGTTTACATTTCAGGATATTTAGGTATTGGCATCATTTGATGTGCTGAGATTAAAGACAATTAGTCACTTCATGTACTACTTTTCCAACTCTAACTGAATATGCCTGGAAGTGGGTGTCAGCTGTTGGCTTCTCCAGGAAATAAAATGTATCAGCCTGTCGGGGAGCTTCTCCAGTCCTTTCTGTTAGCTAGATAAAACAGCTGTTTTACTGAAATTCTGGACTGTGGTTAAGGTTTCACATATTAGGGCAACTATGGCTGGTTTACTTCATTACCCAGCAGCAGAGTGGCTAAGCCGCAGCTGTTCTCGGCCCAACAAGAGGATGGCAAGTCTTCAGAGCTGGTTGAAGAGCTTTGTCTCCAGGCAGCTGGGAGACATTATGTCAGCTAGCCTCCCATTTACATGTTCCTCCAACAATCATGCCATGTGCACGCTAAGGATAAATCTAAACTTGGTTCATAAATTCAAAGTGATGAATGTACATTATTATATTTCTTTCAAGATCGGAACTTAATGATTGTCCTGTCTTAAAGTCCAGGGCTCATGGTGTTCATCAGTGCTATAAATCTGAATAAGTGGCCTATCGTTAAAAGGCAGACACAAGATAAGGCCAAGGAGTACATGGTGGGGGACACTAGGTGGAGCTAAGAATTTGTGGCTTAGGTGGCCAATACTGTTGAGGTTGGAAGAATGAGGGAAGAAAAGGGATCCGCAGCAAAAAATACGCTAATGGATCCACAATCCCTAGTCCATCCTCACATCTAGTTCCTCTTCCAGCTCCCAATTTAGTCCAGTCCCCTGCTGTTCAAATGAGTGGGGAGAGAGGTTGTTGACCAGTAGAGGGAGCCAGGGGTTTGAATGTCTCAAAATAGAAAACTGACTTGTTCCCAGAGGGTGCCTTTAGATTTGAATTTTTCTGATAAAAGACAGAACAAGTTGTCCTTTGCAACTGGTGGCTAAAATGTACCACAGGAGTGTATCACATTGTTGGTTTTCTTTTAAAAAAAATTCCCAATTTAAGCCTGTAGAATAAATCACCTGCATTTCACCAATGCCAGAAATGTCAAGGCTTGTAGAAGTTTATCTGAAGGAAAAACAAGGCAATCTTAGAAAACGTTGTTTTCCAAGGCTACCACCAGCCAAAACTAAATGATCAATTCAGTAGTCAATAAACCAAGGCAGCTGGGGGTCAGAGAGATATGAGTGCAGCGCGAGCAGAGGGCTGAGAAGATCTCATGGGTTCCAAAGGGAAGTCTTGGTGCCCTGCCAGGACTACACTCTCTCGTCAACAGGAGGTGGGGTGGGGGGTGGGGGCTGGAAGAGAGAAGGAGGCAGACATGGGCCAGTCTTCTCCAATCAGGATGGCCCAGAACCTGCACTCCTGGGTACTGATCTCTCCTGGGAGGAGCCAGAGCCTTGCCTAGACCAAAGTGAACTTCTTTCCATTGAACATTTCCATTGCACGGAAGAGTGGGGATGGCTTGTTAAGACTTGAGACAATTGCATAATTCAGAACCCTTTGGGGTATAGAGATCAATTAGGACCATAAAAAAATAAATCCCTGGCACACCAGAGAAGGGCTGCTTGCTTTGTAAAAAATAGGACATTGACAGGAATACTGAGCAATCCTTTCTCTAAGACTATTACTGATCTCAGGAGAGACGAAGCTATGAAGTTTGTATGTATACCTGTGCTGAGAATCCCCTGTTCCAGAAAATCTTCAACGTTTTAATCCCTGAAACATCTAGACTCTTTCTGGGGCCTCGGGCAAGTCATTGATCATCTGTGTGCCTTAATTTACTTAACTTAAATAGAAAAGCAATTCTCAAATAACCATGCTCTTTACCATTTAGAGACACCTGAGGTCTTGCCAAGTATTTTACAGAATGGCGCTACTTAAGCATGCATAGTGAAGGGACTGTATTCACAACACCTGGAGCTGGCTCCTAGTCTTCGTACAGAACTAAGTCGGAATACAATTCCAAATAAGCACATAACTGTTCAGGAAGTATCAAGAGCGTTTTTTGTGTCTTAGCGTACAGAGGACAATTCTACATGTCTCAAGGGGCCAGGCGAGGTCAAGGGTAGGTAGAAAAGGGAAAAGAAACAATAATTAAATTACAACTGGAAGAGTCTCAAGAGGCCTTTATGTTCACCTATTCGTATTTTGACATCGGTCAAAAGAAAATTCCTCACACAGAAAAAAGGTCTTGTGATTTAAAAGTTCTATTTTAAATGGAGAAAAGTGATATTTTAAATAACTGTTATATTGTATAAAATCTCTGCATGCCGCTTCCTTAGCTTTTTCAAAAGTGTGTTTCAAAAACAGTAATACCTGGGATATTAATGTGTTTATGCAGAAAAAGGTTCTGTGGTCAAATAGAGATAGTCAGTGAAATAATATGATCAGTTTTATTCACTGCAAGACTTCATAAAGACCTTAATATGCTATGTATTCCTTCATACTTCAAAAAAGTTACAGTAAATAGTGTGCCTTCAACTTATTTGATGACAAATCTTCCCAACCTGAGAGCATCTCTTGGGACTGGTATTCTATGAAACAACTTGGGAACAGTTTAGGATCTGGGACAAGGTATATTCAGTGATGCTAGTTAATATATAATACACATGGAGTGTCAATATAGATTATGTGCTATGTCAAACCATAAAATAAGAAACAATCCCAATGTGATTTCCAAAACCAGTTAGAAAAGGGAACAAAAGAAGCAGATGAACATGTCTTGGTTCTATGGCTCAGTTCTTTATAATAATAGCAGCAGAAATACCAGAATAATTTAAGTTTTTTTATAAACAAAGTTAGATGGGGGAGTAATTAAAAGAGAGTGAGAAGTGATAGAAAGAAAGAAAGAAAAGGAAGGGAAGAAAGAAAGAAAAGGAGGGAAGGGAGGAAAAGAAAGAAAGGAGAGAGAGAAAGAAAAAAGGAGGAAAGGGGGAAGGAAGAAAGAGAAAGAAAGAAAAGGAAGAAAGAAATATTGGACAGGTTGAAATGATCTTTTCCTTTCCTCTTCTTTCCCAGTGTCTGGATATTGTGTTACAAATAGATAAATGGCCAACGATGTGCAATAAGTCCAGTAAACAAAGAGCCTAGATAATGTCGTGAATTAGCTCAACAGTACCTGAGCTGATGATTCTCTGTTTCACCATAACCACCATTCATTAACCAAGATCATTACCCAAACATCTTCCTTGAGCATTTATTTTTTCACTATCAATAGGGAGCTAATTCCTGGAATAGGAACACACTGATATTCTAGGGGACTATGTACATAGGGACTATTTGGTTTATCAATCACACTCAGACCTCCTGCCCCCATCAAACTGACTATTTTTTTTAGGGCCCTACTCCAGGATTTCTTTTCCCCTTTACAAAGACAATGCTGTGAGGCCAGAATTCCAAAAGCAGCGTGGTGTAGCACCCTCTCCTTTGAGAAAATAAGTAGATCACAGTCATCCAAGGGAGAAACTCAAACTCATCATAACTAGTTATAATAATAGACAGTATCTAGTAAATGTCTAACAGGACCAGACACTGTGCTGGTCTCATTATCTCTATTCTTTATATCAACCCTGCAAAAGGTGGTATTATCACTCCCAACTTAAAGATGAGAAAAAAATGGAGCCTCTATTTGGGCAAGCAGATTACCCAGGGTCACACAGCTAGGAGGTGCCATAAAAGGGAGAAAAAACATCAACTCCCAATGACAATGCCTCTGACTCATAAAGAAGGTGAGAGAATTCCAGTGGCTCTGTTCCTAGACACTGCCGACTGGCTCTGTTTTTTGTTTAATACTGTGATTTTAATTTCTTTTTCTTTTCTGTATTTTTTCCTAAAAGCATGCTGTCATTTTGGGGCCAAAAAAGTAAGGGCTGTGTAACTAGAAAAATAAACAAACAAAAAAAAGCTATCACTCCTCCCTAGGGTAATTCATAAGGGCTAAGGTTTCTCCATAAATTCTCCCCAAGTGATCCCGAGTTGCTTGGCATGAGTCTGGGAAAAAGAGTGACAAGCTAGCATGTCATTCCTAAGGCAGCAGAAATTCCCATGATTATATGAGAAACAGACTAGAACAGAGGCACGTTACAAAGTTTACTCTGGCTCCACAGATCATTCTTTTCAGCGTTACCTTTACAGTATTTCATACCCAAGCAGTGGGGATGAAGACAACTTAACTGATGCCCCAAGCCATGTGAGTCGCCTAGACAAAAGTCTACTGTCTACCCTGCTGCTTAACCTGTGTGAGAGCATAAAGGTATCCCCCATTTTTCAAAAGTTCACTTTAAGAGGCTTCACTTCTACAAAAGACCTATACTAGTACCTGTTTTTGCTAATCTAAGGAAATCCAAAGAGGATTTTATGCGGGGGAAAAAGGCAAATAGCAAAAATAGCATCAGCCTCCTTTTTGCAAGCAAGCGGTTTTAGAGGCAGCGCACATCCCCAGCAGCGAGAATGGCACCGCCAAGCTCCTTCCCTGGGAACTACACTCAGCACCAAGCCGCCATAGCTTTGAACTGTGTCTGTGAGCATCTGTGCTTTATCTCTATTTTTTGCATCCACTAGCAAGGTGTGTCCTAAAGTATTTGCTTCTTTCCTTTATGCCATTTTGTCTTATGAAAGGTTTCATAGGAACGTGCCATGTTCAGATAGCAGGGGTGGGGGTGGGTATAGCTCAGTGGTAGAGTTAGGTCCTGGGTTCAATCCCCAGAACCTCCATTAAAATAAATAAATAAATGAATGAACCTAATTACTCCCCCCACAAAAACAAACAAACAAACAAACAAACTAAATCAGCAGGGGAAGTTAGCACATAGAAATAAGTATACTTCCAGCCCTTCTTTTGTGCTGTGACAAAGATGAAAGAGGAAACAAGGTCTAGCTCTTTCCACATGGTCACTGCTACTATATTTTTTTGTCTTTGTATTTGTACTGATCGTCCCTCTCTGCATGGGGTATTCCCCATCTGATCTGCTGAATTAAATTGTTCTCCTCCAAGATTTAGATCAGTACCTGCTGCTCTGAGAGGACCCGCCTACACCCAGATTGCCTCAGGCTGCATGTGCACTTCCCCAGGCTCCCTAGTTCTCTGTGCACAACCCTACCATGGCCATGTCCACTCTGTAATGGCATTGGCTTGTTTTCTGTATAAGACTGTGGGCTCCTTGCAGGATTCACGTCTTGTTTCTCTCTGCCCCTTCAATGCTTAGCACACAATAGAAGCTTAATAATTGTGAAAAGGGGGAAAGAAAAAAGAATGTGGGAACAAAATGCAGTGATACGAATGAGAAGGCTCTAAATATGCTTTTCTCTATCCCCATAGATTGTCCCAAGAAGACACATTCACATGTGTGAGCACACACGTACCATGTCACTAGGCTCAACTCTGGAGCTAACTGTGGGATACAAGATGAATCCCTGTTGGGATGCTAGAATTAAATACTGGCCTTCTATATACCAAATGACATAAGGAAAAATTATTTGCTGGGTAATGCCACTGTCCCAGGACTGTCAGTACCCTGCTCAAAAATATTCAGTGGCATTAGGAAACAGAACACCTCAGCTTGCTGGTAGATCCCTCAGTCTCTGTCACCCCAACCCGATTTCCATCTCCATCCCTCCCTAGTCTATACCATGAATTTGACCTATGCCAGATGGACTATTCCTCCCCCCAACATTCTTTTTTCTTTTCTCTACTGAATATCCCCTGCTGTCCTTTACACTTGCCAAAATAACCATAAATTCAAGGTCCCACTAAGGTCTTCCTAAACATTGCAGCCTGCATTCATCCTTCCCTCTTCTCAACTGACAAGCAGTTATTATAAAAGTCACTTCTGTGTTGCCTATACCCTGTATTGAAGAAATCGGGGCTGTCTACTAGAATTTTCTGCAATAATGGAAATGTATTATAGCTGAACTGTCCAATGTGGGAGCCACCAGCCTTATATGGCAACTGAGCACCTGACGTGTGGCTAGTGCAACTGAGGTACTGGCTTTTTTATTTTATGTTACTATAACTTCTTTAAAGCTAAAATTAAATAACCACATGTTGCTAGTGGTTACTGTATTGGACAACACAGAATAGTTAAGTTTTCACACGCTATGTCTTGTATCCTTGGTGAGCATAAAAACTACTGGGAAAAAATCTGAATAAGATGCTTTTTGTATCATCAGCAAATGCCATGACCACAGTAGTATTCATTAAATGTTATGTTCAATGCATTGCTTGACTACTGGGTCTGCCTTTAATAGTTATATTATCTTAAAGAAGTCCTATCCCCTGCATATACAATTTTAATAAAATGATACAGATGGTATTTGCTTTTTTTTTAATGGCTTAAACTCACTCAGAACGGCACTATATCATTAACCTGGATCCTTTATCACTTTACAGACAAAATGAGATGAAGAGTGATTTGAATTGAGTCTCTGAAAGTTCCATTATTCATTACTATTCTGTCTCTTTTCCTTTTGGGGGGGAACATGTTTTAAATGCTTTTTAAACAGTTTCAGACCTGCTGAGACATAGAATTGCTTCAATTTTCAATATGACCTTCTCTACACAGAAAGACTGTTCCCAGGGATCTGAAACAAGTTCAGCCACCAGATTTTTGCTTTTCTCTCCCCTTGAAGCCCCATCACTTTCTGAAGGCAGGTAGTTCTCTATCATAGATTTTCCCAGAACATTTTTCACTTTATTTCCAGTGAACAACCTGAGGCTTTTTGAAGAAGGCTGAACCTCTACCAGCAGGTCAGGGGAGGTCGCAGGTCTTTGGAATTTGACAATGATATGCCCCTGGCTCTTGCTGTTTTAGCAACAGCCCTTCAGGGATCATTATGCCAATAGGCCAACCATGCAATAAAATTCTGTGTCCGGTAAAGCCAAGAGCAAAGTGATCAAACAGTCTGGCTGCAGATTAGATTCTGACTTATTAATAAGCCTTCAGAAAATAAACCAGAGTGAGTCTCTAACAGCAACAGTTTACAGGAGATGTTTAATGATTTCGGAGCTCGGCCACATCGCATGCCTTCCTTCTGACTCAGTGAGAGCGGGACAAGGGCAGAAGAGATGCTCACGGAGCCAGGGCAATCAGCTGTATCTTTTCCATTCACAGCTAGGTTTCTTTGGAGGGACTGGAAAAACCTTCAATGAAAACTTTTTTTTAAATAATAAAATAAAAGAATTTACCCTGTTCTCGTCAGCCAGACATCAAGAAATAATTATGGGTGTGTATTTTCCTCTGCCTTGTGAAACATATCCAAATTGTAGGATAAGCAAACTTTATAGTATGGTAAAGACGGCAGTAACATTTCATTTGTAAATTTTGTTATATTTAGCAATAAAAGAATCACCATGTGTTTAAGTCACATTTGAATACTTATAAATAGAATTCTCATCTGAAGACATGAACCAGTAACTAAAGAAAGAATCCATGACTCCTTTGCAACAGAGCAAGAACACTGGAGAGGTTTGGTATCTTATTTTCTAAAATAGTATTCATTACAACCCTATTAGCAGGAGAGTGTTAGTATCTTAATTTAGGGACTTTTAAACATGAAGATAGTGATGATGAGGATGATGATAATGACTTTGTAGAAAAACTAATAGTTTATAATATGTATTTTATATACATTCCTTCATTTGAATTAGATATTTTGTCTACATTTTACACTTAGAAAGATTTAAGTACATTTTATAACATCATTTAGATAGTAAATGTTGGAAGTGGAATATGAACCTGGATCATCCCATTCCTGAAGTCCTCTTCTTTAAGCTAAGACTTAACAGTATCCTACCCAGGGATGGTCCTGGCAGTGTAAATGAGAAACTATAGCAAAGGAAAGCAGAATGATCTGTAATGGGTTATAAGTAACCCCAGATTGAGATTGTGCTTTTCAAGAAGATAGAAACCAAACTCCCAACAATGATAGCAGTTAACGTGTATTGAAGGTTTACTCTGTGCCAAGCAGAATGCTGAAAGCTTTTTTATTCTTATATATTATTACATTTTATCCTGACACTTTCCCATGAGATAGAAAACTGGGTAAGAGATTAAGTAACTTCTTCAAAGTCACATAGCTGTAAGTAAAGTATCCAGACTATGAAACCAGTAGATTCCTGAGCTCTCATCTTTTACTGCTACATCACTGACAGTTTAGCCCCAAAGAATTAGTCACCACACCCTATTAATAATCTGTGGACAAACAGGTTCGCAGTAGTAGAAGGACCAGCAACATCAGAAATGCCACTAATAATCAGCAGGGATAGTTTTGTAGGTTTGCCATACAATTTATGATTTTTTTCTTTTTTCTTCTCTTTTAATTTTGGGGGGAGGTAATTAGGTTATTTATTTATCTATTTCTAATGAAGGTACTGGGGACTGAGCCTAGGACCTCGTGCATCCTAAGCACATGCTCTACCACTGAAATACACCCTTCTCACCAGTTTATAATTTCAAATAACACACAATTCATTTTAAACGTGCCTGTAATTTTTAAATGGTATTTTTAAATCTCCCTTTTAATTAATGCCAAAATGTATGTCATTTATGGGGAAAAAACAAAACATCTTAAATCACCGATGAGAAGCCACTGGCATAAATAAAAGCACTGAATTTAGCATAAGAAGTCATGGGATCAAGTACTGCTTCTGCTGCCCAGCAGCACAACCACTCTGGGCAACATAGTGAGTCTTCCTGAGTCTTCCTTTTCTCTGCTCTAAAATAAGTCTACCTCTCAGGATTGCTATGATGTTAAATAATGTAACATATGAGAACGTGTCTGGCACTCAGAAGTTACTCAGTAAAAGTTATTTGATAATAATGACTACCAATTATTGAATGCTTGCTGAAATGCCAGCATAGTGGGCGTTTGGGTGAGTAGAAGCTTCAAGTGTTGCTTTCTGCATACTGCAAATAAGGGTGCTGAGGATCTCTTTGCCTTGCAGTTCATTTGATGAACTATGGAGTCTCCAACTGCAGTGTGCTGCTACGAGCTGTTAGGCAGTGTGCGTGATTTTGGGGCTCTTTAATATTTCTGGGTTTTTGAGGGTTTTTTGGTTTGGGAGGGTAGGAGGTTTTTTGTGTTTTTTGTTGTTATTGTTTGTTTGTTTGCTTGCACTAAATGGCACTACATCCATCTTCCCACCAGTTCCCCAAGGGAGGAAATTTCTGTAATTGCACAACCCCTTTCCATTCAAGGCCACTTCCCTCCCTTCACCATGGCAATGCCCATCACATATGGGCAGCTGTGGCATCATTGGAAAAAAGATGGGTGTCCTGGATACCTCATCTAAGGTCTTAGCTCATCCCAGGGACTTCTGGAGCTTTATGCTGCTATTCCCTGCACACTCCCATTGAGGCTGCTGGCATCCCAAATGCATCCTGGTCCCTACATTTTGATGCAGCAATAGACTTTTGTAAGTCACGTGCGTATTCCCTACAACATTCAATGTCAGCACATCAGAATCCTATCCTACATGAATTCCATTTTCCTATTCTAAAAGCCCTAATCTTTTTATCCCTATGCCTCAATTATCAAGAAAACGTTCAGTCCAGGCTCCCTCAAAAAAAATAGCTCTAAGAAGCCCGATGTTAGAATACGGAAAATTGCAAGCAATAGTGGAAGGCATTTTAGTTCATAAAGACAAAGGAAGAAGGGCTATAAAGCTTTTAAAAGACTTTATCCCTCAAGTTTAGTTATCTGAGTTTTGTTTGTTTAGTGTTTCAATCTCATCTTCACTTATTCATTTATTCAACATGTAGCTCTGGGAACCTACTATGTGCTGAGATCTATACTAGACACCTGCACTTATGATTAGCAGCTGAAAGGCACAGAAACTAATAAAAAGCCACTCGGAGCATAGATGCACAGGGAATGTCAGAATTTTTTTTCTTTCTCTTCAAAGGGAGGCCACTTTCTGTGCATTTTTCATGCTGGTCAAGGTATTCTGAACCTTCCCTGGAGCCAATGCCCTCTCACAACACTCCCATCCTCACTCAGCAAAAGGTTCTCAACCACTGTCAAAGATTTAAGCCCCATCTGACTCTGTAGGTGCCAAAAAAGTAACAATTCAGCACCTTAACAGACATGGTTCAGACATTCAACACCCATATATAAAAATGTATAAAACGGTAAACTATCTTTTATCTGGTATTCTTTCAACAAAAATTGTTATGAAATCTTAATTTTGTTGCCAACAAGATGAAATGAATAGTGAGTGTCCTAGGGATGACCCCAAGACACTGAAATCCTAAGGCCCTGGAACAGAGTCAGGCACTTTGCTTTCAATAAATGCTGGTTGGATGAATACTGTCTGAATCACTGGGAAAGAAAATAAATTATTCCAAGTTGAGTTTTAGAACTAAACTACATTTAAGGTAACTTTTCATTTATCTAGCATCCCAATTGCTGAAAACTTCAACCCTACAGAACACAACTGAGGACCAAAAGTCAGAAATGCTCAGAGATTAAAAGACAGTGGTCATTAAGCTTCGTATTCATAAGCAATTACAAGAAGCCTGCACTTCAAGCCTGTTTACTTCTACTTTGCAAATAATTCTAACAAAACTTGGTTCTCTGAGACCTAAGAACATAGCAAACTTGAAGTATCTAATTTGAAAAGGGAAAGGGGCTGCAACAAGTCAAAGTGCTTATGCCAGGAAGAAATAGAATCACAAAAGCCTAGCAATACAGGAGGAGGAAAAGAAGCTATAAAATGAGAAGAAATTCTAAGGTGCATGGCATTCGTTGAGGAGACAAATCATTGTAGAGCCCTAGGATGTTCTTGGGGGAATTGCTGAATCATAGCTGAATGTAAATATTGACATATTTAGTAGTATCTTTTAAGACTTAAGGAAATTATATATTTTAAATAGATCATATCAAAACAAATATATTTTGGTCCTGATGAGTGTAAAATACCAGCTATTAGGAAAAGTTTAATTATCCAAATGTCTCATTCCCTAAAGATTTGGGAAAGGTGAGGTTATTCTAATATGTATGAGTATGTACGCACACACATCTGCACATATGTATATAAATTACAGGAAGTAGAATTGCTGTTAAGCTAGAAAACCTCATCCCCCCAGTCGGCAGTATAACGGATTAACTTTTTGGTTGTCAGCTTCCAATAACAGCATGATCAAAGTGGTTACCTGGAATCCAAAACCTTGAGTTCATGCTTTATTTTCATCTAGTACAACTGAGATCAGGGAAATTACCTCACTGCTCAGTGACTCAATTTATCTCTTTGTATAATGAGAAAAACAAAAGCTTACCTCACAAGAGTCTGGTGGACTTTGTTCCTGTTTCCAAAACTTGGAAATGCTTAATATAAATCCCAATAAGAGCCTGGTTTGGGGTTATTACTTTTTAAGCAAACACCCCTCAAGGAAAAGATACAAAGGAAGTCAGTCTTTCTTTCCCTAATTTCTTTCCTTGCAATCTTTTCTTTCCAAAGAACACAGCAGAGAAACAAAGAGCCAAATGCTCTGACTCACGGCTTTTTCTAATAGTGTTGTGGTCAATTTGCTCCCGCATAAAAAAGGAGTCGTGAAGCTTTGAACTCTGGGTTTTGGAAGGCCAGGAGTGGAAAAACGTCTTTAGCAGAAAAAAAGGCACATTCCCAATCTGTCCAAATCTGTCCAATGCTTTGTGTTTGTGAGAAAAGTCCACTTGGGCATGCAGCAACCACTGGAGTCCTTTCTGCTGTCAGAACTTTCTGACAAAAGGGGCTGAACTTTGCCTTTTTTTTTTTTTTAACATTTGAACATAGACTATATATTTTTAATATTATTGTAAAAGTTTATTATTTTTTTCAGTTTTTTCATTGAAGTATAGTCAATTACAATGTGTCAATTGCTGGTATACAGCATCATGTTTCAAACATACTTATACATATATATATTTATTTTCATATTCTTTTTCATTATAGGTTACTACAAGATATTGAATATAGTTCCCTGCACTATACAGTGGAAACTTGTATATCTATTTTATATATAGTAGTTAGTATCTGAAAATCTCAAACTTTGCCTTTCAGTGAAATCTTGAATCGAGTTTCTTTTTCAGAGCTTATTCATTCAAGCCTTAAGATGTTGTCTCATTTTGAACTTGCTTTTAGGGCAAATGGGAAAATGGCATATAGCTTTGTGCCTAGAAAAGCTGGCTCCATCCTTCTTTGGGAAGAACAGTTCCATGTGGTTCAGAAAGCTCAAGGCACACTGAGGGTCTTCACTGAGAGATTTCTGATATTGCAGTTGGTTATTATACCCCAAGGTTGATCAGCTGTCTTGCTTTTTGCTTTCTTGGATGCTGCTTTCTTAAAGCTTATCACAATCTAATATATTCATACAACTTTATAGTGTGTGGAGGGCTTTCATGCACATTAATTCATGTGTGAGACCTAGTATGCTGCTGACTTCTCAGTATTTTGTAGTTCTGTTTTGTTTCTTGTTTTAATTCTTAAAAGATTCTTATAATCTGAAAAAGACACATACTAAATTTTCATACTTTTTTAATTGAAGTTTAGTTCATTTACAATGCTGTGTTAGTTTCTGGTATACAGCATAGTGATTCAGATATATAAATATAAATATAAATATAAATATAAATATAAATATAAATATAAATATAAATATAAATATAAAATATTAGTATTCCATTGTTTCTATACACCACAACTTCTTTATCCAGTCATCTGTTGATGGACACTTAGATTGTTTTCATTTCTTGACTATTGTAAATAGTGCTGCAATCAACATTGGGGTGCATGTATCTTTTCAAATTAAAGTTTCTCTGGATATGTGCCCAGGCATGGGATTGCTGAATCATATGGTAACTCTATTTTCAGCTTTTTAAGGGAATCTCCATATTGTTTTCCACAGTGGCTACACCAAATAATGTTCCTACCAACAGTGTAGGAGGGTTCTTTTTTTCACACTATTTAGTACATTTTAAAATATCTAGTGTCATTCTTTGGCTGATAATATTGAGCAGTTGGCTGTTCTTATTTGTCACCCAATTGAAGAATTTATCTCAGTACTAAAATCTCATTACCTAAAGTGCTCTAAGAACATCTCAAAAGTGTCTTTATTCTTTTCTCCTTGAGAGGAAGTTTTCTTAGAAGCACTCTCAGCTCACTGTTACCAAATACACATTTTACCTCCAGGCCATTCTGTCCCTCCTGTTCCAGAAGCTTCTCTTCCTGAGTGTCTTCCTTGACATGTTCTCATGTGCTCCTCATCCTACCCCTCCTGCCTTCTGGGGACCTCACTCTGGACCATGTGCACGGTCTGCCCATTGAAGCTATAGCGTTCTTTCTTAGCACAGATCAGATTGTGACTCATTCCTGTTTAAAGACCTTCAGAGATATTTCATGGCCCTCAAATTGGAGTCCAAACCCCATCACAGGATTTACAAGGTCTTTCCATGGTCTGGACCTGCTCATCTTCCCAGCTCCATTTCTTTCCACACCACCTGCCGTCAACAACCCAACTCTGCACTACAGTTACAGTTTCCTCTTAGAGTACCGTATCTCATATGTTTTAGCTTTCATTCACACTGTTCTGTCTTTTTGCCTGAAACACTCTGCCTTCTCATCACCTCCCAACTCCCTAAGCATTCTCAGAAACCTTCCTTGAAATTCAGAACTGGATTAGGAGGCTCTGCCATACTCTCACACATTGCCGCAGCATCCAACACTCTCACTGTAACTCTTTAATTAACTTTTATCTCTCCTGGTCTGCAAACCCCATTATGGTCTGAATTGAGTCTGTCTTACTAAGCAGTATGTTCCCAGCGCTGAGCCTAAGACCGAGTGCAGTCACTCAATATTTGTTGAATGAAGGAATTAGTGAAGGATACAGAAATCATAATCAAAGAAGCACAGCTATCAGAGCCAAAGCAGCAGATTCAAGGATCAACCAGGGTTCTAGAAAAAGTAAGTGGTCCAAAGTCTGGCCAAACAAGTCAGAAATCAAGAAGTCCTTAACAACCAACAGTGCAAGGTGGAGAGAAAAGGTCTAAGGCAGGCCCTTATCCATACACAAACAAAATTTGATCACCACAACACCCACGCAAGTCTCTCATGCTCATCCTGGGCAAACTTGCCCAGAGCGTGATGGTGTGGTACAGGGACTACCTGCCTCAGGATTCTGCATCCCCAGTAGTCCTGCTGACTCAGAATCTCACGGGTTGGGGCCAGAAATCTGCATTTTTAACCAGCATCGCAGGGGATACTCATGCACCTTAAAGTCCTAGGTTAGAAGTGGGGACAATGACAATAGCAGGTAGTATAGGCAGAACAAGAGCGGGAAGCAAACACATTTCCTGGTGGTGTCTAGTTCAGTATTGTGAGCCCCCAGTTGCTCTACACATGGTTTATGACTTGTAGATAAGGATATCTTTGCCCTGATGCATTCATAATGAACTAACCCACAGCTGGTCCATATTTGGCCCTTAGAAGTTACAACAAAGGTCGTGTGTACAGGGTCGGGGGAGGGTGGTGCTTTCATGGCACTTTAGTCATAACTCCCACTTAACTCCTCACTTGGGCCTCCCTTCTCCTATTTGGGGCATGGCCTTGTATAATCCATCCATGCAACTTGTCTGGACAGATGAATATTTAACCAACATTCAATAAAACAATATTGCCTTGTCCATGACCTGGACAAAGGGCTAATAATAATAATAACAACTATGAAGAATTCATTGTAAGCTATTACTCCTCTGAGGAAAACAAAAATGTCCCCTTTAGTCCCCCTAAGCCTGTGGTTTTTAAAACTCTTTCCAATTTTGCATTATTGTCCAAGAAAAATAATTAGATATGGATGACTGAAAAAAATATCTAGAAAGTTCTATCTCAGGAAAAGAGGTTCACCTCAAACCAACATTTCCTGTTTTGATCTTGTGTTCTAAGGAGTCTCATTTTTTTCTTTGCTTCTACATACAGTTTTGTCATTTATGGTCATGCCTGTAATCTGTCATGCTCACAATGAATCCAGAATAAACACTGATTTTTGTTACTATTCTATTATTTATAGCTTAAGATTACTCTTCACCTTTATCCTGAGACTTTGGTCTATCACGGCCCTTTAATGTCAGTACACAGTACCTTAAGTCCCCTGTAAACCAGAACGTATGTGATGTGGGCAGGAAAAACAATACATTTTGACTTTCCCAAAGTCATTTGAATCAAATGTTTTAAGTGTAATTGAAAACATATTTTTACAAGAAAATAGAGCCAATAAACCAGAAAAGCTGTATGGAAACACCAGCTCCACTTCTCTGGCTTTTAATAAACTGCAGTAGAGGCTCTTAGGAACAGCGAGACACTTAGGTCCCTACATGGAATCATACAAAGAGGACAAGTGCTCATCCACAAGCGTGGTTCATCTCTCACAAGTGCTCTTTACAGAAAGTTCTAGCAGGGAAAGAAGAGGAAATATGTCAGGGCACCATGACTTTGTGTAACCTCCCTAATGTCAGTGTGCAGACCTCATATGCCTTTACATGGGTGGTATGATTTAAGGGTGGAGTGGGTGCCTTTGCCCACTCTGATCCCATGATCTAAAACCATGATTATCTTCCTATAATTATTATTTTAAAAAATATATAACTACAAAGGAAGTATTATCCTGGGCCAGGTCTTTTTCTCAATTGCAGTGACACAACTCCCACTAAATCTGTGGGTTATCATCTTCCTTCTTCTTAGTGTCAAATGTTCCTCTTGGTCTTCCCAGCCATGAAACTGGAAGTCTATGGTGGTGCAGTGGGCCTGGCAATGGGAAGGATTCTGCGCTAAGAGATTAAATCCTTGGCACACACAGAATCATTTTGGCACACTGGCTTCTCCTATAATTTCTCTAGCTATGAATTGGAGCAGATTTATTTACTCAACTTATAAAATGTCACCATTCATTAAAGTAAATCACTTGATATAAAAGAACTAATTATAGAGCTTTTAGTAAAATTAAGTAAAAGCTTTTTACCTTAGGGCCAGGGGCAGAACCAAATTTCTAAATTATAGGTTTCTACTACATGGATGTGTTAAAGTTCCAGGGGACCTGATTTGACCTAAATTTGTTTAATAGCCAATTGTGATGTAATAGGCTTTTACTGTTTGAAGAACAGAGTAGCTATGTATATAAATATCCTTTGCAATGTCTGTGTCTATGGCAATTTTTAAAACAGATCAACTATGCAGTATTGACAAGGGAATGGAGACAGGGGAATGATCATCTAAACTGGTAAAACTCTCTGAAGTTGAACTAGTAATTTCACCCCAAGAATCTATCCTACAGATATACTCACATGTTGTCTTAGAATATAAGAATAATGATGTTCATCAAAGGACACAGTCAACAGAGTAAAAAGGCAACCTAAGGAATGGGGGTAAATATTTGCAAACCACATATCTGATAAGGAGTTAATATCCAGAGAACTTCTACAATTCAACAACAAAAAGTAAACAAACCAATTTAAAAATGGGCAAAGGATTGACCAGACATTTCTGCAAAGAAGATACACAAATGGCCAACACATACATGAAAAAAGATGCTCAACATACATTAAGGAAATGCAAATTAAAACCACAATGAGATGCCATCTCACACTCATTAGCATGGCTACTATTTAAAAAAAAAAACAACAGGAAATAAATATTGGCGAGGATATAGAGAAATTGGAACCCTGTGAATTGTTGGTGAGAATGAAAAATGGCATAACTTCTATGGAAAACAGTATGGCGGTTCCTCAAAAATTAAAAATAGAACTACCATATGACCCAGAAATTCCATCTCTGAGTATATACCCAAAATAATTGGAAACATTGTCTCAAATATATATTTTTACATCCAGGTTTGCTACATAGCAGCACTATTCAGAATAACCAAGGTGAAAACAACCCAAGTGTCCACTGATGGAAGGATAAATGGATAAACAAAATGTAGTATACACATACAATGAAATATTATTCAGCCTTAAAAAGGAGGGAATTCTGATACACGTTACAACACAGATGAAACTTGAGGACATTATGCTAAATGAAACGTCAGTCACAAAAAGATAAATATTGTATGATTCCATTTACATGAGCTACCTAGAGTAGTGAAATTCTTAGAGACAGAAAATAGAATGGGTGGTCACCAGGGGCTGAGGGGAGGAGAGAATGGAGAGTTATTATTTAATGGGTATACAATGACAATTTTGCAGGATGGAAAGAGTTTTGGAGATGGACTGTACAACAATATGAGTGTGCTTAACACTACTAACCAGTACAGGCAAAAATGATTAAGATGGTAAATTTTCTGTTATGTGTATTTTTAAAAAAAGAATCATGCTGTTAATTACAGTAATAGTGAAAAATAGAAAACATGCAAATCCTTCAAATGGGAAGCAGCCATTGGGTAGAATTCCATGCAACCATTGAAAAAAAAAGTTGTATATATAAATGTATTAACTTAGAAGGACATGCAGGATCCATGTTTTGAGTGAAAAAGCAGTTTTCAGGACAACACGCTTATAAAACTGTATTAGTTTGCCAGAGCTGCCTTAAGAAAGTACCACAGACTAGATGACTTAGAACAACAGAAATGTATTCTCTCACACTCTGGAGGCCAGAAGGCTAAGACCAAGATGTCAGAGAAGTTAGTCCCTTCAGAGGGCTGTGAGAGAGACTATGTTTCATGCCTCTCTCCTAGCTTCTGATGGTTTCCTGGCAATTTTTCGTGTTCCTTCACTTCTAGACGATGCATCACTCTAATCCCTGCCTTCATCTTTACATAATATTTTCTGTGTGCATGTTTATCTCTGTGCCCAAATTTCCCCTTTTTATAAAGACACCAGTCATATTGGATTAGGGGTCTACCCTACTCTGGTATGACCTCACTTTAACTAATTACATCTGCAACAAACTTATTTCCAAATAAGGTCACATTCTAAGGCACTGGAGGTTAGGAGTTCAACATATGAATTCTGGGGGGACACAATTCAACCCATAACAATGATCTCATTTTTTTTCATATTATAAAAGCTATACCCATGTACCTATGCATCTGTGTATAAAAGTGGGTGTGTGTGTATATGAATATATAAAGGACTGAATGGTACACATCAAACTGCTAACTGGGGTTATCCTCTGGAAAATGGTGGAGAGTGAGGAGGTTGCGGGGGGCAGTGCTTATACTTTTTATCTCCACACTTTTGAATTGATTGAAAAATGTTCCACAATCATGTATAACTATTGTAAATTTAAGCAAGCAACTTATCAGCTTTTATTGATGTTCATCAGGGTAGATGTTAAGCTGCCTTGGAGAGAAGTGGGAACTACAACAATTAAGTGATTCAAAACTGTTGGAATACTTTTCAGCCATCAAAGTGAAAAACAGTAATATTTTGTATGTTTCCCCCAAAGAGGGATACTAGTCAGTGGCAGAGTGGAAACAGTGCTACACTTGGAGTCCAGACAGCCAGTAGGAGCTCCGTTTCTGGCACTAGCTGGCTGTGTGACCTTAGGTTCTTAACCTCACTGGCATTTGCATTTTCATCTTTAAATGTTTCTGTAAATTCCCTTGGTCTGTGTTTATTCATTTCTGGCTCATACATGCATGGTGTACCTCACAACAAAATGTGACTGAGCCTAAAAATAGCCAACGATCACTTCTCCCAGACAAAGATCTGAACAGAGGCCATTGATCTGAGCTGTGTGCTTGAAGGACAGCATACAGATGAGTCAGTGTATAATCAGGCAGCCTGATTTGTCCACTCTGCCTCTACAGAATGTCTATGCCACCCTTTACTACTGCTATGGGAAGGACAGCTTCCACTGCAAACCCGTATAACAGAGCTGAACCCCACAGACCTAAGTCACTCTTCATTCCTCTATTCAGTCAGGAAATAATTATTAAGTACACATTATGAGTCAGAACTATACCCGGCTCTGGGGATTCATTGATCAGCAAAATAAACAAGGTCCCTATTCAGTTGAATGAGGTCAAGAAAACAAGTAATTACAAGACAATGTGGACAGTGTTTTGGTAAAGGAACTGCAGTGTGCTCAGGGGAGCCCAGTTCTCTAAGTTAGGGGTGCCTTATCTCAGACTTCAAGGTTTTCCAAAGATCTCTTTTCACTGAATCACATCAACTCAGCTTTGAAATCATGAAACAGATCATTTTGCCCACTACTCACTAGCTTTCCAAGAATTCTGCCTTTCAATTGTGTCTATGGCTGCTGGAGAGGGCAAGGCTCAGGCAAGGAGTAACCAAGCCCCCATGATTCAGCTGCTCAAAGTAAAGAAACAATGGCATCTCAGACTGGGAGGCATTCTTTCAACTTCCTCGCTGGTGCCATGTTTTCCCTCAAGGTAGGTAGGAGAATCCACTCTGCCAAGTCCAGATGTAAAGGCATCAGATATTTGATCATAAGACCCAAGAATAATGAGGAATATTTATTCCTCATGAGAGTCAGCCTCCACCATAGCCCACTCCTCTCTGTTACTAACCAGCACATCAAACACAAAGTGTCCCTCTAAAAGTCTTTGGAGTACATTTTCATTAGTTTCCTCAGGCACTGCACATGCCAAGGTCGTAGGGCTCTGGCTTCCCTAAGTCCCCTCAAAATTTTTGTCCCCTATTTCCATAATGTTTCTCTATGTTGACCTGCAGAGCTCAAGCAAATAGACAGTTGTGTCTTTTAAATATGCTAAAAAGAATTCTGATCAGAGCGGTGGTGGTGAAATTTTGTTTTGTCTTTTCACTGCTCTACGCTCTGTAAATGTACCAAATCCCAATGTAAGCTGTCAGTTTTTCCCCTATAATTGACTTCTGAAATCATGAAAACTCTACACTGAAGAAAACAAACTAGGTAAAAAAGGGATGGAGATGGTGAGATTTTTTTTCCCACACAGAAAAGAATATACCTGGATCCCTTATTGAAGCCAGGTTTCTTTAAAAATTTTTTTAATTCTATGATATAGATATTTAACATAATATAGATTTTTTTAACTTCCTTATACATGTAAGAAAAAACAGTTAATTTTTTTCCTAATCCTGCCTCATTCCATAAATTCCTCTAACACAATTTTCTGTATACAATGGACATTTCATCACAATTCATTGATTTGTTGGTTCCAAAATAAAAAGGTCCAGATCTAATTACCACAAACTCATTGAATATGGCAGCAACCTCAGAGCTGAGTCTATCCATGGGGTCTATGTAGAATTCTATCGCACTGAATGAATGTTCTCCCATCATAGAAAGGATAAGGTTATGTAGAATCCAACATGCAACTATGCTGTTGACTGTTTGTTGTTTGTTGTTTGTCTTACCCCATTTGAATGTAAGCTCTAAAAAGCAGAGTCTTTATTTCGTTCCCTACTTGGTGTTGCCCCAAGGCCTGCAGCAGTGCCAGGTAAAATGTAGGCCCTCAACTACTACTATCGAGTGAATGACCGTAACAAGGTTGTTTTCTTCTAATGGCAGCTCTAAGACTGGCTCTTCTGAATCATCTTTGGCTGTCCTTTAATGACATCTTGGCTAGATTCTGTATTTTCCTGGTCACTCTCAGCAATTAGAGACTCAATCCAGTTTAAAACTTCAACCTCAAATCCAGTGCAAATCTTTCCCCTCTCCCTCTGCTCTTCCACCCCTCCTCTAGCTCAGCACCCTGCTGTGGATGCTGGGGATGCCCCAGCTCTGGTTTCAACACCCCTTTTCTCATTTCCCTCTTTTGGAGTCCTAGCTCCTTACATGCTTGGGGTAAGAGGAGGGAGAAGAAATGGACTAGCTTTTGTTTTGTTTTGTTTTACTTAACCTGCTATAGTTGAAGTGCTTTTTCCATTGATTAAAGCATCTTTGCTGGGTAACATTTACCTTCTCTGAAGTACATCTGACTCCCAAGAAACTAACACATCCTCACCATATCCAAAAGTGGACCCAGGAGCTGTCCCATGTCCCCTCATCCTCCTCAGTATTCCCATTTCTCAGATTAGAAATCTAGGGAGCAGGTACCGGGCTTCCCTTCTTGCAGGCATTTTCAACTTCTATAAGAGATTTTTGAAGTCCCTCACCTTTCTGGCCCCAGCCTCTCACTTGGCTTTGAAGAGTACAGAGGACCCACCACCTCCCAATCTCCCTTCCACAGGAAAAGCTGCTCACCATGAACTCACACTCCTCCACAGGCTGATGTTCTCAGTCCCCAACTTTCCCCATCTTCTTGGGGAGAAGTTCTTTCTCACTTTCTCAGATTGGGGAGGGGGTTGAGGTGGGGGGAAGAAGAAGAAATGTTAAGTATGGTTGCCACAGAGCTGGTACTTCTGGGATCTCTTAGTAAGGCCATATTGAGGTGTGAGGAGAAACTGGTGAATCTTTTTAGATTAACCACCTTTGGGTTTTCAACTGGGACCCAACACATCAATTTCAGTACAACAAGAGAAGTCCCATCAACATCCTGTTATTTATGCTACAAAAAAGATTGTCTTTTTTATTTACAACTCTCTCTGGTCTTAGTATATGCCTTGTTCTATACGTACTTATAGAGACACTAAATAGATACTTCTTAAATTCTTGATACAGAATTAGGTACTTAAGATGTTGACCAGAAATTCTAGACATCAGCCTGAAAGCTGCTGAAAGAAGATTGTGGGTATCAAGTTATGAATCCTGATGGATCATGGAGACTTCAGACCCATGCAGGAATTTCTAAACCCTACTCTGTACCTTCACAGGGTTCAGGGCTGGAATTCTCCAAATGCTCCAATCATCAGAAAATCTCCCAAATGAAGGACAAGAAAAATATTTTTTAAATTAAACACACGCTCAGGGAGAAATTAAAAACAGAAGCACTTGATGATGAGACTGTTTTTTTTAGGGGGGAAAGGTGGTAATTAGGTTTATTTGTTTATTTTTAATGGCAGTACTGGCAATTGAACTCAGGACCTCATGCATGCTAAGCATGCACTCTACCACTTAAGCTATACCCTCTCTCCCCACCCTGCCCCTAGACTGTCTTTTATCTCTGTTTGTGGCAAGCATCTTGGGCTTCAAAATGTCTCATTGGCTCCTGAAACCTAATGTCACCAGAGTCTCAAAATGGAAACATTCTGCCACAAATCACAGATACTTAAGGATCCTCCCCCCTTGAGATTCAGTTCACATTGTGGGCCTTGCCACTGGGTTTTCTCTCTGCCACAACTCAGATAAAGTGGAGCAGTCCATGTGGTTTTGCTTTTATATTCACAGTTTCAACAGTTTTGGATCCTCAATGAACACATTAGATGCATCCCTCTGTAATATACGCATTCAGGGAACAAAAATTCAGATTAGTGTGGTAAGTTATTGGGAAGGGTGGATTAATTAAATTTCCAGCTTTCCATTGAGACTTTTTTCACATCCTTATATAACCCAATTTCCCTCTCTATACTTTGCTTGCTCTTTCAGTAATAAGGGACATCTATATTTCTCAAACAAATGCTATGATAATTTAACTGAAACATAGATGTAAAACAAAACTTTGAGTTTATGGAAGAAATACCCTTTCTTCCAGCAAAAGTTCTGTAATTAACCACACATCCCTTGGCAAGTCTTAACCTCTAGTCTTCATTTTTCTCATCTGTCAGTTTAAGGTCAGGCTAATAAATTGTCCACTTACTGTCTGCTCTGTACCAGGTTCCATGGAGAGCATTTACCATGTTACTATTTTACTTTGTATTCACAATAACTCAACATGAAAGGAATCATAATCTGCATTTGGTAGATGAAGACACAGATTTGGTAGGTTCAGTAAATTGCACAGCATGTGACCTGACCAGTCAATGATAGAACATGAATCTAAACCCTCATTTATTTAGTTCCAAAGCCCTCGCTCTAACTGCTGCAATATGCTGTCACCTAAATGAGCTCTGAGTGCCCTAAACTATTCCTTTAGGCTCTATGCTCTAAGCCATGGCATTATTTCACTTCATTGCAAGAGGTATTATTGGTAAATTACTATTGCTGGTTTTATCTATAACAAAAAAGAGTATGCCCGCATACTTTGTAACTACTTTTGTATTCTGCATAGTGAAGAAAAAAAGAAGTATCAGAAAGCTTCATCTTCTTTAACTTTTTCTTCCAAAATTATTCTACCTAAACGAATGGTTTTTTGAATCATTTTAAAGATTCCCTTAAATAGAGATGCTGCAACCTCCCTCAGAAGGTCATCTGTTGTTGACCATAGGGAGCAAGTTTTCCTCTGTCTGAGGAAACTTTAAATTATAATAATAATTTATTGTCAGTACTTTAGTGTGAATTTGATCATTGTTTCTTATCCCTTTCTTCTGGTGGGAAATAACAGGACAGGAAGTGCTTCAGGGGAGATACCAAAATATTATATTGAGACACCACAAGGAATGTTAATTCCTTCTTGCAATCAGTGTTTCAGAGGGTGTCTATACAGAGTAAAAACAGAAGGAACGAAATGTCTATAGATGGACAGATGAAGAGTACAAGTCTTACATAAAAGAAAAGTGTTCATCATCTACTCTTCATTTAAATAACCAACTTTCAGTGTCATCTGTGCCTAGGCTTTTTGGACATGGAGAAATAAGTCTTAAGGAAGAGGATGGAGAGGAAGGAAAAGTAGCTCCAACTGATAGTTAACTGGCTTTATCAAGAGTTATCTAACATGCTTAATAAGAATTTTCTTCTCCATATGTACTGGCCCAGAAAATGGCAAATGCCTTGTCCATCAGTCTTTGAAGAACTGAATCATGATTTACCTATCAGCTAAACACTCAGCGAAAGAAATAAACATTTGAAAAGATAATACAGCAAATTTTTAAAAAACAGAAGTGAATGAGAATTTGTAGGCCTCTTTCACTTTTTTCACTTTGGCAAAGCTATTATAAATAGAATTTTTTAGACTGTCTGGCTAAGACAAAACAAATGTTTCCTGTCAGCAAGGAAAAAGAAATTCCTGCCTAAAATTGTGTTATCTGGTTTTCAGTCCACTTAATTAAGAAAGCTGCTAAATGTCATGCTACATGTCATCAAATGCCCTTTTTAAAACTGATTTCAATTTTTCATGAGTTCCTTCCAGTTTTTGTGTTCTCATTATTTAGTCTTTTAGGGTTGTTGTTTTTTTTTTTAAGTAGAAGCATTATTTCTAAAAGTCAAAGATACACTATTCTTGCTGTAACTACTTTTTGCACTTCAGAGTTAAAAATATACCAGAATATAGAAATACATTGAAGATCAAGTCATCTTCTAAAATATAATACAATCTCACACATATCATTAAATCTTATTTTTAAAGAGAAAAAATGAGATACAAAAACTACTGAAGCTGAATTGAGCTATGTTAGGTCTGAACTTCTGAATTTTCACATTAAAAAAATCTGAGACTCAGAACTTGAATGAGATAAATGTCGCAAGGTTCATGGTGGAAAACTGAGATGAGCTGGCTTCACTACCACACTGTTTAAAAAATATTTATTAAGCAGCAACTGTGTGCCAGGCATAGTGTTAGGTTTTGATGATACAAAAGTGAAAAAGACAGGAATGTCCAGTCTGAAGAACCTTATAATCCAATGGGAGAGTGAAATAAATAAATCGATAAATTAATTTTTGTGTAGCAAATAACTGGTATTAGCAATAATTACCAGAGGGGAAAAATAAACAAATATTTTTAAGTCATAAGCATTATAGGAAATTTCTGAACCAAAGAAGAATTTGAGTAATAATGGTCATATCTCTTGTTGCACCTCAGGTATGACTACCTGAAATACTGAATGGGATTACACACTTATGATCCTGTCACTCATGGATAGTCAGCCTAATGTTAAATTTAGTCATCTTGTTGTCCTGTGGCAATGGGTAAACCCACTTGGAATCAGCTTTTAAAGATAAAAGTAGGGGACTGTTAAGTCTATCAGTGAAGACACCTTCTTTTCACTGCGTTTGGGATGCTAGATTATTTGCCTTCTTTCTTTCTCCAGTTGTGACATATCCAGTCTCTCTTGATGTGTATGTGGGGGGGGGGGGGGGGAGGTGGCTGGGTGTGGGTGTGTAAGAGTCTGTGTCTGTGTGACTGATGGGGGGGCAGTGGCTTAAAAAGTGTAATTACTTTCTACCAATTCTCTATAAATGTGCAACCAAAATCCTTGAAGGAAAAAAAAAAAACTTAAAGAATATGGAGCATGAACTAGGGGGAAGGAAGATGAATTCAAAAGAAAATGAGTAAAATTATTTTTTAAGTATGAAAACAAAAGTAATAATTAAGATGTATGTGATATCAAAGCCTTCTTTGAGAGTATTGTCAAAAAGATAATTCTTCAGATGCCTTACAGTTCAGAAACATTTTAAAATTTCTTTGATGGGAAGATATTCTAAAGTAGAAAAGTTAGAGCTCTTGATTATGTATACCAAATTTTGAGAGGAGTAAGTATTCGATTATTTAGACCATCTCTGTCAAACCTGCTAAAAAAGAAAAAAGCAGGACTTTGGGAACTTTGGTTATTCAAGTGATCATCGTCTACAAAACACACTAACTGAATTATACAGTTATCTAGCCTGAGGGCTTTTACGAGAAAAGACACAAGTTATCTGGAACTGTTGAAACCTGAAGGGCTCCACAGAGGCAATCACGAAACTAATCCATAGGCAGTCTCCACAGCTCAGAACAGGAAAAGTTAGTGAAACTTCCACATTTCCAGAAAAGCTATTGAAAAGAGAGGTAAAAAACCTATTCTCTATTTCAACGTCAACTTTCTTATATGTAGATAACATTATTTCTTCTTTTATGTAAAAAATAACTACTACTTTGATTCATAGGGTTTTGGTGCTTCCATTAGATGTGTATTGGAACTACTCTTTCCTACCTTCCGTGTTTTCTTAACTTCTCTTATATTTTCCATCTCTTTTTCTCTTTGGACTATATTCTGCATGCTTTCCTTATGTCTTCAGTTTATCCAGGTTTTGTTCAACCCTTATCTTGAATTTTTATTTTAGTAACGTATTTCATTTCTGTAATTTATGTTTCGTTCTTTTTTTTAACCTCCCCTTTTTCAGTATGCCCTCTTTTTTCTTATAAATTTATTCATTCTGCGGTCACTGATCATTCTTAATATACTTATTTTTGAGTCTCCTTTTGACAATTACACCAATAGTTAATTTATCTGGTAGAATTCTTCCATTAGTTCCATCAGTTAACTCTCTCTTAGGCAGTGAGTTTTGGCTTGTGCTTTGTAATACTGGCCTATGAGCTCGTCTTTATGCATAGAGAACTGCCTCCCACCTCTATACTGATTATACCCTGAAGTGTGGAGATTCCTTTTTGAGTAGTTTTGCATTTTCCTCTGCTGGAGCTCTATGAGTTTCACATTCTAGACCAGCTTCCTTAGACTCTGAGGGTTTGTTTCTATACTACTTGGGATATTCAAACTCATATCCCACAAGGAGCCTAGATATGGACTTTCAGTTTTCACAAGTTTTTCACCTGTGGCCAGGTAAATGATCTATTTCCAGGCCACATCCCCATACTATATCCCAAGCCTGTCTCTACACCAGAGTTTCCTGCCCCCCTTTATGAATTGGACAGGCTATTCTCAGATACATTTCCCCACTGTACAAAGTACTTTTGACATTAGCTTCTAAAGCATGTACTCATGCTAACAGCCTTGGCCTGACTGGCATCAATCACCACTCATTACAATGACTTAAGTTCCATCTATTTCCTGCTATTTAAGAGATTTCCCTTTCTGGCTTTTGAACTCAGCTTTGCAGCTAATATTTTAAAATTTATATTATAGCTGGCATTACTATGTGTATTACATTAAAAGATATGCTTCCCACATCTGCTTAGTCAGCCAACCATCCCAGAAATCAATTTTGTAGCTGAAAGAAATAAATTTGGGGGTTGTTGTAGCTAGATAGTTTATTGAGGTAGTGCGTGACAAGTAAGAAACAGATTCACTTCTTTGACTTACCAAACTTTCACTTCTTCCATTTTTGGCAGACTTTTTTTTTTTAACATTTAAGAATCCTTTGTAGTGAAAAATGACACAAGGCCATAAGTCCATTAAAATTATTACATTTGGTTAGTGAATGGACAACAGACAGTTTACATAGTTTAGTATCATTTACTTTGGCACCAAAATTGAGGGAGAAGGGCTTAGTTGCCTTCTTTGATTAAAAGTGCTTGAATTTCTAGGGAAAAAGAAGCTGACTGAATTTTTCAGGTTCAGATATTAGAGATACTCTCCTTCCCTTCAAGATCCATTATGAGACCACCACCACCTATGAATTTGTCTAAATCATTTTATATCTCTTTATAACAGTTTTTAAAATAGTTTTTTGGCTTTGGTATAAGTAACACGAGCTTATTATTCACTGCATTAAACAGTTTCCCTGTTACTAGTCCTTAACACCTATACGAAAGTAAATTTTAAACAACAGTATCTGGGGGAAAATTTTTTTGTTTTCTATTATTATTTTATTCTCCTGCCTTTGTTTTACTCTGACTCTGAGACAATTGTTAGTTTTCAGGTATTTCTTTTAAAATCTCATTTTATGTACCACATTTAAAGAAGCAGCAGAGCGTGGGTTTTAGGACTCCCAATTCTAGAGTCAGATTCCCCAAGTTTGAATCCATCCTCCAGCACTTACTACCAAGTGTGCGACTGTGGGCAAGCTTTTTAACCTCTGTGCACTTCAGTTTCCACATATGGACAATAGGGATGATGATGATGATGATGATGATGGTGATAGTGCCTACCACATAGGCACTACTGGTACTTGAATATACTGGGAATCTGCCGCTTATTGAATGAATGCAGAGGGTTACTGAATAATATAATTGCTGTGTAAAGTACATGAATTAATATATATAAAGCACTTAGAACAGCCCTCAATATTGTTAGTTACTATTATTATATTTTAAATTTACATTAAATATCTCTAAGAAACTGTTCCTAACCATAACCTAGCCTAATGATTTCATGATTTTATGGAAAAATCTCAAGGCACATTATGTTGAAGCTTCCAGAAAAAAGCAATCCTTCACTATATCTTTTCATGATCGTTTGCTTTTTTTTCATGAATGGGTGCCTTAAAGGTAATGAATCTAAATAACCCTTCCTTTTTTTCAATCAAAACCCCTTGTTGAGACTGTTTACAGGAAATCCCTTGCAGGGAGTTGAGGCAAAAGAAGAACACTTAGGCTTTGTGGCAAGAGGGGGGCCCTCACGCCCCCCTGCTGCTCCTGGGAGCCAAGATAAACATGCTTGGCAAGGAGTGACTTGCTCACCCCACCCTGTCAACTCGGAGGTGAAGGTTTCCGACTGTGGTGTTGCTACTCCACCCAACTTCTGTTCCATTTTTTATATACCTTTGTGATAACATGTATTGTATCCATTAAAAAAAACTCTTGAAGGTGTGGCTGACGAGAGGAAAGCAATATCCTGCCACTGCCTCAGACTCGAAAGGCCCTCCAGCCCCAGTTCGTGGCCCACCCTCTCTCTGCCAGCTTGTACAGCCCAGGCTCTGCATTTTGTTCAGTAAAAGCAACAACATCCACATACCTCAGCACCTGGGAAAATGCCATCAATTGTTCCTAGTCGTGTGTGCTCTGGCAAACACCCAGCTCACAGAGAGACTATTAGCACACCTTGCCTCCCTCAACAAATGTGTTACTGAAACTCTGCATAAAAATCAAATATTTGTCAGAAACAGATTCACAGACATAGAGAACAAACTTATGGTTACCATGGGGTAAAGGGGATTGAGAAAGGATAAACTGGGAATTCAAAATTTGTACCTCTTGGGGAGTGATGGAAATGTCAGCTGTCTTGATTGTGGTGGTGGTTTCTTGGGTATATACACCTATCAAAATTCATCAAATTGTACATCTGAAATATGTGTAGTTTACTGTACAGGAATCATACCACAATAAAGGTGTTAAAAATTAAAATTGAAAAAATTTTAAAATTAAAAATAAAATTAATAAAATCAAATGTTTACAAGTGAAATCACTTTTTAAAGGCTCTGGGAATTTGCCGCTTGTCGAATAATGCAGAGGGTTATTTACTGAATGATGGAAATCCTTTGTAAATTAATAATGACCCTTTATCTGTTTTCACGTTTAGAATTTTGGAGTCTGGTTTTCCTTAAAGCAAAAGACACCTGAATCATAAGTTTCTCCACTATAAGTGTCATTTAATCTCGGAGAGCTCAGTTTTCCTTAGGGGCACCAGACTCAAAGATCTCTGCAGTCCTTCCCAGCTTGAAATCCACTTTCTTACTGAGGCAGTCTAGGAACAACTAGAGAAATGTCTTTTTGTTTGGTTATTCTCTTGGACTTTATCACACCATTCATCATCCGAGGAAGTGTGCTTCCGCTATCTGTTTCTCGAACAGTTCCATGTGATGCTTCATGATGCCATAGAGAACGGTGGGCGTAGTAAACTGATGTTTTGCAGCTCCTCAGAGATCTCTTTCAATTGCCACCTATCTGGCATTATTTTTAGCCCAGAGAAAAATTATCATAAGAGATCAGAGGTGCTTCTATCAACTTCACAGGTTAAGACCTTCTTTCTGGATGCTCCCTGGAGCATAAGACACTATCTACAATATTTCATTATTTGTTATGCGCACTAGTGAGGCACAAAGGGAAAATCATGTTAATTCAACTTCATATTCTGGAAAAGAATACTACAAGTTAATTAGGTTACTCACCCAAGTCACACAGTTGGTAACTAATGAAGCAAAAGATGCTTGATTTTGTGACACAATTACTAGGCTACACTGCTGGAAGTTGAAATGTCTGACATCAGAAGTATTTTAGTTAAAAGCCTCCCATATCATCCCCTCTGAACATCACACTCTTCATCTAGGGATCTGCATTCACCAACTCATCCTTGGAATAATCTCAAGAACAAAAGGCAACTGAAATTGAACTGAAATATTTATGAGCTATTGCTGGTGTACCTCAGATCATCCAAGCCACAAGCCTCCAAACACAGAGATTAAAAAGGTGTGTGATTCATGTCAGTGCTATTTCATCTCATTTCATGGCATAAATAAGTATGATAATCAATAGGGAATGGCTTGGCAAACTTCAAGAACTGATAACTGTATTTGGCATTATTGCTGGTTGTAGAAATAATAGCACTGTAAACTGTCATACATTTAAAAGATTATTAGGAGATATTATGAAATACTTTATGCCAGTAAATATGACAATTTATATGAAATTATTACCAAACTGACACACAAAAAAATAAAAACCTGAAAGGTCCAATATTATGAAAGAAATTGAACCTATTTTTATAAATCTTCCCACAAAGAAGACTCTACTTTCCGGATAGTTTCACCAGTGAATTATTTCAGAATTAAAAGAATAAATAACAGTAATCTAACACAAATCCTTCCAGAGAATAGAAAAAAGAGATGAGAGACCTTCTCCTACTTATTATCAGCCCAGTAGAATCCTACAAGGACACTATAAGAAAAGAAAAACAGCAGATTCATAGATGCAAAAATAAAAAACAACCTTAGTATGATCAAATGGGCTTTTTTTCAGGAATGCAAGGATGGTTTATGAGTCAAAATTATTTAATGTAATTCACTACATTTATAGGAAAAAAGAGAAAATCATGTAATAAGTTCAATAGTTTCTGAAAAAGCATTCGATAAAGTTCAACACCTATTTATGAGAGAAGAACCTAGCAAACCAAGGGAACTTTTTTAATCTGACAGTGTACTCAACAAAAATTCTGTAGTAAACATTATCCTTACTTGTGACTTCTGGAACAAGGCAAGGATGCCCACTACCACCATTTTTATTCAAAATACACTCAACGTCACAGTCAGTGTAGTAAGACAAGAAACAGAAATAAAAGTTATAAGAATAGGAAAGGAAAAATGTAATTTTCATTATTCATAATTAGAATTACTAAATGCATATATCAAGCCCCTTGGATACAAGGTCCAATATTTAAAAAGCTATTAACTTTTATATACAAACATTAAACAAATAGAAAATAAAACTATAAAACATATTATTTACAATAACATTTAAAACATTAGCTTAGCAGGTATGTGTGAAGGAAATTAGGGTATAAACATCAAGAAATTACTGTTTTATGAGTAATATAATATGATGGGAAAACCGCTAAAAAATAGACCCCAAATCCATGTAAATAAAACTAAATTTTGATAATAATTTTTAAAACCAATCCCCAAGTCTTTTTCTTCCTCGTTCTTTCTTTTGTTAGCCGATACATTTCTTAAAAGCAAGATATCAAAGGTATTTGAATATTTATCAGTGATTCTGTGATAACATCAGAAAACAGAAATGGACTCTAGGAAAGTATTCTTTAAAGACACTGGTTTTAAATTGGGTTTTATATCTTAGAGAAAGAGTACCAAAAGGAATAAATTCATATATGATGGTCAGAGGTCTTTCTTGGTCTCTTAAAAGCATGTAATCAGATAGATTCCTAATGCAGAATATCTTGTAGTATATCACGTGAAATTATACAAAGTGTCTAGAGAAGCAATTTTGAATAGAGAACTTCTGAATACCATCTCAAGCAAGGTCTAGAGAACTCAATATTATGTGACTTTATGATGAATTTGCTAGACAGCATGGCCAACTACTAGTCTTCCATTGTACTTTTCCATACAGTTCCTCAATCAGAACAGCTCTAGCTGTCTATGGGAAGGCTCTGCAAGACAAAGAACTAAGATTTGGCCATCTGCACACAGACCACAAATGAATTACTCAGGGTGTACTGGCAGAGGGACTTGAACTTAAGGACATGGGACAATCTGCACAGGTTGCCAGTGGTTTGTGAGAGTTGTGAGAAAAGAAAAGGGGAATTAAAAAAAATTTATTGGCATAATTTACATTGGACAACATGAGCACATTCCAGTCAATCTACTTCATAGACATGATCTCATTGGTCTCCCCAACATCCTTATGAGGAAATGAGGGGGATGACTGTGACTCCACCCTTTAGGCCAAAAGCCCCGTCCTTCACTCCCACTGTGGCTAGGAGTGGGTGGAACACATTTATCCAGAGGAACAAATGACCACCTTCCTTGCTTCCCCTCAGCATGTGAGTGAACAAGTTTGACTTTCCCTGCTTAAGGCCATACAATTCCCAAAACAACTTGTCTGAAATGTTGGGGACTGAGTCACTGGCCAATGATAATTCTCAAACAACTGCTGGTTTGTTTCTCAACCATTGTTTAGCATTCTGACTTGGACTTGATACACCATGTAACGTAAGTGCCTGTGATGAAATCTTCCTTGTTGGCCTAGAGGAGAGTTTTAAGAAAGGGAAGACAATGGTGAATATGGAAGAGGAGTCATTTTGTACTTTTGCACTAGAAGGAGACGTTGTTAGCACCATGTTCAACTAGAAGATAAAATTTGAGACCAGGTAAAGTCAGCACATTGGGCATCCTGAAATTTTCTCAGATAGTAAACTAGATATCCATTTTTCTGTTGTTTTTTTCCTGCAACTAGATTGCCTCTCAAGATTTATTCTACTTCTCCCTTGTGTGTAACTAAAAATAATCTGTAGCAGAATTGTTCAAATTCTCCATTGAAACAGTTATTAGTGTTTATAATTTTGAGGGGAGCTCATTGGGAAAGAGAACACTATAATGACAAAAATCCATCAGATAGTATTTTTCACATTAGGAAATAGAGGATAATTTATTTTAAAACCACTCTTTCGGACTCATGTTTGAGTATCCTATAAAGATATTTTTAGATTTTTCTTTCTCCCGCTACAAATAAGACTGTCCCAAATACTGAGGGATGAAAAGCACAGAAGATTATTCTCTGTATAAATGTTGACACACGAACTCACTCTACGCACATATGGGTATCTCTTACGGATATAGAACTCAGCAACTTCTAGCAGTCATCTGAGATGAGCACCATATGTGACATAATAACCCATTATTTCACTAAAGCTTTCAGAGCTTAAGAAAATAGCCTGAGGAGTAAGACTGCTTCTTTCTGAGCCAAGGTTGCAATCTTCTAAGTCCAAGACGTGCTTGAAAACAGTCATTAGGTAATTGTAAAAGCCAAGGGAGATCAGTTTAAGAATATGAAATCATATTACTACCAACTGCCCTTTTCTGTACTCAATCCAGACAGAAGCTGGACACATGGGATGTGACATTTGTATAATAACAAAGAAAAGGAGAAAAAGAGAGCAATCTTCCCATCTATATTCTCTTTGTAGAATTTTATTACTAGCTGCTTCCTATAATCCCCAGAAAATGGGAAAATTATATTTGTTCAATACGTTATGGAAAGTCTTCTTCTGTCTTTCTATGACGTAGTTTCAGGTCATTATTAGGCAATTGCATTTCATGTATCATTAGAAGCCTATTAGTTTATTGAAATCAACAAGATAAAAGGCTGTTCTTGATATCAAATAAAGAGCTTTGAAATGGAAGTCAGAATACTTCACTCCCCCTAACTTGGTGCATGATCATGAGACTTGAGATAAAGTATCTCTACAGGTCTTTCCAGAATTACTCTACTCTTTTTGCAAATTGCTTAATATTTGTAGAAAAGCTTCTATCTGTTTCTGGCATGGCAATGATGGAGGCAGAACCTCTACCTGAGATAGTAAGAAAAATAGGCCAACACATTTACAAGAAGAATTACTGGGCTAAAAGATGCACAAATATGGACTGGGGTGTATTTTTAATACCCAGAGAAATTTCCTTCCGAGTTACTTCATTAGCAACTGTTTCATTACCTATCCCTGGCTAAGATTTTCCAGTAATTCTAGGTCAGCAACTGTACACTCTATTTTCTAAGAAAAATCTCTTGTATTTTCCAACTGCAAAGTTTTTACACCAATGGCCTTGTTCCTTAAGGGTCTAAAGGAGACTGAAAGATTAGAATGGAAAAAAAAAATTTACATAGGAAGAAGTTCTGGCTGGGGAGGATATCTAGTCTAGAAACAAAATATGTGGCTGGCTTAATAAAAGTTACCAAGAATATAAAAGACCAGCTGCTCTATATTTTCTCAGAGACTAGAACCTAAGGAAACCACCTTCAATTACAGTAGAAAGTGGCCCTTTGGGTTGGAACTAAAGAAGAATTTCCTAGTTGGGGCTCTGAAACAAGTCACTAAGGGAGATTGCCACACCTCTCAAGAATATCTTGACATCGGGACAGATATTAGCCCATGTGTATTAAGGGCTTCTATATTAAGGCTCTGTACTAAGCACAATATATTCATTATCTCCTTTCACAACAGCCCTATGACAGAAATGTTATTGTTATTCTCATTTTATTGAGAAGACTGCCATTTGTTCAGTACCTAACAAGCAGAAGAGCTGGGATCTGAACTCCAGAGTAAGCTCTCTTCACCATTAGGATTGATGAAATGGCTATGCAACAAGAAAAGCAAGCTATCGGATTTGATTTTCACGTGTGGGAAAACCCTTTATACAGAGAAATATAATCTGACATTCCCCATCTCCACCAAGTCTTGAAATCATTAGAAAAGGCTTAAGTGGCTGAGAGTTGTGTAAAGACCACAGAACATGTAAGAATTTATCAGCTATGTGACCTCAGGCATGTCCCTTAACCTCTGATGCTCAGTTTCCTCTTCCACCTATTCAAACACTATTACATCAGAAATTCAATGGTGAATAAAATCTGGAAAATGAGAAAAATAATAACGACCTCCCGCATTGCCCTGGGTACCACTCAGTCAGCACCCATTCCCATCCCACTCTCCCTTCTGCACCAGAGACTCAAGTTACAGAAGGAAGAAATTTCTGACATTAAGTTTTGTGAAACATGCTTCTAAGTGCAGAAGGGAAGACTAGAGAATTGATATCTTCTGAATGAAAGATGAGTGTTTCAGAAAAAGTCCAGACAAAAAAAGCACCAACTTTTTTGTTATTCACTTTCTCTTGTGTACTTTAATAGAATTTTTTCATACCTCTATTTACAATTTTTATCATATTTTAATTATTGTTTCACGTGTCTTTTTCCCCTGTGAGATTCTGGATTCTAGAAGACAAAGTCTATCATTTTCTTCTTCCCTTATCTACCAAAGTCATAACAAGCCCTGAGCCTAGCAGATTGTAGGCACTCATTAGACATTTGTTGAATGAATGAATGTTCCTGGCTGGAAAAAGGAGAATAAAATCACAGGAGAGAAAAATATAAATTGAACCTTATTTCACATACTGAGATTGATAGATCATTCATTGAAAACAGAAATTCTTTTTTGCTTTATATAGATGTGGGAAGAGCTATAACTAGGCACAATATGTAAGCATCTTTCACAATTGTTTAAAACCTCCAGGACTCCCTCCTCAGCAGCTCTTAAGAGACAGGACAAATTCTGGTTTGTGAAAGGGAGTGGGTGGTCCTGCTGGGATGCAGGTGGAGAGGACCACATGATTTCTTACAGCCTGAGCTTCAGTGATTCAGTGATTCCAAATGAACGCTCAGGGATCCTTCCAAAAAAATGATTCTTTCCAGTTACCCTGACTTCCTTGAACAAGCTCACTGAAAAGGAAGAGTCCAAATATTTAATCCAATATTGTCATGTTGCAAACATTCTGTTTTTACATCAATGGATTCTTTCAGCCAAGCAGAAGTGCTGTGAATGTTGACTTGGAACCACTGTGACTTTGCCTCCATATGATCAGAACAATAAGCTGAAAAATCAAACATTCTGTGAAAACAGGTTTGGGGGCCAAGATCTGAAGTGAGCTATTTTTTTAGGTGGATTGACTAAGTAAACTATTTGGAATAGTCAAACAGGTTCAGCTCCTGGGACGTACCGCGTGGTCATCAGGTCTGAAATCTCAGAGTGTCCTGCATTCACTCAGGCTTTCAGTATCAGGTGATGTGAGCCAAACATGCCATGGAGACCATACTCAGAGCATGAATTTATAAGAGCTGTCTTTTCAAGTTTGTGTATTGAGCACCTCCTGGGTGAATACAACTATACTAGATATCTTCTATTTATTCTCTATAATGCTAAAAACAATCCTGGAAGGCAGCAGTCATTATTTCCATTGTATATCTGTAGAACTGGGGCTTCAGAGAGGTTATATAAACTGCCCAACACTGTCCAGCTACTAAATTAGAGTCAAGATTGAGATTCAGATGTATCTCTGCTAGCCTTCCTAAGTAGTAGGGTGGCACACTGTTGGATCATTTACAAGCATCTCAGCCTGAAAGCTGGAAAACATAGACCAGTAGACAGAAAGCATTATTGAACGAGTAGTTGTTATTTTTTAACGAGAGTTTGTCTTTTGCTTTAAGCCAGTTGTTCATCTTTTTCCCACTGAAATGGAGAGTTGTCAGATATCAACAATCCATTTCCCACTGCTATCTGTGAATTGTCTGTATTATTTTAATGATAGAATCATTTCTTAAGGTAGAGTAGTGTATTTTCTTCATAATGTCTGAATTTGGCACCTTGTAGAATAATTTTCTGAACGGGAATTGTGCTTCCATTACCTAATTGCAAAATGTTGCCAAAATTTAAAAAGGTTCTGGGAAGGGGAGGCAGTGCAAGAATTCAAGTGGACCTCAAGGTCTTGCTCTTAAAAGAAATGGAAATATTTTTGGACTGGATTGTCATCCTATTTGTTGGTGTAACTACAACTGGAAAGGGAGAATAAAAGGCAGTACTTTTCTCCCCACTTTCTCTGGTAATACCTACAACTGAATTATGCTTTCCTAAAGAAAATATTTCTGAGTATTTTGCAAATTTTACCATCTTCAAATATACTAGTTTAATGCCTCACTCTAAGGAATAAATAAATTTATTCTTATGTAATAAGAACTCTAAGAAAAAATGATGTCAATCAACTACATTGTAAGCTCAAGCAGTAAGAAGACAAATGCAAGTAATGCAAGATACAGCGTTAAAAGTTGGAGAGGATGCTGCGTAATTAACACTGTCTCACTATCATCAAAGGTGGTGAGAAGGAGCAGGAATTTGTATACCCATGGTGTGCCCAAAATATGAATACTTTTCAAATGCTACAAATTTCAATCTTTTATTTTGAATTATATTTTACATACATAATCTCAAAATGATATTAACTTAGTTATATTCTACTAGATAAGAAAATTAGGATAGTATTTCCATCCTTGTTAATCTTTCTCAGTTTCCTCATGAACTTAAAAATCTGTCAAATAAAAGATGTCAGTGCGAAGAAAAGAAGAGACTACCCCTTCCCTGCACCGTCCATACCATACCCTATGTCACTATACATTTTTCTCCCCTTTTCTCTATGTTGTAGAATTTTCAAGTCTATTAAAAAAAATTCTGGTATGTTGTTTTTCCATTTATAATTCTTCTAATGGCTTTCCACATAGAATAGCAAAAGATTTTGTTTTCAATCCAAACACATATGGATACTAAAAGCCTATAGTCAAGTCACGTTGATTTTGCTTATTTAAGTCTGTAATGTGGTAATAAATTGAATACATTCTTAGTAAGAGTGCTAATTCATCCACCACAGCAATTTTCTGTGATTAAAAAAAATACGGATATAATAGTCAGGCTACCTTACCCACGTGAGGTACTTAGCTGGGGACTTGGCAATCTTTTCAACCATTCAAGGATTTTTATCTTTTTCTTGTTCTCAATATTACATAAAATAATTTTGCCTCTAATAAATATCTTAATACTATTCCTACTCTTTATCAAATGCTGGAACAGAAATCCCCCAAAGGCAGTTACTTTTGAATTTTCACAATCTCTCTTCATGAGAATTAACCAGGCAGCCCTAAATGGAGCCTAAAATTTCCCAGACAAGGCAAAATAAATTTAAACAATAGGTTGCATCCTGAAAACAATAGTAGAATCAAGGGTTACATTTTTGACCAAAGATCTGCACTCAATTTTTACTGGAATCTACCCCAATATCATATAATTTTAGTGATATGCCATAGTCAATTTAGTACTAACTTTCTTACAACGTGAAGATTAAGAAAACAGAACAATAAAGTAGCTAATCATTCATTTCTCTTAGTGTTAGTTTATTCAACAGATTTCAGAGAGTGTAAATCCATAAAACGGTCCACAAAGTAAGAACCAGAGGACCCTGGGGAGAGGGCTATACCAAAGCCAGGAACCAAAGGAATACCTTCCTTCCCCTCGACTAATGAGAACAGTGAAGGTTCAAGAGGAGGTCTCCCAAGGTCCAGAGGCAGAGAAATAGTCTTAAAAGCAGGAGCACACTGGGGGCTAGGTGACTAGGTCACATAGAGGATGCACCTGATGTATAAGTGTCAACGTGATCACCACAGTGACCTCGGCCACGCTGTCTAACTGCCTGTCTCTCAAAGTCCAGATGCCGTAGAGCCACCCAGCAGCAGGTGGACAAAAACTTGCCAAGTCAGAGAGAGAATGAGTCCCACTTGCCTCCACTGCCTTTTTGACTTTAGGTAAATCACTGAAACTCTCAGTTCCCATTCCCTAATCTGTAAAATGTTGATAAATAAAATTAAACGTGCTAAAGATTATAAGACAATGAAGGTAAAAAGCACGTTGTGTGCTATCTGGTGCTCTGTAAATGTTAGTAATCTTTATCTGTTTGTGTGTGTACTATTAGCATGCAATAAGTAATTCTAAAATGTTCACATTGCACAAACAGAGAGGGTAGATGAGGGAACTGCCCTTGGTGTGATGAGGCTGGGTTTGGGGAGATCTCTTGGGCAGGAGGTTGCAGCTATGCACACAGACACACCAATCCATACATACACTAGGTGGTGACAGTTACAAGACTCCATGCTGCACTCTGGACGCTACCTGACTGCTTACAAACATACTCGATATGGGCCAGAAAAAAACCCGATACTGTTCTTATTCAGGGTACATACCACAAAGCAACATTTAGGGGGGCTTCAGTGAGAAACTTATAATAACAACAAGTAACTTAATATGTTTGTTACGAAAATTAATAAAACCATGTAAGTGAGAGCATAACAAATGTTTATAATTTTGGAGCATTCATGAATAATTGTTCAGCCACTATCACAACATTTCCTCATACTCTGCATCTTCCAAACCACTTGATGAATTATTTTATCCATAAATTGCCTGTGAAAGAAGGCAGCACAGAGCAAGTTAGCTTAAGATTCTATCAAGCAGCTGTTACACCACCAGCACTTCTTCACCTGCAGGATCGTTGATCCTCATGCAAAACCCCAAAGAACCTCTCATACAATTAGAAAAAAAAAATGTTCCAAGTAGGTATAGGTTTAACTATATTTTGTAATTTAATACAGTAAAACTCAGAGATCCATTTATGCTATACATGGAAATACATATCCATTCTCAAACGACACCAAATGATAGTCTATAGTTTCCTACTGCTGTAACAAATCATCACAAACTTAGTGGCATAAAACAACATAAACTTATTATCTTATGGTCTGGCAGTCAGAAGATCAAAGAAGTCTTACAGGGCTAAAATCAAGGTGTCATCACCTTCTGGAACTAAAGGGGAAAATCCATTTCCTTGCTTTCTTTAGCTTCCAGAGGCAGCTTGCATTCCCTGGTTTGTGGCCCCTTCCTCCACCTTTAATCATATCACACCAACCTCTGCTTTCTTCATCATGTCTCCTTTCCGATGCTGACTCTCCTCCTGCCCTTCTATAGGAAAGAACCTTTGCGACTAGACTGGGCCCACTCAGACAACCCAAGATAATCTCCCCATCCCTAACTTCATCATATCTAGAAAGTCCTTTTTGTTAAGTAAAATAATATATTCACAAGTTCCAGAGGTTAAGACATGACATTTTAGGGAGTGTAGTATTCAGCATACCACAGATAGTACTTACCACTACATTTTCTCTTAAAAAAAAAAATGCATTGGGAGCACAAAAAGTGTGTTTCAATGTGCCTGATGAGCCTTTGTGATTGAGTTCTGCAGTCATTACGTCCAATTCTTCCTGCCTACATCATTCGAACACAGGGTTTCACATGTTTGGCCCTATTAATATTTTGGATCAGGTATTTCTTTGTTGTGGGGAGCTGTCCTGAGCACTGTGGGAACTTTAGAAACACCCATGGCTTCTACCCACTAGATGCCGGTAGCACTTTCCTCACAGTTGTGACAATGAACAATGTGTTCATACATAGTCAAGTGTCCCCTGGGTGGAAAAATCACCCTCAGTGGAGAACTACTCATCGAACAGAAAGCAGCCAAAATTTTTAATGGCCTCTTTAAAGGCAATAACTCATAGAAGGCAAAAGATCTGGAGGTACAGACTGATGGCTAATCTTAAGGGGGCAAATGTGAGTCATATATCTCCGCACTGCAGGCTAAATTTACTGCTCGATGTATTTGTCCAGAAGAGACAGAACTTATTCATTGGCAGTAACTCATCTATGTGACGGTCCAGTGTGGGTCATGAGGCTTTCATACATACATATGAGGTTTTCAACTCTGGACATCAGGCTGAGTGGTGCCTTGTTACACAATGTCTTACAAAAGCTGTGAGCTCATGTCTCACTAGCTTTCTTTCCACAGACCATAATCTCCTCAACCTATATCCTGCAATCTTTCCATTATCCTATGTTGGTTCTCAAACACAGGGGTGAAGATGCCTCAGAGGGGACACAGGCCAGGCCCCAGAACTCACTTCTTGGCTCACCCCCCAGGCACTGAGTCCCGATATTTGGTCATGTGTGCACCTCTTTCTCAGTTTCTTTTTACCATTAACTACCTGGTATTCATCTTGCAATTGACTTTCATTTTTCAAACATTAATACTACTTCAGCAATAAGATATGTGAATCGTATTTTTAGAATGCTTTCATAGTTTTTCTGAAGTGCACTGAATTAAATACATAATTATAAAGGATTTCATGTTTGTCCGTGTGACATTTACAAGTATCTCAGAATTAGATGCACATAGGATACTTTAAAAAATTGCCCTGGAGGAGACCAGTATCAACAAAACCCTGATATTTGTTTCTAAATCTAAAGATGTTTTTCCCATCTATTCAAGTTCCTCACGGTTAAGAGACCATCAAAATACAGCAAACCAAACTGCTCACAGACAGATGTAGAAAGCTCTGACAATCAGAAGGAAAACTTTAGGTTACTATTTACACGCTTTTAAATATCTTCCTTTTCATTTTCCTTTAAAATAACTAATAGTTAAGATTTATTCCCTTAAAAAAAAACAGCATTACTAGGTAGTTTGTACTGGTATGTTTAACACAAGACATTAGCCAGATAACCACAGAAAAAGCAAACTAAAAAATTGGGGAAAATAATCTAGACCAGGATTTCCCAAAGTGTATTCCACAGAACATTAATTCTACAGGATCTTCAGAGACATTACATGAAGAAAAAAAAAAAAAGTCAGGGGAGATTGGCAGAGATCTATAGTCAAATAAGTTGAAGAAATGCTGTTAAACAAAATCAAAGGATTTTTTTTTTTTTTATTGTAAGACTTCTCGGAGACTCTCACATTCTACTGTACTTTGTGAAACTTAAGGGAAATATATATTAAGCAGGCAGTCCTAAATTTATTTATCAACAAAAATCCTTTTTGTTTCCTCAGAGCATTTCATAGGACTAATGTTCTAAGGAACATATTTTGGGAAATGCTGAGTAATCTGGATTAGAGAAAATTTTATTTTTCTGAGACTAAGGAGAACAAACTCCAGGATAATGGATATTTTTTAGTGCATGCTATCTTATTTTTTAAAAATACTTAGAGGTACAGACTGTCTTTTTCTGGATTAACTTTGTCAGCCACTGCTTTGCATTCCCAGGGGCTCAAAAAACATTATTGGATGAGAATGACAAATGAACATAAAAGACAACATGGAAATTCCTTTACTGGCTATAGCATGGTTTATATTGGCTACTACTCGGCTTTCAAAAGTAGCTATACTTCTTTTTATCTTAACTCATAAAGCTCCACAGAATGTGGGCTCTGATAATCTAAAAACAATCTTAGCTAAAGCTGATATTACCTAGAGTGTTAACAGACAGCTGTTACAATTCATGGAATCAGCAAACAGGATATTTTGCTTAGTGGACTTTTACTTCCTGTCCATGCACAGTACACAAACACGCAGGGGTCATTCTAAATGGAGACTAAGGCCATGAATTGAAAATTAGTTAATTTGTCAAATTTGATTTTTCCAGCAACTACTGTTTGATATGAAATTGTGAAAGTAATGAGATAGAGTGGCCAAAACACTGAGCCCAGAGTGACTCCTAAGAAATGTAAAGCCCCAAAATGTTATCAAACAAGAGTTTTAGCACTGGAAGGGATAGGAGAGATAGAAAGTGACACTGTCATTAAGCAAATAATCACGAAATCAAGAATTCTCACATGGGGTGCACAACTCGATTGTAGGGTGAGCTTGGGTGAGTCACTCTGCCTTTACCACCCATTTTTATCTATTAAATGAGAAGGTTGAGAAAAATAATCATCTAGCACCTTCCAGGGGCCAATATCATCAGCATCACCTGAGAGCTTGTTAGAAATGTAGAAACCCAGGCCTCACCCTGGACCTACTGAGCCAGAATCTGCATTCTAACAAGATGCTCAGATGAACTAACACATTGGTCTTCTAACTCTGTTCCTAGCACCTCAGACCATACCCCTGCCTACCCTCGCCATCACCAACCACTCTCATGGATGGGGAATTAAGGGCAGGATTAGCAGTAAAGATTAATGTTTTAAAAGCTCCAATATTATAACCCCTCTCTTTCGATGGACAAGGAAACCGAGGTCCAGAGAGGTAAAGCAGATTTCCTGAAACCACACAGATAATTAGCAGCAGAACAGAGGCTTTATTATTAGTTTTTCCAGTGCAGTCGATTGTACTGTTTCATGAGAATGTTACCAAAATGATGCAATTAAATTGCCAAGTGTTAATGTTATAACAAATGAACAGCAATGCTTTTCTTCTCTTGGAAAAGACCTTTTTTTTTAGTTTAAAAGAGACTGATTTTTAAAGAAATTATGTTTTTTCTGGAGGTGCTTAGAAAGAATCGAGTTACAGAGTGTCTCATTCCTCTTCCAGGCAGTAGGAAGGCTTCTAGACTCAGGCCAGATGCTTACTCTCTCCTTTCCCCTCTCTCACCAGCAAACCCCCAACCCAGCATGCGTGCGTGCACTCACACACACACACACACTCACACACACACACATCCGTTGAAGATGTGTAATTTAATGATGAATAATGACAGAAACGACATGATCCAGGATGCTCACAGTCTACTGTTAATTAATAACCCCTTTAGCAACTAGCATTTTGCCTTGTCTAAAACAACTGAAACTTTCTGCAGCTTGGTAACCAAATATAGCTCAAATGACCACAAAGAAATGAATGTATATATAGGTTGCGCAAATAATTTGTGGTCACATTTAAACCAATTTCACTCATTCAATTTGAGTATAATGGGCATTTGTATGTTCCCCAGTGACGAGTGTCTCTTTTCACCTTGAGGAAATCCTTACTCTTCCATTTTGTTCCACTCGCCCTTTCACCATTCTCAGTCACTGGTGACTTAGAAATAAGGGAGATGTGTACGCCAAAGTCAGGAAGAGTAACAAAAATATTTGAATGTACAATCGAGCAGACTGTAATTGGCCTTAGTAATATAGTCAGATACTTTCTTCAGTTTGCTTCTAGAATACTCTGGGTTTTGCCTGGAATAAAGGTACTATATTTAAAATGAAATGGAACATATAACTGCATGGTGCCATGTCTACCCTTTGGAAATGATCTTTTGTCATCCCCCTCACAGCATTATTGTCCAAGAACTGTCAAACCAAATGTGCCAAACCAAAAGTTAATTTCAGTACTTCCTTTATGGTTGATAAATCTCAAATATCTTCCTCACTCTTCAGTTCTTTGCTATCTGCAAATCTTTATAAATGGGGGGATTCTTGTTCTTAGTCTCTTTTTCTTATGTAAAATTATAAGGTTTTTTTGATAGACCAGCAGCATACAATATGGTAAGATTAGGTGACTTACAAAGTTTAGCCAAGTAATACAAGTATCTAGCTTGTGCATGGAAAGCAAAAAATAGATCAAAATGCATACCCATCTTCTCAAGAAATCTTTGACTGTTGGCAGAAGTAAAAACTGCAGTGAACGCTTATAGAAGACAGATGTTAGGGGATATAATTCACATCCTCTCCAACCAAATTACATCTTTTCTTTTTTTAGGAATAATTGTTAAGGGTACTCATCATAGACCACAATCCATCCAAATAATAAACAAGTCCTCATACCAAGATTCTATAGCAGTCTTTTCAATAGAAATATGAGAGCCACAGACATAATTGTAAATTTTCTGGCAGCCACATTTAAAACATAAAGTTAAACACGTAGAATTAATTTTAGTAATATATTTCATGTAACCCAGTATGTCTAAAATGTTATCATTTCAACATACAGCCAAAACTTAAAAATTACTAAGGAGTTATTTTACATGAATTGTAGTAGTCTCGGCACAGCATGGTAATCTTAAAAGATTAGGAGGAGAAAATGGTGAAAGTGGTTTGCAAGCAACTGAAAAAGCCATTCCCAATAATAAGCTAGCATCAACCCTAAGGCAGCTGAACTGTAATAGCCTCTTAGTTGTTTGTTTTTTTTAATCAATAAATCTCAAAAGAAAACTGAAGGTTCTTCTCATCACCTCTTATTTTATGAGTGAGACTTACACTCAGTAGTCAAGTTTTTCCATAAAAAGTTTAAAATAAAAATAATTTAAAATCATAAGACAAGTTGGCTGTTCTCTCTTCTCCCTTCTCCTCCCATACTTGTATTTGCTTCCATCAATGCGCTACCACAATTTGCATCATTTCACTTGTTAGTTGGTTTTCTTCCTTCTCACGCATGTCCCACAGAATAAGCTCCCTTAGAGCAGGAACCATAGGTCATGTTATGTTCACTGATATATCTGGAGTATCTGCCCTCCTGCCAGCCATATGAGAGTCACTCAGTATTTGTTACAAGAATTATAAAACAAATTAAGGAGCATCAACTAGGTCAGTACAAATGTAAGTGTCTTTTTTCATTAATAACACACACTAGAATTCTAGGGTTTGTTTATCCTAATGTCTGAATGGAACAAAGCAGAAAGAGTAAACATACCAAAAGTTTCAACTTCTGTAGCACATTGCTGGACATTTAAGAATAACTTCTTAAGTCAAGATTTAAAGTTTGTTGGGGTCCCACCCCCAGAATTCAGGAGGATCTGTGCTAGGTAGGGGCACCTACCACAAGAGGCCTGGACCAAGGACTCAGATTCTGAGTCTGGGGTATTTTCACCCAGAGCAGCCAACAGCAGCTCGGTCAGGGAGGGACCTTAAAACAGGCTCAAAGAGAGAAACCAAAGACAGAAAGCACAGCAAGGCTGAGTGAATATCCAAATATCCTTCGGAGGGGAAGAGCAGAGGGCACAGTACCCTGAGGAGCTGGAGGCCTGCTTCAATGTAACCAGTGGCTCCTAGACTAGACTTAGCGGGTCCCTCTGCACAGACCCTGAGCAGCCTTCTATCAGGCCCAGGGTCACAGGGTTACTGCACCATCATAATAGAAACTAAAACCAGCTATTCTCACATCAGATTATGACTACCAGACCTTAAAGTGGTAACCAAGGTAGAAATTGGGGTATTTATTTTGGAATTCATGCAACAGATTTAGGCATAACTGATTCAGATCTATTTATCATAACTTCACCACCCTCCTCTCAATTCCACTTCTTTTATTTTCAGTTTCTTCATTTAAAATTTTTTCTATGTAGTAATTTAGTCAGTTTGCTATAACCTCCACCTGAAATATACAAAAATTTAAAACCACACACAAAAACCTGAGTGCCAACTTGAGGTATGAAATGTTTCCTGTTAACTACAGGAGATAGTAAAGGAGTAGCTGCTATGAAGAAATCTTTGGCATGATTAGATCTGCTAATAAACTTTATGGGTCTATGACTCAGAATTAAATTAGTCAGATTAGGAAGTTAAAAGGAAAACAAGCAAATTGTTTTAAATGCTGGCATTCCCTAAGAGATCAGGGAAGCTGAGATAAAAGCATGTTTTAGGGAGTTGACTGAAAAGGCTTTGGCACAAGAGAGGTGAGGTGGTTTGAGAATCTTTCAGTACCTAGGAGGGACTCTAGCTTGAAAAGTACACAATTCTAACAATGAGAGTTGTAAATTCTCACTGATAACGGATAGTCAAATGAGATTTGAGATATTCAAGAGTCAGAGCAGCTGCTTCCATCTGGGAGGCCAATTTCATTGGGAGGATATATGGATACACATCTGTGCAATATCTTTTTTTATATCCTAATACATAACCCTCTTTATAACTAACTGTATTTTTCCCCATACTGACAGCACTACTGCTACCTGGCCAGTTCAGAAGATAAATATTAGTGTAAGGGAAATATCAGAATTGATGACAAAGAAGGATCTAGAGTAAGCATTCAACAGACACCTATTTATTCAAAAAGAAGTGTGATAAGATACTACTGTTACCCACAGGCCACTCTGTGTTATAAAAGATGCCAAAGAAACATGAGATTGGACTCTAGCCTTTGAAGAACTTAATGATCTAGCTGGAAAGAGAAAACATAGACAATTAGAAGCTAAAGCATTCCAACAGAACCAAATACAACAGCACATTCTGGTCTCTACCACATCACTCTACTGTACTTTCTCTACAGCACCTGCCACCATCTGAAATTGCTCAGTGTTTATTTAGTGTATGTTTATTGTCTCCGACGTGTCTCCTACTAGAATGTATGCTTGTGGAAGAAGGAACGCTATCTAGCTCCCAGTGCCTAGAACAGACTATTAGTTGAATGAGTATATTATTAATGAAGAAAATAGATCACCTACAGCTATTTATTAAGGACTTGATGAATGATAAGAGCTACAAGCAGTTAGAGGAAGAGTAGACTGAGGTTACATTGGCAAAGAAGGCTCCACAAAAAAGGGGGAGCCCTTGAAGATGAGTCTATGTGAAGAAGTGGTCTCAGAGGACCAATTGCCAATGCCAGGTAAGATGTGAAAAGCAGAAACAAACAGTACTGATAGAATAGTTTACAGGCTAGCTCATGAATTTCTCCACGTGACAAATGCTCAGTACTTAAACCTCCTCTTGGTACACCCCTCTCTTCATTAAACATGCCATTCTCTCCATCACATAGGCTCACAACTCCACAGCCACCTAAGATTCCTATCCCCACTTCACTAGCCCCACAGCCAAGGAGTGTCCAAGTTCTAAAGATTCAACTTCAGCCATTTTTTTCTCATCTATATTCACTCATCCACTCCCACCACCACAATCTTGACCTCTTTAACACTGACTTGAACTATTGCAACAGCCTCTGGTCTTCAGAACCTCCAGTCTACAGTCCAAGACATGATTTCCTGTTCCAACTCTGCCTCTAAGTTACCTGTATGACACTGGACAGAGATCACAAATGTCACTATGCCTGAGTCTTTTCATTTGTACAGTGAGGAATTGGAATGGACTAAATCATTGCCATCATCTCTTCCTACTCTCCCATCTCAGAATCCTATGATATCTCTGTCTTCTGCAGAACCTAGCACAGAGAGAATGCACAAAGATTGTTTTACTTTAATATAATTGAGTGATATTTTCCAGATAATACCATTGAAAAATTATCTGTGAGCTTCAAATCAAAGACCCTTTAAAGATATTTCTTCCCTTTATTTTACATTCTCAAATACATTTTCACTCTGAACACAGGGCTTTCTTCATTCTAGGCAAAATATATATATAGTTAATTGTCCATTCTAAGCAAAAACAATCAGTTTAAATAGTTTTAAAATCTAGTTTTAAAAAATCTGGTTAATTCTCCAATTTAAGCAACAATCTCTTCCCTCTCTCTTCCTCTCTCTCCCTCTTTCTGTTTCTCACAAACACACATTCTTTCTTACTCCTTTTAGGTGTAGATTCAACAATCTAATCATACTCAAAATAGAGGCATTCTTATAATGTGTGAGGACTCACTGAGAATAAAAAAGAATGTTAGAGCAATGCCTCCCAGAAATGTTCATGTGCACATGAATCATCTGGGGGTATTGTGAAAAGATAGATTCTGATGCACTTAGTCTGGAATGAGGCCTCCCAGACTGAATTTCTAACACGCTCCCAAGTGATGCAGATGCTGTTGCTCTGGGAATCAAGGTGCAAGAGCACACGAGAACCTTAGAGAGCATGGTATCAAAATCCCTCACTTTTGCAGCAAAGTTGAGGCCCAGATTGAGGCTGCTGCAGGCCCTGCAGCTCATACTGACAGAGATGGGACAGGTACAGACACTCAGACCTCTCCCTTGGGGCTCGCAGGGTGCTGATGCCATGCTGCCCATGCAGAGCACGGCCGCACACCCTGACTCTTCTCCAGTCCACACACACACACACACACACACACACACACACACACGGTGTGAGAGGTCACACTTCTGGAGAGCAGCATGTTTCTCACCACTTCCTACTGTAGGAGAGAAGTCCTTAAATCTCACCTTCCCCATTTACTAGCCTTAACTTCCAACCCACCAAAGACAGAATCAGGAGGAATACTCTTAATTCTGCCACATCCATTGAGCTGCCTTTTCTCTATTTTTCCCTCAGCTTTACCAAATCCTTGAGAGAAAATATGACTTTTTTAATGTCCTTAAACCAGCTGATGATGAAGTCTGAGAGGCCGAGACTTAGACACACTGTCACTACCAAGCCACTCTGCTGAGGCATCCTCAGGGTTATGTGCACGTGTGTGCGCACACTCCTAGCACTATGTGAATGGAGCATCTGGATTCCCACTTGTTTACTTGAGGAAAGTTCCATGTCTGCAGCATGTGGGTTTTCTGGCTTACACTTAGAAAGTTCTAGTATATTCCCAGGTGTAGTTTTCCTCACTCTTTTCCCCATAGCTTCATGATTTTGCATTGGCTTCCTAAGTTCAAAAGGAACTTGTTGAAAAGAAGAGAGGCAAAACAAGAGGAATATTCAGACAACAGTACAAGTCTCTTTTCCTCCCTAAGGACCAGTGGACAAGCTCACTGGAGAGCATCTAAAACCATAGCCAGGCACTGGCTGAGGGTACTGGGAAATGAAGCTCATTTTTAGTTTAGTCTATTAAGCAAAATATCAGCCTTGAGTTCATTTGGTTTCAATTTACTTTTCACAAAACACATATATAGCGAAAGACCTTGTACTTGTATTTTCCTTGCTGCTTGCAAATTTCACCCCCTTTAAACATAAAAGGAGAAAAATAATGGTGCTGACCAGAGCCAAACATAATATGGGTGGACACAGTACAAACTTTCCCTTAGAAAGCTTTACCCTTAGACTTGATGAGCGAGATTTCTCTTAAACAGAAAAAGACAAGCATATCCTTTGGCAGTAGAATGTTTCGCTGTCAGTACAATTCAACACATACCCTAGAAGATCTTCATTCTCCTTAACTTTTGGGAACCCTACCCTCTATAGTACAGAACAGGAAATTAGACACACTGAGGAAGCAGAAGTGATACAGATTGTCCTCTCAATGTTGCCCTCTTTAAGTAGAAGTTTAAGCATTATTCTTCAATTGCCCAGATCCTTTCTTATTCCACTTCCAAATCCCATGACACCATAAACAATAACATCTACAAAAACATACGCACACCCCACCCTCCCTCCCTTAAAATAAAAACTCAGCTATCAACTTACACCTAATTATGGAACTCTAGAAATCATTTATGTTAGATCTGAAAGACTGTGAGCGATCATAGCTCATGCATGTGTGGCTAAGGCCCTTTGCAGTGAAATACTAATATTTCTTAATTTCAGGCAGGGCCAAGACTTCTAACTCACAACCTTATGCTCTTTTCACTGCACCAGTTTTACATGAAAGAATGAAAGCATTAAATGGAAAGCACTGTTGTGTTACTGGGGTCCATTATTGTCCTCTGGCCTCTCATACGTTTGTTGTTCAGAAGGAGTGAAACGGAAGTGAAGGATGAGGTGGTCTAAGCCACTTCTTATGCATGGGCCAAAGAAGTCTCCACACAATGTCATTTCAAGCATGATGGAAAGACTTTCTCTGTCTACCTCCCCAATCTTACCACACACCAACAGCTTCCATCATCAGGGATTCTGAGCATCAGGTTAAGCACCATTCTACCCCTAGTATTCTAGCTTAAAATTCAAACACTCTGAGAGAGATGATACTTTTTTCTTGGTGAGTCTAGCTAAAGGTTTGTCAATCTTGTTTATGTTTTCAAAGAACTAGCTCTTAGTTTTATTGATCAGTTCTATTGTCTTTTTAATCTCTATTTTTTTTTTGTTTCTGCTGTAATGTTTGTTATTTCCTTCCTCTTAGATTTAATGTGTGTTATTTCCCCCCTCCTACTAACTTTGAGCTTCATTTGTTTTTATTTTTCTAGCTCCTTGAAGCATAAAGTTAGGTTATCTATTTAAGACTATTTTTGTTTCTTGAAATAGGCATTTACTGCTATGAACTTCCCTCTTATAACTACTTTTTCTGAATCCCATAACTTTTGGCATGTTACATTTCTATTTTTGTTTGTCTCAAGGAATTTTTTGATTTCTCATTTGAATTCTTCTTTGACCCATTAGTTGTTCAGTAACATGTTGGTAATCTCTACATATTTATGAATTTTCTAGTATTTTTCATGTAATTAATTTCTAGTTTCAACATAGCCAATATTTTATAACTGTAAATAGAGTATAACCTTTAAAAATTGTGTTAAAAAAGAGATGAAGTGATTAAAGGATAATTAAATTTTAAAATAAATAAATCTTTAAAATGTCTAGTTTCACACCATTGTTACTGGAAAAGATTACTGATATAATTTCAATCATCTTGAATGTATTAAGATTTGTTTTGTGGCCTAACATGTGATCTATCTTGGAAAATGTTTCCTGTGCCCTTAAGTATATGTATTCTGTTGCTTTCGGTTGGAATGTTCTGTAAATATCTGTTAAGTCCATCTGTCTAACCTGTTGTTTAAGGTAAATGTTTCCTTATTGATTTTCTGCCTGGATGATCTATCCAGGGATGTAAGTGGAGTATTAAAGTCCCCTACTATTATTGTATTGGTATCTAATTCTCCAATTAAAGTTGTTAATATTTACTTTTTATATTTATGTTGGGTGTGTAAATTTTTACAAATGTTATATCTTCTTGTCGGATTGACCCCTTTATCACTATATAATATCCTTCTTTATCTCTTATTACTAGCTTTGTTTTAAAGTCTTTTTGTCTAATATAATTATGGCTACTTCAGCTTTCTTTGTTTCCATTTGCATGGGATATCTTTTCCATGCTTTCACTTTCAGTCTGTGTGTCCTTACATCTAAAATGAGTCTCTTATAGGCAGTGTATAGGTGTCATTTTCTTATTCATTCAGTCACTCTATGTCTTTTGATTAAAGACTTTAGTTTATTTACATTTAAAGTAATTATTGATAGGTGTGTGCTGATTGCCATTTTGTTCATTGTTTTCTAGCTGTTTTGTAGTTCCTCTCTGTTTCTTCTTCTCATGCTGTCTTCCTTTGTGGTTTGATGACTTTCTTTAGTGGTATGCTTATATTCCTTTCTCTTTAGCCTTTGTGTATTTATTACATGTTTTTGCTTTGTGGTTATTATGAGGCTTATATGTAACAACATATCATATAGCAATCTATTTTAAGTTGATAACTTAAGTTTTATCCTACTTTAAAGTTCAATATTTTTATTCTCCTCCACCCCATATTTCATGTTTTTGATGTCACACTTTACATTTTTTAATCTTGTGTATCCCATAATTTCAGACATACCTCAAAGATATTGTAGTCAGTTCCAGACCAACACAATAAAGTGAATATCACAATAAACTGAGTTACACAAATTTTCTGGTTTCCCAGTGTATATAAAAGTTATGTTTACACTATGTTATAGTCCATAGTGTGCAATAGTATTGTCTTTAAAACATAATGTACATATCTTACTTTAAAAATACTGTTGCTAAAAAATGCTAACCATCATCTAAAACTTCAGCAAGTTGTAATCTTTTTGCAACAGTAACAACAAAGCTCACTGATCAAAGATCACATTGTCAAATAATAAGAATGAAAAACTTTAAAATATTGTGAGAATCACCAAGATGTGAGAGAGACATGAAGCGAACAAACGCTGTTGGAAAATGGTGCCAACAGACTTGCTCAACACAGGGTTGCCACAAACTTTCAATTTGTTAAAAAAAAAAAAAAAAGAAAGAAAGAAAAAGGCAGTATCTGTGAAGCACAATAGTGTAAAACACAATAAAATAAGGTATGCCTTTATTACAATCATAGTCATTTTACTATGATTATATTAGCTTTTATAAGTAATTAATTCAGTGCCTTTACTATATATTTACTTTTCCAGTGAGATTTATTCTTTCATATGTTCTTGTTACTAATTAGCACCCTTTGTTTTCAGCTTGAGGAGTCCCTTTAATAGTTTTTGTAAGGCCAGTTTAGTGGTGATGAACTCTTTAGCTTTTGCTTATCTGGAAAACTCTTTATTGCTCCTTCAATTCTGAATAACTTTTCCAGGTAAAGTATTCTTGATTTTAAGGGTTTTTTGTTTTTGTTTTTTTTTTAAAGCACTTCGAATATATCATGCCATTACCTTCAGGTCTGCAAATTTTGTGCTGAAAAATCTGTTGATAGCCTTTTGGGGGTTCCCTTGTATATAAAAATTGTGTTTCTCTTGCTGCTTTTAATATTCTCTCCTTGTCTTTAACTGTTGATATTTTAATTATAATGTGTATTGTTGTGGGTCTCTTTGGGCTCATTTTATTTGGAACTCTCTGGGCTTCCTGGATCTGGACGTCTGTTTCCTTCCCCAAGTTAAGGAAGAAAATCATTCAAGAAAGGAGAAAATTCAGCCATTACTTTTTCAAGTAAGATTTCTGCCCCCTTTTCTCTTCTCTTTCTAGGAACACTTTAATGCAAATGTGTTCTGTTTATTGTTGCCCCATAAGCCCTGAACCTATCTTCACCTTTTTTTCTATCTTTCTTCTTTTTTTTTGCTGCTCCGATAGGTTGAGTTCCACTGCCTTGTGCTTGAGCTGACTGACCCTTTCTTCTGCTTCATCTAGTTTGCTGTTGTACACCTTTAGTGTATTTTTCAGTTCATTTATTGTATTCTTCAGCTCTGTGAGTTTTGTTTGGTACTTTCTTATATTTTCCATCTCTTTGTTGAAGTTCTCACTGTCTTCATTGATTCTTTTCCCCAATTTGGTGAGAATCTTTATGATCATTACTTGTGACTCTATCAGGTAGATTACTTATCTCTATTTCATTAAGTTTTTTTCCGAGGTTTTATCTTGTTCTTCCATTTGGAATATATTCCTCTATTCCTTCATTTTGCTTGACTCTGTACTGGTTTCTCTCCAGTAGATGAAACAAGCGCCTTTCCCAGTCTTGAAAGAGTGGCCTCGTATAGAAGATGAGTTATTTTTTTCAACTCTGCCCCAGTTCCTGGTCATCTCTCAAATATCCGTGCTTGTCAAGCAGCCTAATATATTTTTTAAAAAATAGCTCCCAGTAGCTGAAAATGTGCCAAGATCTTTTGGTTTCTCAAAGGGGAAGATCTCAACATCTAGATTCAGGCTGACAGGAAGGAAGTCAGGCCCTCAGGCTGCTGCTTTTAAAAATATACTAATATATACTGTCCTGAGAGGCCACAAGCATAAGCCCTGCTGGCCACTGGAGCCATGCGATCTGGAGGTGTCCCCTGGGCTGCAATCACAAAAATCACACTCCAGGTGAGTGTATAGGCTCCTTTCTGGGAGATACCGGTGAGCTGGAGCAAGGAAGGGGGAGAGTGCCAACATGGCATCCACAACCTTCCTTCCTTGAGAGCAGCTCCATAGGCCCACTAAATATGTGACCAACCCAAAGCCTGCCCCTCAGGCTGAAGCTCCAGGACAAGAAAAGTGGCATCTTTCACAGAGAGATTGAAAAGTGCGCCTCAGTCTGCTGTCTGAGCTGTGCCTTGGGGGTTCCAGCCCACCAAGAATTGTTCCTTCAATTGCCACAATCCCTTGGGACCCTGGAATGCGAGTTCTCCCAACTACCAGAGTCAGGTGATCAAGGAGTGTCCCCTGGGTGTCAGCTGCAAAAATCAGGGGCCAGACACATGTAAATCTCCCCTTCAGGGGACACTGGCACTCTGGAGCACAGCAAACAGTGAGAGTGACGATAGCACCCATCCTCCAAGATCTCTGGAAAGCATTACAGTCAGCCCCTAGATGCATGTTTAACTAGAAGCCTGCATCTCTAGCCACAGTCGTGAAAATTAGCTGACAGAGCTCCTTCACAGAAAGAGTTCCTATGTGTGGTACCTCTTGCTGTGCCCTGAGAGTGGTAGCTATTTAAGATCTCTTTCTCCACTGGTTACAATCCTGTGGGACCCACTGGCCACCAGAGTCAGGTGATGTAAAGGTGTCACTGGCAGCAGTCACAAAACTCAGGGTGCGAGATAGGGGTATGAGCTCTTTTCTGGGTAATACCAATTATTATGATCCCATGTGACCAGGAACATAAGCTCTCCTGACCTCCAGAGCTGAGAAATCAGGAGAAACCCCTTGGGCTGCAGCACAAGAATTGGGGCACCAGACATATGTAAAGGCTCCCTTCTGGGAGATACTGATGCTCTGGAGCATGGCAAAAGGAGAGTGTGAAAATGGCATCTGCCCATCTCTGTCCACAGAAAGTGTTTTAGCAGGCTCCTAGAAATGTGAGTTTTCATATAGCAGATGAGTTTTCTTTACTTTAAGTCTGGGCATGATCAGCTACTTCTGAGCTGGGCCCTGGGGTAGGTGAGTCAGAGTGTACTGGCCCTTTAAGAGCTATCTTACAGATCACTACTACCATCCTGTGGGTCTCAGGATGCAAGCCCTGTTTTTTTTTGTTTTTTTTTTTTTAATTAGATGGTTTGGGGGATCATCTCTCAAGTACCTGTCTTAAACACTGGGGTGCCTGTCGTGGGATCTGAACCCTTCACTCCTCAGGGAGAAGCTCTGGGTTTTGAGTTTCCTCCCAACTGTGGGTCACTGTGCCAGGGTTGGCGTTTATGGAAAGGTAGGTCCCAATCTCTCCTATCTGCTTTGATGTGGTTTTCTTCTCATTTGCCCAACATGTAGTTGTCACTCAGCAAGTCTTTAGATTTTTTTCAGAGGAAACTGTTCTATATGTAGTTGTAGACTCAGTATGTCTTAGGAGGAGGTAAGTTCAGGGTCTTTCTATAGCACCATCTTGAATTAGAACCTGGAGTTACTTTTTTATAGATGTGGTCAAGGAAGGTCCCAGTGTAAAGGTCACATTCAAGCAAAGACCCAAAGGAAACAAACGAGTGAGCTGTGAAGATTTCTAGGGAAGAGCGTTTCAAGCAAAGGGAACAGCAGGTGCAAATGTCCTAAACAGGGAGTATCTTTGGTGTGTTTCAAGAACAGCAAGAAAGCCAGTGGGACCAGAGTTTAGTAAGCAAGAGAAAGAATGGTAGAAGCTAAAGCCAGAGGGCTCCATGCAGATCCTTGTAAACCACCATCAGGACCCTCGTTTTTCACAGTAACAGAGATGGGGATTCTATGAAAGTGTTGAGTAGAAGAGTGATAGAATCTGACTCATGTTTTAAACAAATCACTTTGGCTGCTATGTTTAGACTAGATTAGATTAGTTTAGATTAGACTTTAAAGAGGCAAAGACAGATGCCTGTATTCATTCACTTACGTATCATGAGTTATGAGATTTGTACAATTTTCCATTTGCACATGACAAAACTGAGACAGAGAGATCACACAGATGGTAAACAGCAAAACCTGGGTAACAGCCCAGGCAAGTTGGCTCCACAGAGGTCATGCTTTTAACCTCTACATTCTCACTTCTCAAGAAAGATGTCAAAGGCTGAGGCAAGAAAAATTTATGCAGACATCTTTGGCTGGGGCACTAGGGGTAGTCCTAACTGGGAGAAGAAGCATCATTTCGCTTCATTCCATTTCAATTATCTCATGGACTGTATTGCACTTTGCAGACAATGAATCAGAGGTACCCAGCTATGTCAACTTTTTTTTAGAGATGTGTAAGTCAGAAATATAGGAGTTAGTAGTAGAACATAATAGTAACTTTGTAGCAGGTGCCTAGGCTGTCAACTGCAATACTGGAAGCGGGCCTTGCAGATTTCCTTGCCTGCATAGTGCAGAGTCAAGGGCAACATGGAAAGGACTGAAATTCCCTTTTGTGATCACTTGGTTGATATTACTTATCGGTGATTCTCAACCTTCATTCCCAGACATCTTGGGTTTCTCAAATTATTTAAAACCTGTAAAGAAATCCTCCACAAAAATTTTATTATAATCAAGTCAATTTTCCTCTAGAATTCTCTTAAAAATTAAACACCCAGATGCCAAAACTTCAAATAGAAAGCTATCACCATTAAATCTTTTCAACACCATCTCTGAATACAAAGAAACATAATTAAATTCATAGCATAACTCCTACAATATGCCAGAGTTTTAGAACTTTCACAGTTAGAACTTACAATATTAGCTAAGAAGTCATCTGTTTTACATAATTATGTAAAATGACTACATAAATAATTACGTAAAAATGTAGTGACACATGTATAAGTAATCATGTAATAAACATTATACTTGAAGCATGGTGGCTTTTCTCTTTCATTTTTTAAGAGATTGTTGAGTCAAACACATGAATCTCACCAAACAACCAAAACCCAGTTTAGCTCAAAGACAATCTAGAGAGAGCCTTAACACTGAAGGGAAAGGTTAAGAAGTGACTAGATATAGGGTATTCCTACACTTAAAGAATTGAAAACTTGTCAAAGGACAAGGCTTATATATTTTATATTAAAAAGGAGGAAAATGCAGATAGTAGTTAATAACAGCCGCCCCTGCTTCTGAGAGCAATCTTGGGCTATGCTTCTGGGCAGCTCTGGCCTGCTTCAGCACTCACTTCCTCCCTCCCTCCTGCCAGTCATATCTCTTTGGCTCTCTCGCTGAGCCCTCCAGATTGTGAACAACCTGGGTCATTTCCCTTCCTGTTATTACACTTCTGCACTCCCCATTTGAATCTTGTAATGTGCATCCACACACTGCTAGGAGTGTGAAAGGGCTTTCCTCCTCTCACCCAGCTGGAAGGTCCCTACACCCATAGAGCAAGAGTTTTAATTGAAAGAAGAAAAACTGAGCCAGGGAACTGAACATGGATCCTATTAAAAGAGTTCAAGTCCAAGGCAAGGTACTCAGGAGGCAGCTTAGGACAGCAAGGAGGTATTAGGCATCTGGGAGTCGGGGAAAGAAGACACTGGAAGGTGGGAGAGTTGCCTAGCCAGGCATGCAGGAGGGATGCCATCTTTCAGATGTGACAGGCAGGCCTGAACAGATGACAACTTTATCCACATATTACTCTGCCTCTGGCCCCCACAAAACAAGCTAATGGTAGAGTTATTTGATTCCAAAACCTGGTTTCCCGTTAGAATCCCAAGGGAGTTCTTGTACTGACTCACTGTGAGAGCATACTTATTCATTTAACAAATTTATGGAGCCTCTGTTATGAATTAAGTGGGTCTCAGAGGACCAGCCCGGAGCCCGATCTCCATCATTTCTATAGGTAATCTATGTTCTGAGCTCCTGACTACTGATTTACGCCATTGGGAACTCTTACCAGTAATAAAAGGAGGGTTTCTTGTATTCTTTCTCTACTCCAATTTGCATGCTGCCTTCCCCTTAATTTAAGGACAGTAAGAAAGTTCAGAAGAAAGGGCTGCACATTGCTTTATTTTATTTATTTCCCTCCCTTTCTTTGTACTTGAATTATTTGCATGCTGGGAAAAGCTCATATGATGGCCTTTTTATAAAAGCCCCAAGAGAGATATCTATCACCGTAGTGGTTGAGAAAACTGTAATACAAGGCAAAACACTTGATTTACATAAGAGTCTGCAAATAAAGAACAAGGTTTATGTTCCAAAAATTGGAAGAAGTCAAATCTCACTTTTTTTTTAAGAAGCAGGAAAAGTTTGTTTTGATTTGGGGGAATAAACTCCTGCCCCCAGGTGTGACCCTTTTGGGGTCATAACGAACAAAGTAAAAGATGAATATTTACTTATTCAATTCACCCAATTTTAACATCTTCTACAATTAATAGTACTTGTTTTAAAATGTCACTATATTTTTTGTCAGCACACATTATATTTTGTATCTCTTTCTCTTCTATGTTTTCATAAATATCTTAGGCATTTTAGGAAAAAGTCCAACTTGTATGGCCCTTAATCACAACTACAGTGACCTGAGTGACAGGTAAATAAATTACTGCTAGGTCAGGAAAAATACGTAGTCTACGTACACATTACAGAAAAGCAAAAAGGCAACGTAGTCTTGTCCAACCAATCCCACCCCTCAAATACCACACAGGTTTGTGTTTGCACATGCCCTCCTCAGTCCTGGAAAAATACTAAGAGTGTGAACTCTTGACAGTCAGAAAGGATGTTAATTTTCAGTTCAGGTCTTCCATTTTCCTAACATGATCTTATTTGAAAGAGCAGGGGAAATTTTCTCAGTGAAAAACCAGCTTGGTTTGCAGGGTGGTTTTGTTTCTCTCTCTCTCTCTCTCTCTTTTTTTTTTTCCTTACCTAGAATCCAGCAAAGGAGAGGTAGAAGTTGAGAGTCATTTTCTAAAACACAAGGTGCTCAATCATACCTGATATGGTCACTCCTCCAAGGAAAACTGGAGAAAAACTGCCAAACCCTGGTGGAATTCCAGTGTCAGAATTCTAGGGTTAGAACTCCAAAACTCTAAACACATTTTCAGACTGATGGCCTTTAGCTCTTACCAAATGTCCTTTATATTTGTCCATGATACACAGTTCCAACTCTTTGGCTGGTTGCAACTGGTAAATCTGGAGTTTGTTGGCTGCCTTTTCTATAGAACACAAATTATCTCAATTCAGTCACCTTAATGTGCATATTTTCATGTCATTTCTAAATAATTAATTCAGACCCAACCTTTACACCTCTGCAATGGCAGGTTTAGTAACTACTTAAGAAAGGTATATAAACTTCACTGTTTATAATACTGTTTACATATATATATATATATATATATATATATATATATATATATATACACATAATACTATTTATAATAAACACAGTAATACTGTGTTTTCGTGGGATCACTGCAAAAGGATATTCTCATATGAAGTATCAAGGAAGAGAGGTAAATTTACAGAAGGGAGCTGCCAGGATTTGCACCAATCTTGTTGAATGATCAATGCCTTGGATTTATTTACATAATGTGTTTTTTAAATGTTTAGCTTTCCTTTTTCCAAAAGGATTTGGATCAGCTTACAATGATGCAGATAATGCAGTAAGACAAGATAGATTAAAAACAAGTAAAAAAGATGACTTACAGAGGAACTAAAGGTAAACAAGTGAAATAGAGTATAAAGGGTGTACATCAAAGATGCATTGTGACAGGCTAAACAGTTACTAGAGGCAGGCCATGGATGGGGCCCAGATCTTTCTATCAGACAACTGAAAAGGGAAATGATCAGTCACAAAATTACACAAACACAAACACACACACACACACACAAAATTAACCTTGCTGCTCACACCACTGCTGACACTGAGGGGTAGAGCTGTGCTGGCCTGAGGACAATAACCAGGTCCTTAAGGCTGGAGATGGCACAAGTCATTAGTTCAATTCCACATCCAATTGAAGAGCATCTTTCACTTTATATTAGTAGTGAAACTGAAGTGCTTCGAAACTTCAGCAAGCTGAACATTATCCTCCTTATGTCAGCTTATAACCTGTCATTCTTCAGGGATGGCAAGTGCATACCCACCTCCCTGAAAGCCTGGCAAGTGTGTTCAGGTTGAGGTCACTGAGCATCCCTTGCTTCTGTTTTATTTTGGACCTTATGCATTAGGCAGGGGTGTAGGAAAGTCAGAGGATCTACACGATTCTGCCCAGATCCTACCTAACTTGGGGTATTATTCCCAAAGAGAAACTGGAGAAAATGCCATCAAGTAAGAAAAATAAAAAATAAATAAAAACACCCAAGTAATTAAATTAAAAGCCTGAGAGCCTACATTCATGTACACATGTTTAATAAAATAATAGTTAACATTTACTAAGCCCTTCCTAAGTGCAGATACTGCTTCAAGAGCTTTACATTTCATTTATTTAATCCTCCCAACAACCCTGAGGTAGATACTGCTGCCTGTTTTGCAGATGTGGAAACTGAGGCACAGATCACAGGTTAGGTGATCTCCCCAAACCACAGAGCCAGTAAGTGGTGCCGGCAGGATTTGAACACTAAGGTTCTCACTCCAGAGCTGCTCTCTAATCTATGAACCCCAGCATCCACCTCACCTCATCCTTCACCATTTCCGACTTCTTTTCTCCTTGGGTTATCCTGACTTCCTTTCCCTTTAAGAAAAAAAAATGTTAAGGGAAAACTCTGGAGTGTTATTTGCCGCCCTTACATCCTCCCAACCTTTCTCAAAGACAAGGCTGCTGGCGATGTGTGGTGAGCAGGAATCTGACGCAGCACTGAGCAAGTTCCGTCCCAGAACTGGAAACTAAAAGGATGCCAGAGGCCTCAAGACAGACAGTCTGTGGTCGGGAACATAACTCGGGAGGAGTGGCTGTCCCTAATTCCTCATTTCTCCTTCATCGCCGCGTCTCCGTTCCTCAGCCTCCCGTCCAAAGTTCAGACATTCGCTCCTCTCACTTGGCCCGTTGACTTGTCTCACCAGAAAATCACCAGCTTGAATTATTCTGATGATAAAACCTTCCGCCTGAAGCTAGAGCCTACTTCCTCCGCCCATCTTTGATCTCTGTAGAATTTTTCTTTTTTGGAAAAACCATACTGGCAAGCACACCACACTCCTTCCACATACTTGAGATTTTACAGTGGCTTTTTTGGAACTCCGTGGTGTTTTACATGTCAGTCGATCTCTGCTGGAGAGAGCAGCACAAAGACCTGTTGACACCTCACGGCAGAATTTCACAGAATGTTCTAGGAAGAGATAATTTTCTAATTATACCACCAAATTCTGCTTAGGAAGACATTTTCCAACCACTCCGTTTTCAGTAGTGAGAACAGTCTGAGGGTGAAATCAGACCCGGGGTGCATACTTTCCTTTCCTTTCTCTCTGTTTTTTTTTTCCCCTCTATTGGTATTAGGAAGTATTGCCTGGTAAACTGGGTCTTGCTTTCCATATGCTCACCTGAGAATGCAACCCCAAGGAAACGTTACTTTCGTCTGACCAACACATGGGAGTGAGGGAACTAGGAATCTTTCCTTTCACCCACCAGGTTTAGGGCCCCCAGAGGAACGTGGCGCCTCATTTTATGTTCCCTTTGCTCCATCCCTAACACATTTCTTTTCTGCTTTTGTCTGCCTGGACAGCTCTTCATCCAACCATCAGCTAGAAAGGCAACTCTCATCCTTAAAACCTTGTTTGAGCTTCAATTCTGAAGGCAGCCTTTCCTGACCCACTACATGAGTGTTTTCAAAGTGTGCCCTGTGGACCACCTGCATCATAACGATTAGAGCCTAGAAAACTGCATTGTTACAAAGTCCCAGGAGATTCCTATGCACCTGAAAGTTTGAAACCTAGCTCTATGCTGGTTAATTCAATGCTCTATCCTCCCATAGCCCCTGTCCACACCCTCATGATAGTGGTAAGTGACTTGTTTAATATCTCTTCTCTATATCAGCTCATGATATTCATCAGGTCAGGGACATAGCTGAGTTTTAAGGCCTTGGCACTTTAGAGCTTATAGGAGGTGCTCATTAAATATTTATTGAACTGAACTGAAACAAATCAATTTTTCAGAATCATTTTTTTAAAGAAGCCTCAATTTCTGGAGTTAATCTATTTCCATTTTTAACAGAAAGTGGTAAAGCAATTAAAACAAGTGTATATGAAGAATTTAGTCAAAACCCAGAACCCACAGAATGCTCGTGTGTCTTTCCATATTGAATCTGACCTTGCAGCCATCTTTTTGACCTGTGTGAATTCTGTGAATGTACTGAATAGAAACAGAGGTATTGGTGGTGGTTAATAATTAATTATGCCCAGAAGATGAGTCTTTTGTTGTAATATTTTTTGAAAGATTTTCAAGAATAAAGCTTAAAACACAGAGAATTTTTATATCAAAATTCAACTGAAGAAAAACAGTGGTACATAAGAAAATACATCCCTTTTAATCACACACCCAGCTCCCTTCTCATGTGTGAGGAGAGCTTGACTATTTAACTCACTAAAAAGGTTATATTCAGACAGAAAATTCTGGGTTATTTGTTAAACTGAAAAAAAAGAAAAAAGAAAAAAGATGACCTAGGAATCCCAGAGCTAAGCACTGTCATCTATGAAACTGGGATACTTCCCAGACTTCAGTTGGGCTACTCCCCAAATATTCTCTGTCCTTACCTCACCCAAAGAACAGTGGCCTGCATGGGGGAGGACCAGGTTATGAGGGGGAAAGTCACAGTTCATAAAATAAAACAGCTCTGTTATCTCCATGTATTCTCCAGGCACCAATAGAAGTATTTAATACAGAAAAATAACAAAATTATACCTATTTTAAGGACTCCAGTTATGTCCAAATAAAAGGGATGTTGTTAAACTAAATTACATTTTCTGTGCCCCATAAACAAATTCCAAAAAGCACTAAATGAACTGAAGCCGAGGAAACGCAAGTATAAAGGAAGAGGTTTTCACTGACCTTTCAAGAGTTTAATCCACATGGTCAGTTACTGTCAGGAGGAGTGGTCAGTCCATTGACTTCCAACAGTAATGTCTGTGCCCTGCACAGGTATGATGACATTTGTACCAGGCATGGGTATTATTATCATTATTATTATTATTCCTGTTTTATATGTGAGATGACAGAGTTAGAGACAGTAAGTAACTAGCCCACAATCTCACAAATGGCAAGTGGTGAAGTTAACATCTGGGCTGTATGTATTCAGGGCCCATGCTGCCTGTGCTGTTAAAATCTGGAAACTTCTGCTATTACGTCATAATTCTTAATGAACTGGGCAAATGTGAGGTAGAAAAAAATACTGTATCTTCTTATGTAATTTCTGGCCCCACTCCAGAGCTTTAACTAGGAGATGAAATTCACCCTTTTGGAACTCTATGTGGGTACCAAATGTGTCCTCAAACCAGAAATGATGAAGGGGAGGGTCCCAAGAAAGTCTGGCTGCCCTGGGCAAATTATTATGAAAATTATAAGACTCTTTTCTGGACTTATTTTTTTCCAATTGCAAATCTTTACAGTGATCAGGCATTGCTTTTTCAATTCATTATCTCACATATGAAATCACTGCCTTTTCTGGTTTAGGAGTGAGAGCAATTGGTTTAGCCTTCGGACTTTGAGAAAAACAACAATAACAAAAAGAGAGAAAGCAAAGAGAAAACTGTGATGGTTCTTCAGTAGTTACATAAAAATGGAATTGAATTATGGTCTGAAAATGCGGGGAAGTGAGTCACTTTAATAGCAACAAGTGTAATAGTCATCATATGATTAATTGTTTTGTTTTCAGCCTTCTGAAAACCCTCTCTCTTCTCTTCTCAAAACCCTTCCCCCTTTTCTTTCTTTTTTCAAAACTCCTGGGATTTTTTTGCACATCTGCAAAACCAATGTCAGTTCCAGGTTCCTATTCTGGTATTGAACCAATCTGGCTTCCAGGCTCAGAGAAGGAAGCCAGTTCTCACCAGACAAACAAATGAGGTGACCTAATACCTGGGGGAGGTGGGGGTGGCGCCCCTGACTGATAAATGGCAGAGAACTTCAGGCCTGTCTGGTTCTAGACCACTGACAAACTGAACCACATCAGAGGTTAGAGGCAATTGATGGGGTCATGAAAAAACAGGTGAATTTTATTTCAAGTAGAGGGAGAGAATATGGGATAGAGAGAATTATAAGACTAAGCTAAGTAGCATGTTCTTTTTTAACAGAATGTGTTTAAGGAAAAAATCAGCAAAGTAGGGATAATATTTTCTACCCGTCTATCTCCCTAATGATGATTTATGTCTCCAAACTGAGGCTGGTTCAAAAAAACTTTTTTTGATGCTATCAATAAATAGAAGTAATATTCTCAGTTAGCAGCTTTTCTTTCCACTAATAAAAATACTTGAGCTTGTCAGATTTTTGTTGACCTCTGTTAAATTCATGTAAATTTGGAATTGAACAAAATACAAAATCTATACTTTGGAAAGGGACAAAGTTGTACTTTGGAATGAGAAAATTTAAAAGGTTAGGAGAGGATGCACTTAGGACCATTTGGGGCCAAAACCAAAATCAGATCTTGTTAACCCCACCACCAACCATGAAGAAAAACTAAGTTATTTGTGACTAGTCAACTGGTACTTTCTTGGAGGAAAAAGATCCCAAACTATTCCTGGAAACTCTACTTCTCTAACAAGATGGCATTTTTGTGAATTGAGGGTAAAGGCATGACCAACATATGGAGTACACTTCTCTTGTAACACTGCTCTGTTTAAAATTGAGGGAAAAACTGCTTGGCAAGGTACTGGCCCAGCCAATGGCAAAAGTCATTTCAGTTTATCCTGATTCCCTTCTGTGGTCCACCTCCCAGCCTGCCGGACATCCGGGTCCATGATTTATAAGACTTTAATTGAAAACCAGGCAGCTGAAGATGCCTAGAGAACACAGCTCTCCTTGGCATGGGAAACACTGCACTGCCTTTTGCCCCATGTCTGCAGAGATGATGTAAGGGAAAAGATTTCAAGATTTTCCAGAAACAAGGTGGATTTCAAAGAGCATCGGAAGTGAGTTTTTTTTTGAAGGACTGCCTAGTCTAAGGAAGACCTCACAGAACTGGGTTCTTTCCAAAGGTAGAGTGATTCCCCAACTCAGTTTGCCCAGGTCTCTCCTGGTTTTGACCCTGAACGTTCAACATCTCCAGAAACCCCTCCTTCCATGCAAACTGGGACACCAATATTGGTCACCCCAAAAGGAGATTTTGGATGCCTCTGTGGCTCAAACGTTGAGAAAGAAAAGTCCTAGTGATACTGAGGACAACTTGTCCAATGTGAACAAGGGAGGAAATAGAAATAAAAACTCTGATCATAGCAGCTACCATTCATAGAGCCCTTGTTTTGTTCCAGGCCTCTGCCATGCGCTTTGCAGACGTTATTTCAGTTAACTCCAATTACAGCCTTGAAAGTTACTTCTTCTTCATATTGTCCCCATTTTATAGATAAGGAAGCTGAGGAACAGAGAAATTCAGGTAACTTGCCCAAGTTGACACAGACAGTAAGGAGAGAGCCAGAAGGAATATCACAAGGTACATCAAACTCAACCAAGAGTGATCAGTTCACTTTCCACCACTCAAAGTCTTCTCATACTCCATGAACAGCCTATTGAAGCTTTTAAGATGGAATTAGAACAGCGCCTATTTCTTCTTTGTTTGCTATCCCAGGAACTTGCTAGATGCCAGATGCTCCCCCAAGAAACAGACTAAGGAAGAGAGAAACCAGTAAAGCTGACGCTTGTTAAATGGCAATTGGTTTAGCACCTCCTAACACAGAATCCACAAGCTCCTATGGAATAAGGCTAGGAACTCTTACAGCAAAGTTACCTGCATCCTGCCTAAGACCTTCAGTGCCTTCTCTCCAAAGCATTCCTGCAGTTGCTGATCCTAGGCACTGGGCAACTTCTCGTGAGCTAAGCACCTTGCCAGACGACTGCCCAGAAGCCCTATTTAATCCCTCCCTCGAGGAGCATTGGTGGTGTTTGAATAAAGTTGCCACTGTAATTGCTTGACTTACCGTTTAAGCATATTACAGGCTCTGGGAGAGGATTTGTGAAGAAAATACTATTAAAACAAATGTTAACAGCGTTCTATTGAAAGACAAAGGGTATAGCTGCACAGGAGGAGACAACTTGCCCCAGACTGGCCACTAGAGGATTTGTCTTATGGAGAGAAGCTGTTTTATTCAATTTGGTTTCCTGTATAAAAATAAGAATGCTGGGAGCTTGTGGCTCTGATGAGGGGGGAGGAGAAACGGATGGCCTGGATGTATCTCCAGGTTAACACTTAAAATGAGGCAAATGGAAAACACATCCAACTGGGAGTCTAACCATAATACATTTGGATGACAAATTCAGACTTTCACATTTTAACTGAGAGCCCCTGACATATATCTCTCCCTGGACACGTCTGAAAACACATCTATTTTCGGCTAGTGAGCCAGAGACCACCACCACACAATTGCGGTTGTAATGCAAGTAGCTCTGTCTTTTTTTGTATCCAGACCATCTGTTTTCAACTTAGTGCTTCCTAAAGGACTTCCTAAAGCTTGACCCACCTCAGTGTAAAATGACATTCTTTTTCCCCCAAGGGCACCCTTCACCAGGAAAGTAAAGCATTTAGGACCAGCTGGCTAGAAGGAAGCAGTTTCTAAACTCAATCCCATAAACTTTCCAGATTCTCAGGAAACAGATGACTGACTCATGGAGCTCTTGATGTAGGTGTCTAGTGATTCCTAAAATTTCCACAGACATAACAATGAAATGGAATTTATCTGAGAAACTGACCTTTGTTCTGGGGCTATTACAACTTAAATACACTTCTGCATCCTAATGGCCACCTGTATGCAGCTCCCTTTATGTTTACTAGCAATAGTCCCAGGGATCTGTTTCCATCCATCCATCCATCATCCACGTCTCCAACCATCCATCCATTCATTCATTTATTCAACAAATACTTGAGCATGATTTTTGCCTCTGGGAGTACAGCAAAGAACAAGACAGACAAAGTTCAAGAGTGCTCACAGGGAGAACATTTAAGAGATTGTTAGAGCAAACAAATGAGAGATGGTGGCTTAGACTAGTAGTGGAGACAGTGAGAGGTGAATATTTCAGTGATCCTTTTAAAGATAGAGCTGACAAGTCTTACGATGGTTTTAGATACTAAGAAATAAGATACAGAGGAGAATCAAGAATGACTGTGAAGTACTGGGCTTAAGCCATTGGGTAGGTGGTAGTGCCATTTTCTGAGACTGGCTGCCTATGAATAATCCTAATCCAGGAGGTAGAATGAGTCCTGTTAATTGTTCTTTATTTGATTCCGTGTTTTCTTGAGATACAAGAGGCTATTCATGCTTTTGGCCCTTGGCATATGTAATGACAGCTTTCCAATGCAACCCTTTTCTTCATCTATCTCAAAGCAAGCAAAAATTTGTTGGAACCAGAGATATGTAAACAGTTAGCAAAGAGAAAATAATTTTCAGGATCTGAGAAAATGAAAGAATGAACAAAGGCTTGCATTCTGATTTTGCAGTCATCCTTTGCTCCTTGAAACGAGTAACTTGATTAAGTCATTAGAAAATGGGAATGCTGAAAATAGGGTTAGGGTGGGGACCTAAAATATTGACTCTCTAGAATCATCTGCAAAGATTAGTGGACTCCTGGAGATTGCTTCTCTGAATAGTCTATTGTATTTCCATATTTCAAGGAGTCTATGAGAGAGAATTTAAAAAGTCTAATGCATTCACTCTAGGGCACTTCTCAGATTGCCTTTATTAAAATAAGAAGACTTTATACTAGTATAACCTCTTTCATCTAAACATGGAAGAATTTGCAATCAGCAAACTTATTACACCGTGATACCCTTTGGCATCTGAATTAAACCTAGTGTGTCAGATGTCAGTTTACCATACCCTGGCATACATAGGTTGATAACTATAGGGCCAGAAGTAACCTGGTATAGAGTAGGGTAATAATTCTCTTAGTAGACTTATTAACTACAACTGGTTGGTGCATGAACACATGCAAAATATTTCCCTGAGCATAAGGATTCTCATGTTGGTTGGGAAGCACCCTGTTCATCTGAATTCCTTTAGCCTGTTGAAAGTTTATCTATCAGACCAGCCTCTTGAATAAGCACCGAGGGAATTTCACTGGAAAAAATTACTTCTAAGACAAACATTCCATCAGAATCATTAGAACCAAAATGCAAATTTATTAACTCCATGAAAATAATGCATTGATCCTTTTAATAATACTGACAGTGGAGTTTTTATATGCACGCTCTAAAATGTGCCGCAAGAAGAAAGCTTATTAAATAATAAGCATTTCAATCAGCATATCTTGTCAACAATGCTGGAAAAAATAGAAACCCAGACAGAAAATGTAGTAAGTAGGTTGCCTTTCTGTCACACCAGATGACTCACCTCCCCCCACCAGAAGCCCTCTCAATGGCACAAGTCACAATGCAGTCAGTGCTCAGCGTTTCTTTGCATGACATTTGAATTTAGGAAAAAAAGTGTTTTGCTAACCCCTTGGTGCTGAATGTTTGACCTTAAAGCTTATTGTTTGCTTCTTTTTTGTCTCAATCCTCATGACTACAAATGCTATTATTAGTCATAAGATTGTTCAGTCCCTTTTAAATTCCATCCATGGTATTTGACTCTCTGGCCTAAACATAATAGGGAATTCAAAATCCTAATTATTTCTAAGGGGCCTGATTCTTTCAACTTTCCTATGCGCTCCAACTTTTCCCAGCTATATATGGAACCAGGACCTATGTTGGGTTTTAGTAATGTATGCCAGTGTATGCCCCTGAATCCTTCACTGAACAAGGAAAGATTACTAGTAAAAAATGCACAGATTTGTGTGTGGACAGCCCTGGAACTGAATCTCAGTATTGCTACTGGTAAGTCAGGTAACTCTGGGAAGGCCATCAAATCTCTGTTTTGCATAATAAACAGAAGATACTATTTACATGAAGTGCTATTATATAAATGATACATGTATCATGTAATGTTCTTGGCACAAAGCAAGCATTCAGTAAATAGCATATATTATTCATTACCATCACTCCACTTATATAAAGGTGGGAAGGAACTGACTGAACACTATTTTCCATTTCAGCCTATCCCTGGCAAGGCTTATTTCAGCCTTAAAATCTTTGATCTCGTGACTGGACTGTTCATGGCCACACAAAGGCATGACATACCTCTTAAAACAATCCATTTCAGAGACATTCAGGCTGTTAGTTGAGTTTAGTCTGAAAAATCTACCCTAGTTTATCCATCATAAAAGATCATGTGGATGCAAAAATTACTATGTATAAAATAGATAAACAGCAAGGTCTTACCATATAACACAGGGAACTATATTCAGTACCTTGTAGTAGCCTATAATGAAAAAGTGTATACACACACACACACACACACACACACACACACACACACATATAAATGTGTAACTGAATCACTATGCTGTACACCAGAAATTAACACATTGTAAACTGACTATATTTCAATAATAAAAAAAATTTCTTTTTAAATCATAAAGTCACAAGTCTTACAGCTTAAAGTATCATTGGAAATCATATGGTCAAACTATTATTTACAGATGTGAAAACTGAGTCCTAACTAAAACAAGTGGCTTTCACAAGGTCATGCAACTTAATGATGAGCTGACATCAGAAGAGGGCCAAGTCCCAATTAGGTTTATAACCTAAAACCTCTTCTACTCCAGAGATAACCATCTCTGATACTTTTTAACTAATATCAGTCTTTCAGAGAGCTTGGCTTGCCCAGTATTACCAGCGATAAATTTGGGATAGATCATTTTTTGTGGATGAAATCGCCCAATACAAATATTCTCTATAAGCTCACCTAGCTCTAAATATTTGATTATTGCTCTATGTATTATTCAAGGATACCCTTCACTACATGGATACATATTGCTTCAATCTCCAAAATGTTTCTTCTCTTCTAGCAAGACCAGTCTATTTATGATCCCACAAATGTTTATTCCACTGACAAATCTTCCCCTTATGCAAAATGATCTCCCTCTCCTTTATATTTATGCAACTCCTATTCACTCTGCAAGACCTAGTGTTCTATCTTCCCTCACTTGTCTGACCTCATGAATATTCCTTTCTTCTGAACTCCCACAGCCCACAAGGCTAGTCCACAAGCAGAGAACACATTTATTACTGGTATAGTGTTCTCCCCATTGTTTCTTATGTACATTTCATCTTCCCAATTAGATTTATGGCCCCTTGAAGACAAGTATCACGGCTTTAGGCTTTCAAATCACAGTGGAGCAGAACGGTGTGATGGAGGCACTCAGAGCAGGTATTCAGTTCACACTCAGTTGACTGGGCAGCGGGGTGGAAAAGAGAACATTGTCTTGTTTCTTTAACCATTCTCGATTAACTTCTGAGACTCCACAAAGCTAATACAAAAACTTAACGTTAGTTTGACTGATGTTTTGAACTAACTAGAATTAACTGGGGAGGGCAGGAAAGGATGGCAGGTAGGCTGCTTCTAGTCCCATCCTACAATCTTTTCTTTGAAATGTAGAGAAAATCCACTTGAGACATCCCAGGTGGCTGATAGCTGTTTTTAAATTAGGTCTTCACTTCTGCAGCATCAATTTCTGGCAGTAAGTCTGCTCTTAGAAGTGAATCTTTTTTTCTGGGGTAAGAAAAGTTCTATTGAATTCATGTGATGAAAGATGAAACTCTACGAGCCAAAATTAGTTTAAAAAAATCAACTGCATACTTACTTGTACCAGAATGCTTCAGCTTCCACATAAGCATGAAGTGATATGGGCATGTCTTAGGAAAAGATTTCTTATCCTAGCTTCTTTTCCTTTAGCATGTATTTATTAAGTGCACCACGACAATAGCAAAAATGATCACAATGACAAAATATGAAGTATTAAATAAACATAATTAAAAAGTTAAGAATCCAAATAACAATGTCCTACCTACAAGGTCCCTATAGCATAGGGAACTATATTCAACAGTTTGTAGTAAACTGTAATGGAAAAAAAAAAAAAAAATATATATATATATATATATATAAATAACTGAATCACTATGCTGTACACCAGAAATTAATACATTATAAATCAACTATACTTCAATCTTAAAAAATGTTTTAAAAAAAAGTTAAGAGTCCAGATTCAAAAGTCCATCCAGGTTTGAATTCTGGGTTCATAACTTGGTAACTGTGTGGGCAAGTTGCTTAATATTTCTCTGTCTTACTTTCCACACCTATAAGTAGGAAAAATAATAGAACTAACTCAGAGATTTATTGTAAGGATTACAATGAGATACTGCATTAAAAAACTGTAAATATGCAGCCCACTGTAAGCATTCACTCAATGTTAGCTATTTATCATTGCTAGTATTATCATTATTAAGTTCTTATAATAAGTCACGAACTGTGCTGAATAGTTTATATATATTTTAGCAGATATAAATTTTGTAAAAATTTGTGAGTATATTCACCAATATGCTTCAAACACCAAGAGGAGTTCCTAGCCCACATAGGCATGGAATAAATGACTGTTGAATGAATGAATGGTTTCACTAACTCCTCATCACAGCCTTACAATGTGTCAGGCACCCAGAATATAATAGTGAGCAAGACAATGTCCCAACCTTCAGGTCTGGTGCAGAGGGAGGGGGGCCATGCAGGAAAAGCAGAGAAGCCAACAAGCAATTCTTATACAGGGTGACCACTCTGATAAGACAGGACAGGGCATTTGGGAAACTCAAGGAAACAAGTCTTTCTGGATGAAATGACATTCAGACTGAGCTATGAAGGATCTGTTAACCTGCAAATTAGAAGTCACTGAATATGGCAAATCTGGCAGGCGAGAGGTTGTGGGCACTTCCTTTTACTGTGTGTAGTTTAGCATAGATGAAGTGAGGGGGGAAAGAGGGAGCCTCAGAGGTCAATAGCGCTCTAAGTGCAGTACCAGTGATGTGAACGACCCTAATGGCAAGGGGGTCATTTAAATGGCTTTAGAATGATGACTGGTGGCTTCTTCCATCTCACTAGGTTCTAAGAGTTCTAACATTTGCTTTTAGCAACATTGCCTTTGGTGTTCATTTGCCTATTTACACATCTGTGAGCCCACATTGCTCGAATTATAACCACTTACGGTTTTCAGATCCAGGCCTATTTTTGACCATCTCTGCGGCAGTGGTCTCCAAGACCAAAGCTATCTTGAATCTCCTGAACCAAAAGTCTGAGGGTAGACAATTCTTATCAAGAGTAGATCCAATGGGATCTGTTACTTTGCTGTAGAACGTCTCACTTGGCTCTCTCCTCAATACCGTATGTACCAATCTCTCTGTGCTAAGGTTATAGCAAAAAAGGCAAGTTAACTTTTTGTACATGGCTGACCCAGCCTCAGAACGAGTATATCATATGATTTTCTAATATTACATGACAGGTGGAGAATTTTCAGGGAAGGAGATAAGTGGCAAGATGTGGAACAAAAAGTTCCAGAATCCTATTTACCTTCCATTTAACATGTTCTTAATGCCAGTTTTTTACTATGCACATATACTGTATTACTCTGGATTTCCTAGATGGTCCCTCAGCTAACCTGAATTTTTCTTTCTGGAATTCAAGGTGGTATCAGCACATAAGGATAATAATGATATGCAGATCTTCAGGAGGAAATTTCAAGGGAATTGTATTCACCAAAAATCAGCCTTTCGTATAAATTTGTCACGTAATTTGGCATAATTACTAGAGAAAACTTAAATTCAAACAATCTTTTCTATCACTCTGAGCCATATGTGAATTGGTTTATCACTGCAGAATGAGCTCCTTAGTGGTTACTGTATTAAGAAAATTAAAAAACAGGCTATGTTCAAAACCCAGAACTAAGTACTGGACTATGAGCTAAGAAAAGGCAGTCTTTGCTTTCAAAATGAAAACTGGGGAGAGGGGCAGATTATTTAAGTCAAGACCTTAGAAGGATGGTGAGGAATTTCAGAGAACCAAAACAAATAGGGGGAAAGAGTTCCATGGTGATGCTCTTAGCCCCAGTTTTCCCTCACTGCTTTGTTTCAGTGTGACGAGAGGAATAAGGGAAGAGAAAGACAGGCAAGCAAGGGGCAGGAGGGGAAGAGTGGGGAACTAGATGAAAAGAAAGGGAAGAAAAGATGGAAGGCATGGCGGAGAGCACTCTCAGAGCCATTCTGAATTAGGGGGTAGCACTAAAGAGAGGGGAGCATAGGCACGCCATCCCCTGCTCACAGTCAATTCCCACACCAAGCCAGGAGGCACGCCCACTGGCCCAAAAGTGCAAATGTTATTCACAGACATGCAATGGGAGTTCTATGGTGCCAGATGGCAAAAACATGCCGAGAACCACTAGAAACACCAGCTGATTGCTAAGCCGTCCAGTCAGCCAGCCACTGAGTCCAGAGCACTTGCTTTGTGCTCAGGTGGTACGAGAGCCTCACTGCAGCCTAGGTGGACAGGGCTGAAAGGAAGAGAGAGGGGCCTGGTGATGCCCACAGTGGGCAAAGGAAATGGCTTAAACTCCAAGTAGATTTGTTGTTTGAGGGAGAAAATAAATTAGTGACAAGCTGGTAAAGCAGCAGCATGGCTCAAGCTTATACAACTTTCATCCCATTTGGATATCTGGAGTATGATGAAATTCAGACTGTCCTTGTTTAATTAGTCATGAGGTTTGACAAAGAACATTTTTCAAGTCAGGAAAGGGGAAACCAGGCTAGTGCATGAAAATATGAAAGGGCAGAAGAAAGTATCCACCATGCTTATAAAATCCATGAGAATATTTCAGCAGGCGCTGGGTTTCTTAAGTGAGGGAGGTGCTGTGGCTAACCCTGATGTGCCGTTGAATGCTTAATTCAAAGTTCAGTGGAAGTTTAAAAGGAAATGAAGTGAAAATTGATCACTCAATATATAACCACTTGGAGAAAGAGATCCACCCCCAAAATATTTCTGCCATGGACTTTTTTCAATGCCCTACTTTTGAAAATTCTTTCAATAATGTAAATTTTAAAAAAATTCCATGCTACTTTAGTGTTTGAAATAAAGGAATTGCCTTTTAAAGAGAACCCTATGTGTCATCATAAAAAGACCTCAGGGCATGAAAGATGGGAAACATATCCATGTGGATAAAGAAGATGGCATTACAGAGTCCTTTCCAGTGGATTGAAAGCTACTTAATGAAAACACTCATATATTATATGAGTGGCTTTGAGAAAACATTCAGGCAATTAATAAACTGAAAAATGATTTAGCATACACAAAAACCCATACCTTTTGTCATGAATGTGTCATATAACCAGAAATAGGTACCCAAGGGGACTTAAATTAAAATATGTAAGCTATACCTTAAAAAAAAAGTTTCATAGAATTTACAGTTTCTTGTTTGAGAAATCGGTGATAGGATGACACACATTGACCATTGTGCATAAGAATAGTGGTAGTTAAGGGAAAATACCTGCTCTTTCTGGCCAAAGGACTACTGAGAACTTAGACATGGAATTGTTGAACATTAAAGGTACATAAAGCCTTAAAATTCTTTTGTCCTTCTTCTCACTTTATAGTTGTGAAAAATAAGACATTTCCCCCAGTTTGACATCTAGAGGTAAATTCCTGCCTCTGGATTAACAGTCTATTAACAGATTGAGACTATCATCTCACCCATTCCAAGAAAGTATAAAATATAAATTCCAATTTCCTTTTAGATTTTTAGGATCTAATAAATAAGATTTGATTGGAACTAGAGAAATGGGATATCTTGAAATGTCAATGTTTATAGAATGAACCTTGTGAAATCAATTATGGAAATTCACAATTTTAAGGGATTTTAGAAGATTATCTTCTCTTGAGAAAAGACCAGAAGTCAGAGTTTTTAAAAAAGAAAAGTATAAATAGATGACATCTGAAATAGAAGTGCTTTGTGTCCAGGAAAGAAAGAAGCCTGAGGTGTGTTTAACAGCTGTATTCAGAATAGCTATTGGGGGTAGTACACTCCTCACTAATGAGGAAAGAAGAGGAAACGAATTTAAATTACAACCAAAGGAATTTAAGTCAGATGGAAAGATCTTATTCGCAGTGAGGGTTTTATAAACCCTGGAAATGATTCCTGGGGCAGTTTTTCAATACTCTATCTGGATATATTTAAGGGAAGAGAGATACCTATCAGCCTAGGGTGGTTGAGGTAGAAACCTGCCTGGAATTTGCTTTCAGCTGAACTCTGTAAGTCAAGATTAATCCTTGACAATGTTCAGATGTCAAAGACACCAAATACTAGACAATGGCAAAAATGTTGCCCTTTATTAAAAAAAAAAACTCACCCAAAGTAATAATTTCCTTGGAAAATCAATTGGCATATGTTAGTTGGTTGTAAGTGGAATGTACAGTTATAATACATTCTGGTTTTTATTTTCTTTCTAGCCTCATTTCCAGTGGAAAGAAGGCTTATGAAATCTCTGGCAGGCTATGCCCTGCTTAATACTTTTTATTTTAATTCTTTTGACGGTTACAACTAAATTTCTTAGAAGAAATTAGACCTCAGTAGCAATACATGTGCCTCCAGAGTAAATACTTGTGAAGAAAAAAAAGCCAACTTTCCCCCAACTCCAAAGAAACACTTGTTTCCCTTCTAACTGAAATAAGCAGGATGATTGCACCACTACCATCACGCACCACTACCATCACCCTCTCCCTCCTTACCCTCACACAGACTCCAGCAAGTTTTCTGCAACTTGCAGAATTTCCCCTCATTTCCAGCACATAAGCAGCACTTGTACTCACAGTTCATACTGAAATTCTCTAATTTGTTGTACTTCTGTTTATACAGCTGTGTCTCTGTTTGCCTCATTGTGTTCACCACATCTATTGTCTGGTTTTTATTGTGAGCTCCTGGAGGTGAGGAAAGGAGTCTGTTCAATTTGCTTTGCACAATACTGCACATGCACATTGTGTTTGATAGTGATGGTTCCTGGCATGACTGGATGCTCGCTCAATCAATCAATCAATCAATCAACTCCATGGATTGATCAAAGCTGGCAATGAGTCATCCCGGGGTCCTCTATGCAGCACACCAAAGCCATGAGTGTCAGGGACCATAAGGAATTGAGCATCATGGAAAAGCGTCCAATCAACAACTGGAAAATCTAATAAGCCAGGGCCTGAGATGCACAGAAAGTAAGACTGCATTTCTCTGGGAGCTTTCCCACCACTATTACCCTTCCTTCCCTGGTATAAAGCCCAGTCTTGCTGGTGTTCTCAGTTCAGAGCATATTCTGTCAGATTTCAGACACTCCACAGAAGACTATCAAGTTTACAGTCTCTTGGATTTTTCATTTCTTTATGTTTACAACCCAGAAGGAACAAAAGTCATTTTCACCAGAACTAATATTTTTCCCTTCCTACCAACCCTTGCACAATCTCCCTCCAACCTTGCTTTATGCCAGACTTCCTCACTGACCCCAGAGGACAGAGACAAGTCGATCCAAGTTTCTTAGTTGGGTTAAAAATTTCCAAAGCCTGTTCAGCCCTCAGTAGCTTCAAAGTTACGTCAAAGGACAAAATGACTGATAAAAACCCTTCCCTGAGGAAAAGCACAGGAAGTGACATTTCATTTAATTGAACAAATATTTTCTAGGTACCAATTATGAGCTGCTTTTGTGCTGGGGAGAGAGAGGGGAGAAAAAGATAAACGCTATCTTCAAAATGTGTGTGTGTGTAATGAGTTATTTTAATTTTTTTTTAATTTTATTAAACGATCTTAAATATAAGAAAATTACTTTACTGTAGAATCATGGTAAGGATTTAATACATATGTAAAATACATGATCTAATATATATATAAAATATACTTAGCACAGAGCCTTCCATGTAAGACATCCTCAATAAGTATCACTTCCTCCTTCCTTATTCCAAACCAGTAGGAATTTCAGACATACTTTAGATCTTTAGATCTTTTCAGTCCTTTCTTCTACCAGATCATGTATACTTTTGAACTGTGTGACCGTAATGTAGGTTTTATAAATAAAGGAAAATGAATGCCTGACTGTAATGTATTTAAAAGAAGGCCAGTCCACAATCCAGATCTTCAATGGTGGCTAAGGACAACTTTAGGAGATTTTTTTTCCCTCTCTCCTAATTGATTAGGATTTAGTTGTTAATTCAGAATTGACCCTGATTCAGTAGGCATGGAATTTCCCAATCCTAGTTTTATCTGAGACGGTACAACCCTAAATTTTTGTAAAAATCAGCTGGAGGAAAAAGGAGTTCCTTCAGATGGGTGGAGAAAGGGAAATGACCCTCCCACCCATTCCTCCAGCTCTCCAAACATTACTAATGAAACCAAATCAGATGTACTACTCCATGAGACTGTAAGAATAGCTTCCAGGAACCTCAAGGTACCTCACCTAACTGTCTTTTTCTAAAGTGCTGGCATTTCTAAACAACTTAAATGTACAGTTCCTATGAAATCTTGTGCCAAATTTAACAACACTTTTAAATCAGTGAACATTTTCCATGCTCCAGACAATTGCCATGAATCAGTAAAATACAGTGTCCCTTGAGAAACTTGAAACTACACACTGGGAAAATGTCAGTGAGATAAGAACAGGCAGTCCCTTTGTTTTGCTGATTCCTGCTTCACTGATCTTCCTCAATATTGTGTGAGAGAACAGCGGCAGTCTTCTCACGGCCTTGACTCATTTGCTGCACAGTCGTAAGGACTAAATGAGACTATACAGACAATACAGTTAGCAAGTAGACTGGCCCAAAGGAGTACATGTTTAATAAACGTGTACTTCTTTCCCTTCAAGAACCATAAGAATGTGGCCTGCCTGCTCTGTGGGGGAAATTCAAAACTGGTGGGGATAGGCTATGTGGAAACACATGTCAAAACGTGTGCCCAAGTGTCTGAATGTTATTATCATTTCTGAAATCATGTGGCCCATCTATAAATAGCAATTTAGATTTTTCTCATGAATTTTAGAGAAATAGATCTCACTACTGTAGAATCCTGTGATCATAGCTGGCCATTGAGATCCAACCACTAAGGTTCCTGCAATTCCAGAGTCAATGACACCAAGAGAAACAGCTTTAACTCTCATCCACTCAGTGGCGCAATTAAGATATCTCCTCATTCCAGAGGTTTATATTAAACTAGCCACAAAAAATGAAACCCTGTTTTCAACACAGTCAGTGCTGAAAGGGGAGTCTTTCACTAAATGTGTTCCTTATCCAGTAAATAAATCACATGTTCAACAGCAATAAAAATATCGGTGGGAGGTGTACATTCTTCAGTTCAGAGCAAGGAGCCTGTTGAGTGGTGGTACAGTTTTAAAAGTACCTGATTTGACATGGGAGCTCTCATCACACTCCAGAAAAAATTTTACATTGTTGTGATTTTGTTTGCTGTGTTTTTTCCCTCAAAATGGAAACAATGTATTTTAATTAGAACCATCAAAGCTTTTAAAAATGCCCATAAAATTTACAATGTCTGAGGGGTTTTTTTTTAATGGTGTCAAATGCTGTCTCTTTTGCACTGTTAAATTCTGTGAATCAAAAGTACAAAAAGTATGTGCAAGGCATCCAGCAAATATTTATGGAACACCTACCATATGCCTTGCAGCAGATGTTACAATGAACAAAACAAGTTCCCTGCTCTCAAGGAGGAGTGGGGAGAGAGGAAGGGTTAGGTGCTGAGGCCGAGTATGAATGAATGAAATGTATGAGGAAGTAGGGAATATATAAATGCTACTGTGCGATGAAAGAGAATTAGATTAGAGATACATGAATATGAGTGGCTTCAGATTAGATGGTTAGGAAAGACCTACCTCTCTGTGGAAGTGCTACGTAAATTGAGATTTAAATGGTGAAGGGCCCAGCCATTCAGGGTCCTGGAGAAAAAGCATTCCAGGCACAGGAACCACAAAGGCCTGAAAGTGGGGAGCAGCACGAGGTTTTCCCTAAGGAGAAGGCCAGTGTGGCTGGGGAATAAAAGCCAAGGGGGAGGGGGGCAAAACCAGGAGGTAGGCAAAGTAAGAATCATATGAGGCATGGAAGCCAGAAAAGAAGTTTAGGTCGGTTCCAAGTGCTATGGGGAGCTACTGGGTGCAATAGCTGAGGTGTTAAGCAGGTGAATGGCATGATCTGACTTACCTTTCCAAAGTTCACCCCCATCTGCTGCGTGGAGACTGGAGCAAGAGTAGATTCATTTTTAAGGCAACTGGAACCACTGAAGAGTTGTAAACAAGAAAATCTGGAGCGTAAGTCAGGGCAGCTGAGGCTGGGCGGCCAGCTCGGGTAGGAGGGGCGGTGAGGGGAGTGAGTCCGGCCGGGCTGGAGTCTGAAGAAGAGACGTCTGGTGTCCCTGAAGGTGGCCTGATACGAAGGAGTCACGCCTCCTGCTTCCCCGAGCCCCTGGAGCTACCCTGCGGCTGCCTCGTCCTTCAAGAGCAGGCACCGGTTGAAATAGGGGGCATAGAAGCCCGTGCGACCATCCCAATCGGGCAAAATAAGCCGCAGGGGGCTGCTCCAAGGGTGGTGAGAAGAACCGGTACCAACTTGCGGCTGAAGCTGTGTCCGCAGGCGTCCTTTGAGACCTGCCTGTGACCTGTGTCTGAGAACTGTGCCTCGTCCCAGCTCTGGCCGACGTTGCCCGGGTCGCTGCAGATGAAGAGGAGCCTTATGTCCTAGGACCAGGTCGGAAGCGGACTCGCCCGCTGAGGCACCTGGAAGCCAGCCCCTTAACTGGAGTGCAGCGCGAGGCCTCAATGCCCAACCTGCATGGGTCCCAGAAGAGGGCCCCCGGCCTGAGGAAACTGGCCGCCAGCCCTAAGCCGCTCCGCAGGGGAGACGCAGACTACGCAGGGGAGACGCAGGATACGTAGGATACGCTGAGGCAGCTGCGCGCGCAGCTACGTTGAGAAAATAGTGGCAGCCGTGCAGTTCCGGATTCACTAACGCCAGATTTCTTATTTCCAGGAAGTTCAAATGCCTCTTTTTCCTTACCTTTTTTTGGATCCTCATTCTGCTCTAAGACATCTCTCGTCATTAGTGACATCACCCAGGAGACCCAGGAAGAGGTTCCTCCCTCTGCTTTGTTCTGCCAGCCCTGATGTTGCAAACCAGAACACAGAGCTACGCGCTGCTCATCTGAATAGGATGTCTTCATCTCTGTCCCAGGCCAGCAGCTTTGTAGATATGTTGGGTATCCTGAAGGACTTTCACCAGAAGCAGCAGAGCCAAGATCCTAACCGGAGTTTATAGAAGGAAGACCCTGCCGGCCAAATCTCTAAGGTCCTAAAGAGGAAGTTAGCTCTGAAGAAAGAAGTTATCCATAGAAAATTAAACTGATAGCACACAGCTCTGCAAGCTCAGTCTTATGCTCCTGGAATTCCTTCAGTAGCTGCCTTCCGCACCACAGATGTTTCTGCCTCTCGGTTCGAAATCTTCTGCAACAGTCTTGCCGAAAGCTAGAGCTTGGACTTAACAAGAAGAGCTGGATTATAGGTTTGCTATATTTCAAACCGTAGCAGAAACTAAGGGCTGTTTTGAGCTGAGACACCTTACGGGTAATCGTGTAGATTAGAATGTCCCCTTTGAAATGGTAAGACAGAAGTTGCTGGGTATTCCTCGCCCCTGTATGAAAGTAGGTCCTAAATGAATGACTGACTTCACTGCATTAGACCCCATGATTGGTCTCCCCCGACACTTTGAGCCCAGCTGTCACTCACTCTCAGCCACTTCCTTGCAACAGAGCAGGGCTGAGAGGAGGGAACTATAATGTCTATGTAGGTGTTCACAGGACAGGGAAAATCTTTCACTGCTCTATCGTGAACTGACACCAGTCCCCAGCAACCGCCTTCTCCCCGCCTTCTCTGTCCAACACCTACATCTATCGGTCATGCTGACACTTGGGCTGCTGCTGGGAGGCCTGGGCTGATTTTTTATTAAATATATTTTATAATACAGTACAAGCAAATCTACCCTCCAAGGCCCTGGTTCCACTGATTGAAAACTCTTTCTCTTATATGGACTTGAGTTTAAGCCCAGTAGGAAAGAGGAATGCGGAGCGGAAAGAGAGTAAGTAGCATACTTCTTCCAGGCCCTTGGCTGCTCCTATGTGTGGGGCCAAGGTTTGCACCTACCACACCATGCATGGCTCAGGTGCCCTTAGGTCCCTTTTTGGGTTGAACCACTACCTGACATTAAAAGAACAATTTAGAGAGGTGTTTTTTTTTTTTTTTTTAAGAAAACTTGATTCATTTATTTTTATTTTTGTTTTTAAGATTTCTCTGACTATGGTGTAGAGACTGGACGAAGGAGGAAAGGGGTACATAGAGGGAGCCAGAAGGGAAGAACTTTCAGTGAATTTAGAAAGTAGTTTGAATTTGGATGTGGAGCTTAGATGGTGTTCTTGGATTATAAGAAAAGAGACAACACTTACTGAGGAACTGTTATGCTTATTTTTGTATACATAATTTTATTTATTTATTACTACATCCAGTGGAGTAGTTACTTAGCCCATTTTTCTTACATGAAAACTCAGAGATAAATCAAGTTTCCAAATTTCCAGCAAAAGTAAATGGCAAATCAAAGATTCAAAGCCTGGTCTAGGGGGGAGGATATAGCTCAGTGGTAGAGCACATGCTTAGCATGCATAAGGTCCTGGGTTCAATCCCCAGTACCTCCATTAAAATAAATAAATAAACTTAATTACTTGCCCCCGCCAGAGAAACCAAAAAATCCCCACAAACAAATAAAAATAAGTAAATAAACAAAGCCTGGTCTATGTAATCAGTTTTTTCAATTCTACTATGGTGTTCCCAGGTCAGAATTAACAAATAACATAGCTTTAAATTTTAATTCTAAAGAATAAACTGATATTCTATAATATAAAATACATAATTTATTTAACTGTATTGGTCGACATTAGCTCATTTCTGTATTTTTGCTCCTATAACTAGAACTGTGATAAACATTTTATATACAATTTTATCTCATTTCTGATTATTAACTGAATTCTTAGACTCCTAGCAGTGTCAGAGAATAGGGTATTTTTTAAACTCTGGACATGTAATATTAATTTGTTTTCTGGAAAGGTTGTGCAGTTTATACTCCCACTTTACCCAAACTGACATTTAATATTATATTTTCACCTTTGCCAATTTGATAACCAGAATTTTAATTCCATTGTTTAATTCACATTTCCATTACTTACTAAAGAGGTTGAACAGTTTTTTACATCTTTTTTAGCCTTTTTATTTTTCTTTTGTGAATTTTATGTTCATTTGATTGCTCATTTTTAAATATGCTGTTAGTATTTCTTTCTTGGTGATTTGCAAGAGCTCTTTCTATAGGAAGGATATTAAGATTTTGTCACTTTTGGCAAATAACTTCCCAGTGTGTCCTTTACATTCAGTTTTTAAATTTTTATTGTAGAAATATCACAAATACAGAGGGCATGCTCCAGTTATCTGATGCTGCATAATAAGCCACATCAAAATGCAGTGGCTTAAAATAGCATACATTTTATTTTATCTCAGTTTTACCGGTCTCAGCCAGGAGATTTTTATCTCTCATGGCTTATTCACCTTGTAGATTGGCTGACCTGAAGAGTCTCAGATGGCCTTACTCACATGTTTAGTGCCCTGGAAGGGACAGAAGGAAGGCCAAACTCTGCTGGTATTGCCAACTGGAGCATATAAACGTGGCTGCTCTTGCACGGTGGCCTCAGGCTGGTCAGATTCTGAACTGGAGGCTCTGGACTCTAAATGACAGTATTCCAGAAACAAGGCAGCAGCTTCGTGGCCTTTTATGACCCAGCCTCAGAAGTTACATAGTGTCACCTCCACTGTGCTCTTTGGGTCAAAGCTGTCACAAGCCCTTCCAGACTCAAAAGGAGGGAACACAGAGGAGGGTCAAAGAATTTGTGGCCATGTTTTCAAACTTTCAGAAGGTATAAAACATTTTAAGGAATAAACAAATTCCACTTCACTTTTTAATTTTGTCAATAACATTTTTAATAAGCAACTAGTTATTAAGTGCATTAACTTATCTCCTTTTTCTTCTTTGTGATTTCTTCCATTGCTTTGTAATTAATTTTTTAAAATTATTTTCAAAGTGTGTGTCTACAGAATCAAGGCAATTATCAGTTACTATATTTGGAGAAATGACTTTATGGTCTTTAGGCACTTTAAGTACTATGTGTTGGGGCTGCATTCATTTAATATAACTCTTAATCCTTTCATCCTTAAATTTCCATCAGTGATACACTGGAAAATTCATCTAAAAATTCAGGTTGACCATACATTTAACTATGCAGTTGCTGTGTGGAGGTGGAAAAAAAAAAAGAAGTGTGACTAGTTCTAGCTTAGAACTTTGCCACAGTTCTGGTTCACTCTTTCAAAGAGAACTGAAATACAATAAGCTACATTTGGCCTGTGTAGCGAACGAGTGGTACCCATCAGTTGCTGCAATGATGCTCAAATATTGAATAATTTGATTAATTTCATAAATCTGATTTTAGCACTCTTTCTTCAGATGTTCTGAATGGCAAAGCAAAAAAGGTATCCTCCCATTTAATTAGTAATTATTTTAAAGGATGTTCTTCTGGCTAATAGAGAAGAAAGAACTCCTTATAAGCATACATTATAAAAACTCAATAAATGCTAAATGCTGATGGTCATCTCATGTTCTAAAAAGTTACACTGAGGTCTTCAAGTTGTTTTCTCTGCTTCCAATAACATTTCAAAAACTAGTGTTGTCATCTGAGAATGGAACTGTGAAAGCTATATAGGGAGAAGCAAATGAATAAATGTATAACACACACATAGCATGATCTTCAGTGTTTCTACTTATCCTGTGTATCTTTCTCCTATTTTATTTTCACCATGTCCAGAAAAAAAGTGAATTTTGGAAGAACACATCGTAAAAAATCCTATTCCCTAATGCAGTTAATCACCATGGCGGCAGGAGCCGTAACTAATTTTTTTTCAACATTTTATCTCCAACACTAAGCACTGTGCCTCACACATAGTTGTCAATGAATACTTATAAAAGAATGATTTGAGGAGAGGCACAAAAGTATTCACCAGCCTGTTCCTGTGATCTAGTCTGACCTGGAGACTTTCTTCTTCATGGAGGCCACTGTGTTCATGGAGTATCGCCACCATATCTGTCTCTGATACCTGTTGGTCACACCACACAAGCCGTGGACTGGAAAAGGTGGCCCCTTGAGTGCGTTTACCATCGTTGAAATTTATTAAGAGAGATCATTTGGGATCCTACGGCTTTCCAGAGACAGAGGGTCTCAAATCACCTATGGTTAACCCAAACTTTACATCTGAATATCCACAAGTCGAGCCAAAGTTCAACTGGATCCACCCTTCAGGCCCAAGTCCACATGTCAGAGCCTGGGCCTTGTGCTCTGGGGACACTTGTGAACATTTCAGCAGCTAGGACCAGCCAAGTACTTCTTCATTTCTTGTTGAACACAGAAAACAGATAAACCCTAAAAATATGCTCTTCAATACAGTAGGCATTACCCACAAGTGAATATTTAAATCCAAATTAAAGTTAAAGAAAACTAAAAATTCAGCTCCTCAGTTGGACCAGTCACATTTCAAGTGCTCCACAGCCATATGTGGCTAGTGGTGACCACACTGAACAGAGCAAACAGGAAACACTTCCTTTACCACAGAAAGTCTTACTGAATAGCACTGCTCTAGAATATATCACCTACATCACATTGCAGAAGTTACCAGTTAGAGACCCAATTCTGCACTGGTTTCCTATTCAACCAATCCTGGCTTTCAAATTTTTTTATTTTTCTAAATGTCTAAAGTTTCCCTGTTTAAATCTGTTTTGAACAACAAATACAAATATTTCCTAAACAAGTCTCTCTGAAATATACCAAACCAAAATTAGAGAGTATCTATTATGCAAAACACAGGGTTAGAAATCTGAAAATTAGTTTAAGTGGGACGATGTCCCATGTGATTTGTAAAAAGTGTAAATTACAGGTGATTAATAAAATGTATTTAACTAATTAAATTGCGCCAAAAGCGCAAACGAAAACCTAAAAGTGTTGCCAAGTTAAAGCTCTACAAGATCTGATTTGATAAATAATAGAGAATAATTTCTAACTGGAATACTGTTGTATGCAAATTGGATGGAAATATGTTGTTGGAAGAGTTCAGTTTTCTTAAAGAAACGTAGCTTTTCTCCCTGAGGTATTAACTTTTTCATAAATTTACTTCCTCTATAGCAAATGTCCAAATCCTTTCTAAATTATCTGAAATCTCTATTAATGGAAATTAAATTAATGGGAAACTAGCACATAATCTAACCATGGAAAGCAATAAATATATACAATAAAAAGTTTATTTGGACATAATATATACTATGTGTATAAAAATAAAGAGGTGCATACTTGTATACATAAAAACAGAACAAATTATTCTCTCCTAATCAGCAAACAAAGATCGCTAATATCTACTAAAAGTGCACTTACATTTTAGTAAATAATAGCATTTTTTTATTAAAGTGTGTATGTATGCATTACTATTATGTAATTTTCTCCTATGATTCCAAAACAATACACTTTGATAGTAATTCAGCTTCTTGCCGTCTTTCCAATTGAGTAAAAGTATTCTCCTTTCTACCTCAGAAGCTGTTCTGGAAAGGGAGCAGCGTCTGGTGAAGAGACAGAAACCGGCCCCAGGCGTGCCACCGGAAGGCACAAGCAAGGACACTGGTCCTCGAGTCGGCAGGCGGGCCAAGTCTAAATGTAAGTGCGAGGAGCGATGGAGCGCGGCGCGGCGGCCTGGCGGCCGGTCATCCCCAGGCGCAGCGGTGGGGGCGGGGGTGGAAGTCGCTGTCGCTGTCGCTGTCGCTGTCGCTGTCCGGGAGCACACGAGGGTATCCGGGCAGGCTGCGGGTCCGTCCTGTCTCCCAACCTCATCTCCACCGCTGCAAAAGCCTGGAGACCATCGTTACTAATGCCAGGTTTTTAAATCCCCGAGAGTAAAATACATGTGCAGAGTGTGATTCTAACTGATTTTTAAGCCCAGGCATGTTGAATAGAGTCTTAAAATAATCATTTCCATTGGACCTGACTAGGTATCCAAGTGTTCACCAGATGCTAGCGGCTAGATTTTGCAGAGGAAAATTGCTAACTTAAGCTTCTTTTCATGATTCAGCAGAGGGTTTTAAGTAATAAAAGATCTGGAGATTTGTAACATAAATAATTCCAGTGCAAATGGGAAAATTAAAATAATCTTATCATCTCCCAGTCATGTCTATATGTGCTTTTCTACCATTATCAAATTTCTCTTAATTGGCCAATTTTTTTTTCTGGCTGATATTTTATAGTTTTAAGTTATGAATTGTAATGAAGAAATGATTCCTTTCAGATGAGTAAAGTGACATGTACTAAATTCTAAAGACAATCTAGGATGTATGAAACAGAGCATGATCTAACAAATACGGTTTTATTCACATGCAATATAGTCTGTATCACCAGTGAAAAATAGTAGCAGCATGCCAGAATCTCTTATTCCTTAATAGATCTCCCAGTAGAAACAATTAAAATATAAAGTACATCATTAACTTTTGAACTTTGATGGGAAAAAAATACCATCCATTTCTGACAAGTAGACATTATCTCATAGTATCCACAGCCATCTTATGCTTATTACCATTGCTTGGTCTTAAGTGTGACTTTTGGACATACAACTCAATGTTTCCTAATATTTAATAGTACAATGGTTTTTATAGTCTATTTAATTTTATTTAGTAATTTAAAGAATGAATAGTTAAGATTCCCCAGATTTTTGTGTTCTTGCTGGAGGTGCACTTGAACAAAAAGAAAAACACATCATCTAGCCCTACAGCTAATACCACATGACCACATCCTGCCTAGAATGAATCCATTCAGAGTTTCTGGAAAAGCACAGATACAGTAATGATTTTCCTAAGGTATCAGATTTTTGCTGTGGGTATCACTAATTATTTTGGCTGCATTCCATCAAGGCCAGATGTTAAACAAATAAAATATTTAGAATACAAAACTATTGAATAAAAAATACATGCTCATTTAAGCAATAGTTTCTAGAAATCAAGCCAATCACACATTTTGGAGAAGCTGAAGAAGGAGGCATGACGTGGGTTCTATTCGTAATGTCAGGTTAAGGTTCTGAACTCAATCCAGATAAACTTTATAATTGTTGCAACTAACTGGAGCTCAGCTGCTTCTGGATTTTTTGTAACAAAATCTTGCTGCCAAGGGCATTGGGCTCAGCCAGTAAAAAAATTACAGTAATAATGTTAAACTAAATCATAAAAATGCAGAAGGTGGTTATTATGGGGCAGAGGAGAGGAATTGCTTGTAAAGTTATAGTGGAAATATCAAAAATAATATTTTATTAAACTTTAAAAAAATTAAGCTTTATTTTTAAACTAGGGTGCAAAAGCAATAAAATGTAAAGGTTATTCAATAAACGATTTCATTCAGTGGTCAAGAGCAATGATTCAGCAAGTGAGAATAAAAATTACATTTATTCAACATGGTCATCAATTCAGGCAGGACTGAAGCTTATATTATGATCATTTTCTAGTAAAAATAACCAGCTGAAAGTCACTTTTTTTTGAAAGTCACCTTTAAGAAGGAATTTCGACTGAAAAAGGAATAAAGAACTTCTTGAATCAGTATCTTCTCAGTGAAAATGAACTTGGCTTATGCTTAATTTCACATAGTATAACACTCTAAATATTTTATGTGATTTTTCAGTTCTAGGAAGAAATTCATTTGAAACAAATGTAGAAAATGACTCAAAAAGTTTAAATATGTAAACTATGATAGGCTTACAGTTAGGGAAATAGATCATAATAACTTATCTTCTATGAGCCTTCCAAGAGTAAAGAATATAACTTTTTAAATTATTTTTCGAATAATCTGGAATTTCTTTCCTATCAGCTTTATACCTTCTGTAAATATAGATTCCAGAATCATGTATCATAGACAGTTTGGGAGATTCTATATTTTCCTCAAGTTGGATAGCATATTTCTAAGTGACAATTATCAGAGAAACAAACTCCTTTTGCTCACTAAAATACGTAATGTGTTTTACACTGGGTAAGCACTAAATAATATGGTGAATAGAACTGAATTATTTCAATGTTCTTTTCAGAGATTAATGTGTCTCTTGGATTCACACTAGAGAGGTAGTGTCTCACCCATGGGGATTAATGAGCTACATCTGTAACCAAAACTACTCATGGAAAACCTGCTGAATTGATCCATATCTGTTTTATTAATCAAGCCCAGTACGGAAGGGCTTTCTTGTGGTTGTATTATATTTTGGAGATAAATAGAGTGAGGAAACCACAGTTCAATTTTGAAGTTGTTTGAGATATTGAAGAATGCGGGATTTTGCATTAGATGACAACGGTAAAGTCCAGTCCTTGATGCTTGTAATGCTGATATATAAGTATATAAATATCCTGTATGTATAATTTTACTGCAGACCTTATGACAGTAGCCAAGAAGACCCTAACCATTTAATATGGTTTAATATGGAATTTACTTCTTACTGCTGCTCTCTTCGACTCTCTTCCTTCCTCATTTTTTAAAATGAAAACGTTTCAGGTTGGTTTTTTTGTTTTTTTCCTCCAAGCTAGCTTGGTATGAACAGCCTTTAGTTGAAGCAGATGGCTAGAAGTCAGAATCCCCAGATTCTATCCTTGATTTTCCTACCAACTGGGAATGTGGCCTTGGGCAAGTCATGAGAGTAAATCTACAATAAAAGGGATAATAATGCATTACATATGTATGGTGCTTTATGATCTTGCACAGTACTTTCACATACAATATATTATTTAATCTTCCTCTCAGCCTCCTAAGAGGAGTATGGCTGTTATTAACAACCCCTATTATAGAGAGTGAGAATTTGAGACCCAGAGACACTAACGTGAGTTCACAGTCTTCTCAATATCAAATGTCAGGGCCAGGAACAGACAGAAAAGATGATTCCAAGCTGGTCTTTGTCTCCTTTCCTCTATACCATGCTTGCTGTGGTGCCGCCAAAGCTGGGCTGTCTAATATGGTCTCCAGGAGCCACATGAGGTGATGGAGCCCTTGAAATGTGGCTAGTCCCAACTGAGATGTACTGTGGGTGTAAAATACACACAGGATTTCTAAGACCTTGAATGAAACCAAGAATGTAAATTTTCTCATTAATACTTTCTACATTAATTCCATATCAAAATGATAATATTTGGGTTATTTTGAGTCAAATAAAGTATATTTTTAAAATTAATGTCACCTGTTCCTTTTAACTTTTTTTAGTGTGAGTACTAGAAAATGTGAAGTTGTGTACGTGGTTCACATTGTTTCTATTTGACCGAGCTGGACTAGAGGATTCTCTGGTTCAGAGCCCACTGTACATATTTCACAGTACTGGACTTGTTTATACACCTGTCTTGATGTGGCTGAGACCAATTTCCAAAGGCTCTGTCAAATAGAGCAGTAGAGATTAGCAGCAATAATTCAATCATTCTCACCCATCTTCCACTTGCAGGGAAAAAGTCAGATTTTGTTAGCTGATGCCTTAAATTGCTCATTTATTAAAAGGGCTCATTTTATACTTGCTGAATGCTTGAAAAGCTTAGAGTGAAAGTACTATGGAAAGAACTATAAATTATATTTATGACCCTATAGCACACTTTATTTTTAAATACGTTCCTATTAAACATTTTGAGTGAATGAGACATTGGACTATTAGGTGATATAGCCAATGTAAAATAATAAGTATATGTAAATTTTTTATAAAATATAGTATATTTTATCCCCCCTACCAACTCTTTAAGATATATTATGTATAACCCCTAAAGAAGTAGCTTATTTCTGTTTTGAAAAACCTAAATGAAAGTCCTCAGGAAAAATGGGTTCTTATTTAGGAGAAAAAGTACCTATAGTTAAAAAAAAATAGCCCAAATTATTGAAAACTAACATCCATTTGGCATTTATTATGTAGTCTCAAGCACTATACTAAGAGTTACCAAGATTATCTCATTTAGGGATTTGAAAATGAGCAACACAAAGCAGAATCAAAGTTCTTAACCATTACTGCCTCTCACTACAATCCTATTTGAAGTCACAATGCAAGCTATCAAGATAGTATGAGGATATGAAGGAATACTGGACAGAAAGATCAGAAGTCTGCCCTCAAAGTATACACAAAGTGGTGGATTTGTGGACATGTTTTTGAAAAATACATACTTATGAACAAAATTATGTGAAAGAGGAGTTACTCTTGTCTTTCTAAAGGTTTCTTTATGTTATGATAGAAATCTTTATAGCCATGTTCCCCAGCGAGTTAAAACTTACCTATTGTTTATAAAGCAAAGGTCTCATGCAAAAAAAGAAAAAAACTATGTAGTATGAATTTTAGAGATTTGTTTATACCCACTTGGATAAAAGTAGGCTGAAGTTACCTTAAATATTTTCTGGAAAAAGAAGGGATGAAAACAAATAAATAAAATGGGGACCTAAATCAAAATCATAAAATAGTAAAAACTAAAGAGTTTTATAACTTTTTATACAATAATAATAATATGTTACCTTTGAAGGCTGACATTAAGAATTGTGTATATAAGCTAATTGCATACTAATTTTTTAAAGATGTCAAAATATAATATATAACTTGTTTTCAATATCTTAATGTTTATGCTTACCCGGAATGAAGTAATAGGAAAAACATTAACAGTAGCCAACTATGGGTAGCAGAATTTTAGATATTTCTATGTCCTTATTTATACTTTTTTGTAATAATTCCAGAATAAACATGTATTGTGTGTATTGCTTTAATAATAACTAAATAGAAAAGTTATTGTAATCAATCCCAAAATTGGTTGCAAATAAGAAAGGCAAAAATTATCTGGAAGGGGGAGTAAAATGTAAACTTTTTTCTCAATCACAAAATTTGAAAATAATATATTTTATAGGTTCTTCTTTCCAGGCATTATTGCCCTTCCTTTGACTCACGATAAAGCAACCTGTGAACTATTCAATTTCTCTAGACAATGAAGGTAAAAGCTAAATTAGGTTTTCTAGATTCTCTTGAAAGCAGTTTACCCTCAGCTGTGAACATGAGTATAAAGATCAAGGCTGTAATATGAGCTCTTAAAGCCTAAAATTGTTATTGCAGCAATCAGAAAAGCAGAGCATCCTGGAAAGTGTGCCTCTTCACCTTAAAACAAACTGGCTGTCAATCATTTCTAATGGTGTCTGCTTAAAACTGGCCTTAGTCTTAGACTTTGAGATACGTAAAATGTCATGTGAGAATATATTATAGAATCATATCTTTGGGCCAGACAGGGTCTTGGTGATCCTAAAAAGTGAAGTATAGAGCTGTTTTAGGCATCCCTTTTAAACATTCGTGGCAAAATATTAGGTCTGCTAACTCCTTTTATGACAACAACACTAAAATTTTACTACAAAGAAAACTCAGAAATGAATTCCTTGTGCCAGTTCATCATTAAATCATAAATCCACAGACTGTTAGAGCTAAAAGAAGCCTTCTATATTAGCTCATCCAATACCAACATTTTGCAGATGAGAAAACTGAGGAACAGAAAAATCATTTTCTCAGGAAAATGTGAAATCACCGAAAAATATCCCAAAGAATCCAGGAATCTCTGGAAGCTTACCTAGGAAGAGCTAGGTATTTTAAATCCTACCAGAACTTGAATTTTTAGTTTGGTTGTGGGTACTCCTGTACAAGGGAGAAAATATACTGATACTGACTAAAATTCGTGTGATATATGAAAAGCACATTCACAGTGAATGCCTGTAAAGTGAAAACCAGAAGCATAACAAAGCCAATGATTTCAGACCAGATCACTTATTTATTACTAAGCTCCCTTTCTTTGTGAGTCAAACATTTGAAAGGAGCTTTCTTTGCCACTTTTCAGGCACAAATCGTTTATTATCATGAGAAATTGGCTACTTCCACAGTTGCTGATAGACCAAAGAATAATGAGACATTCATTCCTTGAGTTAAAAAGAAAGGCTGTCAAATTCCTCCTGATTTTATTCATTTATGAAAAAATATGCTTGTAATAAAATTATATGTATTAAAAATATATTCTTCATCCCCTCAAAATGCATACTGCACAATACGAAGATTGTCCTGGCACAAGTAAATATTAAAGTTCTTTTTCTAAGTTCAATATCTGTGTCAGAAATGGAAATAGTAACACTTGATTTTAAGAAAAATAGAACAGTGCATGCATGTCTATTGTCATCTGTAAAGTAGGAATAAGAGTAGACTCTCACAAAGCTGTTTAAAGATTAAATCCATTATTAGTAATTGTAAAATGCTTAGTACAGTGCTTGGCACATAGTTAACATTTGATAAGTGTCAGATATTAGCAGTAGCAGTAATATTGTTATGTAAAACATGATAACTCCTCCACATACCCCCTCCCCCTCAATCAAACCAAACTCTTGAGAGTCCCCTCCCTGTTTCACAGCCCCATGCCCATGCACACACAGATCCCTCTTTCCAAATGTTCTTTCCCTTCTTCTTCTTCTTCGGGTGAACTCCTACCCATCAGCCAGGGTTCAGCTCTGAAGCTTCTCCTTCTTACCTGTCTTCCCTCATTCCTGTACTTGACTTAGTTGCAGTCACCCATTTCCCAGGATGCCCCACAATGTGCCTCTTCTAGTGATTGAGACATAACTTTTTTTTACTTGATTTCTCCCTCACCTCTTACACACACACACATACACACACACACACTCATGTACACACTGAACTGAAAATGCATCACATTCAAGGCATCACACACATATTTTTGTATCCCTATAGAAATATCTGTTGAAATAAATAAATAATTGACTTTTTTTTTTCCTTCCTGAGTAGTTATCAGGGTAGACTGTGTACAAATGGCCTCAATTTTGAAGGGGAAAAAGGGTGATGAATAGAGTGGAAAAAGTTGGGGGATACCACTTGGCAACCTTAGGACCTGGCTCTGCCAGAAGACTAAATCAGTGAGTCATTGAACTCTCTGGACTCTCTCTTTCTTAGCAAAATGAGTGAGTTGGGCAAAATATTCTCTGAGGACCCACCCAATGCCACTATTTATATGATGCTAAACATTGGTTCATCTCAGTGGTTCTCAAATTTTAGAATCATCAGGAGGGCTTGTTAAAATTCTCCTCATTCCTGGTCAGCAGGTCTGAGATGGGACCCAAGAATTTGCATTTTAACAAGTTCCCAGGTGATACTGAGGCTGGGGTACCACACTTTGAGAACCAAAGTGATTAATCTTCTTAACATAGGATATTCTGACACTGTCCTGTTGCCACCTGGCAGAGCACTCCTGATGTGCAAATCACAATGAGATGAAGGTAGGTAAGCCCAGGCTTCAGTGAAGCTGCCATCAGGAAGACCGGGCGCTATGGGTGAGTCCCAAGAGTGGCCACAGAAGGCAGACTTTGATGACTGTAACAGTTCTGTGGGGACGGACAGACTGAGTTCACAATGTCACAGGGCACAGAAAACAAATTCCAGGATTTAGCCCATCAGTTAAAACCTGCTGCTTCTGGAGTCACAATGGATCATAGTTGCCATCTAGTGACACCTTTGAATTACTGCATCTAGAGACTACAGGATGAAATGCTTTTGTTTGGAAACTACATTTTTTTTTTCTTTTTTCTTTTTCTTTTTCTTTTTTTTTTTTTTACAAAACTGTTCAAGATGAGAACTTCTGAGAACAAACTTTAATTTACTCCGGTCTTATCCACACCTGTACCTAGGTACTGTAGAAATAAACAGGCATCTATCACTTACTATTTGCTAGGCACTCTCCTAATACTGTATCTATGTTCTGTTATTCACAGCAACCCAATGAGATAGATACAATTATTATCCCCATTTTATAGACAGGTAATATAACTACAGATGGTCAAAGAAGTTTAAAAACTTGCCTGAGTTTGTCCAGCCAGTAAAGTGGTAGAGCCGGGATTGAACCTAGACAGCTTCTGGAGAGAGAGCACTCTAGCCAGCCTCTCTCATATCAGCAGTTGAAATACATAGTTAGGGAAACAATTGTTACCTGTGCAGTAGTCCCACCTTTTCCATGGTTTTGCTTTCCGTAGTTTTTGTAACTCACAGTCAACGTCATCCAAAAGCATCAGATGGAAAATTCCAGAAATAAACAATTCATTGGTTTTAAGTTGTGTGCTGTTCTGAGTAGCGTGATGAAATCCTGTACTCTCACTCTGACCCACCTGGGAAATTAATCATCCCTTTGTCTCATCTGTTAGTCACTTAGTAACCCTTTTCGTTATCAGCTTGACTATCACGGCATCTCAGTGCTTGTTTGTGTTCAGGTCACCCTTATTTTACTTAACAATGACCTCAAAGCCCCAGAGAAGCAATGCTGGTAATTCAGATATACCAAAGAGAAGCCACTGAGTGCTTCCTTTTAGTGAAAAAGGGAAAGTTCTCCACTTAACAAGAAAAAATAAATAAATCATACGTTAAGGTGGCTAAGATCCGTGAAATTGTGAAAAAGGAAAAAGAAATCCATGCTAGTTTTGCCAGCACACCTCAAACTGCAAAAATTACTGCCAAGTGCTTAATTAAGATGGAAAAGTCATTAACTTTGTACAATAAGATATTTTGAGAGCATGAGAGACCACATACACATAATTTTTATTACAGTGTATTGTTATAATTGTTCTATTGTATTATTATTATTGTTAATCCCCTACTATGACTAATTTATAAATTAAACTTTATCATAGGTATGTATGTATAGGAAAAAACATGGTTTATATAGGGTTTGGTACTATCTGAGGTTTCAGGCATGTGCTGGGGGTTTTGAAAAGTATTCCCCACAGATAAGGGAAACTATTGTGAACAGTTATCAGTTCCCAGACAGGAATCTGAAAAATGTTATAAAGTACATACTGAAGTAATGATTTCTTTCTGATTCTTCCAAATGAAATCAGCTCATGTGTAATAACTAAAGAAGTGTTTCTACCTACACAAAGACACCATAATACAACAAAAAGAACACCAACCTGGAATCAACTTCCAGTTTGCCATGCAACTTTGAACAGGTTGCTTAACCTCTCTGAGCTCTACTTTCTTCACCTATAAAGTAGAAAAGATAAAAATGTAGTTTTTATAGTTTGAAGTTCTTTAAAACCAGATTAAATTTTTTAGTAACTGCTGAAGTTATCCAGTGAATGTGATCACAAGAGCAAATAGGGAAATTATGGACAGTAAGCCAATATTAGCTTTTCTCAAATTGTCCTGTACCTGGGAAAGGAGCCAGAACAGCAGATTTGATCCCCTGATCTATTATGCAGAAGTGCTAGCAGTAATAATAACGCTCATGGTGTGTGCAGAGAAGTAAAGGGCTCAACCCAGGAGATCTGTGTTTCACTTCTCTTCCTGGTGCTGCACTTGGCCTGTGCACTTGAACTCTGCACCCTTGTATATCCCTGCCTTCCAAGAGTCCTAACCAAGCAACTCCCGCAAAGAAGTCAAATCTTTGCTAGTGGATTGAGATCCAACCCCTCCTCACTTCAGACTTTTTTTATTGGAGATTTCCTTGGACTGAAAAACCTAGCTGTTGCTAATCCTTTAACTCCTTATCTAAGACTTCTCAGTTACCAAACCATTTCTAACCTCAATAAATGAAACACTATAGGATGGCTATCAAACGAAAGTACCAGTGGTTTCTTTGTACTTGTGTCTGTATAACATGATAAAATCTGCTGATATAAAGAGTCATGATAATGAAGGAAAATAAACATGTAGACGGAGCTAGAGGAATAAAGGGTAATAACTAAAATATGGTAGAGCAAAACATCAGTATCTCACTTCAACAGATGTCTTGATGTCATTCCAAGTATTTGCATATTTTTGATCATCACAGTAAACCCAGAATTAGTCTAGAGAAGTCTTATTGTCAGCCTCATTTGAGAAAGGAAAGAAATCGAAGCACAGAAATTTTACACAGCTTGGAAAAAAAGTAAATGGTCGAGGGTCCACATATCCTAATTTTTAGGCCTATGGTTACTCCACAATTATAGTTTATTTTAATAAAATCCTGACATAAGATGACTGCCATCTGATACTTGAGTTAGAAAGAAGTTCCTTGTACATATACAGTAGAAGTAAAAGATTAATTTTTTACTCCTATGGCGAGAGCTCAGAATTTACATAAACTGGGGTAGGCAGGCCCTGGATGGTTTTGAACAAGGGAGTGACATCTTTAAATCATCACTCTGGTTTCTCTGGGGAGGTTTGACTGGAACAAGAGTGGAGGCAGGGACTCCTGTTCAGGGGCTATGAAGTGGTCTAGACAAACCATGATGGTGCCTAAGTAACAGTGACCCAGGATAACTTTCTATGGAGAGATCCTGAAACTTGCTGGTAGATTGGATGTGTGGGGAAAAAGATATTAAAAATGTTTCCTCAGTGTCTGAAATAGTCAAGCTCATAGAAGCAGAAACAGAATGGTGGTTGAAAGGGGTTGGGGGAGGGGGAAACGGGGAGCTGCTGTTCAATAGGTATAAAGTGTCAGTTAATGCAAGATGAGTAAGTCCTAGAGCTCTGCTGAAGGACGCTGTGCTTAACGTTAGCAATTCTGTACTATGCCTTTAAAAACTTGAGAGGGCAGGTCTTAGGTTATCTGTTCTTACCATGAAAGAAAGAAAGGAAGAAAGGAAGAAAGAAAGGAAGGAAGGAAGAAAGAAAGGAAGAAAAGAAAGAAAAAGAAAGAAAGAAAGGAAGAAAGGGAAGAGAAGGAAAGGAAAGGAAAAAGAAAAAAGAAAAGAAAAGAAAGAGAGGGGGTAGGGAGAGAAGGAGGGAGGGAAGGAGAAAGGGAAAGAAAAAAAGTATTGTTGCTGCCCAAGTGAGACTGCATTAACTTTGAGAAACTATATTTTAGGGAACTAAGATTAGTTTTCAACATTATTTTTTGTGACCTATGCAATGTCATGTAACCATAACCTTCCTCAAAAATTAAATTTAAAATAATATGCATTCATCAAAATAAATATTAAATTTTAAAAGGACTACATAAACTCTCAGAATTTTTAATGTAGGGGTTAAAAAAAAAAAAAAAAGAACGCCTCCTAATTTTGAGCCTGAGCCCCTGGATAAATAGTAATATCATTTTTCAAAATTGTGAAGCCTGGGGTAGAATTAGTTTCCCAAAACTTATAATCCTCCAATTAGTTAATTTGCTTTCAGAATTAATTTTTTAAAGCGAAAGGAATTCTTAACTCAAGAGTCTTTAGGATATGTCATCACCTTTTTTAAGGTTGAGCCGTGTTTAGCAACAATGATATTCTGCCACCGTGTGGAATCCCACTCTGAGATAGAGTTCTGAACCAGTCAGCCTGATCCCGTGTGATATTTCTAAATGATCTTTTGTAAAAAAGTTTCAAAGACCCATGACTAGAGAATTACAAAATCTTGCCTTCTGTTGAGGACATGTTTATAAATCTGCATAATGGAAGCTTAGCTCTCCACTCTTTCAAGAAATACAAGGTAAAAGTCTATGGCTCACTTCAAAGGAATGTTAAATATCAGCCTGAGATTTATGCTTTTGGGAAAGAAATGTTACAGTGGAAACAGAGAAGAAATGTGCTTGGTTTGTGAGTCAGTGGCTTTTTTGTGGGAACCAGAGTCTTGAACTTCCATGCAGCTGTGTTGTACTGAGCTTGGCCTGAAAGCTGTGGGGACGGTGCCGTCACAGCGCCCATATATGATTGCTAAGAACACGAAGACACTTTGGGGGTGCAAAGACTTAGCCAAAATTACTATAAATCCGATAGAGCCAGAACTAAGTAAACAGTAGTTTAAAAATGGATACAGGAATCATTTGTATGTAGAGGAAACTGAGGGGACCCCAAATTCCAGGGCAATGTGGTTCTTTTGTCAGGTCCTCACTTTAACAGAGAATGGCTCCTTTTCAACATTTTGGTTTGTCTAATGGATAGTAATAAGCAATGATATTTTTATAGATGAAGAAGACATGAAATCCTAATGGCATGTAAACTCTATAAAGATTAGAGGAAGGTCTTTCCATGTTCTTTATTGTCCCCTGTCATTAGAACCATACCTGGCACACAGCTAGCACTCAGCAAATCTTTGTTAAATGAATGAAGAAAGAAAAGCTGGAATAAATTGCTAAGTTGAAGGAAAAAAAATAGAAAGTAGAAAGGAATCTTCTCTTTCTAATTGTTTTTCTATAAAGTGCCATATTGTAGGTAAAATCTAATAAAAATTACAAGAGAAATTCTCCTCCCTGGGGAGCAGCTTTTGTCTATTGCACTCTTTTCCTGTTTTTCTCACAGTTGGGTTCTCACTGCCCTACATAGCTGGTTGATATTGGTTGACATTGACTGAACAGTAACAGATCTTTACCTTGAGTTTCATCAGTTTTTACGTAGTTTCCACATATTTCATCCAATCTTCATAGTCTTTGTTGAGGGGACATCACCAATCTGGACAGTTAAACAAAAAAATTGAATAATTGACAGGCTGGCAACCGCAAAAGTCGATTTCTTTTGCCCATCCACTCAATTCTAAGATTCTAAGATCCGAGCCTATGATTCCCATTTGCCTTAAATTTACATCAATTCATGCACCCTTACCAATTCGACCTCACTCTCAAGGGCAGTCTTTTTTCCATTGCCACTCTTCTATCTGGCCATAGCTATTGAGTAGCTATGGATTGGAACTAGTAAAGAGAGAAAAATAAGACACAAAAAAGGAAATCTCCTTTTAGGAAAGTATTTAATGAGAAAACAGAAGCCTCCACTTCTACAGCAAAGGCTTGCCTGGAATCCAGTCTGGATTTTGGAGGCTGTTATTACTCAGCCTCAAGTGGATCAGCGTGAATCTGTTCTCATTTCCAACGTTCTTTGAGATCCTTGAATCTAAGACCTTCTAGAAATGCTCATAATTCATTCTAAAGTGAGAAAATGAATAGGATGCATTCTAGTAGAAAGCCAAGGAGACAGAAAATAAATCTTTCCCCTCTCCCTTTTTGGTGACATTACACTTTAAAAATAGGTATGGGGAGGAGCCCAAGGGAGGAATTTCAGTTAGGCTAATCTACTTACAAGTAGAATTTCTTCCAGGATACAAGAGCTTTTGGCAAACATTGGTTGGCACATTCTTCCTAAAAGGTAAAAGGCTTTTTTTCTCTTTGGCAGGTTTTATATGACACTTAAGAGTGTCAGGCAAACCTTACAAACCATAGCCAAAAGCAGGTTAATCCAAAACACACATCCCCAGCCAGTGCATGATCAACAAAAAAATTAGGCCTAAGGATTACAGGATGTTAATTGTGAAACATAATTCCATGATATTTATGGCTCCATAAACTGGGCAGTGCTACTCTTGAGCACTAGGAAGTACTCCTTACATTGGGGCAATTGATTATATTTGATGCTAAAACATGTAACGTATTGAAGAGAACCACGGGTTTGTCACAATCTCTCCAGTAGGATCATGATTCTCAAACTTCACTAGGTCTGACAATCAACTGGAACAAGCTTATAGAAAATGCAGATTTCTGGTCTCCTTCCCAAGTCTATCTGGTCAGACTCCGTCGGGGAGGAGATTGAGAACAAGGAAAGCCAATGAGTAAGATGCAGATGGTCTGTACACCACCCATGGAGAATCAGTGCCCTGGAGCCTGCAGTGAGTGCCCTAAAGTCAGGACTCTCTCCATCTCTAAATCTCTGCACCTAGCACGGAGACTGGGACCTGGTAGATACTCCACAAATATATAATGAATGAAAATCAGTTAACATTTATGGATTCCAGGCACTGTTCTAAGCACTGTGCACATATTAACTCATTTAATCCTCACAATAAAGGACTGTTACTACCCTTGATACTTGCTGGGTGCTTCTGCACACACACTGTCTAAAGTGTCACCATGTTGGTTCCTTTGTTACATTCAATGGCCACCTCCTTAGGAAGAAACCTCCCATACTTCTTATCTGAAGTAGCATCAATCTTACTCCCATCCCATCACAAGATCATTTTCCTTTTCTTTATAGCAATTGCCTCTATCTAAAATTATCTGATTTGGGTTTTTTGTCTGACTCTGACTCCCTTTACTAAAATATAAGCTCCATGAGAATAGAAATCTTGCAGATCTTATTTGTCACTGTATCTTTAATGCCAACTCACAGGAGACACCAAGGAAATATTTATTAAATGAATGTATGTTAAAAATGCATAGTAAATGCAAAGTCAAGGAGTTATGTTTGCTATATGATTTCTTAGTTTTCTCAGAGCTTCCAAAATTTATTATAAGTGTGAAAAGTGAAAGAAAGACTTCTAACCCTCAAAATGATTTCCTGGTCTACCTTGTCCCAAGTCATAGATTGGACATGAGAAAAAGCGAACACTAAGTTAGGGTTAAAATGGAATGTCTGAGTTGATTTTTCACTCTACAGTGTCAATATTTTGTTTGAAAGGGATTCTTAGGACATCAGACACACCCACATTCAAACATAAGTAAAAAACACATTCCAGGATTAAATGTATGTGATTTTTAGATTAACCAATGTTTTTATTAGCCACACAATGACTGCTTTACTAGTTCAAAAAGCTGTATCTACATGACACCAAAAGAGCTAGTTAAATTAATGAAACTCAAGCCAATTACTTCAACAGTAAAAAGAAGAAAAAGAAAGGAAAAAAAAAAGAAAAAAAAAAAAGAAAGAAAGAAAGGAAATGGACAGACCAATTCACTCCAAACGGCAAATGTGTTAGAAATATTGACCATTTTACTCCATGCCAACAAAATCAAAATCTGGAACTAACGATAGACTCAGGAGAGAGAAAGAAACTCATTTTAAATGTGTTTCTCATACAGTATGGCTCAAAACATGGGTTCTTTGAAAAGGGCCACTCGCTTGTTGACGTCATGCTAGCCAGTCCCCTGCAGGATACCAACTGTGCACAGTCAAATTGACCTCCTCCTCTTCATTTATGGTTGTGGGTCTCAGGCAAACAAGAGCTGGTGCCGAGGGATGGCCACTGAATGAAGTCTTTTATTCCAAGTAATTTTTACCGTGTCCACTAAAATGCCAGACAGTGAACATCGTCAGTAATGTTTTGGATAGAACGTACTCAAAATCAACTAGAAACTTAAAAAAAAATTTTAAAAAGCTTTCCTTGTTTTATTTTGAGGATATCTTTTCACTATGATCATGCAGGGAGTTAGCCACACGGGTTGGCTTCATTAGCCATCTCAAAGAATGTGGATAGATAATGAGAAAATCTTTCCATTTTTGAGAAATTGCTGATCCCCAACCACATTCATTTCCGCCAGTCATTGAGGCTTAGTACAAAACTTGGAAGTATCAAAGTAGATGTGGGAAGGAGGGGAGGAGAACATACAACCAATAGTGAGCTTTATTCTTACTATAGGAAGGCCATTTGCAAAGACCTCCATCTAGGAAGAATTTTGTTGCCCCCTCACCACCCCCATTGAGAAAGATTTAATCAGAATATTTTTTAAAAATAGAGAGGAATTTGTTTTCATTTTTAAATTTTTCAAATGCAAAAATTTTTCAAATTTTTCAAATTGGTCAAGAAGAAAAACAATTTCTATGTTCACTACCCAGGTCTTCAAAACCATCTGGGTTAACTCAAAGCCAGGTTTAGCACGTTTTGTTTCCATTTTATGAACAAAACATGATTTGGATTATAAATTTCTCTGAGGTTCATGCACAGAGCTGAGAGACTCTGTCATTTCCTTATCAGAAGCAACAGGAGAAATTCCAAATATGAAGAATCACAGAGATTTATTGCCTCAGTTCCCAGCCTGACACTTGGCTCAGCACAGAGAGTAAGCGGCCAAAAAGAAGTCCTTTACTAAGGTATGAAAGGAACTGGCTGCTTGTGAAATCCAGACTTGGGAATGACACAAACAGGGGTTTGGGCTTTGACACGGCCAGCAAAACCTAGTCTGTTTGAAGTCAGATCAATTGATTTCTTGAACATTTCAAATAAGCAAAATTCTGCAGGAAATGGGAGCCAGATGCATTTTTAAATCAGGAGTTCCTTGGAAGACAGGCAGAAAATAATCAAACAACATCCTCTAGTTTCATTTTGGCCTTCTTCCTAGACTTAATCTCAGGAACTATACCTCCGACATGTATATAGACACAGTGATCAAACAAACTCAAGGAGGGGTACAGGTAGAAATTTATTTAAATAATAATTTTAATTTATTTAAATAATAAATTCAATTTATTTAAATAATAATTTTAAATTTATTTACCTAACAATTTTATTTTAAATACAAAAAGATACAGTATATGTCTGATAGAAGAAATGTAGACCAATTTTAAAATACTACATCATTTGGAAGAAGCTCAAAAACATTTTAGGAAGTATCTATTGTAAGCCAGGCACTGTGCTGGCAATTTTCACAACAACCCTCTGAAGTAGTTTATTATTATTCTCATAATACACCCAAGAAATTGAGGCTCATTGATATTCAGTGATTTGCCAGAAGCCACAATGATTGTAAATGAAGAGGCTGGGGTTGACTTATCAAAGGAGTCCCCAGTCGGTCCTCAGGACTGAAATCCAGATGGAAAGAATCTGATTTTTAAGACTAAGCATCTTCTACCCTAACTTTTGCTAGTCCTCACCTCCTCACATGTGGAACAGGAATAAATCAGCAGCCTGCACTGAAGACAGATCTACCAGGTCAGGAGTAGTTGGCAGCTGTGTGCACGCCAGAAACACCGGCACGCTAAGTAGGCACAGGCAGCTTCCCCCCAGGAACTCAGAGGGGACAAGGAAGGAGGACTCTCCTCTCTTCAGTAAGCTTTGGCTTCAGACATTTAGAGAAAGCATAAGGAACATGAAAATTAGAAAACAGACTCACGCTACAATCCTAGCCACTAGCTTGCTAACGCCTTGTTCTTCATACTTGTGACTTTCATGGAAGATGAAATATTTCTTTCCTCTTCACTTCACATATGCTGAGCAGAATCCCTGAATTTTCCTGGAATTTTTATTAAGAATTCCAGATATTCCAGCAATGATTTTCAGACATCAAGCTTTGGCTGACAGAGAGCAGATAAATACCATGTTTGGTACAACCAACATCTGGGGATTTCTCCCTCTGCTTTCTTCTACTTTTTCTTCCAATGAAACTGTCCCATCATTGGTTTTGATTTATTAATAATGATCAGATTTCCCTTTCCAGAAATATCATTTGTAAGATTAAAAAAAAGAATAAAAATTGTAATGAGTAGTCATCACTGGTATTTTGTTAGTTCCTTTGGCTCTTGCTTTTGAACTGTCTACTCTGTCTCTCAGGCACTTCTGTGTTGACAAAGAAAATCATGGACATTTTAGCAGGGAATTTTTTACGTGTATCTATGTGAATTGAGTGCATCGCTAACATTGGAGAAACAACCTGAAAGGCCACATTCAGATCTGGACTTCTCAGACTCCTTGAAGTGCTGCACAAGAAGGCAGAGGCACAGGGAGATCAGCCTACCCTTGGCTCATTTGTTCCCACCTCCAGCTCGGCCATGGACCACAAGAGGTTTCATGGTCGTGCATGTGAACACCCCATCTGCACAGACAACTCCACCCACAACCCCTAACAAACAGCTGCTCCCTGGCCCCACGTTGGACCCAGAGATTCACACCCCAGGGGGACAGTCTATCTCAAGAGGCAGAACCCTGAGAAAAAGCCTGTGTAGCCACTAGAAACAGCTCATGATCATCTGGGTAGAGAATTCTAGGGTCCCATGTACCCAGACCATGGTCTAGAAGAGTGTGGGCTCTGACAATACCATCCTTTGGCTCCTCACCCCCATGGCAGTTGGAGGAGGCACAGCTTCAGGAAGGTCAGAGCAGAGGCCCTTCTTGGCCTGATCTAGGTAGTACTTGGCCTTATTGTCCCCTTAACTGTAATGGCTAAGTGAGAATTAACCTCATATTGGATACTTTTTATTCATAGCTTCCAAGTAGCAGTGAAAGTCATCTCAGCAGAATATTTGGAACTAGAGGTTCCAGTGTCATAGTTTCACATAAGGCAAGGCATCTGCCTCTCAGGATCACTGAGGATTATGCAATTGGCTCTTTGAATTGCAAGTACAGTCATCTGATTTCCCACTCCAGTTTCCATGGTCCAAAGCCAATGAAGAAACAGAGTCTATTAAATATTTGAGAGGAGACATCATTAACAATGGATTATTATCTAAGATGGAAATAACTTTAATTAAGAGAAGAGAGTATAAGCACATATTTCATTGTCATAAACTTCCTTAGAAGATGAAACAAGCATGAGACAGAGAAATGTACTCTGGGAGGAGGAAGGGGGAGGAGGGTGGGCTCCTCAGGTTTACATTTGTTTCAAGTGAGGTAGATTGTGCTTCTCCTGCATGAATAATGCCCACTCCTGCCTCTGTCAGTAATGATAACACCAGTGAAAACAGCTAATGCTTGCCTCTTACTTACTCTGTGCTAGACATTATTCTAAGCACTTCATCTATATTTACTTATTTAATCTGCACAAAAGCCCTATGAGGTAGCTTTTATTATTATTCTTATTTTATAGAGGAAGAAAGTGAGGCATAAAAAGATTTTGGGAAAAAAACAAGCTTTGCCCAAGTCATGTAGGTAATAAGATTCAGAGTTGGGATTTGAGCACAGTCAGTGTGTCAGTGGAGTCTGTGCACTGGCAAAACATTTTACTGCTCCTTGGGATGGTCTAGCACCCAGAGACCAGCCAGCTCAGCCATTGCTCGCCTGCCACGCTGCCCTGCTTCACCAAGTAACCATACATTTGCCCCTAGTAGTTAGAGGTTCGAGCTGAAAAAGTGGTTGTCTCTTTGGCTGACCTGGGACTTTCCGTTTCTGGTGGAAACAGCCTCCCCTGGCCATCACTCACCTGAGACCAAAGAAACCATAAGAGCCCCAAATTCTCTCTACATCTAATGAGACTTTTTAAAGAGGAATTTTGTGTATTGAAAATTACTTATTCTCTTATCTTTAAGGTTCACAAAAGATTAGGGACTATGTCTTATTTTTCTTTTATTTTCAGTTCTTATTAGAGTTCCTTACATATAAGGTGTTCAGAAATTTTTAAATTAAGTTTTGCTATATTCTTCAACAACCCTGAGTTTTAATCTGACAGCTCAATGAATATAAGAAGTAGAATAACATTTGCCTAAAAATCCCAAATTCATTTATTGTGGGTGGGCATTGATATGAAAGCTCTATGTATGTGTGAGTCTATTCTGTATTCAACATTCCTATTCAGAGAGGTGATGTATGTAGTAGTTCAGTGCCTAGACCCTTGAGGCAGCCTCCCCAAGTTCAGATCCTGATCCAGCTACTTACTGACTGTGGGACTCTTTCCATTGCATTTAAATTCTTTGTGCCCCAGTTTCCTCATAGGTAAATGGGAATGATTATGGTAACACCTTCCATCTCAGGGGGAATTTTCTGCTAATTAAATAAGTTAATCAACACAAGGTAGTTAAGTGAATTAATCAATATAAAATGTTTTCAGTACTGCCTGGCAAATAGTACGTTCTCCACAAATGTTAGCTGTCATGCCAAAGCATCCCATAATTTAAGCACAAATATGGTTTCTTTCAGCACATGAAATAGTTGCATTTTGAAGGAATTAATAAAGTAGTTACCCATATGTTTTCTTTATGGTTATTAAGAGAACAGTTATTGTTAATAATAGTTAACAAAGTACAACCAGGAATAACAGACTATAATATGTGCCACATTTGCCACCAAGCATAGGCAACATAATGTAATGTGAAAATATGGTTCACAGCAACATGGTCTTGGCTATCACGGAATCAGCTAACTCACTATCTTCCTCTCTCCTCTGAGAAGGCTTCACTCTTCTAATAATGTAAGGAGCAGGGGCATCAATCTTAGCTGCAGTCAGCTACAATAGCTCAAACTGACACCCACAAACACTGAGGGAAGGAACTGCAGTTTCCAAGGTCCCACCCATTTAGCAAAGATTGTCTAGTGGAACAGGTAGTGCAGTGGGCATTCGCAAGCGTGTGGTTGTTCATTTCCATGGCAATGAAGCCAGAGGAAATTGCAGCCAGACTGTGATACTCAAGATATTCCAGAGCATACACACCAGTGTAAATCCTTTTTGGAGCTGTGATTTCTTCCTTCATGGTCTTAACCTTTGTTGTATAAACCCTTCCCAGCCTCCTCACTAGGCCATCCTTCCCGGTGGAGCTTGGAGCACTCATGGTGCTACTTCTAGTTACTGCTACTTCACTGGCATGTGGTTTTTCTTATCATAATATCATTAGCATAAGGCAGGGGTTCCTCCTGGTGAAATGCCCAGAGTAATGTTCAGTTGGTCCTTTAACTCCTTTTGGTCATATCCATGTTCTTGGCTTCCAGTCTAAGAATGTTAACATTTCATAGTTTCCTCCTATTTCTTTTGTATATTTCTCCATATGGTCTCATTGGCCAGTTACAGTTTTTCTTTAATTGATTGACATCTGACTTTATGTCTCTTCAATAAACACAACATCCTCAATCCAACACAACAGATTTCCCTTCTAAGAGAATAAACATCAAAATTACATTTTTATTACAGGAAAGTGTTCCAAATATCATTCAATACAAGCATGTATAAATATCAGATGCTAGCTCAACAAACCCAGGGCAGAGTACTTCTTTTAAGGATGATTTTGTTTATGGATGTGCCTAAGGTACAAGAATTGGTTGGTAAAAGATACATTAATAGCCTCTTGGATCCTGGAATGAAAGTAATATCAAGAATGCAAAGCTGTATAATGCTTACCATAATAGCTACCCTCTCTGGAATTTCTGCTATTTGCCAAGTCACTATCAAACATTTATTATCAAATATGATTCCAGTAAGAATCATTATTCCCATTTTCCAGGCTAAGAAATGGAGGTTCCTAAGGTTACACAGCTGGTAAGTGGCAGAGCCAGGATCCAAATCCAAGTGGCCTGGACTCCCCAGCCCGCAGGCTCTCTCTTCCTTGAAGACCCCTCTAGTTCATGGCCCCCAGTCACTGCAGCACATATGGAAAGGAAGAACTGAAACTCTAACAGCTCAACCAATCCATGCATTCAAGACTGAGAAGCAAATTATCACTAGAATTAACCAGGAAATGGAAACTAAAACTTACATTTCTGGTTCATTGTACAATCCATCAACAACACTTTATTTTCCCCCAGTGCTTTCCTTGAGAGAGAAGGTAATAAATTGTGAGTATGGTGTACTAAAATTAATATTCACCATAATAACTGGACTTGACTTTCAGAAGCCAGTGTTACTGATAGTTAAAGATGATGTCCTCGTGGGGAGGGAGACTCTCTTATGCTATCACATTGCCCATTTGTGCAAAGCATTAACTTTTCTAACTCCTCCCATTTTTGTGTGTGTACTAGCTCAGCAGTCAGTGTAGCTCCCTGACAACTTCAAAGAGATGGTGCCTCCTACAAGCCTAAAATAAGCCATGGTCCATCTTTTCCCTCTGGGTTTTATCCCACAACTCAGAACTGACACCATTTACATCACAACCCCACTCCCTTTAGAAATTTCTTCCTCTGGTGATTTGAGATCTTACCTATTTTGCCACAGTTTATTAATCCTGGTGCTCCTCAGACACAAGGTTTTCATTTAATATTTCACTTTGGCACGAAGACATTTTAAAGTTTCTCCAGCCCAAAACTTGGAAAAGAGCTAAGGAAAAGTAGCCAGGAGAACTCTACAACAATATTTTTTAAACCTTCATATGTCCAGATTTAAAAATAAATACATTTATCTTTTCTTCAGGAACAGCAATAACTCTGCACTGATATGATTTTTAATAATGCTCTTGGTAACAGCTGGTGGACCCAACATGTTTTTGGGGGGAAAAAAGAGAGAGAGAAAAAGAAGAAAAGAAACCTCAAATACCTCCCATTTACCCATGATGACCTGGCTCAGGCCTTGAGAGGGTTAGGAGCGTTTCTTTCATAAAGTCACATCTCATTAGGATGAACGTTTGTTCCAACCCAATGTATTACAGCCCATCATCACCGTTTCAGTTGATTATCAAAAAGTAGATCAAGATATAATGCATCCTGCCACTGGGTCTCTGAATCACAATGTGCAGACAAAGCCTGCAAGTCTGCAATAGTACAGAAGACAAAGCAGATGTCCCAAAATCAAGGAGTGAGAAGTAAAGATAACATTAATGATCATAAGAAGACATACATCTCAGAATCAGTTAGCATGAGAACCCAACACTAGAAGAAGAATTTCAAATTCCAGGATCTATGAAAGGAATGTTGCCCCAGTCTCCTTTTGACTGTGATAGAAGGAGATTGTCATCAATTGTAAAATACAATGGAAACTCATCTGCACGTAAGTAAAATTTGTCTGAAATTGGCACATAACTAATGTCATCTCAAAGGAGATTAACTCTGATTAAGTCTTTCAAATAGTTGAAAATTTTACTTTGCTCAAACTGAAAAAGTAATTGGTGACATTGAGGTAAATTGGTAACAGAGTTGCAAGGGCAACCTAGAAGTTCCTTTTAGCCAAAAAGTTCTACATTCCTGGATATGAGAACCCCACAAACCCAAACTCAAGGGAGCTAAGCAACTCCAAAAGAGACTTGTTATCTAGTTGTCCCCACAATTAATCACCAAACCACCTGGTCTGATTCCACGTACTCTAAAATGGTCACGTGAATCTCACAGCTTGTCCTTGGCTGATTGCACAGTGAGACCTTCAGGGGTGTGGGCAGCAGCACACCAAAGGCTGACATTTATGAATCCCTAGCTCCAGGCACTGTTCAGAGCTCTGTATGTGGGAAAATTTTATCTACTCTTCACCACACCCAAGTGAATACATAATACAAGTTACCATCATTTTTTATGGGTCAAGAGTGTGAGGTGCAGAGAGGTAAGTAACTTGCCCAAGGTCACACAGACAGTGCGTGGCAGAGGCAGTACTTAAACCTAAGCGTCTGGTTTAGATCCTAGACATGTAACCACCCTGCTGTGCTGTGTCTCGCACCTACCATCTTGCAGGCCACCTACCAATCAGCCTTCCCTGTAACCTGCCTTCAGAATACCTGATTTGAAATGTTAGGGAGACCTGGCTTGGTACAGTCCTCAGACCACCACCCTCTCCCATCTCATTGCCAAGAGCCTTCCCCTGACCCACGTCATCCCCTCCCTGAGGGGTCACACTCTCAGAAACTGTCCATCTGCCCAGCCCTCCATTCCAACCTGTACTTTCTCATAGGATAGTGCCTTCTATTAGAGTATAGGCAAAAATCCATCTTACCAAAATTATTAACACAATGTGTGAGTGACTTAATAGGATAACTCTATCCGAGAGTATTTGCGTTTCAGAAGAGGACTTTATTAACCCCAATGAATCATACAAGAGGGGATTTTGCTGTTATTTGATTGTTTTTGTGATGCCCGTGGTACAAAGAGCAAAGCATTTGGAGTAAGAAAGACGTTGCAATCCTAGTTCTGCCAACATCACTTACGTAAAGCTAGGCAAGTAACTCAATATTCTGAATCTGGCTCCTCATCTACTTTAAAAAATAAAAGGCAGTACGTCTTCACAGTACTGTTGTCACAGTTAGGTCAGATGATGTCTGTCTAGCACCTGACATGCTGCCTTGCGCATGGTGGGCATCAGTAAATGTCAGTCCTTAGCCTCTTCTCGCAGCACTTCCCAGAACAGAGAACCCCTGCCATCACTTTGTCAGGGCATCTGGACTGACAAGGCTTCCCGGCAAGGGCAGACATCCTGCTACCTGCCTCCTTAGCAGCCTGCCCTCCACTCACAGGCTCCCTGGAAGAGGAGAATGAGTCAGCAGGGACTTTGGAAAGCTGTGAGACTGCAGCTTCACAGGACACCCATGTCCATGAGGCTGGCATTATGTTGGATTATATGCCAACATGGCATAGCCTGTTATTTAAAGGTATCCATCAACATTGCATACAAACTCAGCCATTCACTCAACAACACGAATTCACGAACTACTATGTGCCAAATGTTGTGCTAAGCCCTAGGGAATGCAGGAATTAAAGTAGCCAATGTACCACCATGTACTACCTGATTGCAGAGGTGACAACAAAAAAGAAAACAGCAAAGTGCTCCTCCCCTAGAGGTGAACACATGCAGGCATGCATGCTCATAAGACCCAGAACCATACCCAAGAACAATGGCCACCATCCATGGTTTCACCCATTCAGTTAGTCATTCTCCAAATTTTTATTGAGCATAAACCATGTGTCAGCCACTAAGGAAACAATACATTGAATGAGACAGTCCAGGTTCCTTCTCTGACAGAGTTTACAGACATAGCAGAAGATATAGACAATGAATAAAAGAAATAAGCAAGATAATTTCATCTACTGAGAAATATTGTGAAGGAGGCAACGTGACAGAGGAAGACCAGATTTGAACATTGCCTTGGCCAGAGTGGTCAGGGAAAGCTTTCCTGAGAGAATGGCATTTAGCCAAGACTTGAATGACATGGAAAGGAGTTAGCCATGTGCAGAGCTGGGGAAGAACGTTCAGGCAGAAACAGCAGCTTGTGCAAAGGCCCTGGCAGCAGCAAATGAGTGAATTCAGTGAACAGAGAAGGTCAGTATGGGTGGCCCTTAATCAACAAGTAGAGGTGGAATGAGGGATGGGCAGCGGCCAGGTGAGATCAAGATCTGAAAGCAGTGTAGGGAGTTTGGATTTTATGCAAAGAACAATAGGAAGACATTGGCAGCTTTTCAACAGAAGAGTGCTATGCTCTGATCTACATTTTTTTCAATGATAATATTTATATAATCACACTCTCATAAGGTTTAACGGATTCAAATGGACAATTTTTTATCACATATACATACAATGATTATCAATTTTAAAATAATTATAACGTAACACTAATTCTAACTAGAAGTGTAGTTTCAGCATTACTAAGTTAAATGTAATGATTCGGAAGTCATTTGGGAACATTCAGTAGCTCAGGGGTCCTTAATGACCATCATTACCCACATGAGTTCAAAAAAGGTATCCTTAATAAATTCTGAATGAATAGATACCAGGCAAAGTAAACTCATTCAAAATTAATACTCCTCCAGCCTAGCATGCATTCTACAAAACAGGCATGTTTGAGCTATAACCTTCCTAGCTCATCAAGCTGGATTTGTGATTTACGTTAATCCTGCACATCTGAGAGTAAGCCAGGGCCTCTTATGAGGAGGAGCCTGGTGTCAGGGCTGGGCACTGGATTTATTATTCCTCCTAGTTAACACCTGTTTTTACTTTATTTTTGTTTGTTTTTTCCATGTGTTTATTTCCTAATTTATTTACTTTTTTCTCTTTTTTTAATTAGGGAGCAAAGCTTTCTATTCTGTAATTTAAAAACTAAAAAAAAAAAAAAAATACTGAAGAACTTTGGGGGGAATTTTGTACTTTTTATCTGTGTAATATTAGACTTTTTTGAGCTTTATTGTGGTTGTTAATTTGAAGTAATAAAGTAGAAAAGGATAAAGTTTAAAAAATAAAAAATAAATGGATTCATGAATGGCTTCTGTTCATGAATCCCAGCATGCTAACAGTGAAGATGCTAATGGACCCAAAGTGTGGCATTTGGCTGGTGCTCAAGGGATCTTAGCTTGTCCCCGTTTCCGGGGAAGAGGTGCCCATCTGGTGTGATCCAAGAGGCATAAAGAGGCCACTTTCCTGCAAAGATCCTCCTAGTGACCCTCAAGCTCCTGGACCTCCTCACCACAAATTCTCCTTGAGGTGGTGGAACTCTGTTAAAAGACAAATACCTCATCCTGAAGGCATAGCCCAATGATACCGTTGTCAGTCAATGCTACAACACTGGTTTCTTAAATTACCTGGTTGTTGCCTAGCAGAGTCTATCTGCATTTTTTTTAAGTCAGAGAAGTTTGGGAAGTCCAAAATGTGGCTTTAATAGGAGTACATTGGTAAATAAACTGTAATACAACTCGACAATGGGATATTCAGCACTAAAAAGAAATATGCTATCAGCCTTATTTACAAAAACCAAGATACAGAAGCAACCTATGCCCATCAACAGATGAATAAATGGAAAAAAAGATGAGGTGTGTATAGATATAGATATAGATATACAATTGAATATTACTGAGCCATAAAAAAAAGAATGAAATTTTGCCCTTTGCAGCAACATGGACGGACCTGAAGGGTATTATTCTTCATGAAAAAAAGTCAGATAGAGAAAGACAAACACTGTATGTTATCACTTAAATGTTGAATCTAAAAAATAAGTCAAATGAATAAAGATAATAGACTCTCAGGCATGGAGAACAAACTAGTGGTTACCAGTGGGAAAGGGATGAGGGAGGGGGAGCTAGGGATAGGGGATTAAGGCGTACAAACTACTATGTATAAAATAAGAAACAAGAATCTATTGAACAGCACAGGGAATATAGCCAATATTTTGTAACTTTAAATGGAGTATAATCTATAAAACGATTGAATCACTATATTATATACCTAAAACTAACATAACATTGAAAATTAACTATATTTTGATTTTTACAATTTGCTATCAAGCCATGAAAAGACATGGAGGAAACTTAAATGCATATTACTAAATGAAAAAAGCCAATCTGAAGAGACTACATACTGTGTGATTCCAACTACACAACATTCTGGAAAAGGCAAAACTATTGAAACAGTAAAAAGATCAGAGGTTGCCAGGGATTGAGGGGAGAGGGGTGAATAGGTGGAACGCTGAGCATTTTTAGCAAATAATTATTAAAACAGTAAAAATATTCTGTAGGATACTATAATGGTGGATACATGTCCTTACGCATTTCTCAAAACCCATAGATTGTACAACACCAAAAGTGAACTGTAAGGTAAATGAGATTATATTTTTTTTAAGTAGAGGGGAAGGTTTAGGTGGAGGATCTCAGTGAACAATCCTGGGCAGGAGGATGATGGTGCCAAGAGGATCCAGGGGTCACTGGAGGGGAGAGGGGACCACTGGACACACTCCCTGTGATTCCTCCTGGGCATTTGCTCTGTGTGGAGGAGGGCTTGGAGCTGTAAAGAGTAGTGTTGCCAGGCTTCCTGGCAGTATTTGCACTGGTGGAAACAAACAGCCAAACAACAGTGATCGCAGGGGCACTTCACTTAGTTGAATTGCCTTCCTGAGACATTGATGCCATAGATTCTTCTAGTGGCTTTAATCCAGAATATCCCTGAAGAGTGAGATAAACCATCAGATTCAAATCCTACTATGTTCCCTACTAAAGTGCTAGATATGGAGCAAGTTATTTAAACTTTTTGGGCCCTCATTTCCATATCTGCAGAATGAATATTATAGCATCTGCCTGCCAGAATTGTCAGGATTGCATTGCATGAGAAAATTTATGTAAAGCCCTGAGCGCAGAGTCTGGCACTTGGTAAATATTTATTCAAGGTCTGTTACGCCTAATATTGCTATTACTAATAGAGTTAGCAGTGTCTAAAACATTCTCAGCCCTTACAAAATATGTGTTCAATGAATTAATAACAAGACTTCAACTGACCCCTAGTAGTGCCAGTGTTGGGGTAAAGAGTAATGTCTGGTTTCCATACCACAGTGAGCAGGCTATTCCAGATGTTAAGGTCAATGGCAGCCAGCAGGGAGTCCAACCCTCCTCTAACAGGATTCTTCTGCACTTCGATATCATCTTTCTGCTCAGATTGTTGTCAACACCTAATGATTCACGACTCTGACAGGACACGAAATAAAATTCAGGCTATTATAACTTCTAGTCACAAACGATCTTTATTTTGAAAATCTTTATTTTAAAAGTAACTTTATAGAAACTTGAGCTCTTTGAAGGAACAATCTCATGTAAATTGTAATACATAATTACATTTTATGTGTTCAATCCAAAAGATCCTTTAACAGGTGTTGGAAATACCCATTTCTATACTCAGTAGAACTCAGAATCAAGCAAATAGCCAGCCTTTGTGTCTCTGTACCACTATGCCCACACTGATAACTATAAGTAGATGGAGGGAGAAATGATAAACTGGAAGATGAATAGGTAGGTGGGTTGATGATAAACATATATAAAAAGGAATTTTCTTTGCCTGTTTGTGAAAATATTTTATTATTTGATTTTGGCAGCAGCTAGAACAAGTAGAGTTCAGCGGTGAGAATCTAGTATGATGCCTCTAAAAAAATTCAGAATGTTATTATATGCTAAATCATATGTAGATTTAGGAATTCTTTGCCTACCTCAGACTTTTCTTACGGATAACTCATTTTTTTTAATATGCTTCTGTGTAATGCCAGATGCTCATAGAAATAATTCAAAAGTTATGTTCGCTATGCAATGTCTTCCATTTGCATTCTTTGCAAGTCTTGTTGAGACTGATATTAAAATAAGTTTGTTTTTTGTGGACACACATCAAGGACTAGAGTGCAGAAGAAGCCCAATCACATACTGGAAGACGGAGGGAAGCCAGGATGAGATTGTAAAAATGCTGGCACTTATCATACAAGCCCAACACGCATGAACAGGAGTTGAATGTTTTCCCATGACTAATTTCACAGAGATGGAAACTGACCCAGGGAAGAAGTCTGAGCAATCAACTCTGTGGCTGGCCATCCCCTCTAGACTGTGAGTCATTCCAGGACAGGGACCTCATTCTCCACTCTTTGTTGTGTCTACAGCACCTGGCACTTGCTAAGTACTGAACAATAGTGAATGGATGGATCAATGAATAAATGAATGAATGGGTGAAAGCATTTCTCTGCATTCTCTATCTCTTAGAACTCTAATCCCCAAGTGGAGCACTAGGGTATGATCTGGAGGTTGTTGTGCAAACAAAGGCAAAGGACCAAGCAGTGTTTGTTAGGGTAAATTTACAGAGAGAGAAGCAATAGCAGGTGCAAGGGGAGCCCCCATCCTCGGCACATTCCAGGCTAGGGTCATGCACAAAATCCTGCAGGCCTGGAAGTCAGGCTCCAGGAGAGGAAGCTGCCCCTCCGCCTGTGAGGCGTTTAAACTGTGTGTCTAGGGAAGCACCAGCCCTTCCCCTGGTGTGATCAGAGGCTAAGATCAAATAGCACAATGATGTGGCAGAACTTTGGCTCTAGCCGTCTCCTGGACACTCATCAATCATGGCTGAGCGGAGCACTCGCCCCTCTTCTATCTGGGAGATGGAGTCCAAGCCTTGCACCTCCAGCTAAATAATGCAGTGAGCCAGTGGCAGGATTTGCTCCAACCGTGTGAATGTTTCAGAAGCATCAGTCCCTCCTCTGATGTGATGGGGGTGGGAGGGTTGAGGTCCGAGCCCTGCAAAGGACCAAGACTGTTCATCTCAAGCATTTTAGGACTGGGCTATAGCCAGTTTCCATGGAGCTTTGCTGGAGGTCATCTCCTTTCTTGAGAGTTCAACCTGCGGGGGATCCTTCTTGAATACATGAACTCTTGCCTCTCAATAGTGATGTAGTAAACACAGATTAATCATGCTGTCATGACCAGCCCTTCTCCCCAGGAGCTACTAGAGATTCTTCATGGCAAGGCTAAGCTTCATGTCCCCATCTCATGCCTCTAACTTCCCTAAGATCTCTGTTAGCTTGCACCTCCATCTGACTGTCTACCCATTCCCAGCCAGGGCAGCACACCCAGAACCCATTAAACTGCCCCAGGCCCCATTCTCCTAAACTGCCTGAATCCCAGTGCCTTGGGCCCTGTCCTACATAATAGACCAATCATCTGTCACAAAATCTCTGAAACATATTAGCTTTCCCAGGTTCTGGAAATTTCGGCACTTAGGAGAACTATGGAGGAGGTATTTTGGTTCCAGGTGCCACCCCAGTCACCCACATTGGCATTTCTTCCTTCCTTACAAGGACTCTGCCCTTGAATTCAGTGACAAGGGAAGATGATTTGATTCCTGTGCCCCACTCTGGCCTTTGAAGACATGAGCTTTTATTCAGACTCAGGTTTGAAATGGGCTGATGACGTTGTAAAAACCAGGTGGGAATCAACAACCTGTAAAAGAGCAAAGGAATTAGGGATAGAGTTGGGAAAGGACAAGGGAAAGGGAAGAAGCAAGCACAAGGGAAAAGGGGGTAAACAGGAAGCAGGACCAAGACAGGAAGCAGGACCATTTTTCTGTGTGTTTTTTTCAGACTTTGCCTTGGATTGCCATTGAGGCGGAGGTGACATCTTAGTCGTGTTTGAGTCCTTCTTAGTTACCAGCATGCTGGTTCAGAAAATGTTTGTTGAATGGGATAAATAAGAAAATAAAAGTGGTGTGTGGTAATGAGCTCAGTGAAACGGGTCATGAGTCGTGGTGACACTACCCCAATCCTCACTGCATATCATCTGACCAATTTCACTATTCAAGCAAACAAAAGAAGGAACAAATAAAAATAGTTTATTTTAGTAGTAATTTCCATGACAGTGGCTGAAACCCCCTCTCTTTGGAGATTTTTTCCCCCCTCAATATCCCCCTTCAATATCCTTTTCTCTTACAGCAGAAAAGCCAGAAGCCTAGAAAAGCTGAGTGGCTTACCCAAGGCCGCACAGAGGCAAGTGTCAAGCTCAGGACAGACCCTCCTACTTTCCAACTCTCAGGGCCACGACTGTGAGAAAAGGAAACTAAATCCCATAGGGTATTCTGTTCCAGAGCAGACACAGATTAAGTATAGGATTCAGATGAATTAATAAAATATAAAATAAAATGTGGGGAAAGAAAAAATAAATTGCACACTACACAAAGCTGAAATGTGACCGTGACATCCGATCCTTAATCTGTTTGCTATTAGGGTGGAGAACAAGATAGTGCTCTGTTTTCTGGAATTCAGAAGCATTTTATTATTTATAAATTTGAATATTTAAAGGAATACAAGGAAAGTTCACATGGGCTGGGCTGGACCTCTTTGTAATGTAAATACCTTTCCAATGGGGAAAAAAATTACTAAAAGATGGTGTGTTTGTCTTCTGACAGTATTTCCCAGACAATTTTTTTTATTGTTAGCAAAGCTCTCTTGGAGCGTAAGTAAGTGTTTCAGAGGAGTGGTAATGTTAAAGCAACGGGAAGGAAAATTTCAGTAAGAACCAAGTTGCCCCAATTCCCCTTTATTTTTAAACAGAACCATCAAAGGGCAGCTAAGCTAACGGGAATATACTTAAATGGCATTAATTCATCCCTAAGAGGATGCTCCAAGAGTTTTATTGCTACATAAGGGAAAGCCATAAACCAGCAGGAGGAGAAAGCAAAGAAAATAAGTCTCAGGAATCATCTTGTGTAAGAAAGTGAGCAGGTGGTCAGTAATGTGTCCTTGGCTGGATTCCACCGTGAGGAGACAGAAATTCATGGCAAGGATGTGGCCCACAAAACAATCACAGGGAATGGAATCATGGGACGTTGCAAAGTGTTGTTGAAGAGTTCACATGAATGTGAAATAATCAAATGTTCATCGCTCCTCCCCCTGCTCACTCTCCATCCAAGTGCACGTTAATACTTGACTCCACAGCCTGTGGCCTAACTCTTTCCAGCATCTGGCATAATTAGGACATAACAAAAAAAGGACTAGACAGGGTACAGCCAAGGACAGGGAGGTTTTAGACTAGAAAGAAACATTGAGGATCATTTAATCCAACACTCTCAGTTTTACAAACAAGGAAATGGAGTCTCAGAGATTACTTTCATAGAGGGTGAGAAGTTCAGAGATTTTTCACTTGAGGTCTTGAGTCCTAAATTGAATATTAAGACTTTAGGTTTAGAACAATGCCTCTGTGACCCTGTCATTCAGCTCAAGCCAGTCTAAGACCTTTGGAGTAGCCATAGACACTCTTACAAGCGTCCTGTGATGAATGACCATTATCACCAACCTCAAGATTATTCTGCCTTCAGCCAACCCTTCCCCATTTGTCCGAGGTTTGTTATTTTTTAATCAAAAAGAGCACTCTATTAATTTCTAAGGAAGAAAGGCTATTATGTAGGATTTTTCATTCTTTCGAGCTGGCAGTAGACACCAGGACACAAAATCAGAAATGTAAATGAAAACAGTAGGCAGAGAGAAGAGTCCCCTTGATTCAGTATTCAGAAACCATAATGCTCTCTCAGTCTTCCCACCAACCCCTCCCAATCTTATTTTACTATTTAGAAAAGGCGGGAGGGGACAGGATGAAAATATGGCATCATTCATATATTTGTTCAACAAGCATTTATAAAGCCTGCTTTGTACATAGTTATGAACTAGATACAGGGAATTCCCAAAGATAAAGGTCTGACCCCAGGCCTGCGGACACTTGAGAGAGCTCCTCTCGACCCCAATAACCAGCTCCCAGAATTCATGACCATTGTTCAAAATAAAATACCCTTTAAATTTGCTTCATTTGGGGTAAAATTAATATTTTCTGTTTAAATAAGTGCTGTGGCTAAAAAAAGTTGGGGATTTCTTTGGTATTTTGGACTTGAGGTTACGATTTGCACTAACTACAACAGAAGCATATATTGAATGGAGTCTGTGTTTCTTCAGATACAAAACTCAACATAGTTTTGAGTTAAGCAAGGGTCTGTGGTCGGGGGAGGAGGACATGAATCTTTCAGACACAAGGCTTGTAATACGGTAAACATTAAAGAGATGTTAACTATAGCAATACTATTATTATTCCTCAAGTCCCTGAAAATGGCATGAAAAACCAGCATCTAAAAGCTTCTAAAAAAAAGTGACTGTATGCTGATTATTTTTCTGAACTAAAAGCTTATAGTTATTATTACCCATGACTTTTACTTCCTTCAACAGTGAGATATAGCCCAAGTCCCTCAGCAGCTCCCACGAGGCCAACCTGCTGGTGTCACTGCCTAGAAGCCTCCTTAGTTCTCTGAATTTCAAAGCCAAAGCCCTTGTGGCCAGTACAAAACCAGGCTGCAGAGCAGCCGGGTCACTGAGGAAAGGGGAACAGGAAGGGACCCAGCTTTTGAACTCATGCTCACGTGTGACAAGCAGGTGGGCACAGGCTGCACTGAGAGATGGGCACCCAAATCCCGCACTTGTTATCTGCTTGTCAGGAACTATCTGTACCTTACCTGTGTTCGGTACCTCAGACAAGGGTACGATTGGTCAGCATCATTTCACAACATTTCACAAAAATCGTTAACTTTCAAACTCTTCAAAAACGAGACTGCAATAAAGTCAAGTATGGTGGAATATGTGCTCACAATCCCCTCTGCTGCTCTTGCTCCTCCTCCCTCTCCCCTCCCCTCCCCCCTACTCCTTCTGGAAACAATAGCTAACACCTACCTACGCAGTGCTTACTATGTCTAAGCACTGTTCTAAGCATCTTACTTGAATTAATTCCCTTTTATCCTCAAAAATGTCATGAGACAGATAATGTTATCATCCCCAATTTTTCCTGAGGAAATGGAAACACAGAGAGGTTAAGTCACTTGCCTAAGATCACGGAGCTACTAAGTGAGAGGATTTAATTCAGGTGGGTTAGCTCAGAGTTGACCATTAGCTTAACCATTATCCCCAACAGCTGCTTTTTAACTGTTTCAGCTGCCAATGTCTGTTTCTAAATAATACCTTTCACTTCCGTCCTTACTCTGCTCAACTATTCCCACTTATTCTTCGAACTTTTGTTCTGACATTTTATGTCTGACCAACCCTACCACCAACACACCTCTTCCAGATTAAAATCTTTTTTGTCTTTATTGAAGCATTTATACCAGATTAAGATTTAACTTTCAACAGTTGACTAGGAACTTCTTGAGAACAGGTCTTTGTTTTTCACTTATTTTTATACATCTTCAGCCACTAACCTAGTAGTGCCTAAGAATTCAAAATAAAATTGTTGAATTTAATAATTAAACTCATCAACTGACACAGTGAAGAGAAACGAAGCCAGGAGTTAGAAATTCAATCAAATAAAAGCATGGGAACCACCCCCCTACAATGTTTTAGAAGAAGAGAGGTGTTAGAAACCACCTGGTACAAAGGTACCCAGCAGCCTAAATGTTGGATTCTGCCTGCGGAGGCATTTTTTTCCCATACCAGACACTATTAAAAAAAAAAAAAAGGATCAGCCCAAAATTTCAAAATGAAGAGGTTTCACAAAATGTCCTAACTTGTGGCTTTTCTTGAAAAATTGGAAAACCTGCCCAACCAGGTTCACAAGAGGGTGGTTCAACAACCAACCCCTTGGATGGGGCAGTGCTCCCAATTCACTGCAAACTCCGGCTGCCAACTCCTCTCACCCCTCCATCTCCCTGCTTCCGCCAGGTAGTTGGGCTCCCTCTTGCTATGATTTACTCCCTACATTTTACAGTTAGGAAGAAGAGGCCCTGAAAAGTCCACAAGTGTTATCATGACAGAGGAGTGGCTACACCCCAAGTCTCTCATCTCCAATTCAGTTTCCTACTCACACTCTAAGTCCGAAGAAATAACATTTGTGAAGCCTGGTGATCAGTGCAATTCCATGTTTTTTTGGTGAATTCTTTGTGCCTTGTAGCAAGTTTTGCTCATTAAAAGAAAAGTCTCTTCTATACTCCCAGCTTCCTTAACTTTGGTATCTCTAAGAACTGGCATTTATTACATAATTCTTTGTCCTTTCCTTTCTCCACTTCCATTTTCTCTGAAAAATGATCGGTGGATTAACTGTGAAAACCTTATGATTTTCCTCCCAGACAGCACATCCATCTCTTTCTCCCTCAAAATAAATTCCACCCCTGAAAGAAACAGAACTTCCAATACCCAGATAGCTGTGGTTTGGTTGCTTTCAGTTCTCTGCCTGTGTTCAAAGGGCAGGATGTTACCACGCAGGCTAATTATCTAGATGGAGCTGTGGTTGAGAAGTGGTGGATTTTAGAGACTGCCTTCTCTGTGGCTGACAATTTATCACAACTTGGCGTTTTAGGCTTAGCCTCAGCTTGAGAGCAAAAAATTTTTTTTTTATTTCAATTCATTTTTGGGAACAGTCCTGTGGAACGATCTCTGCTACTCTTGTACCGCGCAACAGGGAAAGAACAAATTCACATTTTTACTGACCAAGAAATTGTCGAGATTTTTTTAGTTCTTTTATAATTCAGAAATTTCCAGGGGCACAGATTGCAACTTTAGTAGGCTCGCTGTTCAGACTGGAGATCAGCCATATGAGTGTGTGTGGGCAGGGTGGGAGGAGGGCAGCAATTTTGGAAGAAATGCATTAATTATTTTTATTTCCAAGGGCTGTTGATTTTTTTTAATGTTTTGCCCATGTGTGATAGCAACTCTATAGCTTGACTTTTAATATTAAGTCATTCAAGGTTATGTGGCTCAAAGTCATCTTAGTTAAATAAAACTTCAACAATTGAATCCCCCAAATCACCAGCTTAAACGTGAAAAATAGTCAACAATTGGCTGCCTCGTGCCCTCTACCTCTTGCATTTCAACCCACAAAGACATATATGTACCCATACAGTCATTGAACTAATAAATATTTTAGTATTATGAAAGATGGAAAAGGCTAGGATTTGTTCCTTGGTTCAGGGATTTTTTGTTTGTTTCACAGTTTCCTATAAAAATACCAAAATGAACGGTCTACTGCCGTAACAGCCAGCTAATAAAAGGGAAATGCTAACACGGCAAGTCGGCTTGCTTGCTTAATCTTCTGGGTATACTGATAGAGCAAGTACTAAGTGCCAATCAGAACGGGGCAGAGAAAAGAGACCTTCCTGTGCTTTTCAGTCCCTCCTTGCCACTGTCCTAGGAAAACATGGGGAGAAACATCCCTGCTGGCAGAGGGCTCCCTCTCCTCCTGGCTCAGGGCCAGGAGCTGAGCCTGCCGAACTTCATAGTCCAACTTACTCAACTTTCAGAACTTTCAGCAGAACTTTTAATGATAAGGAATACACTAACTCATTTGAGTTTCACCTCATCTCTCAACCTTTCTTGGGTAAGAGTCTGAGCAATAGCAAAGCATCTAGAAGACATGCAGAATTACAGAAAAGGAGAAAAGGCAAGAGCTTCTAAGATGAAAGCCTTCATCAGGAAAAGCTGGAGTTCATACACAGGCCAGCTCCTCCTCACCATCCCTCCTCCCACATCTAGAGGCTGCCTAGGACCCCAGGTTCTTTGAGCTCAGGACCTGGGTGAAGGTCATTCAGGAAACAAGTTATGTGCTTTTGTGTTTTTGCTTCACTTGACTTAAACTTTCTAGTCTCTGCAACCTAAGATATTTTGAAAATGAGTACAATTTTATCATTTTACTTTATTCAACTCATTAATGTTATTTACAAAGGACAACTTCTACCAGAACTACCAAGTTTCAACTATGCATATGACAAGGGCATTCCTGAGTTTTGTCTGGTTGAAATTCATTGGTAATCCCATTGGTCTGCACAAGAGCTCAGGATGAAATAAAAGTGTTTGCAGTGAACATATGTTCCATGAAATTTGTATTTTATTCTTTTCTTCCAGTGTCGTTGAGAGATAATTGACATTCAGCACTGTATAAGTTCAAAGTGTACGGCATAATGATTTGACTTACATACATCATGAAGTGATTACCACAATAAGCTTAGTGAACATCCATCAATGTAGATACAAAATAAAAGAAAAAGGAAAACTTTTTTTCCTTGTGATCAGAACTCTTAGGGCACTCTTAATGACTATCATATATAACATACAGCAGTACTAATTATATTTCTCATGTTGTACATTACATCCCTAGTACTGATTTATCTTATAACTGGAAGTTTGTACTTCTATGTTCATGATATTTGTATTTTGCTACATTATAGTTATATAGTTACATTAATTATTAATGTAGTTATATAAAAACTACATTATAGTTATTTGCTCTAAGTAAATATTTTTACAATATCCAACTCAATGGATTACATTAAATGAGACTTCCCTACACGTCTCTTCCTTGCAAAGTCCTGAAAACACCTTAATTTCACATCGTGTTATTTACATAAGCTGTTGTGCAGAGAAGGCAGAAGGAATTTACCTTGCTGAACGTCACTAGGCCCATGGAATGGGAGGACCTTATTCTTGGGAAGCCCTCATCTTTGCCTGCTTTACTATAAAGCTGCCTCTAAATTTTGAATCTTCAATTTCTGTTGCAAAATGAATATTGTAGCTCCTAAAAACATGAGTAAGTCACACTTAATCACTACTTCTCCTTCTCAAAATGCAGACTTTATATTCATTTGTCATTCCTACCACAGGAGGCATACATACTATTTGCTGAATGACTGGGAGAAAATTGAGCTTATACATTGAAGGTTTTATCACTTGTAGCCACTTTGTAAGGATTTCTCAGCAAGCTTCCATTTTCAGTCAATCTTTGAATATGGTTTAAAAAAAAAAACTTTTAAATCACCTTTTGTCTCTAAACATTATTTCTTACTTCGGTTCTTCCTTTGGTTTCTGGTCAAGTACAGCTTATTTCATCAGAGGTATACATGAGGGCATGGGGGGCTGTTCAAACCCTTCTTGCTTCATCTCCACCTATAAGAAAGGACAGCGAGATACTGAAAAGTAACTGGAAGTGGGAGGTGACATCCAAAGGATTTAATTCATGAAATTATTTGGTCTGAAGTGTGGATTTGTTATTGGTGTCCACAGCTACCATAGTATTTTAGAGCAAGAGGGGAACTTGAAGTCATCTAGCCAATGTCCCCATTCTGCAAGTGAGAAAATACGCCCACTCAGGGTAGGTGACTTGCTTAGTTTAGGTCAGAACTAGAATTTAGAGGCTCTATGCTTTGCAAACATATGATATCTTCATAGTATGGGAAGAAAAGCTAAACAAAACAAAAAAAGGATTCTGCTTTAGAACTTTCTCTTTTAGGGGTTCTCCCAAGTGTTTTATAAACCCTTTGGCAGCTGACATGATTCCAGTTAGAGAAACAAAAGGAGTTAACTGCAGACTTCAAGTATGTGAACTATTATTTTAAGGAAAATATTCTCCAGATGTTTCCCACCTCCTCTGAGAATAGAAAAGAGGAAATGTGCTTAAAAATCAGCAAGAAAGATTCAGATTAGATATTAGGAAATGTAGGTCTGTGAAATCCTGCGATCAGTTACCGGAGAATATTGTGAAATCTCCTCTTCTGGAGAACTTTTGGAATGTGGTGGTTGGCCATCTGTTTCAGAGGGGTTATGTGGGTGGCCCATTTCTAGAGCTGGGGACACAACCTAATTGACATCTCAAGTTCTGTAGGTCCCATGAGGTCGTGCTCTGCCTGTAGCTAGTATGTGGGGTTGTTGGCTACTCACTGTAACTATAGCAGAATTCAGGATTCATGAATGAGGCATAAAATTCAAACTCTGTTTTAGATTTATATCAGCCCTAATAGGTGTAACTGGGCAGACTGACTACAATTAATGAATGCTTATTGGATGGTCTTGCCCACTGCCTTCATTGAATTGATTGATCAACATCTGAGAGTTTAATTTCTTTATACTCCTTCTCAGCACATTCATTATGACTTCATTAACACCTTGACTTCATTAACAACTCCCAAGTGTGTGTCCTTAGTCCAAAAAGCAAAAAGTAAGAGATCCAGTCCAGGATCTCATCTGACATAACAGAGAAATTCTTTATTTCAACTAAAAAGGCAGCCTTGGGATTTGGAGGACAAGATGGAAAAAAGAGACAGTAAAGTCAGATCTGTACCTTGTTACCTACTGTATTGATGACATCTCCTAAAAGTAATCAAATAAGGATTTGAAATTTCTAACTTACAATGTAACAATCTTGAATTTCAGTGAAATGATCAATTATAAAAATACAGAATGTGGCGATATCATTTGAAAGAGTTTGGTGTTAAAAAAATGATAAGACCTAGTAAGTAGACATAGGGGTAATGATATAATGTATTTGAAGTATGTTCATGGTACTGGCATAAAGTAAGTGCTCAAAAACATGGCTAATGTTTTTATAGTTTTGATGTTTATTGTCTCTCCTCTTCTGGACATCCTCTAGTTCTGGTTTTCTCATATGCACTCACTGATTTTGCCTAGTGCCAATCTGGAACAGCACTGAACCATTTTTCTACCTAACCCCCAAAAATCCATTTCCAAAAAAAGAATTAGGTTTTCTGAAGATTTCCTCAGAAGAATCAGGGTTTCTTCATCTCTGAGGAGATGAAGGAGAGAATTTACAATACATGTCCTATCATAAATACAAAAAGCCCATCTGAAATGACTTTTTCCTTTCCCGGCTACTTCTCAGCTGGAGATGTCCTTTTCTCTGATTCTTGCCATGCAGCAATTAACTTTGCTCACACTTAATCTCCAGAATCACCCCGAAAGCCAAATTTTTATAGCCTCTATTATTTAGAGTTGCTTCTAACATCCTTTAAAGCCCAGGTGCCAGCTCATCCCAGCACAGAAGGCTCAGTTTTTCCAGTAAAATGGGTTTTAAAGAGCATCACTTCAACTTCCTTACCCACAACACCTGCTTTGTTTTTCTCCATATCATCCAACACTTCACACATTTATGTTTTTGTTTAATTTGTGTCCCCTTCAAAGCATAATTCTCAAAATGTTAAAAACACAATTCTCATTTATGAGTGAACATGTCAAAGTTTTACTTAACATGGTGACAAAGTCAATTGGAAATAAAATATTAAAAATCTGGGTGTTCCATTAGAATGAACAGATAAAAAAGTATGCTGAGATAATGCTAAATTTGATGCAAAACTGGTTAATGTTCTGAAGGGCAATAAAACCATAACCTGAGTGGGGTTAATCAACATAGTTTACAGAGTTGTTAAGGGCTGTAATATTAATAAATTAGGCAACAAAGTTCACATTCCTAGTTTGCTGACCCTAAGGTAGGCTTATTTGCATGACAATAAAAGACCCTGTGACTATTCATCTTTTGCTTTAGACAATTTTGAGATATATTTCTCAATGCCCTTTCCCCACTGCCACTAAAGTAAGCTACAAGTGCACTGCCATTAGTGAATCAGAAAAGGTGAGTCTTCCCTACCTGCTGCTCAGATAATAAAAATAGCAACAAAAGTTGCACAAGAAGCTATAAGCTGTCTTACCCATTTTTCCATTATTATAAACATTCAAGTAGGAAATATGAGGGCCTTTGATCAACAACTGTTGAAGGAAGGATTCTAAGTGGGGAAGGAGGCTGGATTAGATATTTTCTAAAGCCCCTATAAATGCTAAAAATTTTGACTGTGAGGCTTCATCAATAAATATTGAGAAAGTCAAAAGAATATCACACATGTTCCTTGTTCTCAACATGCTAACGATCATGTTGAGGTTTAATGGACCCCCAAAAAGGGGGAAAAAAACCATAAGGTTGATTAGAAGTTCATTTAACTTTGTGTTGAACTTTCAATAGGACTAGCAAAAAAATGATGGCTGGGAGGGTAGGGAAGATTTTACAGAGGAGGTAGGCATGTAGTTGGTCTAGAGGAATGGTAGCTGTTATGGGCCGAGTTGTGTCCCCCGCAAAATCTTATGTTGAAGTCCTAATTCCCAGCACTTCAGAATGTGACTGAATTTGGAGATAGGATCGTTAAAGAGGTAATAAGTTAAAATGAGGTCACTAGGGTAGGCCCTCATCCAGTATGACTGGTGTCCTCATGAGAAGAGGAGATTAGGACACAGACACATAGGGAAGACCCTGTGAAGATTCAGAGTGTAGACAGCCGTCTACAGGCCAAGGAGAGAGCCCAAGAAGAAACTCACCCTGCCAACACTTTTATCTTGGACTTCTAGCCTCCAGAATTGTGAGGAAATAAATTTCTGTTGTTTGAGCCACCCAGCCTGAGGGACTTTGTTATTGCAACCCTAGCAAACCAATACAGTAGGGGTGAAATCTGGAGAGAGATTAAAAAAGAAGAGTCCTCCAGAAAAAAAGAATACCATAAATAAAGAGGTCAAAATGAGGACTGGCCTAGATGAGGAATAAATTTTTTGTTTTGCAACAGAGGTTTATAGTAGTGAACAGTGCATACAGCTCCCACTGTAACTAATAAGATTCCCTTTTTTCAGTATTGTGTCTTAATAGCAATAAACCTCTCAACCTTTACACCTCTAACCAAAATTTACTTCCTCACAGATGTTCCCCTCTCTTCCAAAACAGCATTTTCCATCCCAAGCCATTCTCAAATCAAACCCTTTCCCCTGCTTTGCTTTCTTCATAGCACTAAGTCTGAAATTATAAAATTTATTTTTAACTTGATGATTGCATGTCTCCCCACACTAGAACGAGAGTTCAACAAGACCAGGGACTCACTTCTCTAATTCACCACTCTCCCTCCAATAACCCAGAACAGTTTGTAGCAATTAGTAGGTGCTTCGTAGACATCTATATCCAGTGAATGGACTGCCCTGAGAAATGCAATCAGTCAGGAGAGAATTTTGTTTCAGAGGCATGGAAAAGCCAAGAAGATAATTATGGTGAATGTTGGAGTGGTAAGATTCTCCTTTCCCTTGCTTCAGGTGTGGTGAATCTCAAGCCCTGAGAAACTACAAACCTTGTGCAAGGGGGCAAGTAAGGCACACAGAGGAGGGCTGCCCGGGAGCAGATGAGAGAGGCTTGGCCACACCACATACAACATGGACACACATGCACACACATACACAAACACAGACATCCTGTATTAGCCCCTTGTGAAAGGGAAAGTTGGATTTAGGGCAAGGATCGAAGGTTTAAATACTTAAACATTCTTTTGGACAGCAAGCCAAAATCTCATGAGGATCAATGTACAAATAAAATGCTGAGGAGCGTCTAAAATAATATATATCAAGTTGTTCTGTTATATACATTACAGGTCACGTGAGGAAACTGAAACTCTCTGTAGCCCTGCCCAAATACAGGGAACCATTTAGGTCAGTTCAAAACGATGAGGGCTGGCGACCCTGACACCAGAATGAATTATTGCCGTGGTTCATCTGTTCCTTCTTGCCATTTTTAACAAGCACATTTTAATGGCCATTATTGTTTTATTCATGTTAGGTTTATCATTATTGCAGTTAACCTCACATTTACTTTGGCTCATATCCTTCTTTGAAAGTCTTTGACATTTCAGTTGGTTTTGATTTGTCTTTTTGGTCACACTCCATTAATAATAAGTTAAATCTGAATGGTGCTTTTCAGCTGACACGTTTGCAGTATCATCTGTGCCCTTGAACAGCGCTGTGAGGGAGGCAGAGATTATAGTTTCTATTTTAGAGGTAAGGAGACTGAGGCTCAGTGGAGACAAGGGACTTGCCCAAGGTCATGGACGTGGAGAATGGCAGAGTTACAGCTCAACTCCTGAACTTGTGGCTTCTTCTTCCCATATGACAGGACACCCATCACTAAGCTGGCCTCACTGGCAAAGATCCAGGGTCCACACACATTATGTATGTTTATGTTCCTGTGTACCTAAGTGTGCAGACACACACAACCAGTTATCAAAGACAAAATTAAAAAAAAAAACCAAAACCATCAAATAGTGCTCGCAGCATTATTGTGTTCTCTAGCCTCAGAAAAAGAAAAAAGAGGCAGGAAAACTTACTACCACCATTTCCTCCCAGCAGGAATTCTGAGGCTGCTTTTCCCCGCCAGGTGTTTGTATAGCATTACATAAATCCAATGTTCTTTTGAGTGATTTGGGGAGAACCACCGCACCACTTTGACCACCAAAAAGATCCTCAGAGACAAGAGGGAAATGAGTAAGGATAAGTCAAGTGGTAAATTCTAACCAGGGCCCCTGTATAAACATTCAAGCTAAAACTGAACGAAGTTTAGTCAAGTAAAGAACCAGAGAAACGGCAGACGGCCGACCAAAGGAGGCGGTTTTCAGGAGAGAAAGGCCAGGCCTATGAGAGGAAATAATTGTAGTAGAGCCGAGTCCCACTGGGCCTTTGGTATGCGGCTGGTCTTCTTCCAGGCATTTCGCCTCCTTCCCGTTTTCCAGGATTTCGTTAGATTGTCCTGGTTTGAAGAGTATTAACTATAATCCAGCACATCCACTGAATTGATAGAAGGGTGAAGGACTAAGCATGCGAGCTTATTATTAAAGATGTCACCCTAAGGTTAGGCTTTAATAATTCAACTCATTAATCCCCAAAGGTAGAATTCAGTCCCAGGCTACACATGACAAGATATCACCATGCATTTCTAGTATGGATTACCAGGTCAGCTCTCAGGTGAGTGCCTTAGACACTGCTTGTTAGAGCCAGATGGGACTTAGAGAGCAACTGAGTCGGGTCTAACACATGAAGGAGTTGAAGGGATCTACTCAAATACACAAAACTAAGCTGAGAAAGAAGGTCTCAAGTTCCGATCTTCTGAATGGAAAAAAAGGAATAGTGGTGCATAATTTGTGTCTTAAATGGGTGTGTATTCTATGTGCATATTCATAGAATATCCCTGGGAAAATATGAGGGAAATGGGAAATGTTGTTGCTTCGAAGAGAAGGGATTTTAGATACTAAAGAATGGAAGTGGGAGGGAAATTTACTTTTCCCCCATATCCTTTGCTGCTCATCCATAGTTTACACATCTGTCACTCCTACTGAAAAAGTATAAGCTCCTTGAGCGCAGGACCCATGGACCATATTATGTTCATCTTTGTAATCCCTGAGCAGGTGCACTAATGGGTCTGGTAAGTACTCAGTAAATCACTATTGAGTACTTACAACAAATAGATCATTATTGAATACTTACAACAGATGTTCTTTTTCTATCTAAAATAAATTTGATTATTGAGTATAAATCAGTATTAATTTTGTGGCTCTTTCCAAATGGTTTATAACAATTAATTATTCTTATAAGGACATAAAGTAACCACTTTCTATCTCTTCCCATTTAGAGTACACTTGAAACAGTTCTTGAAGACTCTTCTGATTTATGAAATGGAGAAAGTTTTATAAATCTTATTTATGAAATAGAGAAAGTCCTATTTTCCTGACAGATGTTTGATTTTTCTTCCCAAAGGGGGAAAAATGATAAGTTAGTATATTTAGAAAACTTATAATGCAATTAATTTCATAGTGGAGATTCTTATTAAATATTTTCTTAGGTGCTTTTTATTAACCAGTTCTTCTGTAGCCTGTTCACTCTTGGCATTATTCTTGAATAGGATGTTGCAAAGTCAATGTACATTTTCTAAGAAGTGGAAAACTATGATCCACAATTAAGTAAGGCAGAAGCAAAGAAAACAGACTCTCAAGAGAACGGAAATTCAATTATTTGTAGACAGAAATTTATTCAGAGTTTTGCAGAAGACATTTATATTAAATATTGTGAGAAACCTGCACTTTCGCTTGTTCTCTTTCACCTACCCCCTCTCTCCCCATCTCGCTCTATTTCCCTCCCTTCTTCCCTCCCTCTCCAGCATTATGATGACAGTCTACTTTGGATTCGGATTAAGTCCTTTCATAGCATATAAGAGCCTTGTATGTGGTGTTAGTACCAGAGAGTAACTGAGCGGACTTTGATGTGTACCACACTTGCCCTCTAGTGGGGATCTGTGATCCATGCAGCTCCCTGGGCTGTTTGGTCGTCAGCCCTGGGCATTTCCAAATAGACGTTTTTTCAAGATGGTTTTTATAAACAGATAAGTCTCATTTATATTTATTTTATTAGTTGCTAATTTGCAAACGATTCTGTTAAAAGGCTCAAAAACAGTTTATTCTTGTGAGTACTTACACATCTTTATCTTATTTATACAACTAATTTGCTTTGTAAACTCCTTTCTTTCATAATACAAAGATAAACTTAATGGACCCAGATCCAATTAGCCAAATTCTAAACAAATGACTTCATAGTATTTAATTAAAAGAAGTAAATGGCATCCCTGTATGTGCTTAATTATCAGGGTGATTTTTTTGAATGACATTTTGGGACTGTCACATGAAGTACCTTTTTACCAATTCAGAAGAGTTTTTCTGTTTTTATTGTTGTTATTGTTTGCTCTTTCAACTTTACACTTGTTTTTGACCACACCAAAGCAGCCGAAGGGCATGTGACATATGAAAACTTTCTGCCCCTGGCATAAAGACTATAAATTATTAACTGTTTCCATTTAGAATAGAATTTTGGCACTAGCTAACAAAGCCTGACTTGCTGCCAAGTTTGCTTCCTTTTGGAGAATCTATTCTGTTAGGATTAAATTTAGTGCAAATGTGTGGCACCCCAAATAACAGTGATTTAAAGAAGATAAATCTCTCTTGCATAAACAAATTCCAAACTTAAAGATTAATATATGGCGCCTCCAAGTTCAACCAAGGCTTAGATTTCTTCTAGTACGTTGCTCTACCATCCTCAATGCACAACTTTCACTTCATGGCCCATGGTGTCTGGTCCATTTCCTGTCCAATATATCCACATTCCAGCCAGCAGGAAGGAGGAAGAGAAAGAACATGCCCACTCCTCTTTAGGATCCTTCTAAATAATGGAAAGTTGTACCCGTTACAGCTACATCCAATTGGCCAGAACTTTGTCACATGGCCACATCTAGCTGAAATGTCTTCATTCTAGGCTTGCTCTGTTCCAGCAGAAATTCAGGGGTTGCAACACAATGAGAGAGGGCAGAATTTACATTCAGGGACAACTAGCAGTCCGTCCCGTAGCTTACAATCCCACCAATTGCCTTCATTGGACAGAGCCTACTCTTGCCTGGTTTTCATCTCTTTGTTTTCTATTGAAAAATAACACATTCCTTTCCATTTGTCTTCTGCTCATGAAGTTCTGCTGATACAGACTCTGTTTCCTTTTCTTTTTCCTTCCTTCTTTCTCTTGGTAAACCCCGGTCACTTGCCTGCTGGTTTTCACCGTGTTGGTGCATGCTTTCCTCCATAGGTGATGGCTGTGCCGCCGGCGCCTCTGAAGCTGCTGGGGGTGCTGCTCATCATTTCCCTGGGCTCCGTCAGGCTCACCCAAGCTGGTGCCTACTATGGAATCAAGCCGCTGCCACCTCAAATCCCTCCTCAGATCCCACCGCAAATTCCACAGTACCAGCCCCTGGGCCAGCAAGTACCTCATATGCCTCTGGTCAAAGATGGCCTTAACGTGGGCAAGGAGCTGCCCCACATGCAGTACGGCAAGGAGTATCCACATCTACCCCAATATATGAAGGAAATTCAGCCGGCGCCAAGAATGGGCAAGGAAGCAGCACCTAAGAAAGGCAAAGGTAACGTCATACTCTGGTGTTGTTATAAAACAGCAGCTTTCCAAAATCCTAAACTATGAGATTGGGGTGGTGGTGCTAAATCTTATTTTATTTTAGCGTGTGTGACTGACATTCATGAAATGCCTACTATATTCAAAACTCTATCCCTTAGTAGTGATGATTACCCAGTAATATGAATGTACTCCATGCCACTAAATTATATGCTTAAAAATGATGGAAATGTTAAATTTTGTTATGTGTATTTCACCACAATAAAAAGATCAAAATAAAAGAATAATAAATTCAAGGGAGGTGGGTTTAGCTCTATGGTAAAGTGCATGCTTAGCAAATTCATGAGGTCCTGGGTTTAATCCCCAGTACCTCCATTAAAAAGAAAAAAAGAAAAAAAATACATAAAAAAAACTCTACCCTTGAAAAGTTCAAGCCTTAAAGAAAACTATAATTTGGAAAGACACATGTACCCCAATGTTCATAGCAACACTATTCACAATAGCCAAGACATGGAAATAAACTAAATGTCCATCAACAGATGAATATGTAGTATATATATACAATGGAATATTACTCAGCCATATAAAGAATGAAATAATGCCATTTGCAACAACATGGATGGACTTAGAGATTATTTATTAAGTGAAGTAAGTCAGACAGAGAAAGACAAATATCATATGATATCACTAATATATGGAATACAAAAATCCTATTTACAACCCAAAACCAGACTCACAGACATAGAAAACAAACTATGGTTACCAAAGGGGAAAGGGCAGGATGGGATAAATTAAGGGTTGGGGATTAACAGACACATATTACTATATATAAAATAAACAACAAGGACCTACTGTATTGCACAGGGAACTATATTCAATTTCTTATAACATCATATTGGAAAAGAATCTGAAAAGGAAAAAAATATATATGTATAACTGAATCATGCTGTACACCTGAAACTATCATTGTAAACTGACTACACTTCAATAAAAAATTAGAATTTAAAAAATAAAAATAGAAAACATTAATTAAATGTAAAATTTTTTAAAAAGAATATCATATGAAAGCATTTTGCAAACTAGATGCCAGATAAATGTTTTTAAGACTGTTCTAATTGAATTGCTATATATGTCTCTCAATAATTGACAGAGGAACCTGTAGAGTACAGGCTGCATCTAGAGATGGTAACTGAAACTCTCTCCATTACTTTCTAGGCATATTCATCAGTTATTCAACACCTGCAAAGTGCCTATCACTGTGAGAGACACTTTCTTAAAAATTCAGTTGGTTTATCTGGCATTCTAGGAAACCCAGCATTTGTAGGAAAGGAACTGCATCAGAGTAGCAATCCCGCTGAGGACATAGAAATCATTCCCACTGATTCTGGCAAAAGGAGGAAGCTCTACCTCTGGGGAACTACTGGGTTTGGTGCTAAGAGGCCTGGATGCCTACAGGCCAAAAGTGAGACACACCTAGCCATTTAACCTCTCTGAAAGTACATTTCTTCATCTATAAAGTAAGATAATTGAGAGAATCAATGACATAAGGGAAGTAAAAGTACTAAATAAATGCTAAAGCACCATAAGAACTTTGAGTTGCTACAGCTGGTCGTTCAACAAACCCTAAGTAAGAACAGAGTATCTTCCAGGCACATGCTAGACACCAGGATTCCTGCTGAATAAGATGTGACCCTGCCAAATGCTCTCTTGATATAGGAGCTACACAATTCCTGCTTAGAAACAGCACACCTTAATAGTACCATAGAATACCTATTAGCATAAAAGAAGTATTCACAGTTCTCTTTAGCAGGTGATATTCCACTTAAGGGATTATCTTGGCCATTTGTTTTCCTTCCTTTCTTTCTTTCCTTCTTTTTTTTTTTTTTAACTTTTTTTTTATTGAGTAATAGTCATTTTACAATGTTGTGTCAAATTTCAGTGTAGAGCACAATTTTTCAGTTATACATGAACCTTCCTTTCTTGAATGGCCTGCCTGGCTTTTGGCAATTCCTGTATTTATTCAGATGGGTACCACACTGCAATTGGGGAATTTGGAAAAAATGAATCCTATGGTTCTATTCTGTTCTCTAACAGTAGCTCAGTGAAAGATACAATGGTCAGGGTTAAAAGGCAACTGCTGGTTAAAATAAGACTTTGGGACCATAGATTTTCTTGCTTTATGTCATTCATTACTCCCAGTAGCATGGAATATCCAGAGCTGTATTTCTCTGCAAGGCACAGCATAATCATTACAATAACATGTGCTTTGTATTTTAATAACCGTTCAAGAAAGCATAAGGCCTTTCACATCTATTATCTAATCTTGTAGTGTGGGTGTATTATTTTTGCTGTACAGATAGGCAAACCGAGACACTGAAGGTGACCCACTAAAGTGAGACATTTAATTGACCAGTCAAGATCTCATTTCAAGGCAGGAGGAGAAGTTGAGCTTCCTGCTCCTAATCCCAGCTCAATTTCTTATCCATACTGCTTATCACCCTAAAATAACTTATTCACATCTCCTATTTGAAAAACCAAATTTGTAAATGAGAAATAACCTATTAAAGAATTAATATTTGAGGCTTAGGAAATCCTACAGTATATTAAAGAAATAAAGTCATCTATTTGACTCTAGAGGACAGATGTAGAAGATGTTATTAAGCCACATACAAAATAAAATGCTTCTGTTCTTCCCTGAATCCACATGATAATGACCTTCATCCTCTACATCACATTGTATTTCAGCACAAGAGGAAATATTATTTTGTCATAAATTATATTTAGAAAATCAAGGACATGGAAAATGCAGTCTAACATTAAAAATAGAAAAAATAAAAATGAATAACGACTCCAACATTGTTTAAAATACACACACTATATATTTTTCATTTTTAGTATATATTATATATATGTGTGTGTGTACAACATATATATACCTAGAACACATGAGATGGAAATACATATAAATGTTAAGCTATTATCTCTGAGTAGTGGGTTTATAGGCAACTTTGACTTTTCTTTATCCTTTTTTGAATTCTTTATTGTGAACATACCACATTATCTCCAAGTTTTGTATTAGAGAAAAATGTTTATTACTTTTTAGCTCTTTTACTTAACCAGCGCTGATAGAAACAGCTGCAGATACTAGTTCTCAAAACAGTATCTCAAATATGATGAAGAAATTACCAGCTGATTGTCCATGAAGTACTGATAACAGACAGTCCTGAAACCTGAACACATCATTCCTAGTTTTTCCTCTCGTTAAGTGATAGACAAATGTGTCGGAACTAAATAATGATTGAAATGAAGTGAAATACAATCAGTATTAATCTCTCTCCCTCTCTCTTTTCCTCTCTTCCTGCCTCCCTCTTTCTCTCTTTCCTGTTTCCCAGTAGAAATACCATTAGCCAGTTTACGAGGGGAGCAAGGTCCCCGTGGAGAGCCTGGCCCAAGAGGACCACCTGGGCCCCCTGGTTTACCAGGTCATGGGATACCTGGAATCAAAGGAAAACCAGGGCCACAGGGATATCCAGGAATTGGAAAGCCAGGTATGCCTGGAATGCCAGGAAAGCCAGGAGCCATGGGAATGCCTGGGGCAAAAGGCGAAATTGGACCCAAAGGGGAGATTGGGCCTATGGGGATCCCAGGACCGCAAGGCCCTCCAGGGCCTCACGGACTTCCTGGTATTGGGAAGCCAGGTGGGCCAGGGTTACCAGGGCAACCAGGTGCCAAGGGTGAGCGAGGACCTAAAGGACCACCAGGACCTCCAGGCCTTCAGGGTCCTAAAGGAGAGAAGGGCTTTGGGATGCCAGGTTTGCCAGGCCTGAAGGGTCCTCCAGGGATGCACGGCCCTCCTGGCCCTGTCGGACTTCCAGGAGTGGGCAAACCAGGAGTGACAGGCTTCCCTGGGCCCCAGGGCCCCCTGGGAAAGCCAGGCCCTCCAGGCGAACCTGGGCCACAAGGCCCTATTGGGGTCCCAGGAGTTCAAGGACCTCCTGGGATGCCCGGAGTTGGAAAACCAGGCCAGGACGGGATCCCAGGCCAGCCAGGATTTCCAGGTGGCAAAGGGGAGCAAGGACTGCCAGGGCTGCCAGGACCCCCAGGCCTTCCGGGGATTGGGAAACCAGGCTTCCCAGGACCCAAAGGTGACAGAGGTGTAGGGGGTGTTCCTGGGGCTCTGGGGCCAAGAGGAGAGAAAGGACCAGTAGGTGCCCCTGGAATGGGGGGTCCTCCAGGAGAGCCAGGCCTGCCTGGAATCCCAGGTCCCATGGGCCCTCCAGGTGCAATTGGTTTTCCAGGACCCAAAGGAGAAGGTGGGATTGTGGGGCCACAGGGGCCACCAGGTCCCAAGGGTGAGCCAGGGCTTCAAGGCTTCCCAGGAAAGCCAGGTTTCCTTGGTGAAGTGGGGCCCCCGGGCATGAGGGGTTTGCCAGGTCCCATAGGGCCCAAGGGGGAAGCTGGGCACAAAGGTTTGCCAGGGCTCCCCGGTGCTCCAGGGCTGCTTGGACCGAAGGGAGAACCAGGAATCCCGGGGGCTCAGGGTTTGCAGGGCCCTCCAGGCATCCCAGGGATTGCAGGACCGAGTGGTCCCATTGGACCACCTGGAATTCCAGGCCCCAAAGGGGAACCGGGCCTCCCAGGCCCCCCTGGGTTCCCTGGAGTAGGGAAGCCTGGAGTAGCAGGACTACATGGCCCCCCAGGGAAGCCTGGTGCCCTTGGTCCCCAAGGCCAGCCTGGCCTTCCAGGGCCCCCAGGCCCTCCCGGCCCCCCAGGCCTCCCAGCTGTGATGCCCCCAACACCACCACCCCATGGAGAGTATCTGCCTGATATGGGGCTGGGAATTGATGGAGTGAAACCCCCCCACGCCTATGGGGCTAAGAAAGGCAAGAACGGAGGGCCAGCCTACGAGATGCCTGCATTTACTGCTGAGCTGACTGCACCTTTCCCACCTGTGGGGGCCCCCGTGAAGTTTGACAAACTGCTCTATAACGGCAGACAGAACTACAACCCACAGACGGGCATCTTCACCTGCGAGGTCCCCGGGGTCTACTACTTTGCATACCATGTTCACTGCAAGGGGGGCAACGTGTGGGTTGCTCTGTTCAAGAACAACGAGCCCATGATGTACACGTACGATGAGTACAAGAAGGGCTTTCTGGACCAGGCGTCCGGGAGTGCGGTGCTGCTGCTTCGGCCCGGAGACCGCGTGTTCCTCCAGATGCCCTCTGAACAGGCTGCGGGACTGTATGCTGGGCAGTACGTCCATTCCTCTTTTTCAGGATATTTATTGTATCCCATGTAAAAAAGAAAAAAGAGAGAGATATAATAGAAGAAAAGAAAATGATGCACCAAAACATCCAAATGAAAAACATAATTGCTTCAAAACATTTATATAGTTGGAAAGTTATATTTAAGTGAAAATTTGAACCATCATGTACAAATAAAAACTAAGATGCATGTTTAGTGCTCTGCACAGCAGCTTGTCATTGAAAATGATGGGATAGATTTTATGTATCAAGTACTGACACTTGTGTTGTACCCACTGGAATCATATTAGCTGTTGTATGTTATGTGCTTCCATGATAACCTGCTTATTCAGATCAAAGTATTTCAGTATGAAGGATTATAGCTAATGAAAGTCACTCACTCATATTGTTTACTTCAAAATATTTATAAATATGGCTTAAAGAAATGTCAATGATAACAATTACATACCGTATTTACTTGCATAATTTCCTCTGTATTTGTCCAGATATTTTGTCACAGAATGTGGGGAGGAGTTCTGCAATGTTACCCACCCCCCCAGTAAGAGGGGGACCAGGATCCAGGAACCAGGGTAGGGCTTTAGTCCAAGGCATATTTCTCCCCTGTCTGAGGCTGTGTCTTTTAGCAACGAGTCCTATTCACAATTGCGTGTCTGGTGTCCCTAGAAGAACAAGAGAACCAATCAACTGTAGTGTATTTACTAGTGCTTTCTCTCTGACTAGAACTGGAGAGACACTTCTGTGGGACCTAAGACAGTGCTCCTAAAGGAGCTAGCAAATCAGCTGGGAGGCATGAGCAATAATTAACTGATTTATTCCTCAAGGGTTCTTTTTGCTTGTTTTTTTTTCCTGTGATTTTTATTTTTTCTTCTTCCCTCCATGTAATTTCCATTATGGCCCAACTAATATAAACACCTGGAAGTCATAAGAAAAAAATAACCCTCTCCCCCCATAACTTTCCAGTTTTGTGGAATGTTCACTATCAATAGCAGTTATTGTGTTTATATGCATATAATGCTCCCCTTCCTCTGCCTACACACTCAAATGATGACGATGAGGTTTCATCCATGAAGGGGATATCAATACTTCTTAGTAGCCGTTGAACTTTGAAGAAATTTCCCTGTATAGTACCTATGCAAACCAGTGTGTTGTCTGATGTTCCAAAGTGAACTTCCCAAATCCAAGCCATCCTTTATTTGGGGAAGGGCAAGGGGGAGTTTCAGAATTACATAGAAAAATAATTTTATTTTGAAAAATAATTTCTGAACTTTTAAATTAAAAAATAGATGTACTACTTCCTGCTGTAGGTACTAAAATTGCAGGAAAAGAACTGTTTCTTTAGAAGTAACCTGTGGAAGAGCTATCTGGAATGTCAAAGGGCAATGACGGCCCATGCTTTTTATGTCACCCCGTACTAAGTATAGGAGTCAATACGAGTTTATAGGAGTCAATACGAGTCAATACGAGTAAATACGAGTTTAAAGTGAAAAATAAATATTTTTCCAGGTTTTCACTTAAGTATATACTAACTGCTTCGCACATTCAAATCTGGTCTCAGAAACGAAGCATCTCAGGTCGGCTAAGAGTCTGCTGCTGACGCTGTAAGCCACTGAGGGGAAATAATGTGGGGCTCTGGTGGTGGAATCTTGTATCTCTTTCTAAAAATTAAGAGTGAGGAAATGAGGGGATAGGTACAGATGGGAAAATACACAAATAAATACGGTATAAACACACATGGAATTGTGTCTATGTTAAATCTGAATCATTTTTAAGCATCAAGAAAATTCTCCTCAGCCTAATATCTCTTTTTCCCGTATGGTATACCAGCGCCATTATGTCTCCACTTCTTAAACAGAGAAATTAGTTCATCACCACACAGTTTCTTCATGGCTAACTCTATGTCAAGCTTTTCCCAGTAAAAAGATGTCCCACCTAACCTTCGTTTTCAAAGTAGACAGCATGGATGTAGTCAAATATCCTTTGGGTTGGTCTTAAGGATGCTGGTTTAGGGCTGATGACTACGGGGGTCACATGGATCCACTGGGCTCCGACTGCTGAATAGCTGCATTGAAATGGCTTGGAAGCAAGTCATATCAGCTGATTTGTAAAACTGTATTTATCTGTACATGTATGGGCTTTTTATTTCCACCAAGAGAGAAAGTACCTCTTGAGTTAAAACCAAACTTCACTTTCAAATACCTTCCAACTTATTTATTAGTTGTTACTCAATTGCCTTTGTGTGTGTGTGTGTGTGCGTGTATTATCAGGCATATGCTTCTAACTTTTAGATAGGGGAGGAGCAAAATATATGCCAGATTCTGTGTATTCTACAATGGTGCTAATCTCAGAGCTAAATGAATTACTCCATTTAATTTAAAAAAGAGTTTTAAATAATTATGTATCTGTGTTGCCCTTTTGAGTGTTGCACATCATGTTAACACATTTAGTGTAAAAGCAGATGAAACAATCACATGTTCTAAAGCCTAGGGATACTGCTACAATCCCTATTTTATTCAAAATTAACTAGAACTTTTCCATGTGAAACGGACCAAACTGGCAATATTGTTATTTAAATACAGAGTTTTAATGCAGTATGACATCCCACAGGGGAAAAGAATGTCCACAGTGGGTGACTGTTCTCAAATATTTCACAGAATACCAAGAACAGTGAACAGACTGGTAACTTTTTTGAGTTTCCACGATAGATTTGAGACTTGTCAATAGCAAATCATTTTTGTATTTAAATATTTGTACTGATTTGGAAAAAAGTCTTATTAAATACCTTTAAAAGTACGTTTCTCATCTTGTTCATATCACTCAGCTAACTCTGTTTGAACGTCATAACTTTTTATCCCCCAAGGTGTTTATTAGCTGCTAAAACAGAGACCTAAATCCCAGCTTAACCAGAACGAGTATTGATCTTTGACATACCAGCTTCAAGCATAAACAGGCTAGATTTCATTTGGTAGCTTCAGCCAGGGCCGCAGGTTCCTTCTACTTTGTTACTTTTTCACCCTGAGGTGTGGCTCTCATCTCCAAGGTCCAGGATAGCTAACCATCACAGCCACATTCCAGCCAGTGGGAAGGAGAAAAAAATCAGGAAAGGGAGAGCATGATTCCTTCTTAAAGGAATCAACACAGCGGTTGCTTGGGCCTCCCACATCCCATGCTGCAAATTTAGTCACATTGCTACAGCCACCTGCAAGGGAGTATGGGAAACTGAATATTTATTCAGGGCAACCACATGTCCAGTTAAAAATCAGAGGTTCTATTAATACGGAAGAAGAGAGAAAAGATATTAGGGAACAGTTAGCTGCTGCATCTGTCACATCCAACCTGAAAGGAAAAACTGCCACAGATCTCTTTTCTCCACAAGAAACCCATCTTCAAATACTCAATTTTATCATACTTTGCCACACCAGAGACAAATATTTTGAGGGGAGGTAATGGTGAGTGGAGCTATAGAGCAGAAGCAGATCCGTTTCAAGAACCTAAGGGTCTTAATAAGTATCACTGATAAGGAAAGAATTCTTTCATGGTAACTTATCAAGCTCAGAGTGATTATAACTTATGTCTAGGATATTATAAAGAAGTTATTCAAATCATTCGACAAGCAAGTCTGCAGCACTAGTCTGTGACAGCTTAACTCACTTGTTTAAACCATCAATTTGGTTTTTTGTTGTTGAAGTGTAGTTGATTTACAATGTTAGTTTCAGGTGTACAGCAAAGCAATTCAGTTATATATAAACATACATACACATTTTTTCAGATGTTTTCCATTATATGTTATTACAAGAAACTGAATATAGTTCCCTGTGCTATACAGTACGCCCTTATTGTTTATCTATTTTATATATAGTAATTTTAAACCAACAATCTGGAAGCTCAAAACCACAAAAATTCCATTCCCACATAGAACAACTAGCTCTATTTCATTCCATAGCCAAAGACTCTTTCATAGCATGGATCAGTCATCTCGTGTGCACACACTGTTGGTCACAAAAGTAAATGGAAAGAGAGATACAGGAGACAGAGTCAAGAATGAATAAGCGGTTGGAATTTGGAATGCTGGATGAGCGGGGCAAATCCATCATTATAATGGGTCTATAGAATCCCTTAAAGGTAAAACAAAAGACAAAGTAGCCCCTACTTTGCACTTGATATTATTAGACGTGAGGGATACAAAAGCAACAGAAAATATGACCATTTTGTTTTAAAATGTCTTCTGTTTGGAAGACATCAAGATGTTAAACAAACTGATTTCCAGGTGATACACAAACAAGGGTGGTGTGATGCCGACTGGCTGCATTCGTGCTAGTGAAGTTCAGAAAGAGAAAGACCAAGCCGTGCTGCTCCCTTCCTGGGAAGGCCTCCTCTGACCTGTCTGCTGGAGAATTCCTCCTCAGCCCTCAGGACACAGCACAAGCATCACCCCCTCTTCTCTATTGCTCAGATTTAGTCACCATCCTGCCTTGTACAATCTTCCGTCCCTTCACTTTTCCTGCTTTGCAACTGTACTGTTTGTCTCTCTTATTAGAGAGGGTGTAAAAATTCTTGAGAACACCTCGTTGTTTCATCTTTGCACCCACAGCTCATTGCAGAATGCTGATCCAGCACCAGGCTGTAGGGAAGAATGAATCTCTCAAGGCTGCTGTGGGAGGTAGTGTTAAACTCGATGTGAGGTGGGACTAAATCCAGATCTGAGATTATAAGATTATACAGAAGATTATATATTCCAAGCTTACTTAGAAGCCTATTGTGGGATGAAACAATCTCAGATAAGGTTTTTTGGACATGACGTTTAGAGACATCATCTTCAGTTGGATAGAATTTGGATGAATGAAACACAGGGCATCCCAAGAGGAATAGCCCTCTTCCTCTAATAGACAGAGGAGGAAACTGACATTGTGTGTGTGTGTGCATGTGTGTGTCTGGGGGGAAGGAGGCTGAGATAAGAGAAATGGCCTGACTAGATCAGAAGAGCTACTGAAGGATCAGTAAAGGAAATGGACTTAATAACCAAAGAAGGGTCAAGTAATATAAGGCTTTACATATAGGAAAGATAGTTATATTTTATCTAATATGCAATAAGAAAACATTTTAGGTCATTAAGTGGGAAAATTACATGAAAATAAGTATTTTAGAAAAATTACTTTGATGATTCTATGGAGAAGGTAAGTTACAAGTAGCAAAACCAGTGAGGAACTCAGAACAGCTTCAAACAAGAGTGGGATGATGGGTTGATGGTTAAGGGGGCCGAACCAATCTCAAAGTGAGGGTCAGACGTCAGAGTTTAAGGCCTACATAACAATGGAGCTACTTCAAGGGCTAGCAAATGGAATGAAGAAGAATGGAGAACTGAAGAGACAGTTGAAAGACTAGTCTGAACCTGGGGACAATCCCAGAATGGCCTTATGAGGGAGAAGGAAGCTTGACTCAAAGGTAGTTTCCTCTCACTGATACACTTGGAAAACAGGGATGGTACCACTGACAGAATTAGTCTACTGCGGAGCCTGCTCCAGGCAGGGAAAGAAGAGGATGCTCAGTTTACGTACAGACTCATGGGATTTACCTGACGGCAGGAGATGCCTGTGCCCCAGATGTGCATTTGCTAGAAAGGTGAAAGGTGGAGCCATGAGCCTGGAGAGAGACCTAGTGGCCTGTTGTAATAAGAGAGAGAAAAGACTCACTTGAAATCAGTAGCACCATTTGCAGACACAAATGATTAAATTGCTTTAAAATGTCCTCCCTTACTTGCTGTAGGAGTTTATTTAACAAATCCTTTCGTCATAGATACAGCAAAGGGAAATGTCATCTCAATTCATACGGAATTACAATGAATTCCAAATACACAGGGCTGATAAAGAGTGTAAATCACGTTCTACTGTATTTCAGAAAAATTTTTCTCTTTAATGGTCCTTACGTCTCTAAAATTGCAAATGTTCGTGCTCATTTCGTATCACAGAAAAGAAAAATACCTATGGAGTAGCGTTAGATTATCTTTCTTCTAGCAAAGAGTTACACAGAATTTCTGAAGCTTTCATTTTCAAAACCAATATTTGTATCAGGATAAATTTTATGCTCAAATTATTCTTTATGATGTCAAATAGCTGTTAATAATTTTTATTGTTAGAAACTATTTTTGCTACTTCCTGGAGATAAGGGCAATGAAATTTAAATTTAAAAAGTGGGTCACATCATCCCATTTTAACCATCCATCCTGTTTTAACAAATTATTCAGAAGTTTCTCATGTGTGTTACTGAAACACAGAACCATCTAATAGAATTTTCCTTTGAGGCTTCCAGAACCTTTCCAGAGGGATTTTTTTTTTCCCCTTTGCTACTTTAATACAAGTAAAAATAGATTTTTATTAGATTCAAAAGCACTTCTAAATTAAAGTTTATGATTCTTGTGGAGACCTACAATTCACATACTTTGTTGAAACCACCAAGGCCTAAAAATTAATTTTATAATGATCACGGCCAAGTCAGTTCTCATCTGACAAGTGAGTGGCTGGCAGCAGCATTCACATCTGCTCTTCATTTGTGGGGTGAGAGACAAGATGGGGAAGGCTGCTGGAATGCCTACCAGGCTCCAACTGGCCGCTACTAGTAGCTGCCTTTCTTCACCAAGGACAATGCTGTTCTTGTCATTTGTTCTGCCAAACCAGAGTCACCAACATAGAACATGTTAGGAGAGGGCTCTGGGGCCAGACTCAGAACAAATCTTGGCTCCTCTATTTAGAAGCTGTGATAACTTGAGTCAATTATTTAACGTCGCTAAACTTCAGCTTTTGCACCTGTAAAACAGTAGGTAATAACAGTACTTGGGAGGGTGCATGAAGATGTCGGTAACGACTGCTACAGTTTACTGGGTGACAACCCTGGACCAGAAATTCCTGAAGTAATTTTATGTATTAACTTAGTTACTCCTTATAATACCTCTATTATTAGCCCCATTTTACAGCTGAAGAAACTGAGGCAAAGTAACTTGTCCAAGATGTAATAAATGACAATGCCAAGGTTTTAACTCAAGCGTCTGGCTCCACAGTCCATGTTCTGAGGTATCACGTTATATTGCCTAAAGGCAGGAGATACAATTTTCAGTTGCCTAAGAAGCAAACAACTGCCAGTGAGGGTTTAGAATATTAGCTTGCCTCAAAAGAAAGAGATGACCTCAGTTATTTCTTAGTCCTGACCAGAGACAACAGAGACAGACAGCTACCAGAAGACTGTATATTGACAGATGTCATGGTGACATCCTGACCCCTTAGAAGATATGAGGGCAGCTGGCTTTAAAAACTAAAGGGAACACCTCACAACTATTATGAAACAAGACAAAACAACACAAAAAATAAGTGTTGGTGAGGATATGGAGAAATTGGAACCCTTGTGCACTGCTGGTGGAAAAAGTGAAATTGGGCAGCAGCTATGGAAAACTGTATGGAGGTTCCCCCAAAAATGAAAAATAGAATTACCATATGACCCAACATTTCCAGTTCTGGGTATATACCCCAAAGAACTAAAAGCAGAGACTCAAATAGATATTTGTACATTCATATTCATAGCTGCATTATTCACAATATCTAAAAAGTGGAAGCAACCCAAATGTCCTTTGATGAATGAATCGATAAGCAAAATGTGGTATATACATACAGTGGAATATTACTCAGCCTTAAAAAGAAGGAAATTATGATACATGCAACATCACAGATTATCCTGGAGGGCAGGATGCTAAGAGAAATAAGCCAATGATGAAAGGACAAATATTGCATGTTCCACTGATATGAGGTGCCTGGAGAAGTCAAATTCATAGAGGCAGAAAGTAGAAGGGTGATTTCCAGGCACTAGCAGGGAGGCAGGAATGCGGAATTATTGCTTACTGGGTGTAGAGTTTGTTTTGCAAGATGAAAAGAGTTCTGGACATGGATGGTGGTGAGCATTGCACAACAATGTGATTGTACTTAATGCTACTGAACTGTACACTTAAAATTAGTCAAGATGGTAAATTTTATGTTATGTGTATTTTACCACAATTTAAAAAGTAATTAAAAAAATTAAAAACTAGAAGGACAACATCTGCTAATAGGACAAGTCCCTGGTAGGGTTATGACCTCTGGCAGCCTCCCTTACCTCCAGGTTCACCACAGTGTTCGCCAAATGGGTAAAGAGTCTAAGCAGCACCACTGTGGTGGTCCGGAAACCACAAGTTCCAGCCTCTCCCAGGGAGGCTCTGCAGATCACTCAGGGGACTACCACCTACTGCACCTCCTCTGCCTCAGCGGATGTGACCTTCTAGGGGCCTTAAGATCCAGCTGCTGGAGGCAGTCTACCTTTACCCGATGAGCCCAGAGTGCAAAAAGGAATGGTTTCCTTTCTTCTTCAAACCTTAACATGCAATCTCCATGTCAATTTTCTGGTTCCAAAGATTAGGTTTTTCTTCCTCTAAATGAGGCGATCTTTAGAGCTCAAACATATTCAAGATGTGAATTTTTTTTAAAAGTAAGTTTTATTTCAGCCACCTGACCTCACCTAGCCCTGTGGGGAGAAAGATGGAAAATTCATTGCCACTCTAAGCAGGGTACCCTACAGCTGACAGGAGAGGGGAAGTAAGCATGGTTTCTGCAACTTACAGATCCCCAAGGAACAAGGTCTCCCTCTCATAGCCAGAGGAGAAACACCGGTTCCACTGCAGGTTTTTTCTTACATGAGAAAATGGGTCAGGAATTCACTTCTGAGGACAGAGTGGGGATGGTTTGTCTCTGCTCCTTGATGTCTGGGAGGGAAATCAACAACCGGGACCTGTAATCATCTGGAAGCATCTTCATTTACACATCTGGCTGTGGATGCTGGCTGTCATCAGGGATCTCAGCTGAGCTGTGGGACATGTCCTTTCCATGTGGTTTCTCTGTGTGGCCTACCTTGGGCTTTCTCATTGTATCATACCTGGGTTCCAAGTGGGCATCCCAAGGGAGCAAGGTGGAAATGCATAGAATTTTTAAGATCTAGCCTCAGAAGTCACAGAATATCCTTTCTACCATATTCTATCAGTGAAGGTGACAAATGCCTGCCCAGGTTCACAGAAAAGGAAGCCAGACCCCACCACTCAATGGGAGGAGTGTCAAGGTCACATGGTAAGAAGAGCATGTGGGATGGGAGACACTGGTGGCCACCTTTGGAAAATACAATCTGCTTTATGTCCACCTGGGTGTTCAGCATCTCATCTATAGTGGATATTCGCTGGTGGACCTGGACAAAGATCCATACACTTTTGCCCACCCCGTTAGTTCCCTTCACATGCCTCTTCTCAGATCTCTTTGCTATTGAACTTCAAATATTATATCTTCTAGCCCTTGACCCACTCAGCCACACAATTCACTATTGCTGAAATTCTGTGTTTATCTTTAGCTCAGACTATTACTCTCTCCATTCAAAGATGACTAAATGTACATTTGGTAGCTCTGCCCAATAGAAGGATTCTCCTCACCATTGTCCGTTAAGGCCCCTCCCCAAGTGGGACTGTGGTGCAGTAGCAGTCCATTTCCAGCTCTAATAACATATCAAGCCTGAACCAGTCATGAATATTTCCTTCAACATCATCAGCTGGTCATAGGGAACACTTCATGAAGCCATAGGTGTGAGTGAGGAATATAAGACAGAGATCTTTGCCACCTGTTCATGTAAATTACTTATGACTTCTGGACCTACTTAGATGTGATCCCATGTATACCATTTCTATTATTCAGTGGGTTGTTGCTGTATACACCCAACCTTGCAAAACCCAAGTCCAGAAGGGCAACTCTGATAATCTAATCATTTGATGTCCCATAGTCAAATGCTCAGTTTCTGCTAGAACTCAGTATCATGCCAGTGGCTGCTTTTTCAATGGTTTGGTTGCCAGAGGTATGGCTTTAGCCTAGTACCCTGGAGTTTGTGCTGCAATTCTCTTTTTAGGTCCTGCCAGATTCCACACAGCATCATCAACTATCACCTAGCACCTTGGGATCTGCCACATCATTATGAAATAAGAGGAGGAGGAGCTTGTATCACAGCCTAGGCCCACTGCTGAGCCCTCTCTTCTCTTGGCCCTGCTCACAGCTGTCAGCCTTTCAACTCATCTGGTGAGTTAGAGCAGTATTTCCAAGTGTGGCATAGGCTATAAAATCTAAAGAGGTGCACTAAACACTGTTTCTATTTCTTGAATAGGTAGTCGGTGCTAGGAGATGAAAGATACAATAACTTTTCCTCTTCCTTGAAGGGGATACCCAGGCATGCCTCAGATATCCAGACTTCTAAAAATGTAATCAGTGTTGTAGGCCCCTGAATATTTATAATTTATCTCTCACCCTTTAGCTTGTATTTTACCAGGTCATCCGCAGTACTTGCCATTTCTTCCTCCTCAGATCCAATTAATACTATGTCATCAATAAAATGGATTAATGTTATGTTTTGAGGAAGAGTCAAATAATTGAAGTCCTTTTGGATTGTATTATGACAAAGATCAGGAGAGCTAACCAGCCCTGATTCACAGCTCTGACTGAATACAAACTCAATTTTCTCAAGTGAATGCAAACTGCTTTTGATCTTTTTTCCTGATATGAACTGAATAGAACACATCGGCCAGATCAAAATCACAAAGCAAGTACTACAGGCTGTGTTGATTGGTTCAGCCGAAGATACAACACCTGGTACAGCCTCTATGCCTGAAGATACCATCTGATTACATTTACAGTCATCCACCATCATTTGCCATGGTCCATCCCTGGCTCTGAACAACCATACTGGTAAACCAAACCCCTTGCAGCCTTTAAGTCTTTTCATTTGGCATTAATCTCTGCAATTCCACTAGAGTGAGGCAGTGCTTCTGAGTTAGTATCTTTGCAAGGAGTAAGGTAAAGGGAGGCAGTTTCAGAGGTTTCCATGTGACCTTCTTACCTTGAAGGTTCTTACTTCATAGGTCAGAGGATCAATGTGATGGTCCTACCAGCTTCTAAGTATATCCATCTCAATTATGCATTCAGCAACTGCAGAGATGACCATAAGTTGATGGACCCATTAAAACCACCATGAAACAGATCTGGGCCAGGACTCAATCACCTGGCTCCTGTATGCCCCACTCTAACAGGGGGTATGGTGGCAGTTTGGATTCTCTGTATCAATGTAGTTACCCTGTATTCAGTAGTCCTTGAAAGAGCTGGGTATTTCCCATTTCCTCAGTGTATAATTACCCCCAAAAATGGCCATAACTTCCTTTGGAAAAGGTATGAGTACATATCATATATACTGGTTGTGTCTCAGAGAACTTCCCCAGGGGGATCCAGATTCCCTTTAATCTAAGGACTCAAAGTTTGAAAACTGGCTTATGTCTGGAAACATGTCCAAAGATCATCTTTTTCCATTTTGGCAGTTAAAATCTGCCTTCTGCTTACCAGCTCTTGATTCTGCTGTTGTTGTTACATAAGTCATTAGATACCCTTACTAGCTGTCTATCTGTCTTGCCCCTAGGAGCACCATGGTCTGTGAAACACCTCAGATAACCTACATTCAAGGAATCCCTGACTGATGATTATATTCACTTTGCTTCTGATGGTTAAGTGCTGCCAACTGCTTTTGCTGTTCTGGAATTCTACCTTACTCACTGACTCTAGAGCATCTCCTACTGTCATCTCTGGCCTGGACAGGACAGTCACCACTGAGTCTCTCAACTAAGTCAGTGCCCACACACTACTGCAGTCTTATGGCTTTAGTGTAAGAACTATCTTCTGGGCCCTCTCCCAGGGGAGACAGTCAGCTGGTAGGTTCTCTGGTCTCACATAATAAATCCATTCTAAAGCCCACCACTGCATCTCCTTAATAATCCTGATGTCTCCATCTCACTTACTATAGGTTACCATTATGTCTACGCTTGAAGCTGCCATCCCCACTGGATGCCAGGACTTGATAGGACATTAAATCATCAGCCACTGCCCTGTATTAGTAACCTCTCTCCTACCCAGGTTCACACACTGTTGGTCCAATACTCTCAAGATCCATTACCTTATGAAATTTGTGGTTCCTGCTGAAATCTATGTCTATATCTATATCTATATCTATATCTATATCTATAGCCTTTCTTGTAGGCTGTATCTTCCAGTCTGTCTATACCGGGATCTAACTCTAATTACTGGTGAGGAAGTAATGAGGGGAGGTGAAGGTTCAAACATCACTAAGTGAGGCCTTGACTTGTCCCCAGGTAATGAGAGGTCACTTTCCTCCAGCAAGGGAGAAGGGCCCCTTCTGTCAGCCCAGAAGGCTCAAGAATCTAGGGATTCTGGAAACTCAACACATCTACCAAAAAGTCTCCATTTCAGTCTCAGTCCCTCTCCTTCTCTTTTAGGACTTCATTTTAGCATAGGTAACATGACGGCCTGTGCTTTCAAACTCTTTGGAGCTCTGCCACCCTTTTGATCAAACTCTGACCTGAATTTATAGTAAAATATGGTCTCTGGTTGCAGAAGAGAAGGACCTCTTTAAACACTTCTGGATTTCTCAGCATATTCAGAATTTATAATAATCAGTAACTCCACAATCTTAATAATTACAATTGCCCCATATCTTTTAAGTGTTAAAGCTAATGCACAAGCCAGGATTTCCCCCTTCTAACTGTACTTCATCCTAATCTATCACAGGTGAGGGACTGTGTCCTAGTCATTGAGATGCTATAGTACATGAGAAGTTTTTACCATTCTTCTTACTGCTGTCAATTATATCTTTGTTACCATCTTAACAGTGAGAAAACTGATTCCCAAATTTTGTCTTGAGGGTCTGTTTTCTAGGGTATTTCCAATATCAACTATCTTAATTTAGGTTGCTTCCAAAACAGACCCTGAGACCAGGACTTGGGTGCAGGCATATTATTTGGGAGGTGATCTCAGGAAGCACAAGTTAGAGAGTGGGGAAAGGATACAGGAAAAACAGAAAGGCTATAAACTGTGAAATGTATTTCAGAATTGTGCCACCAAAGGATGGAGAATTTGGAGCATTATCTACTAACACCTGTTTCCCTTTGGTTTAGGGTTGCTCTTGGGAGCATTAACTTCGTTGAACCTTGGGCTGAACAAGCTCCTGTGGTGCCAGAGAAGCAAACAGTAGGGATAGTCAGGGAGGGAAGTTGTTAGTATGATGGAAATGGTCTACTACAGCTGCAAGGAAGCTCAGTCAGGGGCCAAAGGAAAATGGAGCAGGGAATCAGCAGTATTGCTTCAAAGTCATAATGAAAGAAGAGGACAGTATGATTAAAAAGGCATTGTGTCTGCCTCCTGGTTCCTAACACAGAGTTCCTAAATTCCTTGGAATTTCCTTAGTGATAAAGGCACTAGGAGCATCTTTTGTTTCAATATTTGGTTTTTGACCCGTTTCTGACACAGAACTCCTAAATTCCCTGGAATTTCCTGGTTGGTAGGAGAATCATTTCTTCTAATAAAGTGTCACTTGGTGAGCTCCTGGATAGAGGCTGGTCACCAGAAAGACTAAGCCATGATTAGAAGCTTGACACTTTCAGACCCACTCCCCATCCTCCCAGAAGGGGAGAGGGGCTGGAGATTGAGTTAATGATGGATCATGCCTACATAATGTAGCCTCCATAAAACCCCCAAAAGAATGGGGTTCAGAGAGCTTCCAGGTTGAACAGAACCATATGTCAGGAGATTGTCACACTCCAACTCCATGGAAACAGAAGTTCCTGCACTTGGGGACCCTTCTGAACCTTACCCTATGCATCTCTTCATCTTGCTGTTCATCCTTTATACAATAAATTGGTTGGTATAAGTATTTCTCTGAGTTCTGCGAGCTTTTCTAGTAAACTACTGAACCCAAGGAGGGTGTGCAGAAGAACCTCTGATTTATAACTGATAAGTCAGAAGCACAGGTGACAACTGAGGCCTTGTGACTGGCATCTAAGCAGGAGGGTGGGCAGTCTTGTGGGACTAAGCCCTTAACCTACAGAGTGTGTACTAACTCCAGCTAGTGTCAGAACTAAATTGAATTACAGAACACTCAGCTGGTGTGGTATCACAGAGAATTGCTTGATGTGTGGAAAACCCACACATCTGGTGCCAGACGTATTGTGAGTATGGTACTATGTGAAAGTAAAGCAGAAACACAGAAGTGGATTTCCCAAGTGGGGGGAAATATATATGTATATATATATACTCCCTCAATGGATTTAGCATAGCATATTAATCATAACTGAAGAGACAGTTAGTGAACTGGAAGTTACATCTGAGGAAATCACCCTAAATATATACACAAATAGACAAAGGGAAGAAAAATATGAAAAGGCTAATAAAGATACTGTGATATTGGAACAGAGATGAACAATGACCAGTGGAGCAGAATGGAGGGTCTTAAAATTGCCCCACAAACACATGGACACTTGGTTATTTGATGTCACTGCAAAGAACTGAAGAAAAAAGACTATTTAAATGAATGGTGCTAGTACTACTGGTTATCCGTGAGACTAAGTGAAACCCCAACCCCATACAGATGAATCAAATCCATACGGACTCTTTTTAGAATGTAAATTCCAAGGGATCCTTTGGTTTCATGTATGTGTGAAAAGTGGTATATGTTTGCTGGGGTTGAGGGGATGTCAGTGGTTCTTTATTGTGGATAAAATCACTATTACAAAGGTTCACTTGATAAATTAAAAAAAAAACACACTTGCTGAACTTTTTCTTGGCAACCCACCTGATTCATTTCTCCTCTGCATTTATGCCTTTAAAATGTCATCAAATCCCAAAACTGGTAGGCATCAGATCTCCGGAGAATTCTTAAAGAAAAAATTCTCATGCCCCATCTAGGACTTACTCAATCAGAACCTCTAGGAGGTAGCACTCAGGAGTTTGTATTTATAACAAACATTTTCAGGAAATTCCACCACAAAGCCAGAACTGGGAACCACTGTTTTAGATCATTATTAGGTTTCAGAATTCATTGAGAAAACAGAAGCCACAGGAACACCATCAAATCTTGCAGCCATCAAATCTCTTTACAATGAAATGACTGTTCATGTCAGATGGCATCTCCTCTCTTGGCTCTGGATCTCCAGCCGTTTCCCCTCTGCAAGAACCTGACTCCTGTAATTATCCCCTCTCTTCCTTGACTCTTAGCAGCATGCCCTTATTTGGGGACCACTCTTCTTCCTTATCTCCATGACAATCACATTTGCCTGGCTCTGCTCTTCCCTCTCTGGCCATTCTCTCCCGGGCTCTGTGGTCTCTCCTCCTCCACCTGACGTCTGAATAGTGGAGGCCCAGCAATCTTAGACAGCTTAGGCTGCCATACAACTTACCATAGACTTAAACAACAAATGTTTATTTCTCACAATCCTGGAGGCAGGAAGTCCAAGATCCTGGTGCTGGCATGGTCAGATTCCTAGTGAGCACTGTCTTCTTAATTTATAGAGAACCAGCTTGTTGTGTCCTCACACAGTAGAAAGAGAGCTACCTAGCTCTCTGGCCTCTTCTTATAAGGGCACTAAACCCATTCATTAGGGCTCCACTCTCATTACTAAACTACCTCCTAAAGGCCCCATCTCCAAGCCACTGCTATCTCACTTGGATAAATGCAACAGCCTGCAAACTCCTCTTCCTGCTTCAACTGTTCTTGCACACCAGCCAGCTTGGAAAATGTAAGCAGATCTCCCAGACTAAAAATCCCCTAGGGTTTCCCACTTGAAATTCTTATCATGGCTGAGGAGCCTTTCCAGTTCTGGCCCCTGCCTCCCTTTCCACCCTTCTCTCTTGCCAAGCTCCTCCACTTACCCTCCCAGCCAGGTCATGATTGCTGTTTATTTCCTTTGGAGTATTTTATTATCTGAAATGATCTATTTCTTTACTTGTTTGTTGTTTGTTTCTACCTGGTCTAAGACTAAACTCATCATTTCACCCCCAAAACTGCAAAGGGAGTAAGTAGGAGCTGTGGCCTTTAGTAGATGAATGAGGGCCAGGACTAGGGTGAGGCAAGCAGGCACCTCCAGCACATTTAAGGAGGCACTCACTCTCAGGTTTGCGCAAGTGCCAGCCTGAGAGTGAGTGACTCCTTACATTTTGCACCCTGGGCCTCTGTTTGCCTCCCCCAAGTCCCAGCCTTGAAGAGAGGACATATAGGGTGTCATTTTTCTCTCATCCTTTGATTTCTTACTGTCATCTGCAATTTGCTGAACTCAAATCTGAAGCCAGAGCTCAGGGGACATGAGCGTTGTAGGGCACAGAAAGGTAGAGTGTTAAATGGAAAATATTCAATCCAGTATAGTACCTTATGGAGGACAATTAAATGAATTATGATATAAAACACCTAGAGAGGTACCTGGAACATGCTGCTGCTGCTGCTCCTGTTATTATCATCATTATCACGGCCCATCTGATGCAAAAATTTGAATACACTATCAGGGGCTCATGGACTCCCTGAAGTAAATTTATAGACTGAGTTCAAGAACTAAGAACCCCTGCCCTGATTAAGCATTTTTCAGGCTGTATGGTGAACCTTCACAAAACAGCCTTTAAACTTTTTTTTCCCTCCTTCTAATCCACTCCTTCCCAACTGTTTTACATAACAATATCCATAAAAATGGCAACATTTGTATAACACTGGAATGAGGAGATGAGGTTACCCTCAGCGTGAAGCAACTGCCCAGGGGCTCTCCTGCGCCAAAGACTGAGGGGGTGAGTATTGTGTCACACCCACTCCAGACAGAAAGCTCTGCTCAAATCTTTTATCTAACATGTACAGTAACACCAATTTAGCTTTCTTAAGAGAATACTTTCATCACATCCTTTGCATCTAATGAACACTAATATCCAGAATTCTTGGTCTGGCATTCAAGATTAAGGCAAGGAGTTGGAAGAGACCTCAGGAGTCATTCAATTTATTTCTTTTGTTTCACAGATGAGCAAGGTGAAGCCCAGCAAGGTGAAATGACTTGTCCAAAACAATATGCCAATCGACATCCATTGACAAGGTCAAGTTTAAGGACCACCTCCTTTATGACAGCTTCTCAGTTCATCCCATTACGAAATGAATACTTCCTCCTTCAAATTCTCACAGTACTTATTCAGATACTGCACAGGAAGAGGGAGCAGATAAAGACCTGTTTCAGCTTGAGTTTCTCCATGTTAGATGAAGTGATCAGACTCTAGGGTAAAGGATTTCACAATAGACTGATTTACAAATTAGGATGTTGAGTCACTGATAAATAGAACAGTTTAATGGATGTACAACTTAGGCTGGCTAGCTAATATCATCTGAGGTCAGCAAAATTTTTTTTGCAAAGGACCAGGCAGTAAATATATGAGGGCTACATAAAATCTCTATTGCATATTTTTCTTCTCTTTTTGTTATTGGTTCATTTTATTTTGTCTTTTCTTTTTCTTAACAATGCTTTGAGCTAAAAACATTCTTAGCTCACCAGGACAAAACAAGCTATGGGCTGCATTTGGCTTGAGGCCTTAGTTTGCTGACACTTCATGTCTGTTGCCAGAAAGAAAGCTGACTTGGGAAACAAACTGAACTATCAGAAGGCTGTTTGGTAAGTAAAACAGAGAAAAGGCAGTTCAAATTCAGTCAGGCAGCAATGTACTTTGAGTGTCTACTCTGTGTCAGGTACTATCCTTGGTCTTGGGGCTACAGTCATGAATAAGAGAGATTTAATTACAGTCCTCAAGATGATGGGAGAGGGGGTGTGTGATGAGATATGACTGAAACATTATAAATAGGGGAGTTTCATAATGATCCTGACTGCTGTGAGGAAGCAAGACTGAGGTGGGACAAGAAAAGAAGTAGGGAGAGTGGTTAGAAGCCTATTACAGTGGTTCAAGAAAGAGATAACTATCTCAGGCCAAGGCTGTACTGATGAAAGTGATGGAGAGGATGGTTAAATGTTTAGATATGAGATATATTTTGGAGATATATCCAACCAGACTTACCAATAAATCAGACGAGAATAAATTAGTGGGTGGGTGCTGCCACTTACTGATGTTAAGGAGGTTAGAAGAAGGTGAAAGTAGTTGGGATCCAGGGCCAAGAGGAAGACGGATCCTGGGGTAAGATCAGAGAATGGGAAAGTGAACTCACATAGGAAAGGCAGTAGGACTGTCTGGCAGTTTTGAGTGTCATTTGAGATAAAGGGTCTATTACTGGAATCTTAGTGAACCCTTAGTGAATAGCACCTAACTACTGAAAATCTGTATTTTCTATAAGTGGATCTTTCCCTTTGTATTTTAAATTATATAAATAAGTGTTCTTCATATCACAAACATATATGTAATGTACCTATAAGTTATAGGCATAATACTTACATGCAAACCCACTCTACCTGAATTAGAACTTTACCATTAAATTACATTTACTTTTGTTCTTTCTAATCCCATGTCCCTGACCACTCCCCTCCTCTGCCAATCCATATCCTGAATTTTGTGCTTATTATTCTCTTATCTTAAAATCACATGTGTATTTTTTGCCTAAAGAATTTTTAATTTTCCTTGTATTTGAACTTTATAAAATGACACATTATAACTGACTATACTTCAATAAAAAAAGACTTGAGGACATCTGGAAGTTGATGCTGTGAAATAAAGTAGGATATTTATTTTCCAAAAAATGGCACCTGGGAATTGGCTGTTTTAAACCCATCATTATGTTTCCAAAATATATCCACATTATTATGTGTAGATAATATGTATTATTATTCATTTATTTTGCTTGTGTGATTATGCTACAGTTTAGTTATCCTATATAAACAGATTTGGGTCGTTTCCACTTTTTTGCTATTATTAACTGTGTCACTTGTGAATATTCCTTTATAGTTTCCTGGTACACACATGCAAGAGCTTCCTAAATGTATACAGTTAGGAGTGGAAACTGCTGTATCAAAAGATGCATTATGTTGAACTTTACAAGATTTTGCCATATTGCTCTTCTAAGTGGTTTTATCAATTTACAGTCATGGCAGTAATGTGTAAGAATTCTCATTGATGCACATACTCTCCAGAATGTGGTACTGACAGACTTCTTAATTTTGGCACGTCCTTTTCCATATTAGTATTTAACAACTTTCCTTTTCAATCAACCACCATAATCTTCTGCCATCTACATTTCCTCATGAAAGATACATTAATTTTGATGATTACAGATTATTTTACATTTGCCACATTTATATCTAATATCTTCCCTTTTAGGACGTTTAGAGCATACTGATAAAGTCTACGCAGGAATGCATCTATAAGCCATATATTAGTTGGGTGGGTTTGGGGTAATTTTTCACTTATGGCTAATTCTATCCTCATCAGATTAAGAGTCTCGGTCCTAGTCATTTTCGAGGATGTACCCTATCATTAGTTTACACATTTATTCTTACAATTTTTGTATTTCCTCTACTAGAGTTGGTGACATCTGGTAAGTGGGATATATCCTACTCATCTTTAAACCACTATTCCAATCATAATGCCGGACACTGTGTATACTTAACACATCTTTGTATGACCTTCACCTCTGTGTGCGAAGACTGCCCTGAAAAGTATCATCCACACTTAAAACTGGCCCCAGCACTCGCCGCCCAGAGGGGTTTCCCTGCCCATCTCTGCCGCCACTTCAGGGAGTGAGACAAGCACTGTAGGTCTCTTACCTACACTTAGGCAGCAGTGGGCTCCCTTCTTTTTTCCTTCTTTGTTTCACAAAACCGGGGTGAGGGACACCGTAACCGAAGTGGGTGTAGGGAGGCTGACTCTAAACTCTCCGGACCACTTGGATCTGTCGGTGGGCGACCACTTCCATACCAATCAACATTTTCTTTACTCATACAGTATAAAAAGAACAGTACCTTCATCTATAACAAAGCCCCAAAATTCACAATCATGAGTTCTTGTGCACGTTTTCTAAGTACAAACACATGGATGCTCAAAACACTGACACACAAACGAAAACACACCCACGTGCTCTGGTCTTCTCCCGCGACTCAAGCTCTTTGAAACTGAACAGAGAAAAATCGTCTTAGCATCTCGTCTCGCACTTTCGACAATATCTATTCGGCAAAAATAAAACCTAAAAAAAAGGTTTTAAAAGAAGCATTTTAAAAAACGATAATTTTTTTTTACGTGTCTTCTTGTCTTTATGCTTTTGTGAGGATTTACTTTGAGTCTCCAGACTGAGCGAGCCAGTTAGGACCGGTGTAGAAACTGCCACGAGTTGGGCGCAGCTGCCGGGGAGGCGGGGCGGAGGTTATGACGTCATCGCCGCGGGGCGGAGGCGACAGAGCCTGAGGAGAGGCTACGCGTGCTGCAACGCCGGCCGCTGGGCTCTGAGGCAGCGCGAGCTCAGGCCAGCTCCCGCTTTTCCCTGGCGCTCAGCCCGCGTCGAGTCCTGCGTGGAGATGGCAGACGATCTTGGAGACGAGTGGTGGGAGCACCAGCCGGCAGGAGCCGCCAGCAGTCCAGGTACCCTCTCTCTCCCCGCGCTCCTGCGGGGCCTCCCCCAACCTCCCGCCGGTCCGTGCGCCTCAGCCCGGACCAGGCTCTGGTCGTCACCGTGTTCGCCCCGCGATGGGGCGCATGGCTGTGGGAGCGCGCGAGCATCGAGGAGCAAGTGGTGCGAGAGGCTTACTAACGTGTAGAACAGACACGTGTGACCTTAACTCAGATCTGGCCTATAGTCAGGAAGGACCCTTTTCCTGGCAGTTTTTCTTTTCCTCATTTCTTAGTGGATAAGACAGTTTTCACGGAGACGGAGTTTGGGCGTAATGGTTAAGGGTTAACTCCTGGATTAAATTCAGACAGTCCTCTGTTCAGATCGCAACTCCAGCTCTCTAATACTGTTTTGTCTCCTTTTCCTCATCTGTAAAATAAGAATAGTAATACCAATTTCATAAGCTTGTTGTGAAGGTTAAATGAAGATAATACACATGATGTACTTTTAGCACAGTGCTTGCTTCATAATATGTGCCCGGTAAATAAAAGCTAGCTTCAGTTCGTCTTGCTATCATTATCATGTAATTTGGACTCTGAGTCTGAAGGAGACAAGAGATCCCACTTGAACTCACTCGTTTTACAGATGAGGAACATGAAACCTAAAGATTTCAAATAGCATAAGTTCACACAGCTAGTTGGTGTCAGAAACAAAACTAGAATTCAGTTAACACAATTCAGACAGTGTTTATTATGCTGTGTGTACCCACTGCCAATGCAGTGAACATTTTATTATTGAGTAGGTAGCTTTAAGTAACTCCTCACTGCAGGTTTGCCTTGAACTTTTAAAGTCCCGTGGCTTAATGTACAATTTGGTGGGTTTTTTCTTTGTTTTTTAAAAATCATTCTTCCAAATCTACCTCTCTTCTTTACTAGATTCTAAGATTTTTTTTAGGACAAAGCAAAAGCCTAATTCACATCTGTAGAGTCCACAGGGCCCTGCACATGATTAACAGTTGATACATATTTGCTGCAAACATTAATCTTGAAATATGAGTTGTGAAATATCCACTAAAAACAACAAAATTCTACTACAGCATTGTTTCCAGAAAGGCAGACTTCATGTACATACTGAGCAGATGTCATTTTTTAAAAGGTTGCCAATATAATACTTCCTTGATTAAACCTCCTGACTTTTTGGCAGTTTTGTTTCCAGTAAACGTATCCCTGATTGAAGGCATGAATACCTTTCCTTGCAGGCTGTGATATTCCACATTTACTTTAATCCTGCCCCCTACAACTCAGGTGTTAAAAAACATATTTTATGATATGATTCAAGGATAAAGGCCAATTAAGAAATAGTTGAATTCCTTTTAAGTGGTGAAGGGGATCTTAATTCTTGATTTTAGTCCTGCCTCTTGCCTCTCACCAGCTGTGTCTCTCAAGTTAGTCACCCTTTGGAAGGAAGAAAATTAACATGTATTATCTGTTATGTGCCAGATGTTTTCATAAATATGAATTCATTTGATCTTCATAACATGCTTAAAAGGTAAGCATTACCTTCATTTTTATAGATGAGAAACAGAAAAGTTAATGTTCAGCAAGGAAGAGATCTGGGAAGAAGTTAGTCAAGTATGCCTGACTTTCAAAGTCACATTTTTCCCACAATTACTGTGTGGCTTCTTTGAGCATCATTATCATAATCTGTAAAATGAGGGATCCTTCGAGATCATCTTTTCAAGGGTTTTGCCAACCAACAGTTCCAAACATTGAATCTGGTTAGAACTTTAAAGTGTTACAGCCTCTTTCATCTAAGTTGCCAGGATTCCCATCGAGATAATATGTTGGGGTCCCCAGGATCACCCTGCTTCTTACGTTCCTTCTAGCTGTAAGAATAAGTTTTGAGAATTGCTAATATTAAGTTTATCAAAGGCCCTTTGTTAACCGCTTTGAAGTTAGGTGAGCACATATGCTTCCTTGAGATCTCCTTGATTGATTATTTACTGGTGATTTGTCTAACTAATCTGTGTAGTGTTTCTAATTCAGAAGAAATCACAGCTGCACCAATTCAGGTTTCCTGATTCTACCTATAATAATGAAGAAAGATCAGACTAATACTTTGTTTTGAAAGTCAAAGGAGAAATAGTGCCTTAAGTTAGAGAAAGGAAAGATAGCTGTAATAATGCCCTCATTCCTGTTGTGTGTTACCCTTCTTGCCTATAAAAGTAAACATCTTTCCTTATTACCTGTTTCCAGTTCACACATATGGTGGCAAGGTGATGGAGCATTTTAGTCATTTAATCAGCAGTCTACATCTACAACAAAGGCCCAACATTCATGGTCAAGAATTCTTGTATATGTTTTCTAAGATCAAACTATGCAAACACATGGATGCCCAGACATTGGCACACAGTATGTATGACACTTGCCTAAACTACCCAGCTATCTATTGTGTAAGGAAGTGTACTATGCTTTTGCTTTTTTCATGTCTTAGATGTGGTAGGTAATGCAAAGACCCTTACTAAAATGAAGCTTTTGATCTGCATATGACCCTTATTGCATACATCTTATGGCTCTTCAGGACCTTTCATTTTTCTACAGGCATACTTCATTTTACTGTACTTTGCAGATACTGCATTTTTTTACAGGTTGAAGGTTTGTGGCAACCCTGTGTTGGTTAGCATTTTTAAGCAATAAATTATTTTTGAAATATGTACTTTTTAATGTATAATGCTATTGCATATTTAACAGACTACAGTATGGTATAAACAAAAATTCATGTGACTTGCTTTATTGTGATATTTGCTTTATTGTGGTGATCTGAAACTGAACCTGCAATATCTCCAAGGTACGCCTGTACTAGAATTCTGCGTTGTACTGGAGCCCAGCAGGGGACCTGGCACTTCACTCGTGTTTGATAGATAATAGCTGAATAAATGAATGCATGCTACAGGGCTTTTGGTGATCATATATATACGTAGACATAATTTCTCATCCAGTCTAGACATTCGAGAGTGGGAGACCATGCTATTAGAATTTTGCTGAAACTGTTCACCTTGGCTATCTGGTCACTTCATTGGTAACATCATTGGTGGTGATTGGAGTCATGTACCAGGATAAGATGGCTGATAGTTGTCTCTGCTGAGGTGTGTACAGCACAGTCTGCCTCAGGCAGCAGAGCCTAGGAGTAGTCTAATGTAATCTAATATTCCGTTTCATTCATTTATTTCCTTTTTCCCTGCCTACCTTAAGAAATTATTTGAAGTGATTTGTAGTAGACAATACGTGCAGTAGAATCATGGATACAAAACATTAATGAGAAAGTGAGCAGTTACAATACCTGAGATTTCATGTAGTTGACCAAACTTGGCACTTCGTCAGTGTGAAGCTGAATGTTATTCACATCATGGATTTTGTGACTTGTGGATCAGAGCTAGGAGTTTCTGCTTTTGGAAGTGGTCACTTGATCATTCACTTAACTAAAGAGAACACTGATTGGATTTCTTTTTTATTCCAGTATAATATGCCTATTAAATTACCAAGTCAAATGTTAATAGGCAACTGGGTGCATGAGTCCAGAGCTCCAGGGTTGGGTTAGGGCTGGAGATATGGATTTAGGAATGACTGGCATATTTTTAGCTCAATTTTAAAGAGGATATTTTTAGCAGTCTGCAAAATTCTTGGCCCCTACTTCTTTTGAGGAGAGTTTTTTGTGTACTTCCCTAGCTTATTCTGTGTCTTTGATGCCATCTCTTACCAAGCATCTAACTAGAAAACTGAAATGTGAAGACACTTCTGTGTATACTGTAGGGAGACTGCAGATAATATTACTAATTTGCATTTGTTGCGTGGTTACTCTGTGCCAGATAATGTTTTGATTGCTTTACATGTACTAGCTCACTTAATCTTCACAAGTATGCAGGGATATAGTTACTACTATCCCCATTTTATAGATGAGGAAATTGAGGCACTAAGAGATTAAATGATTTGCCCAGTGTCGTACAGTTGGTGAGTGGAGAGGCTGAGATTCATAGATAGGCAGTCAGAAACCAGGCTGTGTACTTAAATTTCTCAGAGATAATTGTTCTAATTATCAGTGATAAAAATCTCATCTCTAAAATAACAATCCTTTATCAGTTTAAAGAGGTTCAGATTTTCTAAACCTTTTGTTCATATACATTACTATTATCAAATTATGTCTGTTAGTCTTCCAAAGTTTATTCTTCTAAAAGAGCACTGATTACTCAGAGACACAAATAAGCAGGTTATACCATTGGACTTTGGGAACAATCTCTTGCCAGGTATTCAAACTTGATCCTAGAGCTCAAGGCTCACATACCTGGCTGTCTTCTTGAGGTCCTTACTTTATTTGATCGGAATGTCAAGTGGTCAACTGAATTTTTCCCCAAATCTACTTTTCCTCCAGTTTTCCCTATCTCAGTAAGTTAAATCACTAACTACTCAGTTTCAAAAAGGCCTAGGCATATCTTATTCATTTATTTACTTCGTTTACCCTTCATGTCTGTACTATTAAGTCTTGTCTCTACTTCCAAAACATTCTGAATCTTTTTTCCTTTTGTTGTTGTTTGTTTCTTTACACCATTAAAGTACATGCTATCATCCTCACTTGCCTTAATCTCTGCAGTAAACTCCTAGCAGGGCTCCCAGTTTCCATCTTGTCCCTCTATAGACTGTTCTTCACTCAGCAGCCAGAGTGGGCGATCAGACCACCTTCCTGCGTAAACCCTCCAGTGGCTCCCCGACTACACACAGAGTAAAACCTAGATTGCTTTCCATGGTTGGTATCTGCCAGATCTCCTACTGTTTACTCCTACTTTCTGCTGTCACACTGGTCTTCATTCTGTGCCTCAACAGACCAATCTTATTCTGTCTTAGCTCTTTGCAATAGTTGTTCTTTTTTCTTTTCTGGGCTGTCCTTTTCAATTTTGAATGGCTGACCTTTTCTTAACATTAAGACCCAAGTTCAAACATCATCAAGAAAGAAGCACTTCTTGTTCAGCCAGACTAGAGTAGCCATCTACCATGTTATGTTAATTCTCAGCAGAGCACTTATCACCAACTATTATTTTCCTTTTTAAATTTTTACAGTCTCCCCACACTAGTATGTAAGCTCCATGTGAACAGGGATTTGTTTATCTTGTTCTTTGCTGTATCCTCAGGGCCTAGAGTACAATCTAGGTATTTAGAAGGCACTCATTAAGAATTTATTCATTGAATAATTGTTAATATTTCATACCCACATCTTGGAGACCTTAATGTAGGAGTTCTGTGTCTAAAGAAACTTGGTCTACTAGAAGAGTTGTCAAAATCCTACTCAGGCTTTTGACAGGTTTGGCAGATGCTGCTTTTTCTTTTTTTAAAAATACATTAGAAGTCCTTGTTTGACAACTGTGTCTACTTGCGTTTTATTCTAACCATATTTGGATTTAGTTTTATAACTTATGTTTTGAAATTACGCATTTGAAAGGACAACAGACTTTTGCTCTCTAAATGAGCTGATAATTCCTACTGGTGACAGCTTTTGTCACCTAGAATCAATGTGATTGTTCATTTTGTTTCAGATTGTTGAAGTGAGCATTGTAAATTTTTTGTTGTAATATTTTATCCTTAAAATCACATTGCCTTATCTATGCTGAATTCCTTCTGGGAATTGTGAGATTGGGGAACACCTTGAGTCTTTGAAACCTGAATAAGTAAAGTTTTTGTGTTTTTTTCTTTTCTCACACCAAAGTTAGGCTTTTATAGCATTAATTTTACCCATAGGCAGCCAATCATAATAGATGTTGTAAAGCATTACCTCTACATATAAAATTCACATTTGGAATATCTACAGTAGATGTTTATAACACAGAACAGAGGATCAACTTCAGGGCGTGTCATTTTCAAAATCATTTATTGACTCTCATGCTTGGCCCTATTAGACACTCTAATGGAATTAGAGGAAAAAAACATAGTCTGCTTACGTTATGGGATTTACACATTGACGTAGTTCAGTCAAAATGCAAATAATATTATTTTAGGACAAATGTTAAAGGGCAAAAAACAGGGTTAGGATAAATTTTAAAAGGTGAGAGGAAGGAGAGAAAGAACGACATGTCATCATTCTGTACTTGAAGATTTTGTAACAAATGGACCAACCTTCATGTGCTTGTTTTAATTTACTGTGTATAAGTTTTGTGATTTTTGCAAATGATTAAACAAGTAGTTCTTGACAACAATTATGAACATTTAAAAGTACAAATTTACACATCTTTCTCCAAATAACATGGACAGTAGTTCTGCTGTCTTGAAAAATACCAGGAATTTGGGAGTCCTAGAAATATTTCCATTTCCCCCCTTAAATTCAACAGTAACACCTTGCATTATTTTGTGGCATGAATCCTTTGACCTGTTCTTCTCCCGTGTTCTTTAGTTGAAACTTTAGTGTGTTCATAGAATTACACATTTTACTAAATATATCACAAACAACTTGAAATATAAGTTCCCCATTTTCATCAGCTTTCATAAAATTCTTAATTGCATTCTAAATTTGCTAGCATTGCTTTTAAAATGAGTTGACTAAGCCCTTCTTAAGCTCTTGTTCCTGAGTTCCTTGTTAGTCTAGTTCACACTAGACAAGAGGTCAGGAAACTTTTTGTAAAAGGCTGGATAGTAAATATTTTAGGCTCTGCTGGCCAGTCACTATCAAAATTACTCAACTCTGTCATTGTAGCATAAAAGCAATCAGATAATAAATATATTTAAAAGATGAGTATGGCTGTGTTCCAATAGAACTTTATCTATAAACAATGAAATTTGAATTTTGTATAACTTTCACATTTCACAAAATATTCTTCATTTGATTTTTTTTTCTGTTTAAAAATGTAAAAACTATTCTTAGTTTGCAGGATATACAAAAACAGTGGGCCGAATTTGGCCAGTAGGCTGCAGTTTGCATACCTCTGCCCCAGACTCAGTGTCCGACCCTAAGTGTTATGTCACATATCCCCCAAAGCAGGAATTTAAAGCAAACTCTGGAGAAAATTGTTTTACATCAATCACTTCCTTACTGTCTGTAATTATCAGTCATATAATTAGATCAATCACATTCCTGTTCAACAGATACTTTATTCTAAAAAGTTACAAGGATATTAGTTCAGATACCATTGTAGCTAAATAAATGAAGGGCTGAGGAAAGACACCAGCATACAGTATCAGGTTATTAAAATTTTTGTTACAATTTGGATGTCTTTTTTTTTTTTACTTTGATTCTTATCTGCTTCCTTTTAAAAACTGAATTTAATAAAGTCACTCTAGAATTATTAGGATAGCTTCTCTCACTTTTATTGTTCTTTGGAAGGGCCACATTTCTGCAGAAACAGGATTATACTCAGGAGGCAGAATTCTTTATATTTCGATTGTGTTATAGGTCAATCACCATTTTGTTGAATTAAAGTCGTATTCCTATTTCTAAGTTGTTTATGCATTTTTATTGTATTACATATTGCTTTAAAATAAGCATGGTTTTTGGTTAGTAATCCTTTTGTTAGAGTAGATTTTCTTATTTTAAAGACTTTTGCCTTAATAGGATTAAAACTATGTTACCATTTAAAGCCAAGTTTCTGCTGCTTGCTATAAAAGTTTGCCATTTTCCTATCCCTTTTTATAGTACTTTGTACAAATCCTGTACCTCTTATATTGTCTGCTCTTGAACTTATGGCAGCTTGGCATGAACATGTACTTTAGGGAGTCTCCTAACATAGGAGAAAACAATTTTAAAATCTCTAACATGCGACATGTTTTGTGCTCCTCTTCAAGGTAAAACAATTGCAGGGTATTTTGTTTTTCTGGGAGTATTGTTGATGCTTGTTTTTTCTGTTTTATTTCTTGCTTCTTTTCAGTCTGTTTGATATCTGCCCTAAGGAGGTCCAGTGTTTTTTCTTTGCATTAGCATAATTATCAGTAATGAATGTCACCCAGCATAACTGCTTTTCCTGACCCTATGTATACCATTGTCATCTCTTAGTACATTTGCTCACATATCTTGACTGAATGGCCTTTCCTTCCTTCATTCACTCATTCTCTGTTCAGTTAACATTACCTGCTAATGTCAGGCACAGCGCTAAGCACCGTTCACGTTTTCCCACTGCACCATCCACCTGTTACTGCCCTGTACTTTCCTCTGAACTGTCTCTTAAATTGTTTTTGTATCTCAGTTTCATCATCTTCTTTTGTAGTCCACTCCTTCAGCTATTCTCTTAAGCTTTCCTTTAACTTAAGACTTTTCCACTTCAGGTTTTTAATTCACCCGACCTCCCCACCTTCTCCCTGTGTCACTTGCCTGCTGGGACTGCTGTACGTCGTCCCTCTCTTCGACTTGCATAGCTCAATTCTGCCCAGGCTTCCAGCTCCTTCTCCTCACCCGTGAAATTGAAGTAGGCCAGGGGCATTTGTACAGTGGCATCAGTACATTGAAGTGGCCTTGGCTGGATGAGCGTGGAGAATGGCAGCTCCTTTGCTCTTGCTCTGCTCTCTACACCAGGACAGCCAGCTAAAGTACTGTCCTTAGTGAGGAGGATTTCTTGCAGGGTGACACCTCCATTTCTTCGTGCAAAATCGCAGAGAATGTTGTGTCATGCTCTATGTAAAAATTTTTTTTTCTACTTGAATCTTTGTGAGATATAGCAGTCTTCCCTGTCAAAAATGCCTTATTTGTCGTCATTGTATTATTCTGTTCATGCTGAATTACAGTCATGTCTTTCACTTGATTCAGTGAGTTTTCAGCATGTTGAAAAGAATTGCTTTAGCTTATTGCCAGGGGACTTAGTCCCACCTTGTAGATGACTGGTTGAATTCAGTTTTCTGTAGTTGGACATACTGATGGATTATTAGAACTGGAAGGGACCTGAAGAATTATTCAGCTCTTCTGTTTTACATATTAGAAACTCAAGGCCTAGACTGATGAATGCCAAGCCCAGTTTCAAATGAGTGAGGTAGAATTGGAATTTGAGCCTTCTAATCCCAAACTTTTGTTGAATCAACTGATTTTTCTATAGCATTGATTTAGGGAAGAGATGTGATTAAAGAATGTCCTTTGGGATGATAAATTGTTGTTGAATTTTTTTTAAACATCCAAGACTGTGATTCATATCTCCCTAAAAGATCTCAATATTAGTGACCTTTGACTCTCAAATGTCCTGATTGCTCTAGAAAGCTGCAATTCCAATCTAAAATAGTTTGCTTTACAAGCCTAACAGTGCTATTCTGTGGTCTGATATATGCAGGAGTGGCAACTTACTAGAAAAAATGGGATGGAAAACTAAGTTCCAGTAGTCATGTGTTCATACTACATCAGCGATTATCAGGTAGGCCACTCAAAGGATGTGTTTGGCTATTACTCATTTTTGTTGTTCATTTCCTCCTTGTAACTAAGAATTACCACTTTTTTTTTTCTTCTTGGTCATAGAGAAGGCATAGTTTTAGACCTTAAAGTATGATTCTAATTGTCTTGCCATTTTGATGGAAATAATCTAATTTTCTTGAAGCAAATTAGGAATTCTTGATAGCACATCTTTTTAGGAAATATGATTCAATAAAGTTCTGTGGAATGAAGGATTACTTCTGGGTTCACCAGAAAACTTTTGAACTGTCCTAATGAATTCAGTCTGTCCGAGGCTAATGATAGATAGTCCAGTTTGGGGTTGGATTACAAATAGGATGAGGAATTGAGAAGATCTGACTAGGGTGTCTGGGTCTGTGATTGTGTGCATATGTGTATACATGTATAGGTAAAATAATTGTAGATGTGCTGCTCTTTCAGGATGATATTTACCAGTTCCAGCAACCTGTGAGTGAACCATCTGTCAGTTTACTGCCTCACCATTTCCTGGAGAGATGTCCCTTCCTCTTTGGCCTTCCATACTGGTAACCAGCTTTCCAGATATTTCTGTAGGTGAACGTATCCAGGCAGTGCGTTGCCATGACTTACCTTTTCCCTCCTATGTGGAGGAAAGTGTTAGAGGTGACAGTCCTTATGACGTGTAGCTTCTTACAGCCAGGGTGGTGAATAGTCTTATCCATGGGCCCTGGGGGAGCTTTAGGGGAAAGCTTACTGATGCCTGTAGATTTTGGTTTAGGGATCCGTGTTGGGATTCTCTGCTTGCATACCTCTTTGATCTTGAATTAAACAGAAGAACAAAAGGTAGTTAATGGTACAGTTGATGGAGAAGTGGACATTGTTCAGGACGTAGTGTCAGCTTGGAGATTTTGGCTTTTTGAAAACACTAGGTTCTGGGGACACATCACATTAAAGATTGTTAAGTTGAAGAAAAAATTTCAGTAAAGCAGTTCTGCCAACAAGTGTTGAGTGTGTGCTGTGTGCAGGGCCCTCAAAAGTAGATAAAGTGTCATGAGATTGCCAGAGAAAGGTTGATTTCAACTGAAGGGTCTAAGAGAGCTTCACAAAGAAAGTAGCATTTGACTTGGGCCTCCAAAGACTTTAAGGATTTTTAACGGCAGGAATGGGAGGGCATTTCAGAGTAAAGGAATACTTTTGATAATGTCCCTGAGATAGGAAATCCAGCACAGTTGAGAAGTGGAGTGACTTCAAATTGGGTTGTATTTGGGATGCAGAATGGGAATTAGACTGGGGCTAGATAGGGAAAATTGTATCTGATTCTACAGATAGTGTGTCTATGTGGCAGAAGATAGTGAGAACATAGGTTGGGAGAAGTCACATTGTGGGGTAGAATTGTATTAATATGTGTTCCTAGTTAACATATGAGCGGTGAGAGAGGAATCATGGGTTGAATGATCTAGACTAGGAATGTGAGTTGTGGAGTGAAGGCTTGATTTACTTCATATTTGCTTAGAAATATATTCTTATTTTCATTTATTTAGGAAAAATACTCTTGGATAAGAATACTTATTGGGAAAGAGATGGGGAAAAGTTCTCAGCTAACTGTAGTTATCCTATTATAAACCACTCAAGATGTTGATGATGATGATGATTTTTTCCCCCTCATGTTGCGTCATCCTTTCCTTACTGGGAGCTCAAAAATAGAAATCTTTAAAAAATGCACTATAGTTTTCATCCTAGATTTCTAATATTGTTTTTATGGAAACCCATCTTATATTGTTTTTCATTCTATAGAAATTTGTCTCCACATTTGCATATTATACTGAGAAAGTAAAGTCCCTTGATCTTTTTATGTAAATATTCACTTATTTTAAAACCCCCTAACTTCTATAGTAACCATATTTAGATTTGCAAATAAACACTACACAGAGTTGGCTAAAAATATGAGTCCTTCAATTAAGGCTAAACTTTATGGAGAACATGCTTTCTTTTGGTACATTTAGTCAATCGTCTCTATGCCTAGGCGCTAGAAGAGTTTTTAGGCTTTAGTGTTCTTATGGACATTTAAAAAAAATTTAATCCTTGCAGATACTAACTACTGTATATAAAATAGATAAACAACAAGTTTATACTGCATGGCCTGGGGAACTATATTCAATATTTTATAGTAACCTATAATGAAAATGAATATGAAAATGAATATATGTATGTATATGTATGACTGAAACATTATGCTGTACACCAGAAATTGACACAACATTGTAAACTGACTATACCTCAATAAAAAAAAAAATTAATCCTAAACATAGTAAGTGAGATGTTGATACTCTGATCATTCTCTTCCAGAAAATAATTAGAGATGCAGGCAAGGCTCTTCGTTTTAACATTTAGAATGATGACAAATGGACACAGTTGAAGACTCCAACAATCAGGATGGAGTAAATGAATTACACTATAATCATGTGAAGATATTATGCTGTCTTTAAATAATGATGCTTTTGAAGATGAAAAATGTGTATCCAGAAATGTTAAAAGCAGGATTAGATTATATACATGCTTTAACTATGTATATTTGAAGAGAAAATACTAGGAGAAAATATACCAGTGCTATCAGTGGTTAACACTAGTTAGTGGAGTTATAGATGCTTTTTATTTTTCTTATGTTTTCTATATTCTCTACATTTTCTGTAAGTATACAATTGAAAAAAACAACACTAAGTTATATTAAGGCATAAAAAAGGAAGGAAACACTTCAAAAATGAGCACATTTCTGTGAACATCTACCATATTGTCTAAATGATGAGTAGCAGCTGCAATTGAAATCATAATTTAAGTCAGCTGATCTTGTGACCATAGCATTAATAATAGCCTTTCCAAGGTATAGATTTCAGTGATGTCCTTTACTTTGTCAAGATTTAGATTGGTTGTCCTATTTAGTGTACAGAAATCTATGTTGAGACTCTACTTAAATTGTAGATTCCTCAGCCTTACCTCTAGAAACTAATTCCTTTGTCTGTGAATGCACCCAGGAATCCACATTTTTAGTCAACTCTCAGGGTGATCTATTTGATGTAGGTGGTCAGCCTAACATACTTTGAGAAACACTTTCATTTTTGAACCTCATTTAAACTTAAGCTCTAAGTTTTCTTTCACTTGGAACTCTGGCCTGCCTGAGTGTGAGAGGTTCAGCACTGTGGAAGGCCAGAGCTCCATGGCCCAGTGGTCCTAGATGCTTATCAGAACCACTGATGGGGCTTTTAAAACACTGCAGATACCCATATCCCATCTTGGAGTCTACTGACTCAGATTGTCAAGGAATGTGATATGGGTACCACAGGTTATTCAGAACTGAAATCTGTCCAATAAACCAATTGATATGGAACACAGTTTTGGTGGGGCTTGTTTCTTGTAAGCTCTACAGACATGTACTGGTGAAGACAGTGTGGTTTGGAATGGTGGTCATTGGTAAGGTCAGCTGTCCAAAAGTTACTGGACTCCCATTGTTTCTACACCATTGATGCTGCAACCTTATTTTGTATTTTCTTGATAACTTCTGATTCCATTACATAGTTTTTACCTCTAGATGGCAGCAAAGGTTGGTTATTTTATTAGGACAACTAAATGTCATTCCCAAATCTTAAAAAAAAAAAAAAATGCAGGTTTTGTTTCCTTGCATGAATTTTATACTTGGACATATTTGAGCAAATGAGGTATAAGGCTTTAGAATGTGTCATCTCTTGGATCACTTTTATAGAACATTATGTCAAATAGCTCCAAGAAAGTTTTATCAAACTTGAAGTGCATATTGCAAGAGGAATCCATGCATATGGCTCTTTTAAGACCACACAGTGAATGTTCTACTCAGAGTTGGAAGTTCCTGGGTTTCATCAGAGAGCAGATGTCTTGGAGGAGATTAAGCAAGTTGGAGAACTCATTCATAGAAGAAAAGATAAAAAAATTTTTTTAACATAGTTCAACATGGAGATTGGGATTTGGAGTGGATTATAGTCCGAAAGGTGCTGAGTTCAGTGAGGCAGAGGCATTGGTTTGATGTAGGGAACAGTAGAAAGAAAAAAAGAGTATATTTATGTAGTATATAAGAAGTATACAATAATTCATTATAGAGTATATAAGAATTCATTAAATTCTTAAAATGTTGGCTTATTTGGTCCACAGCTTCTAAAAGAAACTGAGCAATCTATGAGATGCCCTGGTTATAGCAAGTCATTAGATGGCATTGAGTTTTAGTGACCAAAAGAAGTATGGAAAGGTGAAAATATTTTGTTCAAAATCTTAATTCTAGGGAAAGGGAACTAGCTCAATGGTAGAGTGCATGCTTAGCATGCACGAGGCCCTGGGTTCAATCCTCAGTACCTCCATTAAAAAAAAAATCTTAATACTTTGGCCCAATTTCTGCTGCTTGTGCTTCCTCACATTATCATGAAGGGCAAACATCACAAGAAAATCAGCATTTAAGAGGAAGCTATCTGATCCTAGTTAGACAGCTGGAGTCAGGATGTTTCTTTTCTCTAAATGAAATTAACTTTGTAAGTGCTTTGAACTTTTTGCAGATGTATTGGCAACATATTGTATAAGAAAGCTGTGTTCCCTCAGGAGTATTCCTGCATTCAGGGACTGCAGGACCCCTCATTACACCTTCAGCTCTAGAGGTTGAAAGGCTCAAGACTCCCAAAGGCCTTGGATTGTTTTGGTTTGTGGTCACTGGGGTGGTACAGGGAGAGGGCTGTCTGACTCTCTCAGGGACCCAGCTCTGGAATGCTTGGTCAAGGCTATGTGTTATCAGAATGGCAGAGTTTTGTATTTTTGTTTTTATCTGTTTAATGGGAAAGTACATAAGTAATGATGATGGATTATGGTAATGAAAAGGAGGAAATGCTAAACTGGAGAAAAAATATCTTTGAAATATTATTGTCTTCTTTTGTTTTTTGTATTGTTTGGTAAATCACTGCTAATTTTTTAAGAGGAAGTAACAGATAATGAATCTGGCAGATAGCCCAGAGTTTCATATGCTGCTTTGGCTTTTTTTCTCTTGATTTTCTCAGAACTTCTTCATTATACAACAAAACTTTATCACTAAAGGTTTTATATTTTTATATGGCAAGGAGCCCTTCAGAAGGAAACTATAGTTTCATTAGCTTATTCCTACTGAGCTCTTGTGAGAGAACATTTGGTTTTAAATAGGGTTGCAGTGCTATGGTTTATAGTTTAGAGTTGTCCAGTTTCTTAGGTGAGGGTTAGAGGAAATTGATGCCTTTATTTTATAATGTAACATGGTCTGTGATTGTACCTAGTCACCTCCCAGTCTCCCTGTAGTAATTACACCATGGGCAGTGAGGGCAGTCCAAGAATAAGCATTGAAATACAGTTTTCAAAAATCCTTCCTAACCTAGTTGCTTTTATTTTGTGCCCATATACAGCATTACATGTAGAAATAGACTGTTAAATACACTAACCTTGAACTGTTGTCTTGTTTATCACTTTTCTTTTTATTCATCTGTCAGGGTTTTCACCTCAGCTTTTTTCCTTCTTTTTTCATACCCACCCTACTCTTTCATTCCTTCACTGCATCCATGTAATTTTTAAAAATTGTTCACAGGCTTACATTTTACAGCAGCCTTGGGTTAGTGGCTAGAGTGCAAATTGTGGAGTCAAATAAACCTAGGTGGGTCTCCATTCTGGTTCTGGCACCAACTAGCTGTGTGTCTTTGAGCAAGCCAGTTTGCCTGTGCAGACCTTAGTTTCCTCATCTGTAACCCTTATTTGGGGATTAGAATACCTACCTGCAAGTTCTTTGGTGGGGAAAAAGATACTGTGTAGGAAAGTCCTTGGCACATCCAAAGAGTTATTAGGGAAGTGTTAGTTGTTACTAATGTCAGCATTATTATCTTTGTCTTTTTCCTTATATCTAGTCTTAAGATGCCTTTTTCTTGATCATAACTATAACTTAACCTTCTTTGCTTATTTTACCTTTCTTATTTTTCTGCTTTGTCCCTTGTTGTGTCATCTCTCCAGTTAATTATGGGAGATATGTTACTAAACATCGCAGTTGTGGCAGCAGACCAAGCAGTGGCAATTACTGGACTGTGTTTCTAACCACCACTGGCCCAGAAAAGAACCCCTTCACACATCCTTTTCCCTCGTTATCCTACTTGGTTTGTTCATTGTGAGTCTGTTTTTCAGAGTTCACTTGAAAACATATTATTTTCTACTCTTTCTTGTCTTTTTCTATCTTTTAGGTGTTTGAAAAAAATGAAGCAGTTATACAAACTTTAAAGTCCTTTGACCCTGACATTCAGTGAGTCCTTGAAAAGAACAAATGTAAGCCAGCTGTGGCCACCAGGTGTGTTGTTAGACATGTGCACCTCTGTTGAGCACCAACTACCAAGAATGTACAAGTTCTGGATAATGTAGGACAGTGATTCTTAAACTTTATAAGCCCAGGAAATGACCCAGGCAGCTTGTTGAGATGCAGATTCCCTGCATTGGATTTCATAGGTCTGGGTATGTGGAAGTCTGCAGAGTTCTAGGTGATTCTGATAAAGACGATCAGTGACTGCATTTTGAGAAATATTAATATAAGAATTTCAGAAATAAATGATAGCTGATTCTTACTCTCAAGATTATAGTATAGGATGAGTAACTAATAATTATAACAGGAGGCAAAATGAAATGCTATAGTAGGGATACTAACTGAAGTGTTTTGGAAACTCAGAGAAAGATTGAAAAATAAGGAGTTTTCTAGAGGAACTGGCTTACTCCTTGAGACTGGAGTAAGATTTCAATACAAGGAACAAAGAGAGAAGAGCATTACAGCCCTAGGAGCAGCATGAGCGGAAAAGTACAGGGTCAAAAGTATGTGGTATGTGGGAGGATGGTCAGTACTGTGTTCTGGTGAGAGTGCAGGTTATTTCCAGAATTTCAAGGAGAGATGACATGAGAGATGGAAGCCTGGCAGAAGGTTTAGATTTGGGGCACTTGGTAATGTAAGTGCTAAGTAAGCACGTTTTATGGGGAGGGACTGAGAATTGCCAGGACAGTGTTGTAGAAAGATCACCAGCAACACAAATGAAAGTTGAATTAGAGGTAAGTGATTAAATATGGTAGGTTAACTATCTTACAGTAGCATCTGTATTGAGTTCTGGATTTGGACAGTAGTAGAACAAATAAAAGAGGAAAGGCAGAGGAAGAAATACCAGGGCAGGGTGACTGATTGGACCTGGGGGGGTGAGCGTAAAAGTGGAGAGTGGTACCCAGATGTTGAACCTGGGCAACAGAGAAGGTGGTGGCCATCACCAAAAGTGAGGCAAAAAGCAATCCAAGAGCGACAGTGCACTGGAATGTGGGCACACACCAAGTTTGAAGTGTAGTTAGACCTTCCATGTGGAACTGTTTGGTAGGCATTGAAAACTTGGAGATGTTGCCTTGAGAATCATCACAGAAAATTTGTTGATACCATTCAAGTGGCTGAGACAGCCCAGGAAGAAAGTGTAATTCTGTAATTCCTCCTCATCTGCCACTCTTTTCTTCTCCCTGCATGGGTTCTTCTACATCCTTTTCCCAGAGTCTGAGAGGTGAGTTTTGTTGGGCCCTGTCCTGTGCCCAGTCCCTCTACAAGGCCACCAATCTCACTAACTGATAAGAGTGTAACTAGTTCTGAGAGCAGCCCTATAAGGAGGAAGCATTTCTTTCCAGTACTTGAACAATGCATAGTGATTAAACCATTTTCCAGGCACTGATTGGCTAGCTGGGGAAGGGAAATCCTGCCCCTCTCCTGCAATGGCCAGGCTGGCCCCTGGGCCATTGTGTCTGGGCTGAGCAGAATGATTACATAAACTTGCATTCTGTCGGGGGATCTGCCACTCCTTAGCACAAGGGGCATTCAGTAATTACAGGATGGTCCCCCTAAAGCACATTTCCTTCCTCATTGGCAGTCTGAGAAAGCCTGGAATAGGGCCATGGTTGATAGGTTGACCTAAAAAAATTAGTAGTAATTTCCCATTGTTCTCCCTAGTCCTCTCATTATCCTTGGTAAAATCAGTGGCTCTGGCAACATTTATATTCTTCAAAAGTTTTGTAATAATGTATTATTCTTATAATCAGAAAAAAAGCTTTATATAAAAATTATTCTATGTATGTTTATCATTATGAGGGATGTTCTCCTTCTTAGAGTGATCTCTACCCATTGACCCCCTCCCTGCTGCCCTGGAAGAAGTATCAAGTGTTTAAATGTTTCTTGTATTATGGGCCCTTTGGGGATCTATTGCAGTTTTTAGTTAACTCCTCTTTCTATAAAACAGTACTTTTCTGAGGCCTCAAAACTGACTAATACTAGTTTATTCAGCCAAGAACACCATTATAAGGCAAAGAACAGAAAAGGAATAGCTATTTTTTTCAAAAGAGTAGGGGGTAAAAACAGCCAATTCACTAATGGTAAAGGATAGTAATTTGTTCTTGAGGAATTGCTTTGAGTGGCTGCATTGAGGTAGGTTTTTATATTCATTTAATTGTTACGAGAGATAATTGGAGGCCAACTGGAAGATTTTCCTCTAAAATGGCAAATTTATTTATGATGCTTCCTTTGTTTACAGTTATTTAATCCTGAACTGGAAGCAGAATTTAGAGACCGACAGGGTTAAACCCTGACACTTTTCCCCCTGAGCTCAAAAAATACACCAGGCAATTTGGAGATGATCTGTCTTTCTTTGTAAGTCATGATGTTGCTTAAGAAATAGAAACTGTAGATTAGGGTATACCATCTAGGAAGATTTTCTAGGGTTCTGCCAAGGCAGAAGTCTCTGGACTAAGCTGGTGGTGCTTGTCTTTTTGATGGCTAGATCTTGGCCCCTAGATTGCCTTTTCTGGAGATCTTGGGTCACTGTCAGGATTGTCAAGGCTGCCACCTACTTATAAGCTTTGATGTGCATGGTTGTGATTCTCCTTCTATGGATCATTTTCACTCACTTCTCATGCTTTTCTCTCCAGCCACCTCTTGAGGCCAGTCAGGTACCTCCTGCTCTGCGCATGTTGATATCCTGTCCAGACTCATTCATCATGCCTGGAATTTGTGCTTTGCTTATAGAATCCTACTTTAGAATAGAATGGGCTTGGGACTGCAGCTTCAGTGCTTCCTGAGTAGTCTCCTGACGATGAGGGCTTGTAGCTCTCCTTGGTCTTGCTTCCTCCCATCTCCTGTCCACAGCACCATCCCTAGATCAGTCTTCCCCATGCCTGCCCATTTGTGTGGGGTTTGGCCTCTCACATTCATTATCTCTTGTTAACCTCACAGTGGCTGTTAGGGGACCTAACTGAGGGAGACAGGAGGAGATGAAAAGGGAGGCAGATTGCCAACCTCATCTGAGGTGATTATGGAAGGTTACAGGAAAGGTAAGGCTTGAGCTTCCAGTGTGGGTCACTTGATGAGAGAAGAGAATTCTACCCAGGTAGAGCAGTGGGGAGAGGGAAGGGGACAGCCCTGTGTATATGTAGGGACTTCCCAAGTGTTTTGGCTACAGTGGCAGACTTGTGGGGCAGAGCACAGGAAGGTCTCGTCAGGTACCCAGCCTATGTCTGTGGGCAGTGGGCAATTTATTATACTTCCTCCTTGCACCAAGGTAGCTTCTCAGTATGTTGCCATGGAAAGGGAATGGGGCAATGCAATTAGACCTATGTTCATGTCTCTTTTTTGTCACATACTAACAGAGCTACCGGGAACAATTTTCCCTACTTCTCAGAATTTAAAGTTTTTTATCTCTAAAATTGTGATGATGCCCACTTCATAGAGTTGTTTAAAATGAAGTAACAGTGTATAAAAGATTAGATTTCTGTTATCTCACTACCCAGAAGCCTCTCTGAGGACAGAGTGCCCCCTAGCATTGTATTCAAGGCCCTTCACAGACTGACAGGACTGTGCTCTTTGAGCCTTACCCCTGCCCCAACATCTCAACATCACCCACACTGCATTGCTCACTGTTCTTTGATCATTGGTTTTCTGCTCTCCCCGCTGCCCCCACATCTCTGCTCTGGACATCTCCTGGAATGCCTTTTGTCTTTTCTCTATCCCAGTCTTCCTCATCTTCTAACCTCCCAACCCCCCACCCACCTCGCTCAAATGTTATCTGAGACCTGACCCCTGAACCCTGCCCAAAGTAACCTGCTCCTCCTCCAAACTCCTAAAGTGCTTACTGTCTATAGAATTCCTTCTCTGTGCTGTGCTCTTAATTACCTTTTAAGATGGTCCTCAGCTGCCACCTTAGATTCTAAATCTTGCACCTGCATAGCTGCCCTGCATAGCAAATAAGTAATATTAGCTGCTTCATAAAGACTTGTGGATTCATTCTTGTAGATGATTTGCTGAGGAATGAAGAAAGCTTGTATCCTAATAGAAGACATTTGTGCCTGTGGTGGTTATGAGCTAATTCAAAGGGAATTGAAAATCCTCAGAGAGGATGGTTTAGAAGGGTCTAAACAGTAAAGAGTTATCTCTTAAATTCTTGGGAATCCTGCTGAAGCCTATTTTCCCCTCATTAAAGCAAAGTTGGTTAGACTTTTGTTTATTTCTCTCAAAGAAATATGGAAAATGAAAATCTCACCTGAAAATACTAGTTTATAATCTGGTATCTTTGAAAGAGACAAAGGTACAAGTTATTAATACAAACATAAATGTTTAAATATACATGTGCTCTTGGGCTGATCTGTCAAATTAATGGAAATGAGCCTTGTTCAGTGAAACTCTTCAGTGCAGGTTTTTAAAGTTGCTTTGAGGCTTATATTTAATTAGATTCAAGAGTCTCATCTCTGCACACCAGTTATAAGAGTTTTCAAATGAGCTGTCAAATTTTTGTCACAGCAAGTAATGAAGAAGAGGAACTAGCTTTTAGAGTCAGGTGATCCCTCTCTAATGCAGTGGTTCTCACCCAGGATGATTTTGCCCCCAAGAGAACGTTTGGCTATGTCTGGAGACATTTTTGCTAGTCATAGTTGGGGGATGATGCTACTTGGAAGCCAGAAATGCACCTAAATGTCCTGTAATGCACAGGACATTCTCCCATAACAATCATCTGACCCAAACTATTAATAGTCCTGAGGTTGTCTTCTCATGAAGAAAGAACTGATATCGTAAGGATTAAAGACATCAATTCATAAAATCTTAAAGATGAAAACAAATCTTTAGAGACCATCTAGTAGTTAGGATGCCTACAAGTAGGAAAATGAGAAAGGATAAATTTAATTTGTGAAAAGAAACTCATGCAGGTAATTGGTTTATTTATGCCACAACCTAATTTCTCAAAAGAATGTTAAACAATTAAGGGAGGGTGGCAAGACTTGGAGAGAATTTAAAAAAATCATTAGAAGTTAGAACTAGACATCATCTTAGACATGGCCAAGTCCAGTTCTCTCTGTTTCACAGATTAAATTACTTATCCAGGGCCCCATAGCTGACTAGATCTGTTTGTCTGCTTCAAATGCTCCCTTCCCCTAATCATTCCACTTACCTAAATCTACCCTTATCCAGTTTCACACTTCAGTTGCTCTGTGAAACTTTGTCAATATACTGTAGTTCCCTTTAATCTCTAGTTTATTTTCTAGTAGGAAATTTAGTTGCCACTTGATTAAATAGTCTGATATTCTTGTTTCTTGTCTCCTTTCCTTGCCCAAATTAATAAACTCTTGAAGGACAGTGGATCTTTTGTCTTCTTAATATACGCCCAGTTCAGTCTGTCATGATCAGTGGATTGATCAGTTGTGTCCATGTGGTGCTTTGAAGAGAAGACACTGCATGCTGAGACACTGTGCATATCACTGAGGCTCGAGTGCCTGTCAGTAAACCCTCTCCACCCTTCCAGAGGCGCAGAGAGTGGCAGAGAGCCTTTGTAGGTCTGCAGGGCCTGTATACACTGTTGGTTATCCAAAAGTGACTAGCCTTTGAAAAACAAAACAAAACTTAATTGGCAAAAAAAAGTCTCTGTTAGGTAACCTTACAAAAATATGTAAAACCATTTGGCTTTGTGGGAAAAAGGAAGTCACTAAAATAAGAAAACGAATTTTAGGCTTTCCAAAAATTCTCTCAAATAATCAGATAAATTTTATTTCTCTTGACCAATAATTTTGAAAAAAGAAAGTGAAATTTTAAAATGAGGCCCCAAGAAGATTATCTCTATGTTTGCTGACTGCAGTGCTAAAGGTTAGCCCAGAGTACATTTTGATGGCACCATTTTAAGTGTAAAACCTGGTGTCCTAATGGCATATTGACAGATTTGTGTGTGCTGCCATATAAACGGTGTTAATTCACTATCAGATTATAAAGTACTTAGAGGAGTGTTGGCCATTTAACTTGCTGAACTCCTTAAGGATTGCTTACCCTACAGCGTTGCCTTTTGCGGGGTGCCTGCTCTGATATATTTGACCACACAGTGGAAGGGCCCATCAGTTGGAAAGGAAAGGACTTGGAGTTTAAACTAAAGGAAAGTGAATTTTAAGGGGGTTTAAGATTTGGGGATTTTATTGAACCACTTATCTTTCCTTAATCCTTCTTGTGTTTACTTCACTGTGGCCTAAAGTGAATGGAGTCCTTTGTTTTGGCTCATCCAAACTGCTCTCTTTAATGTGTGTTCTGGATCATTCCCAAGAAATGCTGTAGGGTTATGTTGAGGGCCTGAGATCTGAGAGAGAAATGGAGCTTGTAGGTGTCAGATAGCTTGCTACTGCTCAGTTAAAGATTCAGGCATCTATGTTTTGCTACAGGTAAAAAACTGGGAACCTTCCCACCATATAAAATGGTAGTTTTTTTATTGAGCTTTTCTTTTGAATAAAAGGATAACGCGGGGAATAAGCCTTTTGTTTGTCATGACAGCCACTAGAGGGTAGAACAGTTACACTTCCTGAGACAGGTGTAATTCATTCTAATAGAACAGGACTAGGGTTGGGAGACATTTGCTAGTGTTTATCAATGTAGAAATTTCTAAAACAATGGGATTCCTTCTATAGATACGTACTAATCAGTGGAGGACCTTGTTAAAAATGTAGCTTCTGGGCCCTATTCTCCAAGATTGTGACTTGATAGCTCTAGGTGGGACTTCAGGGGATTCTCATATATTTGTCTTGGATTTTGCTTTGAGAAGTACTGATCTTAATGTTTTAGGCATGCATTATTACCTGATTATCTTTTCTCTTAGGATCACAAAGCAAAATGATTATTTTGGAGGGAAAAACAATAACAGAAACCAAAATGCAGAGAAACGAGTGTTATTAAAGCTTTCTCTGCCTTTATCTAACACATTTCAAAGGAGACTCATTTTGTAAAGATTCAGAATCAAAGAAGTTATTAAAAATATGTTTTTATGTGGAGTTATATTTCAGTCAATAAAGATCTCTAGAATCCTTAGGCTACAAGCCTAAGAATTTTAAATTAAATTCCCTTCTTATGACCATCTCACAGTGCAACCTAATTTTATCCTTTGGGTGTCATGAAGACCCCACATCTAATGTCTTGGCATTGTGAAATGTGGTTGTGGAGACCTTCTAAGTAGAGCTTATATAATCATGTCATCATCTTGAACATCATAACTTTCCTTTATATGTTAAGATCCAACTATAGTAATGTGCATTGTCCTTTTGGTAAGGATGGTGATTTTGTTTTTACCGGTGCCCCCAGAGAACAGTGGCATCCTTGGGAAAGCTTTGCCACTGCTCTTAAAAGGGAAGAAGTATGTGTGGTAAAATTCAAATCTGTGATAGGATGCTGCAGCTCAAAAAGTTAGAGAGATAGGGAGACCAAATAAAATGAAACTTGGTTCTGAAGCTGAGACTTCGGATGAAATAAAATGAAAGGAAGATATTTTTCCAGAGGTTTATAGAAACAGTCTTGTCTTCTATGAACCTCTTACGGGCCTTCTTTTTTTGTGACTACAACCTTCCACTTTCATATATCTCATATGAAGATTTTCCAGTGTCACTTACTCTGTCCTTCCTAGTTTTCAAGGTTTCTGTGATTTTATGTAAGTGAATGAAAAAGAAAGTTCTGTAACACACACATACACACCTAGAGTTATGAAAAATTATTTTTGAAATTAAAGGTCAAAAATCTAGAATATGTCATTCTTTGTGTAATTTTATAGAAAAGGGGAGATATTTTTCAGAGATGAAGCTCTCTTTACCATTAATTAGCTAGCAGTAAGCACTTTAATTAAGTAGCACTTTTAATAATCTATGTTATTAATATGACAATGTTCCTGAATTTTGATTCAGATATGAATTATTACGCCAAAGTAATCCTAGTAGAGGAACCTCTAAAAGAGGTTTAGTTCCTTGAAAATCCAATAAACTTACTGGGAAGCCTATTTATAGTTAATATCTAGAGTAGATGATGAAGTGAGAATTTGTGCATTATAATCATGGAGCACAGGACTTACGGTCTTAACTTTATGGTAGAGAATTGCTGTGGCTCACATAAAATAACAAATTGAATCCTTACAGAACAGACTAATGACAAGCCCAGAGCTTCTCCAGTTGTATTAGTTACAGGGTTGGCCAAGAATGACTTTTTACCTTAGCACTTGGGGCAGCCAGGAGGAACCTGGGGGTGACAGGAATCCCTTGGCTGGTCATCTCCGCCTCTTGTATCCAGTGTGTTTTCTGTTTGTGTCATTATGTGACAAAAGTTGGGAAGTGCTGGAAGGACTTTTTTCTTTAATCTTTTCCAGTTTCTGTTCATTTGTTTATGATCAATTGATCACTACTCTCCAAAACATTACAGATACTCTCTTGATTATTATCTAGAAAGACATCTCATGCAGCAACATTATCAATGTCTACTTTTAAAGATGTAAAATGATGTATGTGATTTCTTCTACAGTTCTAGCCCATGGTGTCTTAAAAATAGCTTTGGAAAACATTTAGACCATCGTGTATTTTGTAATACAGTTGGGTTACTGCCGATTCCCAAGATAAATGTGTTTAAACAGAAGCTTTCTCATTCAGCACTAGCCTCAGCTTTCATCCAAATTTATTTAATGATGATGCAAGCCCACAGTGTTGGTGTTGTAGTTCATCACCATGGAAGTGTTTCTGTCAACAAATCCTTGCTTTGCTATCATGAAACTGATTTTGCAGGGAAAGGAGGATAACTGTGAAAGATTCCTTTTACTTCTAAAGATCTTCACAGTTTGCCTGGGTGTCTAAATGAATTGTGTTTAAAATCAATAACTGGCAATAAAATTGACTATACTAAGTTAACAGTTATGAGGTTGGAAAAAGGAAAATGGCAATGAGCTACTTTGTCTGAAATCATCTTTTAGGAATGTGACTTGGGGACCAAATTTGTAATTTAAAATGTTCCTCTGAAAGCTGTTGTTCTTTGCTGCAGAAGTACTGATTATGTTCAGAGTCCCATTAGCCAGGTATCAGAATTCTTTGGATACCTTTTTTTTGGTGGTGGTGGGGGTGGCTGAGTTTTTCTCACCTACTTTGAAAATGGCGTAACAATAATCACAGAAGAAACTTCCTTAAACTAACATACTGTATGTTTTTTTTTAATATGCCTTTTCTGTAACTTAGGTTTATAACTATTTTTGTCTTTTATTAGCTTGTTGAGAGGTTGAAAAAATATATATATATATGATTTAAGTTTAAGCTTCTGAATGCAGCCCACTAACAAGCAAAGTAGGAGGCACCTACCTTAAGTAATCCAAACTATTTTGGGAACCAAATAGGAAAAAGGAACAAGAATGACACTTTTGCTCTGAAGCAGCGTGTTCAGGAGCATATGTCACAGTGGCTGATTCCAGGTTTGGATATAGACATATATGTTTTAAGGAGATTTTCATCTATTGTAGAAATACAGTCACCTCTTGATTGTCAAGGTAACTTGTATTTCCAAATGTGCTTTTTCTGGCTTCCTATCACATTTCAAAGCTTTTTACTTTGACTATCAGCTCATATGTGCTTACAAAAGCAAATTATTTAATATTATTTTATGCAGTTATTATCATATAAACATTTATTAAGTTCCCAAGTTCCTAACACGTGCTAAGTACTGTGCTGGGCACCAGAGATACTGAGATACATCTCAAGCATGAAGTTAAGTTTGTTCCTGAGAGATCTTATAGTTTGCTTTGAAATCAAAGAGACATAAAATTTTATTTATTTCAGCCACTTCCTTCTCCTCCTCTAATATGTGATCAGAAGTTGACTGTAAATGGGAAGTAGGTCCTGTTTGTTTTTAAGGAAGAATTAATAGACGTTATAAACAGAAAATAAAATTCTGTTATACATGCAAAAAAAAAAAAAAACACAAAATGGCCAAAAGAAAATTCAGCAAGCAATGGTAAAAATAACAAATTATTTACTGCTTTATAATGTTAAAGTATTTCACCAAGACAAGTTGCAGTCAAATTAATGTGAGTTATGGAAAATGAAATACATAAAAATGTATTTATACAAGTGCAGACTAAATATTTTCCATACAGGTATGTAAATGAAAAGATATACAGTAAGTGCACACTTGATATGACTATGCAGGCAACAGTTAGTTTCAGATATTCTTGGATAGTTCATGCACAAATCTTCCCAAAGTACAAGTTCAGTCAGTCTTTTGGGGGATGTGGAGGGATAATTAAAAAGGACTGAGTTCCTTGCAATACTATCAGTATAGACTGGATAAGGGTGAGGGTCGTCAGTTATATATATTACTTACTGTAATTTGTGATTGTCGAGGAAGAGGTGTGGCTGTTGGTGTGATAGTAATACTGCTGGTGACTTTATTGGTTGTTTTGTTTAGTGCCCCATTAGTTAAGCCTTGAGTTCGGTTATCCTGCGGTGGTGTTGAAGGGCTGGTAGGTCTCACGGGGCTGGCTACAGCTTGCATGTAAGGACTTCCTAAGTGAATGTGGATTTTATTATCCTCAGTAGTTATCACACTTGAACTGTTACTGTTTGAACGCTGAAACTGCCATGATGACTGCCGGTCAGGGGAGACTCTGAAAATCGCGTGCTTGGCACTGATTTCTATCGGCTCTGGAGAGCGTCCCTGCTCAGGGGTGCTAGCTGAGCCAGTAACAGCCAAAACCTGAATAGGTGACATTGTCCTTTCTGGAGTTATGGAACCACAAGACTCTGGGGTCTGCGCCCTGGCAAAGGTTGCCATGGTAATTGGGGATATGCCTTGCTCTAAATTCATAAGGCCTTCACCAGAGGTTTTGGATTTCACTGGTGTAATGGAGGCATTTTGGAGGATGGTTATCCTTTGCTTTGGGGTGCCACAGTTTGGTATCACTGCAGTGCTTGTGTAAGAGTGAGGACTCTCTGTGGTCGGACTTGTGATTTCAAGAGTGGCTGTGTTTTGGGCATGGTCTGGAGTAACCTTTATATGAAGTGGCTGCCCAGGAGTGTGGCTTAGGACTAGATCTCCTGGTTGCACGAAGTTGCCATTGGACTTAGTTTGTATTTTTCCATTCTGAGGATGGCCTTCCTTGGACTTCATCCAGGGAATCCATAGCTTCCTGTTCACAGGACAGGGAGTAGACGAGTTGCATCTGAAGGAAAGCACAGACTCCTCATCATTAGGGTCCTCATCCTGGTCTGCACTCTCCTCATATAACTGACCATTGATGACTGCTCGTTCCAGAGGAATGAGACTCTTGTAATCTGGTGGCTCATTGTCTACGGCTTCTGTCTGAACTTCTTTAGAAAATACTTGAGGATCAGAGATTCTTCTTCCATTGAGACTAGGCCGGAGGCTCTTACTGAAATGACGGTACCTCTCTAACTCTTTAGTGAGGTTTTCAATCTCTCTTCCTAAATCTCTGTTCCTGTTCTCTTGTTGATTGAGTTTCTTTTGCAGAACTGAATGATCTCCCTGGAGGTGGCATATCAGGTCCTCAGTTGCCATGTATTCATGAATTTTCTCTTTCAGTGCGTCTACTTCTCTTGAGAGGTGCCCTGATTTAGCTTCTTCTTCTTGAAGCCTTTTGAAAAGCCACTGTTCATGGCTAGACTCTGTCTTTTCTGCTAACTTGTACTTGGCAAGTTCCATTTTAACATGTTCCAGCTCTTCAGATAAAAATTGAGCTTTGTCTCGTTCATTAGCATACCTTCGTTCTAGAGTCTCATACTCATCTTCCGTTTTCATGAGGTCATCCTCAATGGCTTTCATATCCTTTAACTTCAGTTTCAGTCTTTCCACTTCTTGAGAGAGCTCTTTAATTTTATTGTTCTCTTGGTGTAATGCTGTTGTGGACTTACCAGAATCCTGATTTAGTTTGTTTTTAAGGAAATCTTTCTCAGTTGCTTCCAATGATTGAAGCCTATTTTTCAACATGTTAACTTTGGACAGGAGATCATTTCCTTTCTCTTCTTCTGCTTTCAGTTTGTTTTTTAGGTCATCTCTCTCTTTGGTTACATTGTACATTTTTTCTTCCACATCAGTTTTGGACTTAAGTGCCCTTTTAGTTTCCTCAATTAACTTTTCAGTAACTGTTGTCACTTTATTTTGTTCCATTTGAAGCTGAGAAGCAGCAGCTTGTAACTTATCTTCAGTTTGCTTTAATTTTTCACTCATTGTTTTCCGTTCATCTACCAGCATCACAGTTAATGTTTTCAGTTTAGTTAAGTCCTCTTTTAGGGTGAATTCTGTCTTTTCCAGCCGACTTTCAATGGTTTCTAGCTCTTTGATCCTTATCTTTAAACTCTCTAGTTCTTGAGACAATTGCTTTGTGGTCATCCTTTCTTTTTCTAAACTGCATTTCAGAGAGTGACATTCTTGTTTGCTTTTATTGAAAGCATCTTCTAATTTTTCCAGGGCCATAATCCTTTTACTGAGTTTTTCAACCTCAAGTTTAAAGTCTTTACTCTGTGATGTTTCCTTTTCCAGCCTCTTATTGAGATCTCTGCACTGCTCCTCCATTTTTATGAGCTCTTCATCTTTCCCTTCCATTTCTAGCACACGTTTTCTGAGCTCCTCCACTTCAACCATGATACTGGAGTTTCCATATTCTCCCTTGTTGATTTTTTCTTTTATATCTTGCAGTTCCTCTTCTGCTTTTCGTAAAGACCTGTTTGTCTCTTCTAACTCATCAATTTGCCGGCTAAGTGCTGCCAGCTTTTGTCGAAGCTGGCGGTTTTGACTGTCCTCGTTTGTGAGCTTCGCCATAATTGCTTCTTGGTTCTGGTGAAACTCTGTGGTCTGTGTTTGCAGTTCTTCCTCTAGTCTGTTTGCCTTCTGCTCTTCCTCCTGAACTCTGGCTTCAGCAAGGGCTAGTTTAGCATGTGTTTCCTTTGCACTTGTGGTTAGGTCTTGGATTTTCTGTCTTTGAAGGGTAAGCTGTGACGTCAGCCTTTGTTGTTCGTCCACCACCATCAAAGCAAAAGACTTCAGTTTGGTCAGCTCCTCTTTCAGGGCGGTGACCCTCTTCTCTTTTTCTTGCTCCTTCTTCTCCTGGGACTCAGTTTCTTGGTCAATCAACCTTTTTAATCTGAAAAATATAAGAGTGCAATCTGTTTTGTGATTGTTGTTTTAGTAACTAACTTATCAGCTGTGACTAAACATTTATGTAATTTAGAAGGAGTAAAGGCAAGAATATTTGGTTTAAAATTCTTGTATAACATATAATCAGTAGACATTCTAGCCTGAAGGCTGTAAATACAGCCACAAGCTTGAGATTCAGTTGGACCTGGCTTCAAGACTGGCCCTACTCTTACCAGCTAATTAACCTGGGCAGTTATTTAACATCTCTAGGATTCAGTTTCCTGTGTGAAACGGAGGCAACAATTGTATTATCTCAGGGACCATTTGTGAAAGTTAAATGAGATAATTTGTTTAAGATTCTCACAGTGCTGGCACATAATAAGTATTTGATAAGTGTTCCTTTTTCTTATTCATGTGGTTATTATATTTATCAAAGGGTTTGCTTGAACCATTATAATATGCGGTACATTAATGTTTGGTGCTTAACTTCCTGATTCTTAGTTAAGATAAAATTTATTCACATTGCTTAGAAGTTATGCACTTTACTGGTGGATACCCCTTTGCCAGTTAAAACTTGGTTCATACCAGCATGACAGTGTGTCAGGAATCAATTCACGTATATCTTTATCCCTACAATGGATGGTAGTTGGATGAGAGGAGCTGACAGGCACCTGAAGGGGTTTAGAGTTTTCATAACATGTGGGAAGAGCATGAGGTTTGATAGGAAAGAGCTTGATGAGAGGCATATGTTAGAAATGGCAGATGAAAAACTCTTATCAGGAACACAGTGATTCCTCTCTTAAATGATGACTCTATTATAATATTTTTTTCTTTACATTTTAAATTTGTCAACATAATGAGAGGACGTGTTACATGCAATATAAGCTATCTCTTCTGTACACTTTTTCCCTCAGTATTGAGGTCATAGTTTTAAATTTGTAGCACTCTTAATTATATTGGGAATGGGCAGATTATAGAGGATGTAATTACAACTTTGCAGTATTGTTATACAGAAACTAAAATAGAATGGAATCCCTGAAGAACTGAACTAAAGCACTTGTCATGGATGGAAAGTTATAAATATTTGTTTTCTGATCAGGCATAAAGAGTTCATAATATGTTAGTATGTCTTTTCTACTAGGAATGAGTTTAATTATCCAATGCATGTCTTTAATCCTTGCCACAGAACTTTCTTTTTAAAGTTGTTTAAGGATTTGAGGAGACATTTTAAAAGGAAACTAATTTGGGGCAGTCTTCTTTGAAATAGTCTTTTCTGAGTTCCTAATCTGCTTTTCTATAATTGCACTACATAATAAGAGGAACATATTTAAAATAATTTGTATAATGTAAGAATTTTCAAACTTTTTTATGGGGAGGATCCACTTTTAGTTTTTCCTGTTTTGAGAACCTGACAGTCTGGCCCAAGGGCTACAGTCTGTGAAATTCTGAAGAAGCTGATCTGGATGCTGGGGTGGGGTTGATGATGATCTCATCAGCAGTCTGGGCAAGAGGCTTGCACATGGCTTCTGGCCCTGCCCTACTCCCTGTTTGAGACACCTGGGAGCCTGAGAGAGCCATAACGTCTCCCTCCTGAATGGGTAGTAGGACTTAACAACCTAGTGGTAGAGTCCGTAGGTAAACTGCTTTTGTGGTGAAATAGTTACAGAAACTTTGGCAAAGTGCTTCTTCCTCCCACCTTAGTATTAGAATGGTATTTAACAAAACTGCAGCAAAATATTTTCCCTTCTTTACATCACAGTGCTTAGAATTTTGTTAGAGAACAGTTTCACAGAACCTTTTCAGGATTTCAACTTATTAAGTAATACCACCTGCTATTTCATGAGGAAAAGGTATATTTTCTTAGGATACAAGAGAGAGAAGATTGGAGTATAATGAACATTTAAATTGTATGGTCATCAGTGAATCTTAGCAGTGCTATAACTGGCAAAAAGGACTTAAAAAGTTTCCGTTGTACTCAGTGTTTTCAGCAGCAAGCACGGATGCATCTTTTTCAGCATGGTGCAAGTTCATGTATCTTTCTAATGTTTCTGGAAATCAGCTGGTATCCCCATCTGTTTCCAAGCGCCATCTTACAAAATTAGATACATAAAACTGATAATTTGAATATATTTGCTCTCAGCATTTCCTTACTACTTGTTTCCTAACCTACAATTTCCCTGGATCAGTCCCGTGAACACACCTTAGAACAGTCAACAGGCTAGTCAGGTAAAGCCTTTCAGGGAGAAAACAGGAGTTTATATGCAGGAAGAGTTATACCCCCAACCATCAACCAGTGTGAATCCAGGATAGGGAGGTCTTGATGGAACCTTTCCAGAGCCAGCTGGGTGCCTGTAATGCAATTACACATTGCAGGGTTGTGTATGAGAGAGAGAGAAAAAAGAGAGAGAGACAGAGAGACTGGTTGTGCTGCTGAGTCATTCACTATTTCTTGCTTTATCTCCAGAAGCATTTGAAGGATGAAGTTTAAGGTTAGTTTATGGTCTTGAAGAAAGGCATTTTTTTGTAAAGTTAACTGCTCTTATAAGATTTGAAGCTTCAAGCCTGGCCTCTTTTGCACAGTACACTAAACGAAGAAGCTAATTGTCACTCTGCTAATTGGTGTATATATGAGTGTGTGTGTGGTGTGTGTGCATGTGTATATACACATATATCTGTTATATTTCTGACTAGTTGTATTTTTTTCTTTCAAATATATATCTGAATGCTTTCAGCGAATATTTGCTGAGTGTTGACTTTATTTTAGTCATTCGAGGTCCACAATCACTTACCTAGAACCTTTCAAGCCAAATGGTTCCAAATTTCTAGAGTTTTCAAATTTTAGAAAGGCAGTAAGGAGGCACCCACCATATATTCTATAATAGCTCCATCAAGGCCTGTGGCACCATCTCTTAAACAAACTTCTGAATACTTCTGTGGCGAACCATATGAATAGTTAAACTAAGTGGGATAATTAAAATATAAATAGCCTCACATCTATTCAGGTTTTGCTGCCAAATAAGTTGAGATGAGGAGAAGTTTTGCTGTCACAGTTTATCAAAAACTTTGTGTAGTTTTTAGATTTTTGAAATTGCAGACATGGGATTGTGGACATGTACAATGAAGGCATAGACTTGGTATCTTTTTGGTAAGGAGGATGTGGAGTTGAGGGTTCTAAGGCAACATTCTTCATCAGCAGGATTGGGTTTTAAACTAAACAATAACAATTTTCTGTCTCCGTTATTTTTATTTGCACATTAATAAATTATTGCTCCTCTTCCTGTGAGTAATTCCAATTAATATGCCTTTGTGCAGGGAGGTTTGAATAATCTATGCTAGGGTACCTTCAGCCTCAGCACTGTTGACATTTTGGGCCAACTGATGCTTTATGGTGGGGGGCCCATCCTGTGCCTTGTAAGGTATTTAGCAACATCCTTGGTCTCTACTCACTAGATGCCAGTAGCATCTCCCCAGTTGTGACAATCAAAAATGTCTCTAGACATTGTCCAATGTCTTTTGGGGACACAACTGCCCCCAGTTCAGAATCAGTGATCTATTTGTGTGTGTATGTTGTGTGTGTGTATAGAATGTGTATATGTCAGTCTGTCATTAGAAGTTAAGACTCTCCCTGGTCCTGCCTTACTCAGCTTTAATTAATAAGCCGGTGTAACAGAAAGTTCCCACTTGGGTAACATATACACCCGGTGATTGTATTGTCCCTGCTCATGGCCTGTTCTTTACTGGTGTTTCTCACAATATAAGGTTCATGGAATCACCTGTGATCTTGTTAAACTGCAGATTCCAATTCTGTAGGTAGGGATGGGCCTCAAAATTTGTATTATAACAAGCTCCCAGGTGATGCCAGCACTGACTAAGCCTTTTCTATTAATGTGTCAGATGTTTTCTGGAAATGATATTTGGCTGAATATTAACTTGACCAATTGTTCATTATTGGTAATACCCCAAACTGTGGGCTTGCCCTGTATTTCTGACTTGCAGAGCCATCCATTTTTCTCACAGAGAACATCAGGTAGGAGAGCATGACTAACTTAGCTAATATCTGCCAACGTTACTGGAAAGAAATGACTCAAAATGCGTGTCACAGGTGTTTGGTCAGTAGCTAAATTTTCATCTAAAAAAGGCAGTGAATAGCTTTAGTTCCAGTCCAAAGCCTAAAATATATATGACTATATAATAACTATCATTCTTTTGTGCCAGTGATGTGCTGCCAAGCACTGAGCTAAATCTGTACAGCTATTGGTTCTAATTCTCATAGTAAGCTTATAGGGTTTGGGATGATTATTTACAGCCATCAACACTGAGGCTTAGAAAGGTTAGGAAGGGGCAAAGCCTATGTTCTTTCCTCATACTACACTGCCTCCCCAACAAACAACATGAACTATTTCATGGGCCTGGTCCACATCTGAAGTGTTTCTCAGGTAACACTCTCTGTATTAGAGAAACTATCAACCTAAAGAAAAATTCTCATTTATCATTGTGCTTGCATTCTTTTTAGTTTATATCTCATAGAGCAGTGGGTTTCAAATGTTTGCTTTTATATCTCCTAAAATAATTTTCTATTATGTACGTAAAAGAGTACTCACAGCACTTTTAGCAAATGCTAGCTTTTTTTAGCTTATTGAGGTATAATTGAAAAATTATAAGGTATTTAAAGTATATACAATGTGATGATTTGATATACATATAAATTATGAAAGGATTCCCACCAAGTTAACAGTTCTATCACCTCACACATTCACCTTTTTTGTATCTGTGAGAACACTTAGGTTTTACTCTCTTAGCAGATTTCAATTATAAAATACAGCATTATCAACTATAGTTACCATGTTACACGTTATAACCTCAGACCTTATTGACCAGCCTCTCCCTATTTCCCTCATCCCCCTAGGCCCTAGCAGTCACCATTCTACTCTCTTTCTGGGTTCAACTTTTTTTTCAGGTTCTACATATAAGTAATACCATGCAGTACTTGTCTTTCTCTGTCTGGCTTATTTTACTTAGCATAATGCCCTCTATATTCATCTATGTTGTTGCAAATGGCAGAATTTCCTTTTTTTAAAGGCTGAATAATATTCCACCATATTTATGTAAGCATATGAATGTATATATGTGTTTTAGATATAATGTATTTTATATAACATAATATTATGTATACAATTTGTAATAAATATGTAAATATATAATACATTATACATAAATGTCACATTTATATATGTGTTTATATTATATAGTGTATTACAACATATATTATAACATGTAACATTATATAATACATAATGTATGGCATATATTATATACAACATATTATACAGAAACATACATTTATATATATACTGTATAAATGTATAAAATATAATTTATATACATTATATATTTACATATGCAAATTAGTTACATATTTATATATGTGAAACATATTTGTATATATATACACATGTACACTACATTTTTTTATTCATTCATCTGTTGTCAGATACTTAGGTTGTTTCCTAGGCTATCGTGAACAATGCTGCTGAACATGGGAGTTCATCTATATCTTTGAGATAGTGATTTCCTTTTGATACATACAAAAGGATAACATAGTAGTTCTATTTTTAGTTTCTTGAGGAATCTCCATACTGTTTTCCATTGTGACCGTACCAGTTTACATTCCCATCAGCAGTGTACAAGAGTTCCCTTTTCTCCACATCCTCCAAGCATTTTTTTCTAGCAAACCTGTTTTGGAAAGTATGTGTGTGAATTACAGATGTAGACACTGATTCCCTTAAAGCTCTCTATGCTTGTACCTCTGGAAATTCTTTGTGTACCCTCAGGGGTATATATACTCCAGTTTGAAGAATGCTATCTTGGAGTACTCATATTCATGTTCAAGTAATGACACCACAGGATTATAGGAACATTCACTGACTCATGTCCAATAAAAACAGATTGTAGAAGCTGGTTTTATGGACACAAATGTGAGGTAGTTAAATCCATTCTGGCTTACAGCAATGTCTTATGACAGCTCTTCTTTAGAGTTTCTATTATGGCTCAGAACTGTTACAACTTACTGTGGTTTATCACTATTATTATGTGCAGTGCCAGCTCCTTGTTTTTTCAAAAATATCACATCTGTCATCTTGAATGTTCTTTGGTACTAACCATAATGCTGGTTCTTCATTACAAATTATATATTCAGAGTGTCTTTTCAGTTTTTATTTACACACACACACACGTCAGCACACATGTGTCACTATATTTAATCTCCTGTGTGTGAGACACTGAGTGTTAGTAATATGCATCATATAACACACACATGAGACAGATGGTTTGTCTGAATGTTATAATGCCAGTCATACTCATAATGATTTATAATTCACACTTTTGATTTTTGTCTTATTTATGTACATTACAGTCAACACTCCTAAAATAAGAGCTTCTTAAGAATAGGACACATGTCTGATACATTTGTGTCTTCTACAGTGTCTGCCTCAAAGCCCTTAACATGTAGAAGGTACCAAATGAATGTTTTTTTTTTAAATGAATGAATCAACATTTCTTGTGGAAAATACTATAGCACTGTCCTAAGTAATTTTATTCATTTTTAAAAGATACTCTTGTGTTTACCATGTTCATGGTCTTACGTATTTAAGAAAATGAGGTGTAAATGGTTTTCCCATTGGTGTTCTCCAAATACACTGGCCTCTAGAAAGAATCGAGACTGCTGGAATATCTCCTCTTCCTTCTTCAGATCCCTGCATTAGAACTGTATGTGTGTGCTTGTTTGAGGAGAAGAGAGATGGGTAGTAAATGTCCACATCCTAGCCCCTATCTCTCCTTTGGATATTTCCTCTCTGTAAACAAAGGAGTGGTCATTTTAATTTTTTTTCTTTAGAGTCAGAGGTCTACTGGGCAAATATGTTTGTTTATTATACAAGCAACATTACATCAACAACAAATAAAACTAAAAAGGAAATAGTCATCTATGATCTGACCACCTTAACACATCTTATCAAGCAATGAAACCAGTTCCTCAAGCCATTAATGGCACTATGTTGTTTCTGTTAGCTGTAGAGATTAACCTACAAACAGTGAACAACTTCAGAGTCAGCTTTTCATCTATCATCTTAAGGAAGCAAATACTTCACTGTATTTACTGGGCAGATCTTGAATTTAAAGTTTTTGATGTTATGAATATGGCAACACTTATGCTCATTTGATTTACAAACAACGAAGGACTCTAGTTAGTACTGAGGCTGTACTGAGATGAAACAGTGGAGGGTTCCTGTTCTCTGGAGTTTGTAGGCTGTTTGGAAAGAATGAGCAGATAATTTCAGTGCAACTCAGTGAAGTCTCCAGAGCAGTAGTTCTCAAACTTTTTGGTCTCATGACTCCTTTACACTCTTAAGAATTACTGACTGTTTTAAAATATTCATGTATTTATTCATTAAAAATAATAAATCCACTATATGTTAACATAAACATGTTTTTATGGAAAATAACTTTTTCAAACCAAAGAACTTTGTGAGAAGAGTTGTTTTGTATTTCTGCAAACCCCAATGCCTGGCTTAATTGAAGACAGCTGTATTCTCAAATCTGTTTCACACATTCCGTTAGCTGTCAGAGCAATGACCTCACCACACGTCATGTAGCCTCAGGAATACTTGTACACTTGTGAGAGAATGAGAGTGAAAAAGATAGTGTGATAGTGTTAGTATGAAAATAGCTTTATCCTCACAGATCTCTGGAATCACTATTCTTGAGGACCAGACACTTGAAGCATAAATGGTAAATGTGTCTTTCTCTGGAAAAGTCTCTGGTTTAGGCTGTCACCTTCTTTATGCTGTTACTGAGTGAGCCCTTCACTTCATACTGATGAAGTCCATAGATTTGCTGGCCTTGTCACTGCTTCAGTGTTTACATCATTAATGAAACTAGTTGTTTGCTTCCCACCATAGATAGATGGAAGATTCCCCACCTTCAGATACTTCTTTCCCAGTTCCTAGAAAATTTCTGAATGACAAAACTGTCTCCATGAGACATTGTGTTTTGTTTGAAACCACAATTTGAAATAAGGGCATGGGAACCACTGAGTTACTTGGTTTTCAAGTGGGTTCATCCACAGTACTCTGCAGGTCACCTGGCATTTAATTCATATCAGACCTTTCTGAGGCAATTATAGTGAGCAGTTGCTATGTGCAAAGTACTGTACTTGTTATTTGTCAGTTTACTTTTTTCTGTCAAACCTACCTGTATACTTGCATAGATTACTCTGGTCATAACTTATAATAGTTTCCCATCAACAACCAAATAGTGCGATGATACCGAATCCTGTTGGGTCTTTTTTTAAGATAGAAAATACATTGTATCTCTCATTCTTCTCCTAGATGGGCTTCAATGCCTATACTTGCTTTCATTCTTCCAGTGCTAGTTTAATTTATTACTTTTTCTTCTTGATTTAACATGTTAATTGATAAGCAGAAAACTACATACACTGCTTTAGTCATTTTTTTTTTACCTGCTCTCATGGCTACACTTTGCTAGTCTGATTATGATTATATCTGACCTTATCTTTTAGCAATTATTATCTAATATGTAATTTTAGTTGTTGCATTGCATTGGTAGTAGCTATGTTCATGGTTAAATAACCACAGAATTCTAAGCAGTTTGCAGAGTAATTACGTGGAATTTGTTGGAAAGCTTCCTTAGGTTGAGATAATCGGGTCTATAATTTATGTTTCCTTGCTCTACTCTCTGCTTTTTCAATGGGACTTTTCACTGTTTAGTCTAATTTTTAGGAGCACTCATAAAAATAGCTATGACTAGTCTTTTTTATTCTATGTATGCTGCTTCCTTTTATTTCTCTCACAAGTCAAAGGTTTTTAAAAAACTAAAGCTACAGCATACCATAGTCATAACGTAATGCTTGATTCATTTGACTTGGTCAGCAAGATTTAGAAGAACAGTAACACTTTTTTGGCCTCTGTGAGCCAAGTATGCATATATATCTGTGTCTGCTTTGTGTCCATGTTACTGAAGATCCTGTCATCATCACGGAGATCATTTAGAGACACCGTAAAAGGGTCCAGATCCAGCAAACTGGGTTACTATTTTCCTTCACTGTGAAACAAGAATTAGGACATGAAGTGATAGAGGAGGCCTTAGCTGGTGTCAGAGGAATATCTGGTAGAAATGGGGCACAGTGAGTCAGGATTCTTCATCATCTGAACAGTCTTGTTTGGCTTCCCAGGGGTGAGAGGAAGTGAATTAATAAGATGCAGATAGTCAAATGACCTACTAATTATAAGGAGGTTGTGAGCTTTTAGCAGAGAAACATGATCCTGACAGGAGCTAACTGAAATCCTCAAATTGAGCAGAGGGGCTAAGATTCGGGCCAATCTCTTTTTTTAAAAGCAGGAAAAAAGCAAGTAAAATGAAACAAAGAGTGTCCTAGAAAGAAAAACTACTGAAAGATGAAGTTTCAGAACCAAAAAAATGCCAGTCTGAGAGCTCACAGGCACAGAGTTTGGGGAATAAGGCTACAAGGAGAATATTTTCATTCTGAGATGATGGAATCTGGGCTAGGAGACTCTCCACATGTCGATCAAAGGGCCAGGTGGAGACTTAAAAAGGTGCTCAATCTAGGCCTAGGAGAGGAAATGGAACGAACAAGGGAGTGATAATAAGGACAGCATGTGTAAATCCATACCTGGATAGTTACTTAGAGCCTGGATTATATGTTGTCACTTTTTCAGTGCTGTATTATCAGTTAAGGAACTTTCTAGAAAGAACTAATGGATGATGGATGTTCACTGACTATCACTAAGCTTGTGCTTCTTTGTCTCCCATTTTAATTTTTCATAGCAAAAAGTATTTATTTGGATGGATTTTTCTTTTTGTCATTTATTGAAATTGATTTTTTGCCTTGCTTTGACTATATTATAGCTATCAAGAAGGAATTTTTTTTAAAAAATTACTACGAATATACTGCTAAAGTGTCTGTTAACTTTTCTTTTTATGTTCTTCTCCCCCTCCACATTCTGAATGAGGTTTTTAATTATTTGAAAAAGATTCCTCAGATCAACATTTTGACAATTTTTCTTTTCCAGACTTTCCATTTTGACTACTTTTACACCAAAAAACAAACAAACAAAAAAACAAAAATTTAGCCTGTCTTTCAACAGATTGAGACTTCAGGTCCTTGGCAGACTGAAAGTTTCAGATGGGCATCTCAAGATCTTCAAGGCCCACCTGGGCCCCCCACAGCCATGGCGCCTTTCCCTATCAGCCTTGTCCCTCTCTAGGGAGAAGCACTCAGAAAGCCACCCACATGTGATGCCTTCCTTGGACTGTCACAGATAAATGTGTTCCTATATTCCTGAGAGCACCTTTCCTGGTACACAGCATGCCATAGCATGCAGAGCCGCCTTTTTTTTTTTTTAATTGACATTTAGTTGATTTACAGTGTTGTGTTAGTTTCTGGTGTACAGCAGCAGAGCTGCCTTTATGTTTAAGTTAATGATGGTATGATGATATTGGGCTCGTCCCCAGGTTCCTAACACTTTCACTGTTAATCATTCTTTCCATTCCTTCCTCACCTTTTCTGTGGTTGATTTGGTACTCTTTGAGATCTCTGTTCTTCTGTATCTTATTTGTTTGCCCTAAGGTAGCCTTCTTTAGGATAGGGCTGATGTCCTCTCTATTGTCCATTCCCTACTGCCCCACCAGTAGACAGCAGTAAACAGTGCAGGTGACTGAATGGCAAGGGGCAGGCAGGATAACTGACAGGGAGCAAGTATGCTCACCAGCACTGAGGCACCAATGGGGAAAAGGCAGTTGAATACTGTGGGAGACAGGGTAGTAATGGGGGAGAAATTCAGATTCTGGAGTTCAGTTTTCAGAACTGAATCTTGGCTTCCCGACTTCCAGCTAGTATAACCGAGGAAGCAATTTAACCTCTGTGAGTCTCATTTTCTTCACATGTAGGATGGGGATAATACTGGAGCCTTCTTCGTAATAGTGTTTTTCCAGGGATTCAGTTAAACAATCCATACAAAAGCATAGTGGTTGGTATTATACATATCAGTTACCACTAGATGTAGAAAACTGTACTGATGGTTACAATACAGAAGAGCACCTCAGCCACACTGGGCTGGTCTAAAGTAAGGGGCACCTGGAAGAGACAGTCAGAATTCACACTAGGATGAAAGACCCGACCACATAATCTGTTTACTGTGATGGACTGGTTCTTTTCAGCCATGTGCATAGTTTGCTATACTGCTTGTCATTTATAGCCAGTTTCTCAGCCTTGGCCCAATTGACATTTTGGGCTGAATAATTCTTTGTTATGGGGGCTGTCTTGTGCACTGTTGGATGTTTAGCAGTATCCCTAGACTCTAGCTACTCAACACCAGAAGTAACCCAGGACCCCCAGCTCAGTTGTGAACAACCAAAAATTGTCTCCCAACATTGCAAAAAATGTGGGGGAAAAAATCGCCTCTGATTGCAACCACCATTTTAGGGCATAGTTAATTTCTTGGAAAACTTCTATTAGATTAGTGGTAGCTGTCTCTAACATTCATAACTCTACTTCATTATCTGCTGCTCAGTATATCTGGGACCAGCCAGTATTTCCATTTCTCTTTTGTTCACAGATCTACAGCTGTTCTTTCTTCCTGGAAGAGAATGATGCTTTGAATGTGCATTATCCGGTGAAATTCCAGCATATCACAAAGGATGCTAATAGCTGACCTTCCCAAAGCCTCTTTGATGTTCTATTCATCTTACCCCTGTTCTTCCTTCCTTGAGTGTGAGTGTGCAGTGCACATTCTTTGCTGGGATTAAATGCTCCTAGACTTGTCTACTTGGGGACTCAGAGGTGGGGTGGGCTGATTTGGCATAGCCTACAGTCTTTTTCTGTATGTGCTACTGCTGGGCTTGGTTTCCATAGTGGAAAATGTGGAGAAGATTACTGAGGATATTTTATAATGTTTTTTAAGCATTTCAGGAAAAAAAAATACAAAGTAACAGGTTGAAGGATACCCAAATTGTATGAGAAAGGTTATTTGAGGTTTTCATACTGTTGTATACTTAACTTTGTAATTATACCAAGTTTACTTTGCTCAGTTTTAACTCTTCAAGCAAGTCTGAATTTCAGTCTAGGATTTTAGATTAGCATTCCTAAATATATAATAAATATTTCAAAATATGTATATTAAAAGGTATACTGTGAAGTGTCTTCCTCCTACCTCATCTGTCATTTGCCCAGTCCTCTTCCCCAGCCTATAACCACTGATACCAGTTTCTTACATGTACTTCTAGAGTGACTTTATGAGTAAACAAGCAAATGCAAATAAAGATTCTTAATCTCTCCCTTTTTTGTATGAAGAATAGCTTACTACAAAAATTGTTCACCCATCATCTTGATTTTTGCAGTTAAATATTTTCTTAGAGATCTTTCCATTAAATCAATGTTCTTAAGCAAGGCAGGAAAAGAAAATAAAAATCAACATGACTGCTAAATAAATCTTTACAACTTCATGCTAGAAAAATTAAAATTTACAGGATTTTTAAAATGAAGTAACATAGAAGAATGGGAGTCATACTTTTGCTGTTTTGAACTTTTAATATTAAGATAAATTAAAGTAGTAATATTATTTGATTATAATTTTATAATAGCACCTTAATTGATGTACATCTGTTTTTATAATATCTGCATTTTCCTATTTGAGAAACTGAAGCTTAGGCACATTAAATAACATGCAAGGCCTTTGTAATGGTAGCCCTGGGTACTGGAACACAGGATTCAATTCCAGTTGCTGTCTAGTGTGGGATTTGTTTATAGTGAGAAAGAAACAAGCATATTGAGGGTCTACTCTGTGCCACTTGTTCTTACTTAATCCTTATAAGGTTAAGTATTATTCCTATTTTACAGATGAGGGTAGGCACCAAAAAAATAAAATTTAGAGAGGTTAAGTAATTACCAAACAGCACAAATTACCAAACCAGAATAAAAATTCACTGAGTCTAAAGCATATGTTCTTTCTATTTAACCAGGCTACATGCTTGAAAGTCGAGAGTACCAACCTCAAAAGAGTTTCCTCCTTCTCCCATCCCATGCTTTTAGTGTTCATTTGTTAATTCCTGTACTCTGTGTCCCTACACCCTTGGCTCCCTGACCCCCCTACCTTTGCTCAGTCTGCTCCAGCAATACCAGCCTCCTTGTTGTTCCTTGAATACACAAGAGCCTGTGGCTTTTGTTCTTGCTGTCTCCTCGGGGAACCACTGGACTTTCCCTTAGCTCATGTAGGACCATCGGGCATACTATATTTTACTTATTTGATCATTGGCTGTCTCTCCTCCTAGAATGTAAACTTCATGTGAGTAGGGAGATATGTGTGTGTGTGTGTGTGTGTGTGTGTGTGTGTGTGTGTTTTATTCAATGACTAGTCAAGTACTAGTCTGTTTTATTCTAGTTATATTTGTGCTATATTTCTAGCTCAAGAATAGTACCTAGTACTTAATTGGTATTCATTAGATATTTGTGAAATATTTGAACAAATACCTATTCTACTTTCGAACTAGGTACCATGTTAGGGAGTAAGGGTGTGACTGTAAGCAATAGACATATAGTGCAGTCGGCCCTCTGTATCCATGGATGCAGAATCCACAGATAGGAAAGGCCGACTTCTACTACACCATTTTATATGAGAGACTTGAGCATCTGCAGATTTTGGTATCTGTGAGGGACCTGGAACCAATCCCCCATGGATACTGAGGGATGGCTGTAAAGTAGTTCCTTTCCTCTACAGTCTGTGAATGATAGTTACCCATGTTGAGCAATTATTATATTCATGAACCATGTTAGTCCTGGAAACAGTCATAAGAGGCAAGTATTATTGTTCTCATTTTACAAAAAGCAGCTGAGGCCCAGAAAAGTTAAATAATTTGCCAAAGGTCCTGCTAATAATTGGCAAAATCAGAATGCCAAGTAGTTTTTACTCCAAATCCTGTTTCTTACCACCATGACATATATCCACACCTCCTATCTCATATATCTCATGTACCATCCTCTCCAGTGAATTTGTGAGTTGTAAAATTGTCTGTCAAGGGCACAGAAAATCACCACCACTTGCATTCCACTGTTCTGTCATAGTATTTTCTGTAGGTTCATGGCTACTTTGAGCCTTGATCATGAGACATTAGCAAATATTCTCTTAATCATTGTAATAATAAAGCAAGTTTAGTCATTTGGCATAAATTCATGATTATTTTTGGATGGTTTAAAAAATTGTGACTTTGCCAGTAATAACATCTCATGTTCCCTAGAGGAGGTGGGTTTGTCATAAATACCATTTCATAGAACATTTCAAGGAACTTAAAGTTCTCGGAAAATATTTTTAACAGGCAGCCTTTTCTCAAACAGACTTCAAGGGCATAATACTGTATACCCTTAAAAGTGTGTGTAGTTTGTGTTTTATCTTATTAAGAATATTTCTATGTATTTCTCTTATGGCAAAACCCATTTATATTTAGCTATCCCTTTTGTATCTTAGTGGAAAACAGAAATAGATTCTTTAGAAAAACACTCTGATGTAGCTGCAGAATTTTGTTCTTAATCTCCTTTGTCCCTTTTTTCTCTATCCAGATCACAGGTTATTTTCATTCAGATATTGCAAATAGGTATTCTGGAGGATTAGTATAATTCCTTTCTCTTAACACTTATTCTTTGGTAGATTGCTTTTCTTTCTTTTATTCTCTGCCTCTTAAAAAGTTATGAAGAGTATATCCTTTTCCAAATCTTACTATGAGCCAAAAAAAAAAAAAAGTTTTTAAGCCCCTAGTTCCTGTAAGTTCCTTTTTTTTCAAAAAAGGCTTTCCTCTTTTATTTGGCTTTCATACATTAATTCACTGGTGTTCAGTTTGTCGATTTAACATAAAAGGCCAAAGCAGGGAGCAGTCATGTGCCAGAGTGGATCATTTCACTGGTTTTCACCTCCCTGTATGTAGTCTGGCTGCCTGCACAGAGGCAGCGGCTAACATGGTATGCTTGGGAAACCAAACGTTTCCTAACTTATTAGTGGGAAATTCAAACTTCAGAAATTCAGAAACCACAACAACAGAGACTTATGTTTTATTGTGACTACTGAAGTCACACAGTTTGCCTTGAGAAACAGGCTAGACAGGGGCCCAAAGAGTATAAAATGTGAAACATTTTGATCCCTAGAGAATTCCTCAACCTCCCCCCACCCCCGCCCTTCTATTTTAGCTATAGTAAATCAGTAAATAAAGGGGAAATGGGAGGGAACTAGGAACATTTAATACCATTAAATAGTACTTGAGGTCAGGGCCATTGGAGGATGAAGGTTGATGCTTGCCCTGGCTGCCTGCTGAGCAAACAATTAGATCATGAACAACAGCGAACATCCTCTGTCTACCCTTACTCACTTTTCCTAGTTCCTGAGGGTGTTTGGTTTCTATCACCTCCATGACATTTTGGAGAACTACAGTTTGGGCCATAATTTATTTACAGAAGGTGGGAGAGTTTTATTCTTGAATCTGTGGAATGTAAGTGACCATTTTTCTTGTGGTCTGTGTTTTGCATGTCCCCTTGTATGCACTGTAAAAATTAAAATTATTTTGGTCATATAAACCTTGTTTAATCTTCCCTAATAGTTCAGAGCATTTGGGTTACATTTTCCTTTTCTGCCACTTCTGAACATAGAGAAGACAGAAAGCACGAACACAGAATTTGATCCTATTTTCTCTAAGTTGGGATCTTTTAAGATGAATGTGTTCTAGAGATTTATCTTATGTAGTAAGGGGCAATTCCATTAAGATGTTACAGCGGTTTGCGCCAGGCCTGCTAGAGGTAAGAGCAGTGACTTGAAACTCAACTTTTCTAGGCCCTGGGTCTGTCTGCAGCTGGTTTTGTCCCTGAGCAAAGTTTCAGCCATTTAGTTGTGTTTATCTCTGTAAGAAATTCTGTTTGTGGCAGAATTAAAGAAAAGGCTGTAGTATACCTTTTATATGTGCTATATGAATACCCATCCATTTTTGGACCATGTTTTGACCTGGCCATATCTTACCTTTGAATTTTATATCATTTTAAAATTTGAATTTTAAGGGAGGGCAAACTATTTCAGGTTTGCAGTAGTTGAAAAAAGTGTTTTTAAGAAAAACGCACTGACTTTACTATCCCTCATTTTTAAAGTTCATTCATTCACAGATGAAAACGAGGAAAAAAAGCATAACCCAACAATTCTCAAACAGAAAAGCCACTTTCAGAGGAGCCACATATCTAATAGACAGGGAATGTTGGAGCAAAATCTGCTATTAACTTAACTCTGTGACCTTGCTTCATCTAACTGTTACCTCAGCTGCAACATGGGGCAAGCGATATAATTTTGTCTCTTTTACAAAGCCTGTAATGATCTTCAAATCTCAGTTCCAGAGTAAAAACCACCAACAACCTTTCAAGTCCTTTCCTCCCTTCTTTCCTATGCAGCACTGTGTACAAATTCATATGTCAAAAATGTATATTCCATTCTGTCAGAAGATATTTTATGACTCATCAAGTCTCAATGGTTCATAACTATATGGGAACCTTAATTGGAATTTCATGGGATTCAGATTTATTTTTGGTTCTTTGTATGTCAAGCATTTGTTGTAGTTCAAGGTCATAAGTGGCTATTAAAGTAAAGAAGTAAATTTTTTAGTGCCTGACACTTAAAATGTTATGCCAAAATGAAAGTACAATTACACTGAAAAATGAACACCTAGGAAGAAGTATTTAGACTATTAGTTTCTGAAAGGGAATCTTTATTGTCTATGGCTAGGATCTGATATAAGCTATTTAACCTGTAATAAAAGATTGTTTTACCTATTTGTTTCCTGTGTGTGCCTCTCCAGCATGGTAGGACTGTAAGGGTAAAACAGGGAGATTCCAGGCTAGCTTTTAAGCCTATTGCTCTCTTTAGTCCCTTACTTAGTAACTAGTGTTTTATTTCAGGTGACTAAGACTTAATTAGGAAAGCTCATGTGGGTTTCTCATAGGAAGTATTCCCCTCTAGCAGGGAAATGAAGATAAAGGCTAAATTCACTTTCAGAGTAGCTGAGGTTAGACACTAGAGACATGGATTTTCTCCAACAAGCTAATGCTTTACTTCACTTTTATGGCTGGGTTAAGAGAAAATGAGTTCTTCAGGACTGCATCCTACAAAACATCTCCTCTGGCCCTGAGACAACCGTTTGTGCCTCAGCCTGGTGGAACCCTATAGCACCAGATGATGATGGAGCACCATTCTTCTGGGTAAACTGGCATAATATCTAGAAGAGTAATAGATATGATTTACTGAGTGTCTCCTGTGGGTCTGGCATTGTGCCAGTTAGTTGCTTTATCATCATTTTTAATCTTTACTTTAAGGATTGAAATCACTATGGAAATCCAGGTCGTTCTAAAGGCCAAGCAATGGATTTAAAATCAAACTTCAGGTGTTCTGATGCCGGGTCAAGTCTTCTTTCTCTTTTAACCTTAGATTCCCTTTTCACAGCAGACTTCCAAGGAATAAATCTGTTATCCTTTTTTGGGGGAATCTATAGTTACATTTACATTTCAGTTCCCATTTTTTCCATGACTGTCCCCTAACTTGTTTTACCCTGGCTGTTTCCCCTTTTCTAGATTCCCACAGCTCTTACAGTTTTGTGACATAATACTCTGTATTGTTTTATACCACTTTCTAATTTATGTTATATTAGTTTTGCTCTTGAACTAACTGTAAGCTCCTTAAAGAATTCAGTACCTCTGTATCTTCCACATGGGTTTGAACTCAGTACAGACTTGATGAGCAAATGATTGAGAGGTGAGAAGAACCATTTCTTAGCAGGGCATAACTATCCGTCTTAGGCTGAATGATGCCTAAAGTTCTCAGAATTTACTCTTATTATTAGAGCAGAAGAAGAAGTAGAGTTTTGTTCCTCTTGTTCATGTCATTTTGGAGGAGGGAAAACCATTCATTGAATGAATGGCCTGTGATTCTTTCCATCTTTGTTCAGCCCAATGAATTTTATGAGACTGTAAGAAGATTCTTATGAGGTATAATTTTAGGGGAGATGAGTAGAACCCACCTTTCTTAAAGTTGTTATCGTTATCTGAAAGATCTCTGTGTGCCCCATATGAGTAGGTTGTATGAAAGTCTGAAGGATAATATGGAACCTCAAACATAATGTATTTCTTTTAATAAAATGAGTGTTTAATTATCTTGATAACAAATGAATTTATTTTAAAGAACAGATAATCTTGTCTTTAGCAGCACATGACTACTTTTCACAGAACTCCACAGAGTGATTCACCTCCTCTGGCATTCCCAATTAACTGACTAATGAGCCAAGGCTAAGGGACTTGCACAGCATCTCACTGCAGGCAGGCCCTTTGTCTTCAGCAAGAAGGAACTTTCTCAGGCTCTCCTCAAATTCTTGGGCCAAACAGCTCCTTCCTTTTCTTTAAATGTGACAGCAGCAGTCACTTAAGTTTTGTTAGCCCAAATATGATGAATGTTTTACATTTCTCTTATGATTTCTGCTCAGAGTTGTTTTTGTTTTGATTCACTTAAAAAGGAATTTTAAAAAGAGAAAAAAAACTTCGTTCACCTTTAAACTTTTATTCCAAGACTGGTGGGCCATGAAATATGATAAATCTGGCAGGTTTGCTCCTGTCAGAGCTGCCCATCTTGAAGCACTGACCTCATCTTTGAGGCTGTTCTTGGTAGGATGATTTGGAGTTCTCACAGGCTCAAGGATAAAGTTATGTTAATTTTGCCTCTGGCTTAAGAGTGGGCTTCTCCCCTCACATTCTTCCATTTTCTTTAGGTGATTTGTCTCTGTAATGATATGATCAGTAGCTTGTATTTTTGTATAGTCTTTGGCTCTACTTGATCAGAGTTCCCTCAGGGGTTGCTGCTCACTATTCTGTCCATACCGAGTATTGAGAGATACTTATGGTGGATGATACTGTTTCCTTTTTTTTTAGGTTTATGGAAGCCAAGGCTACAGGAGACTTACCCAGTGAATGGAAGGCAGAGCGAAGAAGAGTAGAACTTGATTTATGAACCCTTATTCCTACTCTTAGTCTTACCATTGAGATAACACTATTTGTCCATGACAATTTAGTGTCACTAGTAAACAAGCTTGGAAATTGACTACATTCTGTTTTGTATTTTTTTTAAAAAAGTCCCACATTGTTTGTCTTTAGTTAATTTTTATGTATAGCTGATCTGTCTTATCTACACTGGTTTATCAATTCATTAGAAAAAAGCAGGGACAGGACAGTGATTAAAATCACTGTGTAAGAGCCGCTGATGAGTTTTGTCCTTGTCATCCACACAATAGGTGTAGCTGGTTAGTGACACAGTGTGGTGTGTGGGGAGCTTATTTGCTGGGCCTGTTGTCCTCCCTTGTGCTTAGCACAGAGCCCAGTAGACACTCAGTACATGTCCGGTGTTGATGAGGAGCTATGAGCTCTAGGCTGACTTCACAGGTTGACACTGGCAATCCCTAACTTTGAAACTATAGAAAAATCATTCCTTTTCTGTAAAACCTGGCAGATGGGTTGGACTACCACAGAAACTTTGTAATCAAAATGTATGCTGGGAAAAGGCAATCTGCTGATTTCTAATTTCTGTAGGGACAAACTGGGCCCCGTGACAGCAACTTCCAGGCCTTCAGCTGAGGCACAGAGCTTAGGGAAAAACAGAGTAATGCCCTTCATTAAGGACAAAAGCACTACACTCTGCTCGTTCATATTTTGCTTCTCCTCTATTCCATGCCCCTGGGCAGTTCACCTGGTACTGTTTCACCATCTTTATTCTCATTATTTTGAGGAGGAAGTTAAAGTGAGGTAGGTGGAGATGGGCAAACAGAAGCATCTGACTTGACGTCTGCCTACACATACTGTACAGTGAAAGAGTTCACTGCCTTGACTTCATATGAGTGTAATTTGTTTTCTGGTTTTTGTGTTTATAAGTCAATTCTACATGGTTTTTAAAAATAGTGGTAGAGATTTGTTTTGGTCTCCTAAACAAAATCTCGAAGAGGAGGCCCTTCCTAGGCCACTATTTCTGGAAATACTCTTTTCTTACCAAATAAGTTTCTAGGTTGTAATTTGTTCATATATTTATCCAACACACTTATTGGCCCAGTGACATACCTACTAACTGAAGCTATGTACTTTTCTAGGAGTTAGGGATAAAGTTGGTTGCAAAACTGACCCTCAAGGAGTTTCTAGTACAGGAGATAGACAATAAACAAATAAGCAGTTAATGTGTAACTTAATGGCATGTAGTAATGTATGGTGTGAAGGAAAGTAAGGCAAGTAAGTATCACCAGGAGCTCAGAGAACTCATTAGTGACTTCCTCTGTAGTTCTTGGGAAGGTTGTTTTAAAGGCACTGAGTCACTGAGTTTTGAAAGGGAACTTGCTAGCTGGGGAGGTATAATGCTTATTTGGAAGACACAGATCACTTATCAAGTTAGTGGTTTAGACCTACATGGTTTTGACTATAGAGCATACACTCTTTCCAGGGCACTTCTCAGTTTTTAGGCAGAGAGTGAGCTTTGCCACCCAGAGGACTTTTAAGTACGTTTATTATTTGCTTTTTTTTGGTCCTCCCTTTATCGCCTTCCTTCCATTGATACAGTCTGGTTGAACTGTATTGATTTTCACCTCCCTCCTTTCTCTTTGCCTTCTTACGGCTTATACTTACTAACAAGAACTTTGTACCTTTCAACTTTCTTTTTTTTAATGGGTTTTACATCCAAATTAACACCTACAGTGCCAAGGCTTCTTTTGAGGCTTCTGTTCTCATCTCTTCCTACTGTTAATTTAAGGAGAAACCAAAGGCTATAGCCCAAGAATGCAGGGGGCCTTGGCTTTGCTCCTAAGTAGCTCTGGGTCTCTGAGGTAAGTCACACTGTGGACATCAGTTTCTTCTGCAAAATGAGGCATTTGGATCAGATGCCCTCCAAAGCTTCTTCCAGCTCTATAAAGTTCTGTGCACATTCCCTGCCAGGTGTGTGTGTGTGTGTGTCTGTGTGTGTTTACACTGTCTTGTGCCTAGTGAGCATCCCACTGTCCATAAAGAACTTATCAAGGCACTTCTCAAACTCCCATCTGTGGAACTGAGTGTTTGCTATTCTGACGTAACATACACTGCCTTTTACTCATAATAACTCACTGTCCTTTAGGCTAGAATCAGTAGTAATCATAAACAGAAACAAGGTGTTTGCACTCCTACCTGTCCCAATGATAACACTTACTTACCTATTCCTCTGCATACCTCCACACCCCTCCCCCAGCACAAACATATAATTTCCCAAGCCAGTCATTAAAAAATAATAATTGTATCTTTAAGAGTTAATCTTACTTTAAAACTAGTAGGGCATAAGGAATGTGAGGATGGTCAGACTGTAGGAAGAACACTGCTAATGTGTTATTCTCTGTTCTTGGGCTCAGACTTAAAACTGCTGCTGTCCTATCTAATCTACTAAATTAGAATCTCATGGAACAAGCATGAAAATGGAATGCTTCTCTTATATCTGAAAAAGAACCAAGGGACTTTCCTTGGAGAGCCTTCCCACTTTTGTTTGCCTAGCTTTCCCAGTCAGAGGTAATGGTAGCGCAGAAGGCAGCCAGGAAGAGATAATCTCAACTCTGTTTTTAAGAAAAAAGGATGTAGGAGGGCTCACAACAGTGTTGGTGACGATCAGCTAGGAATTAGTGCACCTACCACAACGTAGAAACTCACTGGCCAGAGGAGTTTCTGAAAGTCTTTGCAGCAACACATTAAACATAAGTGATTAGGTTGGTGGCCCTTAAACACTGACTAGTGATGGCAGAGGCAGCCATAGAAATATTTCTTTGAAAGTTTGTGATGCTGGCTGCATATGCAGTGTCTTTTCATCTTTAAATCCTTATTTAAACATAATTTATAGAAACTAATCAATCAGCTTATATTGAAGCTAAATGCATAGTCAAATAAAAATTAAATTAAAAACTCTAAAAATCATTTAAAATTAATGATATGCCCAAGAGGATAAAGTTTGTTAGATTTTTCAAAAATAATGACTGCCTATGTGGACAACAGATTCCATTCCTAAAGTAGGTTGAGACCAATATTGCTTTACACCCCCTGATTATTACTTCAAAACATCCAGTCTTTTATAAACAGTTCTCTTCCTGCCCCCTCTTCCTTTTTCCCCTTAATAGGGGGTTGTATATTTTCTCCTCTGTTCACCTTGTAAAAGCAGTTGCTTTACCCTGAAGCACTAGATATAGACAGAACATAACCTAGGAAGAATTAATGGAATTTTATTCTTCCTCTCCCCCATTTTCACTTTTTTACCTCAAAATCTGTTTATTACCAAAGGCACTTTTTTGGAGGGGAAAAGGTAGCAGAGAACCCAAAAACAAAATTCACAGCCTTTTGAGAAAAGAAGTTAATGAGAATTGCAAGTGGACTTGAAAATTAAGCAGCTCAAAGCTTGATTTGTATTTTCATCCTGGCTGTTACTATAGACTCCATCATAGCATTAGGAAAATATCACAGAAATACCAGTGCTTAGCAGTTAAGGTTAATTGCTATAGAAAGATAAATGAATCTATTAAATATAAAACTAATATATACCTTATTTGGAGCTGGAAAAATTCACATTCATTCAATCTAAAACATTTTTTCCATCATATAGATTGTCCCAAAGACTAAGAAATGCTCACTCAGAGAGCCCACTGTGAGATAATGTATCCATGATAAATCTTTTTTAACTTTCAATTTTAAAAGGAGTCTTAATAGGTGATTGTTCTTTGAACTGTGCTTTAAAGTTAATAAGTGGAAAAAAATGGAATATTGAAGTGTGTCATTTAAACTTTTTTTAAAAAATTGATGCTTGTCCTTTTTAAAAAAATAAAACACAGACTCTGGGAAACAGCTGTTAGAGCTTTGATAGAGGTTATGATTTTCAACAGTTGAGCTATAGTTTATGGTACAGAAGGTACTTTGGGTATAGCTGAAACAATAATTGATGGTTTCTGTTTCCCTCTTCCTCTATTAGATTCAAAAGAGTGGGATACCTTTTTCCCAAGGCAGGAATTTTTCAGTTTCCAATTACAGCCTCTATCAAATAAACAAGTTTTCTACTGCATACTCCGTACTTCCCCACCATAACCTGGGTGTTTCCCCCTGTCTCTCTTCTCATTATGGTAGGCGTCCCTAGATTTGAAATAATTGTTTTGAGGAAATCCTACTTCTCAGTACTAACCTGCAGTTTATAAGGCCTGTCTTTAGGCCAAGTAACATCATATTTCTTTTAGAACACTAAAACCAAAGCTTTGCATTGCTCCAAACAAAATTAGCAAACAAAACAAAATTCCTCTGAAGCAAAAATCGAAGGCACCAATGTTATATACTTTAAAATTAAACTCTACCACAGGAATTACTAGAAATATAGATACGTTCTGAATTTTGAGCAGCTAAAAAAGTGTTGTTTTAAATGATAAGCAAAACATAGAGACTATTTAAAAAGGGAAATAATTACTTCACACATTTCTTAAGTTTTGTTTTATAACATATGTTCAGACCAAATAAAGTTTGAATGATAAATCATTTTTTATCTCCTATTCCAGTGTTTTAAATTTGACATAGCATATTTTATTTTTAATTCCTCTGCTGATTTTTATTCTGAAAAATAAAGTAAAATATGTAAATTTTTCGGCATCTGCCAATAATCTGTTTAGGGTTTAGGTATAACTCATTTTTGGTTCAAAATGCCACTGATGAACAAAAATCTTCTATAGGATTTACCCTTTTAAGTTAGTACTTCTATGAAATAAACTATTGTTCAACATATTACTTCAGAGACACCAGCTTTATCTTCAATTTTCAGTGCCGTTTGTCATTTATCCATTGACTGGAGTTGAAGTAAAAAGCTAGAACAAAACTGTGATAGTTACTTCCTTATACTAATTGACATTTGCTTTTAAGGTAGAATAACATTTGTAGGATTTTTTTTTTTGAAGCTTCAGAAGTACTTTACTTTTTCAATTAGATTTATCCTAATTACAAGATGTATTCCTAACAGGGGTTTTCTAATCTTTTATGTGAAGATTTATAAAAGGGGGAGGGCATTGGGTGAGAAACAGATCTACTACCATGTGGTAGTGTTTCACACTCTTCTAAGACTTAAAGGAGTTTGAGTCTCAGGAGAAAGAAGATCAGGAGATAGAGTTGTTGTATTACAATATTTTCCCCCACCCTTTCCCCAAAGATTTCTCAATACCGGCAGGATACAGTGTGTCGCTTACTTGGAAAGCGTGGGTAATATATAGTCATCCTCCACCTCTCTACATTTTAAAACTAAATCCCAAATCTGTTTTCTCCCTCGGAGAAAACAAGTTTTGTGTGAGTTGGAAAAGATTTTGAACCTAGAGTTCATTGGACGCGCTTTTCGAAACCTGTTTGCAGTTCGTGATGCTGATAACTTTAAAAGCCACCTACAGACTGCCTGGCTCTCTGACAGCAATCCCCTTGCTGGAGCAGAGCGGCTCTCCCGGGCTTACCTGAGTCGCCTGCGCCGGGGCCGGGCGGGGGCCGGGCGGGGGCCGGGCGGGGGCCGCAGTCGCGGCGCTGCGAGCGGGCTGCGCGCGCTCCGGGAGTCGCCCGAACAATGCGAGCGGGGCGCTGAGCGCGCCCGGCCTATGGGCGTTACGTCACTGCGCTGCCTTATAAGGCGCTCCGCGTGTGCGGCGCGGGCGGCGGGGGCGCGGGTGACAGCCAGACCCGCAGCGGCGGCGCTGCAGCGCGCCCGGACTCCGCAGACGCTCGGACCGTGTGAACGGGCCGTGGGTCCCGGCTCCCCGCGGAGGTGACTGGGCGGCGGGCCGGGAAAGCCAGCGCCCTCCTGCCCGTCTATCCAAGTCACTGGGGGTCATGGGCGATCTACTTGTAACTTTTCTCCCTCTGGGGCCCTAAAGCTTCTCTTATTGCTTCGGATTCTTAAATACACATCCTGAAATTCTTATTTTTAAACGTTTGTAAATACATTTTTGTTACATTTGTTTTTTTGGTTCCTGGGGGTGGAGGGGAGGCAGAGGCAGGAGAGGGAAGCCAGAAATCTTTTTCTTTCTTTTTTTCCCCTTTTTTTGGAGACATCTCTGGGGTGATTTAGACTTCAGACCTTCTCTTTCCTCTTTGTAAAGAGTAGGGGTCCTCAGAGGATAGTATTTTATTTCCTGATGATGTAACTACCAAACAATTCTTCAAGTGATGATGGGAAGGCCAGATGAAATCTTATTTTTTTCAGCTTTTCCTGAAAGAACCTTCTCGTTCCTCATTTCTACATGCCTGTGTTTTAAGGAAAGTAGTTACAACTAATCAGTTTATTTGGCAAAGAAGATATTTGTTAAAGAAATTAAATGTTTTGTGTTGTACTTTCAAAACAAAGTATAAACGCAGAACTTTAGAATCAGCTTTTTTACCCATTTGTTCTCTTCTACCAGCACACAAAATAAAACAAAAAAGACATGAGAAGAAAAAAAAAAAAACTGACCAAATTATGTCTGAATTAAGCCTGTTACCCTTTACTATGGGGCAGATTTACTTGTATAAATCTTTTTTTCTGGTAAGTGAAAATTAGCCTCCTAATTACTTTGCACATCAGTAAGAGAAGTAATCTCTAAAGTCCTAGCCAACTATGTGTATCTGCTAAGTAAATTAGAGACACGGCTGCCTCATTTGTGAGCTTCAAATGAATTGAGTAGTTTAAATAACTTGAGTCTATTTAATTTCTTAAATTACATTAAAATAGGGTTGCTTCCTGGTATGATGTACATATGTCTATAGAATTATTGTTTCCATATGTGTTGTCAAGCAGGAATAATGCAAATAGTCTGCTTGTTTCTTTTCTCTAGTGTGGAGTGGAGAAAGTCTGGTTGCAGAGAATTTGTAGTTAGTGAAAATGATGTGGAGAAAAGATGCAGGACACAAAAATAAACATGTATCATCTTTAATAAACTGTGTGCTCACTTTGACACTTCTTCTAGATGACTCTACCTGTCTACTGAGAAGCCTGTTAAACTAGCCTCTGCTCTTTATATATACTGTTTTAAGGGAAGTGAATGACTATACCCTTCAGCTGAACTTAAATTTTAATATTTGATTTGTTAATATTTGTATTAACATTTTAGATGTTGGTTTATTAATTTTAAGGGGAACTCTACCTTATTTTTGTGACGTGTATTTGAAACTTTTCTAGTCTCCTATGTTTGTCTTGTACTTTTAAATATCCTTTGAGATTTTTATGCTAGATTTGATTTATTACAAATGAGATAAGATGGCTGATAGGAAAGCTGCATGAAGCATAAACACCTGAATCTCAGCTCCAAACTGGTAACTTAAAGCACCTTTACCCAAAGCTAGCATTTTTGTAATTTGTTCTACCTCCTTTTCCGTCTAATGGATACAGAGGCTTCCTAACATTTGGCACTGCTTTTTATGTCTTTCTTCCATTTTTTGTACTCATGAATGCTTTACATTTATTTTCATGCTTTTGACGTCCCAGTTTCCCTGTAAAATAGATCAGTATTATTTCCTCCTTTTCTTTAGTTGAAGTAACTGAAGACTAGAGAAGTTGAGTGGATATAAGACTTGTCTAGGATTTTTGATGCAAAAATAAAAAAGATTAGGACTCCTGCTCTTGTGTTCTTTGCCTATGCTGTGTTACTCCCCAAAGCACTGGTCTGTGACTCAGCTATGACTCAGCGCTCCAAGGTCATGGTATGTAACCAGTCTCTTTAGGAACCAATGATAAATCTCATTTGTTGAGGTTCTAGTTCATAGCCGTCACTGTGCCTAGTGCTGTACATGCTTCCATCGTTTAATCTGCGCAACACATTTTGAGGTGGTATTACCCATACTTTTCAGATGACAAAACACATTTGGAAGGGTAAAATTGCTTGACCAAGGTCATACTGCTAGTGAGGTAATGAAAGCAGGGATTTGAACTGGTGTTTATATATACAGCCGTAGTCATCTTCTCGTAATGTTTTGCTCAGAATCTCTCAGAGGAGTTGTTAGTAAAAAAAAAGTTTTCTGATTTAATTGAGAAGTTTGTATCTTTATTTTCCAGATTGAATATTGAACTAGGAAAACCAAGACTTACCCTCTTCATAGGCTGCACGTCAGAGCTACCCCGATTGTGCACTGAATAACTCTAGGGAGTGTCATTTACATTGAAGACATTGTGGATTTGTATATTTACTAAGACAGTTTTCTTGAGGATGTTGGCAACATGTCTTATTCTAACAAAGTTAGAATATTTTAACAGTTTTCTGACAGATGAAAGTCAAGGGTCTTGAAGAAGGGGACTCTTTATTAAGAAGGGAAATCTTTTTCTCAGTGACACAAGGGTACCCTGGGTCTTGTATCGCAAACTCAGCCAGCCATTGGCATTGTGCTCCATTGGCCACGTGAATTAATGAGTAGACTTTTTTTTCCTTCCCTCTTCCTACCAATATTCTCTTTGCTTTGTAATTTTTGTTCCCTTAGCTTCTGGCATATACTTATTATAAAAAGAACAGAATTATGACCATTGTGCCTCAATCTTGATGAGAAAATTTGATTTCCTCTTTTACTGAAAATTTTACTGTTCAATTGCTATATGATTTTTCTAATTTTATAATCAGGAATTTCTTACAAATAAGGATACCTACAAGTTAGAGTCCTTTCTACAGCTAGTAATCTGAATTTATGATCTAATTCAGCAGTAGCTTTGTCATTTAGAAATGATCTACCAAGCTAATTGCTTTCTAATGTGGAAGAAGCGTTTGTAAGCAACAAGGCTGGAAAGTAGGATGTATTGATTTGACTGAACTGTATAAAGTCACTTTTGTTAAATGGTCAAAAACAGTTGAATATTAGCAGTTTCCCATGGTTCAGACTAATGCCAGAAGGTTATTACAATGGCCCAAGCAACCGGTGTTACTAGTAATGTCCACAGTGTCATCATTATTTAACTGTTTTAAAATGTTATTAACATGTTACTAAAAATGTCAGAGCCAGTTTCTCTTTATGAAGTGACTGCTCTTGTTTTCTTTCTTGTCCTATCTCCCTGCTTATGTTTCTTCTTGTGACTGGTGGAGTCTTTTAGCCATCTAAATTTAAGTGCCAGAGAAGCAGTATTCATAATGAACTGAACCTTTCCTGCAGCTGCCCAGTTTTCACTGTTGGTTCTTTCATTAGGTAAGGGGTGATGTGCACTGCTCTCTACTACAGGCTGTCATCTGAAAAGTATGGGTAATACCACCTGTGGGATGGTAACAACACTCTTTGAATGTGGTAGGTTTGCCTCTGTAAAAGAAAATATGTGGAAACACTATAACATGCAAAGAAAAGCAATAATTCTTATTGTAGGCATGGTCCTGTATGAGAAGCTGAACAGAGTGGGTACAGATTCCGGGTGGCAGGGGAAGAGGCAGAATGCTGTGGTTTTGCATTGCATCAGGCTGCAGTTGGATTGGCCAGAGAGTGAGCCTTTGGTGCTAAGGCATTCTGCCTCAGACATTCTAACACCTCATCGGCAGCATTCTGGAGAAATGACTGCCTCTGAGCATTGGGCAAGCCTGCCATGAATGTGATGCTGATCTCTTTGCTGCCACACAGTTTGGGAGGAAGACTGAAGGGACTGAGCACCACAGGTGGGCAACTGTGGGATGTGGAGCAAAAAGGAAAGTCTGAGGGTAAAAGCATCTCCTCTCCATGCCAAGGACAGTCAGTTTTCCAACCAACCTCTTCCTTTTACTCTTCTTTTTATTTCCCAAGTGGTATCTGCCTAGCTCTGTACACATAAATGCCTGTGCACTGAGATATGCACTGAGAACTTCACACCAGCAGTTAATGGGCTGCAGTGAACTTGAATTTACATATGGATCCTTATCTACAGCCCAAATCTTCTGTCCCAGGCCTCCATAGTCCTTGAAGTTTCCAAAGGCTCTTCAGTTATTCCTATTCATACTTCCTCTGACTTTGATTTTAGAAAGGGACCAATACCCTTGAGAGTTATCTTGGGCTGATTACAGCAACAGTGTTAGTGGTGATATTAGGGAATGGAAACCCCTTTATTAACATTAAAACGAATGATATTTTGTGGCTTTAAAGTTAATTTAAAAATAGTTCAGTGCCCATATCATAATTTGGAAAACGCAGGAAAGTCAAAAAGACATTTTACAACTAGTCCTACCACATAAATACTGACAACTATTAACAATTCCATGTACTGTATTTCCTTTTAGTCTTTTCTAAGCATTTGTAAAGCACGATTGCATTCATACTGTGGTTCATATGTGTATATTGTGTTTTTACCTTTATTATATATATTTTATGTTCTTGGCTTTTCTGTAGACGTTGGGTCATTTAAGAGCATATGTTTGCATATTTTCTCTAGAAATAGTGATCACAAAGCTAACCACTACCTGCTATCCCATTGACATTGTCATGGTTTTTGTTCTTCAATAAGTGAAACAAGGAGGTCTATTCAATGAAGACTCTTCTGTTGATCAGAGACCTTCTGTTCTTGGTTTACATGGGATGCTGTGAGTTGGCTATGGGACTCTAGTGAGCATCCCAGTAGGTGAGCAGAATGACTTGGAGAGAATGAAGGATTGATTATATTACACCACCATAAGATTATTAAATGGGAAGCAGGAAAACCCTGCTATTTAGGTCCAGTCCATTTGCTTATTTATTCCTGCAAACATTTGTGTTTCCTTGGTAACTAATAATAGTTTTGAAAAGTTGTTGAACTCAAAAGTATTGCTGCAGGAGTAAAAAAAAGAAAAAAACCCTCAAATCACAGAAATTAGACGGAAAAGACCTATTAGGTCATCTTCTTTGTCACTTGCCAGAACAGATTGTTCTTGATACTTTGTTCAGTCCATTTTTTAAAGGGACTTTGTCAACGAGTTTGTACTCCATGTCTTTTTTAAGAATGCATCTTTAAAGAAACCACTGACAGGTTTTTCTGTATAGTCATAGAGCTTGATTTCAAGCTAACTCTTTATAGAGGGAGACCTGTGGGTTCAAAGTACAATTGAACAGATTTTTTAGTTGGAAATCATTGAAACAGTTTAGAATGTCATTGGAATAATTGGCCAACTAAGGGTAAAACAGAGGAGTGAGTTGAATTTTTATGTTTTCTTTTATCATTGGAAACTCAAATATAACAATACATGAGGATAAACTTTTAATCACATAGCTCATTGTAATGGATGTAGAAGGCCTAAGGAAATAAAGCATTTAGGAAGTTAAAGTAAGAGTAAAATGGTTCATTCTAAGATTGTTTTTATGAAAGAGGCATTTTATAATCTTCCCTCCTATCCCCGATTCTGCTTTGTCTATTATATTTATGATCGATTATTGCTTGATGTGAAGGTGGCTTCTAGTTGTAATATCCTTTCCCTCAGTCACACAACTTACTCCAAACCTCAGAATGACAGAATAAAACTATCTCATAGAGTAGTCAATGGTGGTGTTAGACTATATGCTTCACTTGCCTGCATTATCGCTAATGATGTCTTCACTGGAAAAAATGATGAATAAATTAAGAAATAAGAAATGCACTTTGAGTTTTATTAGGAAGGGTGATCATTTCATAAAATCACATTTTCAAGTATAAAAGACCTTAGAAGACATCTACTGTACTTATTGCCACTCTTTGTTCTCCCTTTTTAAATAGATGAGATAATTGGAGCTCAGGTTAAAGGACTTGCCCCAAGGTCAGACTTTGGTGATCTAGCTACTATGTTTTATGAGTCTGCATGTCTCTGTTGGGAAACATGAAAAATAAAAAAATGACTTAAAGAATGTGACTATAACTGTCAAAAAGAATGTGTCTGAAATTCTAATTAATGTTAGTGTAATGTGTCTAGGTTTATACTAACCACAGAACTAATTTGGAACATTAATGAGCTAGTTATCCACTTTTATATATTAAAAATGCAGTATTTTTCTTGCATTTGTTTATTGCTGGTAGTCAACTCAGGTCATCAAGATTGGTCATGGGTTGGCAACTCTGGTCAAAAATTTAATGGAGAGATCTGAATGTTTAATATTAATTCTGTGTTATCATTTAACACCATTGTCTTCTGTGCTTGCCAACTGGTTATTCTGTACAGGAGAAATCCTATTATAATTTGTTACTAAGCAAAGCATCCAATCTACATCATAAAATACAGGTTTGGAAGGGAGGTCAAAAGTCTTGTGTTCACCCTTCGATTGAAATCTCTCCCACGTGAGAATTTCAGCTTCTTTCCCAGGAGTTGGTGCATGCACAGTCCAGTTGTCATTAGTAAGAGCTGAACAGTTTCAGGGATTTGTTGCTTCCACTGACTGTTCCTGGTCTTTCCATGGCACCATATTGAACAAATGCATTGCTTTGACATGACAGCTTTTTAAATATTTGAAGACAGTTTGTCCTGAATCTTCAGTTGTTCCTATCTGATATAATCTGAATCCTTTCACACCATGTGTCTTAAAGTTTGGTGAACAAATTACTTCCACACATCAGGATTGTCTTCCTCTTTATAGACTTACAGACTCTGTGTGTGCCTGTAAATGTAAGTTTTCTTGGCATTTTAGGCAACCACATCAGACTGCTGTGCCATCGAGCTTACTGATCACCAGCTTCCTAATGAACAACCACACACCTAAGTATTTTCATCATGCACTGTTCCTGTGATAATCTCGGTTAATCACTTCTGTCCTATGCTGATTTTGTTTATATCTTTGTTATAATAACGACAATAATGTGTAACACATTTACTGCATAATAGGTGCCAAGAACTGTATACTTCACATACAGTATCAACTTTGAGACACATAATGACCCTGTGGGAGAGATAGCTGAGGAACAGAGAGGTGAATTATCTATACAGGATCACAGAGCAAGTAAAGAGTGGCACCAGGGTTTGAACTGCAGACTGACTTCAGCAACCTCTGGTAGAAATCACACTAAAAGTCTTGTAGTAGGATTTGGTCTTACGGGACAAACAGTACTAACATGAAGTCATAGAACTTTGTATCTTTCTTATCTGCCGCCTATAGGTCATTAGGCTTGCACTATGGGATGGTAGAGTGAGAATGGATCTTGGAGATCATCTGGTCAGTTTCCCTCATCTTATTGTTTATATAACTGAAACTCAGGCTGTGCAGTAGTCTGTTCAGGGATATGCTGTTGGGGCAGAGCTCAGGCCAGTATGTGGTGCCTTTTCTACCGCAAAACTCTTAAAGTGTTTGTACCTTGTACCATTTCTTCTCTCTCTCTTTTCTCTTCTCTTCCCTCCCTTCTTCTCTTTCTTCCTTCCTGTCTTCTCTCTCTCTAATTATTTATGGCACTGTAAGCATTAAAACATCAGTAACAGTCATAGAAACCATATTGAAAGGTATACTTAAAATCCTAGCATGCTATGTTTGAAACTGTTTTCAATATATTGCCAACTTCTGAATCTGTAAGTTCTTTATCTTTTCAGATTATGACATGGACTTAAAAATCTTATCAAATATATTCTCAAGATCCCTCTGACTGAAGTTTCGTATCTCAAAGAAAATTTAAGGAGTGGTAAGGGAAGGGAAAGGAATTGTCATTTATTCAGAACCTACTGTGTGGTGATTACGCTCCCCAGCACTCTACCTTGATGTCTTAAACCTCCTTCCCGTTTTATGAGATTCTGTATCAGGACTAGCCCAATACCCTGCCCAGAATGGGCATTCCACAAACCTGATAAATGAGGAAAGAAGTGTTTTGGATCCAGCAGGAGAAAGGAATGATGATCATGTATACACTACTTGCACTCATTAACTGTTAGCTTTTGGTTCATTTTATGTGCCATTTATTTCATATCTGTGGAGGCAAATACATGCACAGGATGCTATGGGATGCTACTTGAGGTGATAGATTTTGGCCTTGTACAATGTAATACTGATTAAGTCTTGATCTGGAAACTATTCTTTCTTCCATTTAATCAAGTTTCTTTAATTTCCTTGATCACAAATATTCTTTGCTAGGGAAATTTTCCTCTGAGGGTGTATTTAATCGTGCAAGTGGGGAAAATGTCAACATGATAGTACTCTGATAGCCTGAGGACTTGAGGAATAAAAACAGCTATGGCCTAACAGTTGCCTCTTGGCAAAATATAACTTAAAATAGAGCTGATTTCTTTTAAAACATAATCAATTCTAATGAAAACTGATCCATTTGAGTTTTGAAATGCATAGAATCAACTTTCAGTTACCATGAATGACTCTTGCCCTAGTGATGCCACAATGTCTATCATAAGATTGCTAATTATCAGTAGACTCAAAATATGAAAATGGCTGAAGTCTCACTTCACCTCTGAGAGGTGCTCAGTGACTTTTGGTTAAAATCAAACTCTATCCATCCATCCATCCATCCTTCCTTCCTCTGTCTATGGCTATCATTTGCTAAAACCTTGTGGAACAGATGTCTAACTCTCCTTTCTTTCCTCCTCTCTGCTCAAAACCACACACAGAGACACCCACAGGTACACATTCAGGCTTTTACATATGCTAACTAACAACTACAAGAGGAAATGAAGAAAAATGAAATTCAATTTTAAATCAGGAATGGAAATCTACTTCCCAAGGGCTAAATGTGTGATCTTTTTACCCAGTCATGGTGACCTTCAACAACTAATCGCATGTTTTGTGCTTGAGAATTATCATCAGTCATTTATGCCATTATGTTAATAACAGGATGGGTGGGAGAGGCATTGGCAGCTGATGCATGGCTTTCACATGTACAATATTTAAATTTTTTTATGCTTTTGAGAGGATGAAAAGGCCAGTGAGACAATATGATTGAAATTCTTGAAAAAATTTCACCTTTGTTCATAATATTTGCTCACTGGAATGGAACTGAGTAGATCTAAATTGAAGGAAGAGGGATATTCAAAGGGAATACTAATACTATGTGTGTGATGATGATGATTTATAAGTATACAGAAGTTAGGCCTGGTCTGCATCTACTATATTCTTTCAAGAGACGCTCAGCAACTATTTGCTGAGCACCTTCTGTGTGTATTTATTACTGTGCTGAGTTCACGGTGAGTGGGGCAGAAAGTATAAAGCATGACCATGACCAGATTTTGATTGGTAGATTGAACAAACACGTGAACAAAAGCCAAAAAACAATAAATATTATATTGGGATGCTGGATTTGGTGAAGTAAGAATTTTTACAAAAATGTCAGTTAGGCTTAGAAATATCTGGGAGGTCTTCATAATAGAAGATAAAGTTCACCTGGACCTTGAAGGGTGAGTAATTCCAGGAAGGATAGTGGGAGAGCAAAGGGACCCTGGATTGACTGGAGTCATTGGCCCATGTTTAGAATAGCATTTTCTATTCTATTCCCACTGGGCCTCTGCAGACAGTTGTGCAAGTGGTAGATATTGCAACGCTGGAGGAGAGGGTGGTCACATAGGGTGGGGCCAGACTATATATGACTCTTAAAATTCAAGCAGTGGGATTTGGGTTTTAATTTAATGTTGTGTAGACAGTAGGGTGCCACTGGCAACTTTTGAATAGTTGAGTAATAGACTGAAAGCAGTTTTAAGTGAATCATAGCATTGTTAGAAAGTTCCTTTTCACTTGCATATCGAAGTGCAATGTGCATATGAAGTAGAATTAGGTGTACTTCAACCTTGTTGTATATTCATATGTTAATGCTGCTTTTGGGTACAATCTTTGGACAAGTGAGTGTGTGGAGCAGCTCCTATTGAATTTGAAAGGTCTTTTCTGAGAATCAAAATAAAATAGATATATAATGTTTTACTTAAGTAAGAGAATTTCTTTTAATCTTATTAAATATTAGGATGACTGCTGAAAGAGTGGCTCTCTTGAACTGTTTACTTGACAAGTAATTATGATTTATCAGAGAGTCTCCTCAGAGAAAATGTTGGTAGCTGGGGAGAGCTCTCCCAAGGCTTATATTACAAACACACAAAACTCAATCTGAATGACTGACTAACTGAGTGAATAAATGAATTGGTTTGTTTGCTTGCTTGTTGGTTTATTTTGATGATGTTTGGTGATGTCCCATCCATTGCTGAAAATGGAGGGAGGCTCTTTATGTTTTAGCTACTTAGCTATCAGCAAGGAGTTGTGGAAGGTAAAGTTGAGAAGAGAACCTTCTCCGAATGCTTTTTGTTGAAACAGACACTATCTTCACCTTTTCATCTTCCAGGGAAAGAAATTCCATGATTGGCTTCATTGTGTTAGTTTTAATAGTTCATAAATTTCATTACAAAAAATAGCTCTGCTAAGAACTTTAATTTGTTTCCTTTCTTCCTATGATCTTACTGGGCTTTTGTCTTTCTCTTTGGTTTGTGAGTTATTTAAAGTTGTGCTTCTTAATTTCATGTATTTTGGGGTGGGGGAGAGAGCTTTTGTCACTGATTACATTATAGTCAGAAAATATGGCCCGTCATCTTCCTTTTGAAGTTTATTAAGATTTGCTTTATGGTCCCACTGTGTGGTTAGTGTTTGTACAAGTTCCCTATCAGCTTAAAGAGAATGTATATTCTGTAGGAGTTAAGAATAGCATTTTCTATACAAATAAAGCTTGCTTATTGTGCTGTTAAAAATATTCCATAACCTTGTTGATTTTTGTCTGCTTGATTTATTAATGACTAAGAGAGGTATGTTGGAGTCTTTCACTGTGATGGTGGATTAGTCTGTCCTTGTGTTTCTGTCAATTTTTGCTTTACTTATTTGAGACCAAATTTTTATGTGCATATAACTATTCCTAGGAAATGGAGTCTCTTCACATTATATAATGACTCTTTATAGATGCTTTCTACCTTAAAGTCTCTTTTGTCTCATACTAACAGTAGTTTCTCTTGGTTAGTGGTTGCCTGATAATGTCCAACCTTTTACTTTCAGTTTTGTTATATTCTTAATGTTTCAGTGAGTCACAAACAGCATGTAGTTGGGAATTATTCTTCTTAGAATTGTTTTAATCTAGTCTGACAATCTTTGTCTTTTAACATGAACGTTTAGTCTGTATTACAGTGATTACTGATGTATTTGGATTTTATTTTGTCATCTTATTTGATGGTTCTGTTTTTTACCACTTTTTTGCTGCTGTTTGGATTTTATTTTTATTCATTTTCTCCCTCTCTACTTGGGAAGTTAGACACTATGCCTATCCTATTAGGAATTAATTAGCCTCTAAATTCTTACAAGTTAAATGATCAGAGTCTAAAGCTAATCAGTATTTTAATCCTCCAAAAACTTTAAGGACCTCAGAACACTTTAACTCTGAGCATACCCTCCCAATTTATATGTTATTGTTGAAATATATTTTAGTTCTTTTTTAAATACCACAAAATATTATCATCACCTATTGTTGTTCTTTTAATCAATGTTGGTTTAGATGTACCAATGCGCTTACCACTTTCTTTGCTCATTATTTGTTCTTTTTTCCAGACTTCCATCTGGGATCACTTTCCTTCAGTCTAAATACATACTTTTGAAGTTCCTTTAGTTGAAATTTGCTTTTTGCACAGCACATTCTCTCTTTTTATTTATCTGAATTTGTCTTTTTTTTTAACCTTTGTTCTTAGGAAGATTTTTACTGCTTATAGACCTATAAGTTGGCACCATTTCTGTCAGCACATTAAAGTTATTATCCCACTGACTTCTGGCTTCCCATGTTACTGTTGAAAAGTCAGTCAGCAGTCTAATTGTCATGCCTTTTCTCTCTGGCTACTTTTATGATTTTCCCTTTGTCTTTGCTATTCTGTCATTTCATTATGATATAGTAAGTATAGGCTTCTTTATTTTATCTTTTATGGGTTTCACTGAGATTCCTTTATATGTGAATCAGTGTCTTTCCTCAGTTCTAGAAAATTTTCAGCTGCTGTTAACTTGTCAAATATGGCTTCTGAATAACTTTTTCTCTCCTTACCTTTTAAAACTTAGACATTTGTTAGACCTTCTTAGTCTGTTCTTCATATCCCTTAACTTCTCTTTCACTTGTTCCATAACTTTAGCTCTTCAGGCTACATTTTATTATTTCTTCAGAGTTTTCTTCCTGTTCACTAATTCTCATTGCTGGTCTATAGTTACAGTTTTCATTTCCAAAAATGTTTTCCCCTAATTTGTTTGACATTTTATAGTCTGTTACTCTTTTAACTAGAAATTTCATTCTCCTTTTTTATCTTTAACTTACTAAATATGTTTTACGTGCTGTCTGGTGATTTATCTGAGGTCTTTAAATATCAGCAGTTCTATTTCTGATTTCTCTGGCTTTCAATCATTGTGCTTTATTTTCTAGTTTGTTTTTGGATTTTTTAAATATGAACTCATACATCTTAGAACTTTATATGTGAGAGTTCTTTGAATGCTGGGTTGAAGGTGGCTTTCTTGAGAGAGAATTTGCATTTGTTTTTGCCAATTGCACCAGCGGTATTTTCAGCCTAGAGTCTTTAGGCCCAGGGTTTTTTGGGTTTTTTTGTTTTGCTTTTGGATCACTCAGGTAGTATAAATTTGGGCTGCAGATTCTCATGTTAGGTAGCTTGTTATTAAAAATTCTCAGTGGAGTTTATCTCTCTCTTTACTTCCAAAGCCATAGTTCAAAGAAAGCAGTTTTCCTTACAGTTCCTGGAGGTTGGTTTTGTTTCTGAGTCACCATTACATTGATGGTTTAGCTCTTGGCAGTCCCAGCTTTATGTGGGACTGGGAGGACCCTGGGTTTTGTGCTCTGTTCTCTGCCCTGTGTTGCCATGAAAACTAAAATTTAAGTTCACAGAGTTCAGAAAATGCTCTCAAAGCAAAAACCAGCTTGGGTTCTTTGTGTACCATGCTATACTTCTGATTTAGAAAAAGTTCGTGTAGTAAGCTTACTTATTTCCTATCTTCTCAGAGTTTCCCTTACTCTTAATTCACTATCATTCATTTATCCTTAAAAATAGAATAGAAACAAAATAGTAACAAAATTGAAGAAATTCTATGAAGGAAATGTTATTGAGGTTCTGCTGGCAGTGTTTTCTGATTTTGCTAAAGCCTAAACTTTCTTATTGGGAAAAACAAGTCACCTGCCTAAGGCTATTTATTGGGGTGTTACCATATTTTATTGCCAGATCATTGCTTTTTGGATATAGTTTGGTAACATAATTTGTTTAAAATGTCATAGAAACCATTATTTCTGTTTGCATATTCATTATTTTTCTTCAATGGTTAATAAATGTGAGTGCATGCATGTGTGTGTTTGTTACAGTAGCTGCTTGTGTGTGTGTGTGTGCCCACACACATGGGTGTTTTCCTTATCACTGTATTGCACTTGCTTTATCCTCAACTAGGAGTTAATTGGGGGAATGAGATCCTGAGGATGCTTTTCTAGAGCGATGACTTGAAGTCCTTAACAATTGGGTGAATAGGTTAGCAGCCCTAATCCCAAATCAGGTCTTTGTGTTTTGTGACCTTGGTCAGCCTTCACACAACAAAGCCTAGAAGCTGTTCCCAAAGAAGCCAAGTGGGTGGGATGTGCAGTGGTGACTGTGGACTAGTAATGGCAATGCCTTGTTTAGATGAATGCAGCATGCTCTGTGTCTGTTCTCTCAAGGTGTTCCTATGAGGAAATCTGGGGACTCTCAGGACACATCCTTCTGCTGTCAGGTATCTTCATCTCCAGTAACAATATTTTTAGAATCTAGGTATTTTTGAATGGTACGCCCCAAAATATTGTCCATTTTGTAGAATCTCTACAACTCTTTATGCTCTATAGATAGCTTTATACTTCTATTAAAATAGAAATCGAGCTCCATGCTAATTGAGAATTATTTTTGTTTACCAATATCCCTTATAGAATACATAGATTTTTGAAAATCTAGTTAGATTTTACCACCCACCCCAAAGTCATTTTGAAGGTAAAAAATCTGATTTCCTCTTTGCTGAATCCACAAATGTTTCTATCAGTTTCCTTGTAGTTTTCTTTGTATTCAAGTTGGGTGACTAGACAGTCAATGTTCATTTATTAAGTACTTTCTATGTTAAGTGAGACAAATCTGAGGGGAAGAAAGCCATTTAACATAGAACCAGCATATAATAGGCTCCAAAAAACTGTAGTTCCTTTCCTCTGTGCTATTACATCCAAAGTTTTGTGCTATATGGTGGAAAATAAGACAAATCCCTTGCTATATAAGCACAATATATTTTATTCTTGCTTCAGGGAATTACAGCTAGGAGTTGATTGGAAAAGTATTAATATGGAGGAGGAGATAGAATAGTTAAAAGCTAAGTGAGTTACACAAGATGTATAAATAAAGTGCCCTTTCCATGCAGAGGAAGAAGTTATGCATCTGGAAAGGTTTAAGAGAAGGTGGCACTTAGGAGTGCTGGTAAAATTCCACCTCATTTGCTCCTTTGCTGTGGGCACCTAAGAGGTACAGTCACTAAGGAGGAGCTGGTCTGGTACCAGGTCTGGCCCCAAATGGGGCTCAGGGGCAGATTTACTATCCACATTCCTCTTGTGTGCTGGTGCTGTTCTCTTCCCATGAAGAACTGTTTCTTATTTCTATGTTTTTTTATGCACTTAAAGACTGTGTTGCTTAAGGTTTCTTTTGCTCATGGAAGAATAATGGAATAATGCTGAATTAATATAGATTTTAGGGCAATTTGGATTCTCATAGCAAGGAGGAAAGTGAATACTTTAATGTTCAAAATGTAGGAATTTCCCCATCTTGTAAAAGGATTGTTTGAAAGGTTCATTTGTAAAATATTTCCCCATAGCAACACTGTTATTAAGGAGAGAACTGATTGCCAGAGTAGCACAATGAGACAGACATACTAAACCCATAATAAAGCTAAAAACCTGTATTTAGGTAACTGCTAAAAACCTGTATTTAGGTAACTGCGACAGTATGGTGATGTTGTAGCACAATAATACCATAGCTCACAAGATTTATATGTAATGTGATTATTACAGCATGTAGTAGAGAACAATATTCTTGCAAATGTATGGAATTTAAACTATATTTCAGGTCAGCTAGCTTTCTGTGGACTAGCCGGGAGCCTATGTTTTACATAAAACATGATATTTATTAGTAAATGTGTTCCAGGTTCCCACTTTGGATTCCGGGTGAATACCTCCCTGCCATATCCATGGCAGCCTCTGGCCAACTAGCCTGAGGAAAATCAAGTAGCTCTGGAAATACTCTTGCTCTCCAGGTGTCATCTTCTTGAGCAGAATGTAGGTTGGCTTTATAGAGAGGGAACATTCACAAGTCAGGTGTATAACCCAGAGAATGCATGTATGTATTTTATGTGACCAGGAGAGTTAAGCACAATATATTTTAATCTTAGCTCTCCCAGGTTCAAGCGTGACAGCATGTTCTTTTAAGCAACTTGCAGTCACCCATGTTCATGACTGGAAAAGCTGAAAACATCTCCCTTTAAAGGATGAATCATAATTCAACTAGCTTTACAGTTGGCTTCATAGATTTAGTGGGCTGTCACTCAGCAGGACTGGTTGTTTTTGTTTGTTTGTTTGTTTTGTTTTTACCATATCCCATAACATATGAATGGTCATATTTGTGGGTTCTTCAAGGTACTGTATTTCCTTTCTGCTCATGGACAAGAGCTTACGTTTTTTGCCTCCTTTTCCAGAAGAGGCCAAGTTCCTGGCCAGATGTCTACCAGATATAGTTTAAGGAACTTAGTTCAACAGTAACGTAACTATTAATCCATGGCAATGTTTCTTGACATATAGATTGGTTTCACTAAGCCATAACAGGATAATCAATACAGACTGAAATAGAATTCATTTCTTGTTACTGTACTTATGACAGCAGACTTCTCCACTTTCTCTCCATAAATTACCTGTCATCTTTAGTGGAAAACTCCTTCCTCTTAACTAATCTCCATGGTGTTTCCTCCTCTTGACTCAGGACAATCAATTGCCTAGCAACCTGAACCCATGGAACAGGTGCCTTATTAAAAGACTGTGGTTAAATGTTGGGTAAACTCTAACAGTGATTACTACAAAAGAAAAGAATGTTGATAGTTGATGAGGGTTTGACAAAGGAGCCCCTCACCTATGTTTGATCGGGCCCTAAGCTGTAAAGATAGGCTTTCTGTAAAGGAGGCATGCAGCTCAGTGGAAGAGAGAACCATTTGCTTCTACAGGGAATTGCTGTGCTTCCATATTCTAAAGTATGAGTCATGGATGTCTTTATGATTACACATCCCTCCTAGCGTATGAGGAATAAACTTTAGAGAAAGGGAGGTTAAGAGAAAACAGAAGTGTGAATAACTATTAATGGTGCTGTCTCTGGCTCCGTTCCGTCTGCCATTTCATCTTACATAAAGGGGGTAGTTCAGAGATTCCTTTCCTGGCAAATAAGTGGCAACATATGTTTGAAACAGTGAATGGAAACTATAGGGAGAAAATGACGGGCATATGGCATTAGGAAGGCAAGGGAAATTTTGTTGCCTTAATGTTAGCTGCATAATTGATGTGCTTTTCCATAGAGGGGCTGTTTTACTTTAAGAAGTCTACATGCTCCATTAGTAAATTATTTCTGTGTATTTGTTTTTGTTTTGTTTTGTTTTTTCATGAATGGCCATCACCTTAAGCCGTTCTTAATCCATATAGAGGTCTTGAGAGAAAGGTTCCCAAAGGGGAAAGACAAAACCTAGTCAGGAAATAGGACCTTTATTAAAGTAGCAAAAATGAAAAGTGGGGAAGCATTTAGGAATAGTCACTTCCAAGGACTGAGAATAGAAGAATGGGCCCCGAATTACTGTCTTCAGAATTACTGCTCTTCTTTTAAATGATAATTCTACAGTGACAATGTTTAGGATTTATTTGTTGCCATAGCAACTAAACCTTTGCTCAATAGTTTAAGATTTCACAAGTTACTTTAAAGGGCAAGCGTTTGTTTTTGTTTCACAAACTATGCATTAATTAATATTTACCTTCTAATAAGCTGAAAGCACAATGATTTACTTTGAAAAAATAAATTTTCTTAACTTTAAAAAAATCAGTGTATGCTAAGGGTGCTAAAACCCATTTCCAGATGTATGTCATACATGGCTAACAAACAGGAAATGTGTTTTAAGTCTCTAAAATTTGATTACCGTCTTGTTATAGTAAAGTACTTGAGAGAAACATAATTTGTTTCTCAGAACAATTTTGTTTTGTTTTGATTGTTCAGAAATGATCATGGCAAAGAATATTATCAGCCTTTATGTTTCTAAGATTTAATTAGCTAAGAAGACTTTAGTTGTTCAGGTTGTGGGGAAGAAATCCTTGGTGTTATTATTGATTTGTGCCTTGACAATGAATAATACTAGCGTGAACAAAGAACTTAATAGTATATATATAACACTGTAAATATGATTTAAACGTGTCTCAATACTGTAGAACCTGATTATTCTGTACCTTCTCTTCCAATATCCTGCTTTATTATGATTGGCATCAGTGGTATGATTTTTTTTATGTCTGGTCTCATGCTTTAAAAATAGATACCTAAGTAGGTAATATAAACAGAATGTTATGCTTGTAGTCAGAAGTTTCTGTATATATTTACATGTATAATAAAGCAGGACATGGTAGAAAGAAGACATGACTGTTTTATAGCCTGCCTGCTACCAATTTTTGTACCACCCACAAGCTAAGAATGGTTTTGTATTTTTAAATAATTGGAAAATACCAAAATAAGAATAATATTCCATGATACGTGAACATTATGAAATTCAAATTTTAATGTCCATAAAGTTTATTGGAACATAGCCACATCCATTTATTTATATATTACTGGCTGTTTTCCTGCCATAACAGGAAAATTGAGTAGTGGCAACAAGATCCTCTGGCCTACAAAGCCTAAAATGTTTACTACCTGGTCCTTTACAAAAAGAAAAAGTTTTCTGACCATTGTTCTATGTCTTTGGAAATATATACAATTCAAAACAAAGCAAAAAAGTGGGTAACTGAAAGTTTGCCTTTCTATATATCTTAACTAATTTGTATTTATTTGCCTGACATCAAAGTTTTAATTTTCTGTACTAGTTCTTTTTTTAGATCTTGTATTGTGTATATTCTCTGAAGATTTATTAATCCATTATTGCCAAGAGAATGGGTGTCTTTTGGTGGAGTACTGAGGTGAGGTGTATTTGAGGAGAAATCTGGAATAGTGAAAGTACAAAACAAAAAGTTTTGTTTCTGAGACTAATGGAAGGCAATGAGGTTCTGAACTGGTTATATTTAGTTTTTAATTTTTCTCTCATACCACTTTCTCTTATTTTACCTTGCCCAGAAAGAGGGATGTCCAGGATGAGTGATGGACATTATAGGGGATTCTCTAAGAGATAACCTGTATAGTGTGTCAGAGCTTTCTGCTTAAGTGTACCTGGCAAACAAACCACCATGGAAGTATCTAGTGCTCATGACAAAATGAAGTTTTCCTTGAGTTTAATCACTGTGAATAATTGGGGACTGACAGTATTAATAAGGTATCCTACCTCCAATTTGGATTCCTCATACTAATATTATATTTATTATTCTAACACTAGTTTTTTATTCCTTGAATTAGCCATCAAAATATATTTCTAAATAGGCTTAATCTAACTTATCAGACTCTCAGAAAGGAAGGAAACATTCAAAAGAATCCATCATTTAAATATTGCTTATCTGAGAGTTTAAATGTGATACATTATTATTTTTGTTGCATATTTTGACATTTTTAAAAGGTCATTAGAGAAAGAAGATATGTTTCTATGTTGTAGTTAGCATTATTTTTAGAGGTTATGTCGTGAGTATATGGAATGACAGATATTTCAAATAAACTGTTTTTACATAGGATTATACAATGCCCGGGGGTTATGTTTGCTCTGATTCTGTACATCCAGTCCCATCCTTTTCAAAATCTTTTCCTTTAAAAATAGAGGCATAGGATGATCAGCTAAACAAAATTTTTCCTCCATAGTGACAGTTTTCTAACAGGTCGACTTTTGACATGCATACACTCACACATAAACACATACATGCTTTTTTCACTTCGTCCTGGTAGTTTTGTTTTGTTTTAATGTGACTTTATAACTTTATTACACAAGAATGTCAGAATAAGGTACAATTAAATGAGATATATTCCATGAACACTGAGTCTGAAGCTTTCATAGAAGTTTAGGTACCTTTCAGGCTATTCTATTATTAGATGATTATTAATATTAATACTAATCAGATTTTTGTTGGTATTTCAAATTACCTGAGAAAGGCTGAATACACATAGAGAAAATGTAATCAGTCCTTTTTATTTAGGGCCTTAGAAATAGCTACAATAGATTTGCTTTGATTATATTAGAGATTTTACATGTGCATTTATTTAGAGACAAACTAGGAACTTCTTTCTTTTCATCTAAAAATATCTGTTTAGAGAAAGTAGTTCCTGGTGTTTGTTGATGTTTATTTTGTATCGTATAAAAAGTCTGTTCAATTTTACTTAGAACAGGACATTTGGTTACAGTTTTCAAAAGCAAGTCATTGGTTTCCAATACCAAGTTATTATACTTTGCAGGTGTTCTGTTGATTTCTTACCATGATACATCCTTTTAGCCTTAAGGAACATTACAAACACACTGCTGTTAAAAGTAGAAATCACATATTTTAAGATCACGTAGGAAATATTCCACCTAATTCTTTCAACAAAGAAGTTCTCCATGAATTATATTGACTATATAATTAAAATAATGAAAAGTTATTGTATATAAAGGTTTTCGGTTTTTTTGAAATCTGTGTGGTAGCTGTTTTGATTACTGCTGTTCCTTTTTTTCTAGCAGTTTCCCTTTTGTGTTCTCCAACAAAATATTTCTAAGATAAAGTGTGAGGAATGTCATGTAAGATGCACTGTTTCTGAAATTATTATGATGGGCATTTTGGACTCCCACCTGCATTTTGACTGTGACTCCACCATAGTCTACCTTCAGGGCATTTTTCCTCAATGCCCAAGGATGATGAGCAAGGCTCTGGAGCCAGACTCCCTGTATTTGATCATAAGTTCTCCATTTATTGCTTGTGTAACCTCTCTGTGCATCTGTTTCCTCATTTATAAAATGGGGATAGTGAGAGTACCTTCCTCATATGGTTGTTATGAGTATGAGTTATGGCCTTTAAGTGCTTAGGGTAGCACCTATATACATGGTAGGTATTCCAACCAGTTAGCTCTTATTATACATTCCTAAGATGGCATCTGTGGTGTTCTGGTTGTATGGGATCTGGTTGTCTGGTTGAAACCCTATTAATTCTAAGGTCAGAACCAACTTCGCAGTATTTTAGGATGAAATAAATATAAATATTCATGAAAGCTTTTTGAAAAGTTATAAGGTAATACATCTCGAACAGTGTTTGGCACATGGTTAATGCTCAGAAATACTTACAGAATTAATTAAAAATTGAAAATATTATACACATAAAATGGTGATGTCATTCTTAAAATTCATAGTTGCCAAATTCTGGAAATCAAAGCCATCTAACTGTTTCAGGTTTAGGAGAGATTATTCAGCTCTCATCTATGTTAATGAGGTATGAACAACAAAGATGGTGATAATGAGAATAATCATAACAGCTAATACATACCTGGTGCTTACTCTGTGTAAAACACTATTCTAAACACTTAATATTTACATAGATTAATTTGTTTAATCTTTATAGCAACCTGTAAGATGGTACTACTATTATTCCCATTGAATAAATGAAGAAACTGAGTGAGAGATTATAAATAACCAGGATTCAATCCAGGGAGTTTGGCTCCAGAGTGTGCTTTTAACTGTTATAAATAAGCTATAATTTCATAACAGTTATTTAGTCCAACCTTTTTTCCCTTGTTTCATGTTCGTCGGAACAACATAAATTTAGTACCAAAGGTGCTGATCATTGCCTAACCCTGCATCTTTCTGCTCTCCCATGTAAGTAAAGCACTGATACTCAAATTGGGCTGCACATTAGAATTACCTGTGTGCTTTCAACACAGTTGATGCTTAGGTCTTAGAGATTCTAACTTAATTGTTGCACCCTGGGCATTGGGATTTTTAAAAGCTCCTCTAGTGAGTCTAATATCTAGCACAGTTTTAAGCCCATTGGTCTAAAGGAAGATGAAATTTGTCTAGGACCTAGACCGTGTCTGAGAGGGGCAGGGTATTGGAACAGTAAGATCTGGACCTTGCAGTATCCAGAAGTTGAAACTCAAGCCAGTCTGCATTGCTTCTTGTTGAGAATTCCTTCCTTTGTATGCAAGGAAGAGTGCATGGAAATACTAGGTGACAATGGATTTGGAATTTACCCAGGGATTACATTGTATATACTATTCTTTTAACTTGTATTAAAAAGCTCAAGTAAGCTTTAGCATTGCTTTAGTCATAGGGCCTTACATGGCCATTGAAAATGCTCAGGAAACATTTGGAAAAAACAAAATGGCTATAAGCGGGACTAGGATAGTGCCTTCCTGTAGGGTTACCAGCTTTTTGCTACAATAAGAAGAGTAGACTGACTTTGCTAAAATGTTTAGGAAAATTGATATTTATTTCAAATGTTTATGGTTTATCATCTCAGAAGATTAATGCCAAATCCTCAAAAATGTAGTGACGAGCGATGACTCATTTTAGCTCATGTCAAAACAATGCGCTTTTGTAATTTTCCTCTCCCTGGAGAAGCTATTAAACACTAAACACAAATGCCTCAGAATGAAACTGATTGAGTGTTTTAAATTATGTACTTTTGTTTGGCTATTAGCCAGATGTTCTTTGGGAAAGCTTACTGTACATGAAGAACTGAGATTTGCACTTACAATGATACTACATGGTTTATGCTGCTTAAATATCAGCGATGTGTATTCCAAAGCTAAATGGTTAAGCAAAGCCGAGTCTTTTTGCATAAACAGTTTGTGTCACTCCACTCTCAGCCAAGTAATTTTTTTCTTTGTTAAACTCTGGACAGGATATACCTAATGGATAAGGTATTTTCCTCTACATTATCTTATTGGTAAATAGCACAGATTCCAAAAAGCATAAGAATATTTATATATGTCTGTATGTGTATGTATGTATGTGTGTGTGTCTGTGTGTATATATATGTATGTGTGTGTGTGTATATATATATATATTTATTTATTTGAGATTTATGTATTTGTTTCTTGTAAGTAGTACCAAATATCTTGTCCCCAGGAGAGCTCAGCATAGTGTTTTCAATGTATTAGGTACACAATATATATGTGTTGCTGCTAATAATGATACCAATAAACAGAACAAAACATTTTCATAATTTCTTATGTTCTATCTGCCAATTCTGTAAGAAGTCTTTTAAGAATCAATGTTAAGCTAACTATATTTTTTTTTCTAGGAACAAAACATTTTAATGATTGGCTTGCTTTTACCAACCTCCTAAGTAATGAGGATATTTACAATGTAAGATTAGACATTTTTAAGAAACACTTTTATCAGTATAGTTGACTCAGTATTAGTAACCAAGACATTCTTAGTACCGCATGGCATTTTTTGGGTACACATTTAAGGGCATGGTCTTCTGACCACCAAAAGTATGGTGTCACTTGTGACAGTTTGTAGCACATCCAGCACCTAGGAAAGTGTGCGTTCTTGATAGATATTTGTTGAATAAACTTTCTACTCACACTCATCACTTATGTGACAAGATGCAATTTCTTCAGATGTGTTTCCATGAGAGGACATAAAAGGGTAATGAAAATTAAGTACCTTCAGGGTAATTCTATAACAGGGTGATAGACTATCATTGCTAAGGAAATTATCCTGATGCATAAGGGTATCCAGCTTATTACCCCATACTAAGATGGTAAATGGTGAAAAGAATTGTAATTTATGCTGTGTCTAAAAACTGTGGTTTTTTTTTAAATTGGTGTACAGCCAATTACAATGTGTCAATCTCTGGTATATAGCACAGTGTCCCAGTCTTGCATATACATACATATATTCGTTAAAAACTGTAGTTTTGATCCAGGGAAGAAACACTGGATTGTAGTCAGTTCTTACCAGTAGACACTGAACAGCCAGAAAGGGTGAACAAGTCAACAGAATGCTTGTTAGGAAGGGAGTCATGCTAAAATAATATCATAATGTTATTTTTGATTAAGAATGTGGCATATCCACTTGTTATTTTCTACCATTCTAGTTACCTGTTCTGAAAAAAGGTTTTAACCAGAGTTGGAGTTTTCACATAAGTCAAACAAAATGGTAATGAGATGACTACCACGTGAAGATAGTCAAAATTTATTTTTAGGTTGTAAATTGAAAAGATTAAAGTGGAAAAGAATATGATTAAACACTCATGTATGGTTGGTAAGAATGTAAAAATGCAGCCACTATGGAAAAATGTATGGAGATTCTCCAAAAAATTAAAAATAGAACTACCATACATTCTAGCAATCCCCTCCTGGTTACTTATCTGGGAAAAAAAATTAATTCAAAAAGATATATGCACCCATATGTGTTCATTGTAGCATTATTTACAATAGCCAAGATATGGAAGCAACCTAAGTGCTCATCAATAGATGAATGGATAAAGAAGATGTGGTGATACACACACACACACACACACACACACACACACACACGTGTGTGTGTGTGTGTATATAATGGAATATTACTCAGCCATAAAACAGAATGAAGTCTTGGCATTTGACAAAATGGATGGACCAAGAGGGTATTGTGCTAAGTGAAATAAGTCAGAGAAAGATAAATATTGTATGATTTCACTTATGTGTGGAATCTAAAAAACAAAACAAACAAATGAATGTAACTAAACAGAAACAGAGTCATAGATACAGAGAACAGAGGAGAGGGGCTTGGGGGGAGGAGAGAAATAGGTGAGCTAAGTGAGGGAGATTGAGGTACAGACTTTCAGATACAAAATAAATAAGTCTCCCGTATGAAATGTACAGTATGGGGAATGTAGTCAATAATTATATAATATCTTTGTGTGGTGACAGATGACAACTAGACTTACCATGGTTATCATGTAAAAATAAAGAGAAATATTGAAACATTGTGTTCTGCACCAGGAACTAACGTAGTGTTGTAGGTCAGTTATACTTCAAAAACAAACTCATAGAAAAGGAGATCAGATTTGTGGTTACCAGAGGCAGCAGGTAAGAGGAGGGGGAATTGGATGAAGGTAGTCAAAAGGTAGAAATTTCCAGGTATAAATAAGTACTACAGATGTAATGTACAGCATTATAATTAGCACACCTGTACATTATATGTGAAAGTTCTTAAGAGAGTAAATCCTCATCACAAGAAAAATTTTTTTTCTATTTAATATCATGTTTATATGAGGTAGTGGATGCTCACTAAACTTACTGTGATAGTTATTTCATGATGTATTTAAGTCAAATCCTTATGCTGTACACCTAAATTTATGCAGTGCTGTATGTCAATTATATCTCAATAAAATTGGAAGAAAAAAAGGAAAGTGATTAAAATGTATAATATAAGCATTGTGGCTGGGCAAACATTTGTTTACTCAAACCTAGAACTGTTAGAATTGAAGTCTTGAAGGAGATGCCTTTATTAAAAGAGCAGTACACTAGAGACAGTATGACCTCATGGTTAAGAATATAGACAAATGGTCAAACTGCTGAGTTCAATTCACCTCCCTACCCATTTCTAGCTCTGTGTCCTTAGGCAACTTATCTTCCCAGACTTCAGTTTCTTCATCTATAAAATGCTGCTAATAATAATAGTACCTATCTTGTATGGCTGTTATGAGAAATAAGGATTAAGTGAAAAGCACTTAAAACAGAAACTGGCATATAGTAAGCACTGTGTGTGTGTGTGTGTGTGTGTGTGTGTGTGTGTGTGTTTGCGCGCGCGCGCGTACACATGTGCTTGCTTTAAAACATTTACCATGTTGATTGGGTGGGTTAAAAAAGAAGCAGGTTTAGTAGAATTACTTACAGATGAAATCCAAAATTGGCTATTAAAGTAATTCTTCTTTTAAAGGTGCATCTTCACAGGCCCCTACAAAGCTTCCTTGACAGCTGCCATCAGAGACGGGGACCCTGGGCTGATTGGATTAGTGACCTGACCCAAAAAAGTATTTGTTTCTGTTCTTACTAAGATGCTTCACACAGAAAACTATGCAGCTATTTTCCAGGCCGAAATAATGATGAAGTTCTTGTCCCTGCTGCTTCATTTGCTTGTACTAATTTGTCCTAAATGAAAAACTCTTCATTTGTAATAGAAAAGTATGGCTTCAAGTAATAGAAAACAAGCCCAAGCTAATTGAGATTATCAAGATCTTTGGCCAGGAAAAAGTAACTATTGAGATATGCATCTTGTTTTTCCAAGCAAATGCTCCTACTTCAGAATCTGAGTGGGCTTTAATCTGTTTACCTGGCTTGAGTTGCCCAGTTTTCAGACAAGCACTCCACATCACTGGCAGCAGTGAGTGTGATGAATGTTTTTGTTATTATTGCTCTTAATGATAAGTCTGTGGTTTTTATTGTCACTATAAAGAAATATCTGTAAGAACTATAAACCAGATTGTTTCACCATTAGAATGTGCTTATTTTGTTATTTCCATCATTTGCTAGTATTTTTGTTCCTAATCTTGGAATAGATCTTTTAGTAGGAAGAGAAAAACATTGCTTTCCAATCAAATATTTATAATAATCACTGTAAGTGGTAGAATCTGCCTAGTAAAAATTTATTTAGTTTCTATCAAGGCAGTTGTTTTTGCACTGGTGTATTTCAATGACCAAATTAAAATAAGACTTTTAAAAAATAAATTTAACATGCTCCTTTAAAATAGGATATTCCATTAAAAGGTCAAAGAGCCTTCCAAACATTAATTTTTGTTAGTTTGACATCTTCCTATTCCAAACTTCGGAAGCCTAGAGGTTTCTGTACTTCTGCAGTTTTCCTTTTCTTTCTGGCTGCTCCTTGCTGCGTGGTCAACCTGAGATTCATGCTTATTTTAACTCCCCATCATTGTCTGTAGTAACTACCTCTTCCTTGCCTCCCATGCTCACTTGTCTTCTCTGGGACTTGGTTCTATTCATCCTCTCTTGTTCCAGCATCTTTCAGTCTCACTTGGCCCTTTCCCCTCAATTTCACTGTTTCTACAAGTGACCATTCTCTCTCTTCCCTTCCCATCCCTGAGGAACTTCCTGAGAGAAGATCACCACACTCAATGTGTCTACAGCCTCATCACACTCTTTGGTTCCATCAGATCTGCTTTCAGCACCTGCCATTCTGATGAAATTAATCTCTCAGAGGTCATCGGTGACTTCATCAGATCCAACAGGTTTCATCCTCTGCTATTTCTCTAGGCCAGTTAACACAGTTAACTACCTCCCCACTCCTTGAAATTCTACCTTTGGCTTCTGAGGCACTGGACTCTTTAAATTCTCTTTCTATATCATAGACTGCTTCTTTTCTATGTTCCTTAATGGCTTATTCCCCTTCTCTTACCCTCTGAATGCAGGCACTTGCTAGAATGGTGTAGCCCTTCGCTTTCTGTATTACTTCCTTCTAGGTACTCGAATCTATTCCTATTGTTTCAACTTTCCCCTCCATGCTAGAACTCCCAAATCTCTATCATTAGCCACTGCTTGCCTGAATTCTGTCTGTCCCCTGTATGCAGTTTCTCCTAGATGTCTCATCAGTTTCTCAGGTACGACATTTCAGAGCAAACTCATGCACCTCTCCTAGCCTTCCAGTTGCTGGTGTTAGGACAAATCTTCTTGTCACCAAAGCTCATCACAGTTGCTCAGTCCAGTTGCTCTTGCATCCTTGGAATGTATAGCATACCTCATTTTACAACTTATAAGCACTATTTTTCCATTTTTCTCTCTTATTGAGGTATGGTTTATATATATTAATGTGCACAAATATTAAATGTACAGATTGATGGGTTTTTACATTTGTATATTCCTGTGTAAACACTATCCAGAATATGTCCAACTCCACAGCAGGCCTCCTTTGTGCCACACTCCAGTTGATATCCACTTCTTCCTGGGCAGTAACCACCATTTTGACCTCTATTGTCATAGTTTAATTTTGCTGTTTTAAACTTCATGCAAGTGGACTCCTATATTAATGGAAATTCAACTTAATGTAAATGGAATTTATTTTGCCACTAGAAATGTAGGCAAGTTTCAGTTGCTCCACTTCTTCATCAATACTTGATGTTATCCTCTTAATTTTACCCTTTCTGGTAGAGTTGTAATGGTATCATTATAGCTTTAATTTGCACTTCCCTGATGATTAATAATGTTGAACTCTCTTTTTACATACTTATCCTCTTTCATGAAGTGCCTTAAGTCTCTTCCTTTTTTATATTGGGTTGCCAGTCTTTTTTTAAGTTGATTTGTAGGGGTCCTTTATATATTCTGGATGTTAGTCTTTTGTTGGTTATGCATATGCAGGTATCTTCTCCAAGTCTGTGGCTTGTTTTTTCATCTAATTATTATTGTTTGATTAATAGAAGTTATTAATTTTAATAAAGTCTGATTATTAATCTTTTATGATTGGTGCTTTTATGTCCTTTTCAAGAAATCTACTCTTTTCAAGATCATGACAATAAACTGAAGCACAGAAAGGTTAAGTGGTTTGCACTAAGATTGCGGCAGACTTAGTTGTCTTTAAAACATCAATTGGCTTTTTCCTCTTGGGCATATAAGGCTGCCCAACCAGACATTTCTAGCTTTTCCTATATTGAGAAATGGCTATGTGAGTTTGGATCGGATCAGGGGAATGTGAATGAAAAAGATAGTCATCTCTAAGTTGAAAGCAAAATGCATTTCATGTATTTACCCTTCTTTCCAATGCTCTCCATCCCCCATGCATTGTATCAGACACATGGTAGGGTTTCAGCTTTGATCATGCAAATGAAGACAACAGTCTGAATGATCTCAAGAAGCAGAGCTCATTTAAGTAATATTTTGAGTTATTTACATAATAAAGGTAGCTCAAATGCTACCTTTTTCATGAAGCTTAATCCTGGCCTCCTAATTAATGCTCACCTCTTTTTCCACCACCTGCCTGCTTTTCTGCTCCTGTTTGGCCTAGTGCCTTGCACATGGTAAGCACTCAGTAAGTAATTTGAAATAAATGAATAAATAAACTGGACACTAAGTGATTTTTCAGGAACTAAAACTGTGTATTTAATATTAAGAAATGTTCATTGGGTCACGTAATGAGTGTAGCCTAGCTGGAAATTTAAGCTCTCCCCATTGGTTCTATGCCTTCTCTTTGGTGAGGTTCTGACTCAGCAGTTCTGATTCAGCAGATTTGCTGTGCTATATCACTTTCAGCTTCCATAACACAGCCCATGCAACTGGCTATCCTGATACTAACTGCTGACATAGTGTGACCATGACCTCATTTGACCTTTTAGCAAACGAGACCTTTCTGACTGCTATGTAGTGAAAAGAAGTTCACATGGAAAAAGAGGTGCTATTTTCTATTCAAAGCCTATGATTTGACGTAGGCAACTATGTGACAACAGGCTTCACTTGGGTTCCTTGGCACCTTAAAAGAACATTTAAACCATATTTGAGATGCCACTGTGTTCCTATCTCTGGATGCCGCAATTGAAGGTTCTAATTCAGGGTATTTGGGGTTAGGCCCAGAAATCTGCACTTTTAAATAGGTTCCCTGGCAATTCTGATGATCATTTACTTAATTTTGGGAACCACTGACAGAGGAAGGTTAAGAGCTCAGATTCAGGAGTCAGACATGAGTTCTAATTCTTCTCTATAATTGTTAGCAGTGTAATTTTGGGAAAGTTACATAAGGTCCTTAAACTTCAGTTTAGTTTTCTGAATATTATCTGGATAATAACAGTATCTACTTTAAAAGATTGTTATGAGGATTGCATGAGGTAATCCATCACGTATGCTTAGCACAGTGGTTGACCTAAACATTCAGTAAAATATAACTATTGTTGTTACTATTAATATTATCACTAATTATCAAGTTCCTTATAAGGGATCTTTGTTTTGTTTGGGGGTACAGTATAAAAAATAGAATCTACTGTCTTTTCAGAAAAAAAGACTCATGTTGTATGTGGGTGTGTATGGTCTTTTTCATAATGGGGTTCTTAGTTTCAGGGTTTCATTAAAGTTCTATGTGGGCTTACTCTGACTCTAGTTTCTCTTCATGAATAAGTTACCAGTTACCACTTTTTTTTTTTTTAATTACTGAGGGGCTGAAATTTTGCTGTGTGTGTGTGTGTGTGTGTGTGTGTGTGTATAAGTGTAAGTATGTGTAAGGAAGAATTACAAGGAAATGCTTACCTGGAACATTTAAGAACGGAATGTTCTATTGAAGCATTTCTTACACAAGTAGATAGTTAATGTGTAAAAATTTAGGTAAAAGCTGTAAATAAAAGAAATGCAGAAAGCCACCTATTTTAAAACCTGGTCTCTCTATAAAATTCTCTATCTCGTTCAACATCAGAGAATAGAGCAGAGGTAATCTGAGCTAGGGTTTGGTGGTGCTGCCTACAAAATAAAGTGAGTTTTGGTGTGTGTGTGTGTGTGTGTGTGTGTTGATATATCCATGGAGGAGTGATGTGGAATCCTTGGAGTAGGACTAGGAGTAGAGAGAGTCACAGTATCAAAAAGTTTCAGAACCACTCCCTTGCACCCTAGTTATTTGTTATAAATTTACTCCCAAGGCTAACAGTAAATAATTAGAAGTTAAATTCTGGAGCAAAAGCTCCCTTTCATGGCAAGAGCAAGATTTCTTTTAGGTAAAGCAGAAGCTCTCCAGAACAAGAGAATGGGTAGATTCACCTGAAGAGTCTTCTTTGCGTGTAGAAGTAATACTTCTACCTGGCTAAGAATAGGTTGTCAAAAGAGGAATATGCCATTGACCCATGAATGACACAGGGTTAGGAGTGCTGACCCTCCACACCATAAAAAATCGCCGTATAGATTTATAGTAGGCTCTCTCTACACATGGTTCATGTGTTATTTGATGACTTTCATCTACATGGATTAAAAAGTCCATCACACCACAAATTTTAGTTAACTCATAATAACATTGTTGCTATCGGTTCTAGTTAATTTAGTTAACTTTGACTTCTGTTTTGCCGCATTTTGGTTCTATTTGCATTCAGCTACTTATTGAATTCTCAAATTGCCTGGAACGTAGGTAATGAGAGTCATGGTCTACAACTCTTTCACTTTGATGAACTCTTCACAGAAATCATTTATCACTGTCAGCAAAAACTGTCGTCTTTTGACCAGAGATAAGAAATTTCAGTTCTTGGGGTAAGATGCGTATTTAGAGCTAAAATTTTAGTTAGAAATAAGGTTGACTGGTTAACAGTTAAGGGCTTCATTTTGGGGTCAGATTACCCTCATTGCTCTTTCAGATATTAGACATTTTTAGTTATCCAGAACCCATGGAATTCTTAGTATACTGAGTTGGTTTATATATAATTTCTACTCTTTTACTCATATGAACTTAAATCTTGTCTAAAAACCTATATGGATTTCAGAGGCTTAGAGAGGATTAAAAAGGCTATAAAGTTTTAAATAACTTCATCCAGTGAGCATGTTTACCTAACTGTGTCATCAAACTTCTCAGTTTTCTGGTTAGAAAACCGGTTTGGGATAGGCTGACTCACACTGTCGACTGATAGAATGCAAACACATTCAGAATTCTCCTGGCGAGACTACTGCAACAAAAACAGAGTTCTGTGAGCTTTTAGAGGTGAAGTGTTTCATTTCTCTAATAAATCTTCCTATCACTAAGAGCTTTCAAAATAAACAAACACATGTCTTCACAGTTGTTAGGTGCTGGGTGAGGTGACCTAGGCATACTGCTATATTCACTACCTCCTTGCCACTCTTAAAGGAAATAATCTTTAAAGGTAATCTGGGAAATATTAGTAGTTAGCCCTTGGGTTGATAAAAGTGAAGGTCTGTAATTCAAAATATCCCCATATGTGAATAAACCTTTTACTTGGTTTATATTTTACTTTTGATCCATAGATTTTAAATTATTTATGCAAGTGATTGTCCATATTTTTCTCAATTAGCCCTGTACAAAGAAGGTAGTAGGTAGAAAATATTTCTGTCCATTTTGCAGATGGAAACATCAGGCCAGAACTGAAGTGTTGTTGTTGTTGTTTTAATCAAGTTTGCTCAACAAATTGGGAACCAAACTCAAAAGACTGCCAGAGACAGTGATATTTCCTCAGTAAGTTTAGCTGAGTAGCTCTTTTTAAGGATGAAGGAATGGAGGTTGGAATATTTTCTTGTTAGCTCAGGGTACAGTCAAAATAAATAGATGCTCCTGTTCCTTTCTCTTTTCTTAGTTAGTTATATCTCAGTGCTATTTATCACATGTTGCTGTAATTAGCCAATTTTAGGCCAAGCAAAAGGGATTAGGTAGCATATTATACACCCGCTTGTCCCTTCCTGGGATTTAGGATGGAATAAGATTGATTTTCCCATTTACTTAAGCTAAATGAACATGTACTTCTCCAATTCCACTTTACTGCAGAGGTTAAGTCTTTATCAGGAAGTTGTACAGCTATGGGTAACATTACTGAAGAGCCTTGCCCTCTTTGGTGTGTTACTTATAACAGTAGTTTTCTGGGTGGTGTTGTTAATATTATTATTATGTTCTTTCCATATTTGACTCTGAACACATTTAACACAGTGCTTTGTGTATGCTATAGGTTCTCTGACAAATCACCCATGGCAAGTTGAGATTTTTCTGCATGACAGATTTCTCTTGGGTTCAGGATAAAGGGGAATCCTGGGGTAACAGCACACAGGATCTGTATGCCCTGGCCCTAACCTACTCATACTCAACAGAGATTTAATTCCACAGACTTGTCTTCTTTATTCTTTTATACCTGTGGGTATAGTTTTCTTCTTGGATTACCCTTTCCTCTCTTCTCTGCCTAGTAAAAGTCTACTCAGCCTTCAAGATAATTGCTCCCTGCTGGGATGCCTTCCCATACCCTCCATGCAGAACTAATCCATCCCTCATATGGGATCCCTGAGCGCTCTGTACGTGCCTTCATTGCAGCCCACAACTAATTACCTCATCCTACTTATGTTTTCTACTAGGACCTGAAAGACAGGATCCACATCTTATTCTTTGTTTTGTTCCTAGTTCCTAGTTCCATCCATAGTGTTAGGTTAAATGAATGTCACATGAGTGAGTGAATAGATGATAGATATCCTAATTTTCTCTTTTTCTTCCCCCCATATAGAACAAAAATGCTTCTCTTTTTTTTCCTCTCAGCAAATAATTATTTGCCTTGGGCCATTTCCCTTTGGGATATCCCAATTAGTCTATTTCCAGGTCTCTATCCTTTGGTTCCTGAGTATGATCTGGCATTAAAAGCCCTTCTTTGTACAGTTTTAAGAAAGCAGCTAACCCATATCTCATGAGAAATATCCATTATCATTAATAGTTTTGTATCTATCATGTTGATCACTGAGATCAATCAAGTTATATCCATACGGACCTTTCAGTTTTGTTGAGCCATGAAAAGGAATGAAGTGCTGATACACGCTACAACATAGATGAACCTTGAAAGCATTATGCTCAATGAAAGAAGCCAGATACAGAAGGCTATATATTGTATGATTTCATTTATATAAAGTGTCTAGAATAGGCAAATCCATAGAGACAGAAAGCAGATTAATAGAGTTTTTTTTTGAGGGGAGGGGAAATGGAGAGTGACTGCTAATGGACACAGGGTTTCTTTTATTGCCAGATAGTAAGTAGTCCATTGCATGGTTATACCACAACTTTGTTTATCCATTCATCACTTGATAGGCATTTGATTTGTTTCTACTTTGGCTATTTTGAATAATGCTGCTATGAACATTCATGTGTAAGTTAAGGAAGATGTACATCTTCCTTTCTCTTGGATGTATACCTAGGAGTGGAGTTGCTAGGAGTGTCATGTGGTAACTTTATGGTTAATTGTTTGAAGAACTGACAGACTACTTCCCAGAGTAGCTGCATCATTTTACATTCCATTAGCAGTGTATGAGGGTTCCAATTTCCCTGCATCCTCACCAACACTAGTTATGATCTGTCTTTTTTATTATAGTCATCCTAGTGGGTGTGCAGTAATATCTTGTAGTTTTGATTTATATTCTCCTGATGGCTAATAATACTGAGCATCTTTTCATGAGCTTATTGTCCATTTGTATATGTTCTCTGGAGAACTGTTATATAAAGCCTTTGCCAATTTTTTAATTTGACTTGTCTTTTTTATTGTTGATTTTTAAGAGATTTTTATTCTGGATACAAGCCCCTTATCAGATATAGGATTTGCAGATATTTTCATTCATTCTGTGGGATGACTTTTTACTTCCTTGATGATGTCCTTTGAAAATCAAACATTTTTAATTTTGATATTGTTTGTCTAGTTTATTTGCTTGTTTTTTGTTACTTTTGCTTTTGGTGTCATATCTAATCAATGTCACGAAGATTTATGCCAATGTTTTCTTCTAAGAGTTTTATCATTTTAGGCCTTATATTTAGGTCTTTGATCCATTTTGAGTTAAATATTGTATCGTGAGATATAGGATCCAACGTTATTCTTTTGCTTGTGAATATCCTGTTGTCCTAGCACTACTTGTTGAAAAGACTGTTCTTTCCCACATTGAATTGTCTTGGCACACTTGTTGAAAATCAGTGGACCAGCAACATGACAGTTTATTTCTGGACTCTTAATTCTATTCTGTTGATCTATTTCTGTGTTGTATCCTTTTGCCAGTACCACACTGTCTTGATTATTGTAGCTTTGTAGCAAATTTTGAAACTGGGAAGTATCAAACATCCATTTTTGTCCTACTTTTTCAAGACTGTTTTGACTGTTCTGGGCCACATAAATTTCCGTATGAATTATAATCAGCATATCAACTTCTGCAAAGAAGTCATCTGGGATTTTAATAAGGATTGTGTTGGATCTCTAGATCAATTTGGGGGTATCACCAGCTTAACAGTATTAAGTCTTTTGATTCATGAGCATGAGATGTCTTGCCATTTATTTAGGTCTTCTTTAATTTCTGTCAACAATGTTTTGTAGTTTTCAGAATATTAATCTTACACTTTTTTTTTGCTTTTAATTTATTCCCAAATGTTTTATTTCTTTTTGATGCTATTGTAAATGGAATTATTTTCTTGATTTAATTTTTGGTTTGCTCATTGCTACTGTATAGAGATAGAGTTGATGTTTTTATACATTGATTATTTTATATCCTGCAATCTTGCTGAGTTATTAATTCTAGAAGGTTTTTTCGTGAATTCCTTAGGATTTAATTATTACTACTATTATCATTGTATTAGTTTAACTTTCAAAATAAAAATGTTCTGAGATTGTACATCTTTTCTAAAAGGCAAAGCATTGGTTTTATTTTATTTTGTAGGATGGTATGTTAGCTATTTTATCTGTGCCTAGATCTCAGTTTTTATGATGGATCGATGTGCTACTTTATCGTCTATCTTTATTTTGTGTTTTGAAGAGAAACTTTATTTCACCTACAAGCTACATTAGCATATGTTAAAACTATTATCTGTTGAGATTTATAGTCTTATTGTAAAACTTACAGTAATTTAGAAAAGAAAAAAATTCTGTCATTTTCTCTGAAAGAAGAAGGTGACCATAGATGTTAATGACTCACAGGTTCATAATAGTTTTACCTTTTATTTTGCTTTATTTCTAATTCCCCAGAAAATTTCTAGGGACATTTTGAAGTTCATGAACCATGTCGTGTTTCCTGCAATGGCAGTGCCCTGTCCAAAAAACAGCTTCCCTTATATTCGGGAGAGCCTAAAGAAAGTGTATGTGGGCTTTGCTTTTGGAATTCTGTTACCTTTGATTCTTCTGGGGTCACTTTGTTATCTTCATCAGGTGACTACAGCAGACATTTCATTTGAACTGCAGGAGCTGCTGCTCTTGGATCAAATCCCTGCTTCTGTTGACTTTACAGCCCTGTCCTGCTAGGAGATCTGAAGACCTCTGGGGAAGGTACTAACAAGTATGTAGGTGGGGTCTGTGGACCTGACTCTAGAAGTGTTATCTCAGTGCTATTCCCTTCCCCCCATCCCCACTAGTCTTCTGTGTTGTCTTTAGGGTCCTACATAAAGGATTCTTTTCTTGTGGGTTTTAGTTCCTTATTGTACAGAAAAACAAAAAAAACACAAAAGTTGTGATGTAATGAGTAATCTGTGTCTGAGAGAAAGTTGGAATTAAGATGCATCTGAAGTTATTGAGAGTCAATTTTCTGAACAATATTTAATAGCAAAAGAAAAGAAAGAGAAGAAAAAGAGAATAGGATCTAAAGCCCATACATGGGGCCTGGCCAAATGAATTGCATCCATAAAATGAGATAATATGCAGCTACCTTTTTTTTTTTTTTTTAAGATAGGAGGAGTACAGTATGATTTCCTTTATGAATTGCTGGTATATACATACAGTACTTTTTTAGAAATACACACAGAAAATTATTAACTATGGGTTACCTTGGGAGAGCAGGAAGTGAGGTGAAGTGAGAGGAAGGTGTTAATTTTCATTTTATACTTTTCATTTAAATTTTCTAACTATTTTCATGTGTTATTATTTGTTCACTTAATTGTTTTTTATTTATTTTAAACACTTATGTAAAAGTAGAGATCATAGTATAATGATATATAAGTATATGTGTCCCTTATGCAGCTTCAATAATTATCAACTCTTAGCCAGTCTTGTTTTTTCTGTACCACCCTACTGAAGAGTAGCAGAATATACCACCCCAAAATATGTCTCTTTAGCATAAGGGTTATTTTCAGCTGATTATTTTGATTAAAAGCTGGTGCAGAAGAGTTCTGAAAACAAGAAATTTTTGAAAGGGAAATTTACATTTATGAAGGAAACTCTATTTGTAAAGGTGTGTCTCTCTCAGTACCAGAAGGATGACTAAATCATAAGAGAATCTTACCAGCTGAGAAGGCACCAACTTAAATCTGCATATCAACTTTACCCTTGCTTTTTCTGGTAACTTCCTATAACTGGCTGTCCCCTTCCTCACTCCCTACCGCCTTTCTCTCTTTTGTCTTTAGCTGAAGACGGTATTTAAGGTCCTGGTTTATGTCATGTCATAGAGTTACTCACTTTCTCTGGGTGTCTCCCATGTATACATGAGGTGTACATGTTGATAAACTTCTGTTAGGTTTTCTCTTCTTAACCTGTCTTTTATTACAAGGAGCCTCAGCCAAGAACTCAGAATGATACAGGGAAAATTATTTTTCCTTTCCATACTATTTTCCCCAGTCCAGATTATTTTGAAGCAAATTCCAAGCATCCTATTGTTTCATTTTGGAATTTTTTCAGAATATGTCTAAAAGATAAGGTTTCTTTTTAAATACACATCACAGTACCATTAGCATGTCTAAATACTAGTAATAATTCTTCCATATGGTGAAATACCCCAGTGTTCAAATTTCCCTGATAATCATTATTATCTGTTGTCTCTCTTTCTCTCTCATAATGTCTTCAAATCAAGATTCAAGTAAGATCATGCTTTGCACTTTATAGAAATGTCTACATTTCTTTTAACTTATAAATTTCCCTCTGTATTTCCCCCCTGCACATTATTTGTTAATGAAACCAGGTTGTTTGTTGTACAGAATTCTCATAATATTTGTTTTGCCTATATACCTGTGTTGTCATTTTACTGTTTTTTGTTTTATGTGCGTGTATTGAACTTGAAGAAATTTAACATCTTTATATTAATTCAACAGTGTAGAAAAGGTAGAAGTTTATATCTATAGGCCAGTATAAAAACGTTTAGAAGCACAAAGAATAACATGTTTCTATTCTTGCCATCAAAGAGCTGGGACCTTTGTGGAGAGTCCCTATAGCTGTTACTACCAGTTATAGTGCTAATGTTAATGACTGTGTTTGGCGAGAGTAATACATTTATTTATTCTGTAAATATCCATTGGGCGCTCTCTTCAAGGGGCTAGGGATACAGATAAACAAAACAAGATGTCTCTGCTCTCAAGGAGCTTACACACAAGTGGGAAAGAGAAGGCAGACAAAAAGCCATAATAAACAGGCTTCTCCACCTCACTTCACTGTACTTCCTAGTATTGGTGCCCAGTGCTTATCCTTCTGATTTGGTACACATCTTCTGTTATAAGATTCCAGAGAACATTGGTCTTCTTTCCTTACCATACATATCCTGTTCTCCAGAGCTGGACTCCTGAAGTCTGGCTTTTTCATATCTGGATCAATTGTGTCATAGGGCCTATTTCTTATTTATTGGTGGTATCTAAGTAATTATTTAGAAAGCTGACTAGGTGGGCTTGAGCTTTGCAAGTTTTTAAGGTCTCCACCATTCCCTGTTCTGTACATCCAGCCTGTTCCTTTCATTTACCCTGCCCTGCTGGCCCCTAAAGGTATTGGAGGTTGCGACCCCCTCCTCCACCATACCCTTTTATGTTTCAGGTATATTTTAAATGAAAATAATTGTTAATGAATACAGCATCTGTGAGCTAGTTTGAATTGGCTATCATTTAATGAAAGCAGAATTCGAACATTGTTTCTGAAACATTTTGGAATGTGGGTTCATCTGAATTTTCTAATTGTACATTTGTACTTTTTTTCTCTCCCCCCGATCCCCACCTTTGTATGGTATATCTGAAATCCAGAGAAACTAACAGGTTTCTTTGCATGATTTGGTGGGTTGTGAGCACTCAGCCATGGTACAAGAAAAGTTCATTTTGAAGCCACAAACCTCTTTGGATTCCTGATGTTTCATTCTGGAACTGGAAATGGGGACTGAGTGACTGCCTCACATATTTCCCTAACACAATAAAATCAATGAGAAAAAAATAGAGGCCTATTCAGAGGAGATAGGAAGGCATATTTCAAGATGAAACACTTCCAGTCTAGAGGAGCCTTAAGTTCCTGCTATCCAGAGGTTTTTCAAGATAGAAAGTTTTATCTGATCTGCTCTGCTTTGTTATTATTGGGGCATGCCTCACTTAGATTTCAGCACAGGTGAAAATTCAGGAGTGATTTTTTTCCCCTTCCAACATTTTTGTTATTTTGTGTCTCTTACTTTGTTTATTGATAAAAATCTTAGCCTTCAAAGGAATGATGAGAATAAGCCACTGAATTCTTCTGCGTGAAGAAGCTGCGAAAGTTTTCCCCCTACGTCTCTACAAATAAACATATTAAAAAATACCATTCATTTAATCTAAATGCTGTCCTAATGCCTTAATGCTATTATGTTTGAATGTATGGCTATAGAATAGCTGGAGTGTTTTTGAGTAGATTATTAGCTAGAGTTTTGATTAATCAACAAATCTGTTTAGAGTGGGAAGTAATTTGACATAAAGCAAATGAAATATGTGCCCCACAGAGAAATGTTCTTAATTGCCAGTTATATTTGGTCCTCACTATTGGTACTACTGGTAAATATTGGATTTTAAAACCTCTCTAATACCTTTGAAGGAAATGTTTACTAAACAGTGTTGTGACAGCCACATGTGATTCTCTTTTTTTCCACATTTTTCCTTTACATATATCTATCCCAGTGTTTGTTATGGCATGAAATGCTTTGAATGTCATATTTACTCAGAACAAAAAATGCATGATGTAAAGTGACAACTATGAGTTTGAAAGTACTTATTTTGAAGAGAACACGTACTCAGCCTCATAAATCCTGCAAATATGTTTCAACATCTTCTGAAGATGTAAACTACCTGTTTAGCAGGCATCTCAAATATTTCATGCTGTCATTGAGAAATACATGGGAAAATGCTATGGGCACAAATGTAGTGTGCATGATTAATAGGGAGGATATGTGAGGAAATGAGAGTTGGCAAGTAGAAGCTAATTTAAATAGGAGAAATTGGTGTGGAAATCTCATGTACATCTAAACAATGAAGTTATTAAAGGGGGAATGTGACAAAGTGAACTCTGGTTTTCTCAGTGTTAAACAATTCAAACTTACCAGGACTATGTAAGGCCAGTACGATAAGCATTATGAACAATTTCCGAATTCGTCATGTGGTGGGAAAGGCGAGCCAGGATCCTGAATTTGGACTCTACAGCTTGTATGGGATTGTACAGAGCAGGGAGATTTTAGACCTTTTAGAGAAAGAGTAACAGAAGCAGTGTTTTGAAAGACCAGTGATGGTAAGCCATCACAACCTGAATTTGATGGGGAAAAGGAAATATACTGAAATTATATTAACAATGGAAAAATATACTTTCAAGAAAATATTATGTTTAAGTATCTTTTTGATGATATGTTAGAGTTGTTTTGTTTTTTAGAAGTAATACATCTCTAAAATTAAAGCCCAAGGCAATGGGAAAATCTGATTCATGTTACTAACATTCATTTTACATACTTTTTAACATCATATCATGCTTTAAATAAGGTCACATTCAAGATTAGTCCCGGGCAAAGTTATAAAGTAAGAAATGGGTCCTCTCCTTTGTTGCTAATGGTAGTATAGTCTATTAATAGAACATAATTTAGCTACAGTTTTCAAAACCCTTTAAAGTTTTATAACTTTTGACCCAGCAATTTCACATCTAAGAATTTATTCTAAGGCAACAATCAGGAAGGTGTAAAAAGTGACTGGAGTATTCATCATGGTGTTCTTTATGAATGAGAAAAAGTGGCAGGAATCTAAACACCCACAAAAGGGAATCTGTTAAATAAATTACATCTATATGATACAGTAGTATTCACGGACTTAAAAATTATGGTGTAGAGGAGTAGTTGGTGATTTAGGAAAATGTTCATGATGTTTTTTGTTAGTGAAAAAATAGGATATAAAAACTGTGTGAAGTATGAATTGAGAGGGTTGTTTTTAGCTTTTTTTGTAATTAATGTTTCTGATTTTTTTTTTAACTTTAAAATCCCATTTTTTGGGGTCATTCTCTCCTTTAGTGCCTTGATAAAGGTCCCATCCTCTTTTATAGTTGTTCTCTTTAGGATGGTCCCAAAGCTCTCAAGCTTATTCAGCTTCTCCTATCAAAATTGACTCATTTTATATTATATTCTCCAAAACTGAGCTAAGTAAAGAGAACTAATCCGAAGCTAATTTATGAGAAGATATTGATGGGAAAATAATAAATTAAGATGTAACATTTTCCTACATTTCAGTCATTTATTCAACAAATATTTATTATGCTTCTCCATGCTCTTGGCCCTCAAAAGGAATTATGAACAACAACAAAAATAATAAAAGTAAATCCACTTACCTTATTATGGGAATATTTGATTTTTTTTTTTACAATCAATTTAGGCAAGAAGATATGATTAGTTTGGGGATCTTGTGGCAGTGGCAGGCCCAAGGAGCAGTGGAGTCTTTTGGTGCACTTAAAAACCATCATTATGGGTGAGTCTCAATTTTGAGTATGTGGTATGCTGTCCTCTTCATAGTATCATTGCGTTTTCATTTTTGTTTATCTAAAAGGAATGATTTCTAAAAGGGGGAAATAGGTCTCCATGGTTTAGGAAAAAAAGTTATTGAGTATTAGTTACTCTAGTGTCTAGCTTGGTGTTACAGTGTTAGATCATTAGGACATTCAGCAAAACCCCTACTCTGAAAGAAATAAGCTACAACCAGGAGTATACAACAGTCCTTCATTTGTGCTTCCTCTGTATTCTCAGTTGTCATCACACCTGTAACACAACATTGCACTTGTTTTTGAGTCTATGTTCCCCACACTGAGGGGTATGCCCCTTGAAAGCTCTCATTCATCATCACATCCTTAGCACCCAGCATAGGGTCCAATTAAATGCCTTCTAAGCAATTCATAAAATGCCCAGTGGTGTGGCACAGAGTATGCAAATGAACTACTTTGAAGAAAGATGCTAATGCTTACTGAGTGCCAGATACCATGCTTAGCACTTTCTATGCTTTATATAATTTAGTAATTGAGAGAACCTGTGAGATCCACATCATTTTTTTTAACAGATGGTGAAACTGAGGCTTATAGAAATTAAGTACTTTATTCAAGGTCATAGAGCTAGTGGGACCAGATGAAAAGGTGGGACCATGGTTCAAACACTTGTTCTAACTCCAGAGTCTATGCTTTTTAGCTTTGATACCCTGTGCCCTTCCAATGAAGGGCTTTCTGTGCAGTGATATTTACTCATCACTTGTGCCAGGCATCTCTCATTCTCATGGCTGGCCAAAGCTGTTTGGCTTCTTCTTCTAATGAGGGAATAATATACTTGCCAGGAAAGTTTACCTGCAAGCTACAAATCCAGGATACAGCTTAATTCTAATGTTCCACCTTGATTTCCATTTATGAGGCAAAATTTTCCATTTTGATATGGTTTAATGACTCTTCTTCCTTTTTATATTTTATAGTCAGATGGAACAAAAGTTTGAGGTTGCCTTTCCACATTCAATGGTCTTTGGCGTCCTGTTTTATAGGGCTGTTAAGCTAGTAGCTATGAACCAGTTAGGTTTATTTATTCAGTGCTAACTGTATGTCCTTCATTCTCCTACTGCTATGCTGGCTGTTGAATGATTACAGTCCTTAATATTCTTTTTGCCTGACCTTTCATAATGTTGGAATAGCGGTTGTCAGTACCACAGAATGAGCACCTGAGTCCTCTCTGCATTTCATTTATAGATTATTTTATAAGGGTCTTGTATTTTCCGTTGTATTGTAATTATGTCTTAAATTTCTTTGGACGTCCCACAATACCAAGCATGAGGTGTGAGCGGTTAGTAATGATTCTAGGGAGAATAGCACCAAACATGTTATCAGGAGAGCTAGCTTCTTCTGATCTGTCTCTACTCCTGTTTAGCAGCAAGATTCTGGGATTTCTTAGCTGAAATTTGATGAGCTTCACTTTTCTCGATTCAAAAATTAGATCGGTCTAGATTGCCAGGACTTCTCTAGTTTAAAATGGGGATTCAAAGATCTGTCATTTTTTAATAACTATCTGATAGATTAAATCATTGGCAGAATCAGGAATAGAAAGGATGTAAATTGACCTGGACGTGCAAAGATGACATTAAGTTCAGTTTGGAATATGTGACATTCAAGAAGCAGTAGAGTATACCTAAATCTAGATATCCTTTAAGAATGGAAATACAGACTTGAACTTGAAATTGGTGGTTGAGGTGCTGTTATTCTCACTGACCTCTTTTTGATAGTGTGGATTAGAATCATAGGCTTGAAGTAGAAGTTACTTATTCATAAGAATCACATAATCACAGATTTTTAGATCTGAAAGAAACATACAAATAATATAGCCTATCCCAGTTGTTTAAAGATTGGAGAAATGGAATTGGCCTAGAGTTGCACACTAGCTGTAGACCAGAGTCCCCTGTCTCCACGTTCCCGGCTCATCCTTCACTGTGCTTGTTAGGTTTCCTTCTAGACTGCTTTTTAACATTTGTAGTATTCTTTTGTGAGGAATAAATTCAGTAATCATTATACATCCAAATACACACCCAAAACTTTTTGTAAAATTTAGCTCAGCTTTCTCGGAAGGAAAAGCAATCAAATAGCGACATCACTGTATCCGAATTTTGACCTCTATAATTAAATGGCGTATGGAAACCGCTGAATTGTGCAGTTACAAGGGTATGGTTTTGTGACATCTGTTGAAAGTTAAGTCATGGTGTACAGTCTTAAATGGGATTTTTTTGGTATCCTCATGAAATAATTAATCTCTCTGCATCCCTACCCAGATCCTGTATTAGATCTGAGGTATGTGAACACTAGACTGATCACACTGTGATTCTCTATAAAATTATAATATCGAAATATATGTTTGTGGTGGGTCTCCATTTTGTTCTGACAAAGAACTGGATATCCCTGACAAAGGTCAAATGGAGATCTGGCATCCATTTCACTACTTGCAAGACATAGTCTTGAGAATATGTAATACATATAACTCCTTGCCAGAAAACTGAAAGGAAATGATTGCATTTGAGTACAATGTATTCTACAACAATAGTTTAGTGTGCATGAAACTTAAAACTGCTGGCTTTCCAAATATGATTTTTAAAAAGTAGTCTTAGTTTATTTACTTTTTAAAACACCATGCCCACTGTGTTATGCTTCGTGGGATATTCTTAAAAGCTGAGATTTAAGACCGAAGACACTGAAAGTCCTAATGGCAATAGCTGCAAGATAGTGAATTCTCTAGTAAAGTCCTTTAGTTTCATGTGTTTATTGATCTCTCCTGAATGTTTTATTTTCATGATTATTTCATGTTATTATGTTTTTGTACCAAACTGGACCTTTTTTCCTTGCCCATCATTATCTCATAGTGCCCTAAAAGCATCAGTATCAGTGGTGTCTGTGTTTTACACACACACAAATGAGCTGAGGTTTTATGTAGCTGAAGACCACACCCCATCTACCTCCTCTATACCTAGTATCCAGCACAGGACCTGTCATGTAGCAGGCATTTAATTAGTTGCGGGTTTTTATTTTATTTTATTTTTTTGAGTGAATGAATGAATGGCAAGCAGCACTAAATAACTAACTAGTTGGTTAAACTAACTAAAAAATTAGATAGATTAATACACTCATTCATTTATATATATTTCAAGGGAGTAGCCAAAACCTCTAGAAAGAAGATTTGATGCTTTTTGAGAGAAGTCTTTGAAAGTAATTCAGTTTGCTCAGTTAGCAGGAGGGTCAACTATAGCTCAGTGTTTCAGTCACCTTTTCTGATGCCAATCTAGAGAACAGGACTGTCATAATAGAAAAGGGTTGATGACAGAAATCTTTCCTTTTAAAATTGCTTCAGCCAAAGGGAAAGGTGGAAACACTTTGTTTTTTACTAAGGACTTAGCTCAAGGTGTGCTCAGGGACCTAAGAGTCCTTTAAAGCCCAAGGACTCTTGAAGATGGGTCCCTGCTCAGTCTCCTCCACAGACCCCTCTGCCCCCCAAGTCTCTGTTCTGTTCAGTCACACGTCAAGAAATTAATTCTACCTGTGACTCCTTCCTCACTATGTGGCTTTTGAGAAACTACCATTTGAACTCCTGCTTTATAAAATCAGAATATCATTGCTAACCTACTTGGCCAAGATGTTATGAAAAGTAATTTAAGGCTTTAAAAAAAATCCATAGTTGAAGCCACATTTTAATACAGTTGCCATAACGATATTTGTTTCCTACTTTAGTGGCTGTTTCAAAGCCAGAAATGCAGTAATATATATGATTAGTATACATGGTTTGTTTTAGTATTCTAAAAAAGAATGCATGGTTTCAAGAAAAGGAAATTTTTTTTTTTCTTCCCAGCCTTTTCCCCCATTGAAACTGAAAAAGAAAAAAAAATTATGCAAGCTTTTTTGAAAGTACAGACAAAATTGGCATTTCACTTATGGGAAAATTTTGCAAAATTGCACAGACTAAAAGTGATTTTTGTTTTGGCTTTCCTGTGAAGCCATCCAGAAAGGCCAAAAATTACTGGCATTGCTTTTGTATAAAACCTTTCACATAGACTCCCCTTGTAATTCAGCCAAATACATAATTCTGGTCATCAGAGACACACATATCCACACATTGGAGCTGGTCAGTGAACAGAAAGTTGTCATGAAATGTGGATATATTATTTTATGGACAGACCAAACTGCACAGATTACAGGGAAGGAAATTTTGCATTAACACACTTGGGAACAGAGTTTCCTGAGCTATTCCCTGCCCCCACCCTCCCTCAGTGGGAAAGCCAATTGTTTACTGATTACGACAAAGACATCACTTGGCAAACATTTTGGCCTTAACTCAATATGTGACATCAGTCTCCTTTAGGGTTTTCCAGATAAAACGAATTCTCCAAAGAAAACACAGAAATTGAGCCCTAGTTTGAAATTCGTTATTACACCCTCTAAGGTCTCATGAACTATCTCAATCATATATTTCTTAGTTTTTATTTTATTTCCAAGTAGATATTATCTAACACTTATAATACAAGTACTAAACTTTCACAGTATTTTTTCAGAGTTTCAATCAGATAGTTCCTTATAGCTGTATTCACTCAAATCATTTTTCTAGGGGTTATGATATCTTTCTTTGTTTCTCTGTACTGAGGGTCACTGATTTGGGAGTGACTTACATCACTTTGTTTGAGGAAGGAAGTAAACGTTATTCTTTGACTCCTTAGAACAAATTAGTTGTGTTTTTGTGAGGGGTGGCTGTGTGCTTAAGGGGAAGTGTTCTCATTCAAGTTAGAAGGACCCAGTGGTGGTGTGTATTCTTTCATTTGTGGTCAAAGAATGAGACATGTGAATGGTATTTTACTCTCTTGTGTAAGCACCTCCTTTGTATATATTTACCTGAAATTATTAGAGTTTCCTCCACTTCCTGCTTTGTTAGGTGGTACTCATTTAATACCTATATGCACATGGCCTTAAAGTCAGTGAAAGCCAGCTGTGCCTCAGGAGGCCCACAATCTCCCTGTTAAAGGCAAGAAGGGCTAGTGCGCCAACAATGCCAGGCTATGGGAATGGTGATAAAAAGGGGAAACAAGGGAAGAATTACCTGTGTGTCATGTGAGTAGAGAACAGGTTTACCATTCTAACACCCAAAGAATTCCATCTGGAAGCTTTTCCTGGGCAAACAGAAATAGGTAAATATTCGCATATCTTCTGGAATGGCTAAACAGGGAATGAGAGTCACTCCAGTCATTTTTTTCCCTATTTTTTTGGTAATGGTTTGTTATTCTTCATTATTCTTCAAGACAAAAAAATTTTGTGTCCTACATGGCTAAAAAAACATGATCTTTTAAATTCTCCCTCTTAAACTCCTTTGATACCTGTAGAAATACCATCCTTAATACACTGATTTCATGGTGTACAATTTACATTCATTCCCCTAGTTTCCTTTCCCTCTAGCCCACTATCTTTATTCCCACTGCCCTTTTGTTCCGTGTCTCAGTGTTGTTCCTCTTTGCTCTCTCTTGCCATCTGCCTCCCAGCTTTACGGTGTTACTTCTGGATGGCCCTCCTCAGCCTTCCTCCAGAAGATAGTAGAGATACAACTGTGAATATTAGAACTATACCACCAACAGCCCTCCACATTTCCACCCTAAATCTGTATCTTCTTACCTTCTCCCTTAATGTGATTAAGCCCTCTGGGCAGGGACAGCCAGTACCTCTCTGTTCTATAGCAGGCAGCACTCTGACCATGGTCAATAAATGTTCTTAATAATGAGAGATGAAAGGAAGTATCTGTGTTCAACAAGTTAGTGCCAAGTAAGTGTGAAGGCCAAATGAGGCCATGGGTGCCAAACCACAGGGGTTCAAAATAATATTTAATATGCATTGTCTCATTGAATAACTAATCTTACACTGTAATGTCTGAGTCAAATCGTCCCTTGATGCTAGACTTCTTGTGTTCCTTTAATCTGCGCCTGAAGATAACAAGTTCATGAGGGGCAAGGTAACAAAACTCCCTGTCTATGTAGTCAAACCCTTGATGAATGTGGAAAAAGAAACTGGATCTGAGGGCCATTGGTTCTCTGACCAGGTGTCTACCATGAGATGCACTGAAAAGAAATGAAAGTTTGCCATTAGCCTAGCTATTATGTAATTTTGGTTACCTAGCTAAAATATGATTGCAAGTAGTCAGATAAAGCAGTTAAGACTACTTGTATTTTAGAAAAGGGAACTCACAAGTAATTATTTCTTTCTTTGTTTTTCTGTAACTGTTAGCATCATTAGCTCTGTAACTCATAAGAGAAGTATACATGGAATAACAAAAGTGAAATGAAGATCTGATAAAAATTTGACATTGCTGAGATTGGTTGTTTTCTATCTTTGCATTATCAAAGGAGAGGAGTCGTCGTCCTTTCAATTTAATATAGATGCTCATACTTTCTAAGATGATTCAGAACAGGGGGCCAAAGTGGAGCAAAATAACCTGCTCTCCATATGGTTATAAAATGTTTACCAACCAATTTCTCCCTTTTTGTAGCCAAGCTTTTCAAAATACTGGTTCACATTTTAAGCTTCTATGTTCTCATTACTTATTTATACTTCAGAACGTTGCAATTTTGGCCTCTGCCTTCACTATTTTATTGGAAGGGCTCATTAAGTTCCTCACTGTCTTCCTTGTTGCCAAATCCTGGGACATTTGTTCATCCTTTTCTGTATTATTTGATGCTATCTGACTGCTCGCTCTTTCTTGAAAGTCCTTCCTTGCTTGGTTTCTTTGCTTTCTTTCTGTTCTGGTTCTTCCAGTCCTCCACCATTCTCTCTCAGCTTGCTTTCTTAACCCCTTTTTCTCCAGAAGAGCCATCAAGCATTGTTTTCTAGAGTTCCCTTCTCAAAATTCTCTCCCCTCACCACACCAAAACCCATAGCTTCAGCTGTCATGCGCTGCAAATACACAACACTAGCCCGACCTTTTCCCGACCTGTATTTCCAACTATGGATTGTCTCTTTAGACATAATCATTCTCCCCACTGAACATTGAAAAACACCAGGTACTTTCTGCTCAAAATATCTTAAAACAGGACCTCTCCCCTTTTGAACCATCTTCCTCACCAGAAATCCTACAACAACAAAAAGCTGTGCCCCATTCCTGCATTCTATACCTTGGTGAGTAGCCAGGAGTATAACTTCCTGTTTTCCTTACTCTGCTCTCTAGTCTCATTAGTCACTAGTTCATATTGATGATACATCATAAGTATTAGTTTACACCCCATCCTCCATAACCCTGTAGCCACTGGAGTACATACCCGTCCCCAGTTTAAAACTCCTCCTGCCTTTCTTCCATGTTTTCTTAATGGTTCTTTAAGAAAGCATACCTCATCAACTCATTCTCCTCATAATTTGTCCTTTGCTCCTTCTTGCCAACAGTATAAAATCTGACTGCCCGTGGCTAGCCTTTCCTTTTCTCATCCTACAGTTAATACCCGTGCGGTACCCATGTGGAAAGCTTGAGTTCTCTCACTACCCATACTATGGTCTTACCTCTATGCTGTGGCATTATTTCTGCCCTTGTATATAGTTTCCATTCTAGTCTGCATAGGGACTAGACCCCTGTTACCTCCTCTGAACCTTTCACAGGGTGCTGCCTTGCAGAATTAGGTGCCCAGCATTTATGCTTCCTATCACACCCAATTTTTCTTGCATTGTATTGACAGTGTTTTTAAACATATCTTTTCCCTCACTCTGGACTGTGAGATTTTTGAGACCAGTGGCTGTGTCACATGCATCTTATATCCCTGAATCCATGACATAGTGCCAAGCCCATAGTGAGAGGTTAGTAAGGGTTGACAGAATGGGTCATTGTCTTGTCCAAAGTGGCCTTACCTTTCACATTCCTGTTCTAGCAAGCCTATGAATTCATCACTCTTCTCCATGTATTCTTTATGTTTTCTCTTTTCTTCCTCCAATTCTAATATGGTTTGCCTATGAGATTTTTCTACCATTAAAAGCTGTTCCAGGATTCGTCTGTGAGATTCTTTATGCTTTTCCACAACTTTGTCCAGCTACAAAAGAAAATACATTGATAGTCTAAGGATAGATCATTCATAATCCTGCCATCTTTCACTCTTAGAAATGTCCAAGTTTTGGTGATTTAATTCAACAGTGGGTTTCTAATTTCCTTATTTATCTTATATTATTAATCTTATTAACTGATAACTTTGATATGTTTCAACACAAATATAAATCTTTTTACTGTCATCAGTAACCACAGAGAAAAACTGGTGCTTCTGTAGATATGAGAACAACTTCCCCACGCACCCTTGCTGCCACTTCCTTCTCTCTCCAGAGAAACCATATGCAAGGAATGGTGGAAAGTGAAGGAATCCCTGCACCGTGTTTTATTCTGCCATTCCCCTAACTGATCACTCCTGCCCCGTCTCCCTGCAGTGCTTTACCCATGTATGCCTCTTGGATCCCATGGTCTGTTTTTCATTGTATTATGCATGAGGATGTTTGTGTACTTTTTTAAAAATTCTTGCTAATCAGTTCTGTGTTTGTATATAGTGTGAATGTGACCAGATGTAAATACCAAGTCTTTTCTGGTTTCTGTGGTCTACTTATCTATTATAAAATGATTACCCTGTGCCTGATTTATGTTTGTCCCCTCTACTAGACTGTGAACTCCTTGAAGGTGGGGTCTAAATTCTATTTTTCTTAAATTCTTACCATCTAATGGAGTGCCTTACTTACAATAGGTGCTCAGGATATGCTTACAGATTGAAAACAAAATAAGCACACAAGGATTCAAGAAAGAAGAGAGGGAAGTAGGCTGATTACAACAAAAGTGGCTCAGGATCTTTGACCAGTGATAAATGAAGATCCAATTAAGAACGTGGTTTTGAAAGTATATGGCTTTCTAGATTAGTTAAATAGTAGGTTGCAACTGATAATATTGGTTGATTGTGCCCTTTGCCTTTATCTTAAAAGATTTAAAATTTGTGACTCTGAATTTGAAGTCAGTTTAAAATCATACATCCTGAAAAGCATATACTTGACTAGGAATACAAGGCATGAAATGGCCAAATCATTTCAGAAAAAGAGTAGAAAAAAATTGTCCTGGCGTACAGAACCCAACTAATTCTATTCAACCTCTAAATGCTTAGGCTGGTTGTCTAGTTTTCTAATATGGGCTTATAATGGCACTTTAACACACACAAAATACTTTTTTATGTCATACAGGTGTTTATGGTTTTTAATAAATGTAATCAATCCTTTTGTGGAACCTGAAATTGCTAAGTTGTGTTGCCTACTGGCAGAGTCACTTTTAACTAATAACCATCTTCTGAGAGGGAGTGGGTAGTGTTAATTGTCCTGGGTCTTAAGCTACAACAGTCCTCTGAGAACTCATTCCAGTTGCCCAAACATTTGAGTGCATTGTAATGGAAATTCAAATCAATTGCTTTTGGAGTTAGAGTGAAATAGTGATAGAATCAGCCTTTATTTAGGGAACTTAACAGTTGACTTAGAAAAAGATTCAGTATGTCACAAGATCGACCCTAGAAATAATAAGTGAATAATTATAGTAAGTATTTAGGAAAGCATAAGTGAATGACTAAAGAAGTCTACATAAATGCAAGAAAAAAAATCTTTCCTCAGATAGCGTGTTGTAATTGTTTGGACATGAATATTAAACTTTATTCAACCCAAAGAGAGTAAAGAGGAAGTTTAGTTGATCTCCTGTTGCTTTCCATTTTTTTTTTCTCCTCTTTGTATTATTTGTTTGTTTGAAGGGACAGAGAAGGAAGGTTGGCAAGAATCATTGCCCTTTATTTACTACATAACCTCTTAAATGGTCTCCCTTCTTCAGCCTCATCTTCTTCCAGCCTGTCTTCATCTTCCACCACTGGAATTACTTCACTGTCCTGTTCAGAGCCAAAACATCTCTCACCATCTGGCCTCCTGACACTTCTGCCCCATTCTTATTCCATACCTTCCCATCTTTCTCACCCAGGCTTTAGCTACACTGGACTTCACGTAGTTCTTGGAACACACTATGGTGCTTCAAGACTGTTTTTTTTCAGTACTGAGACATAGAAACCTTTTCCCCTTCTACCCAAAACTTTTCCTGTTCTTCCTTTATAGCTTTCTCTGATCACTCCTGGTTAGCTTAGGATTGGTTTGTTCCTCCATATCAGTGAAGTGCCTGATTCTCTGGGTTTTCCTTCTGTCATATTCCATGACTCTTGAAGGATGGCCTTAACTTAGTGCATGCTGTTCTGTGCAATAGCTAAGGACGTCATGTTTGTCAACAACAGAAATTAGAAAGCTGTCAAATAGTGACTTTGAAGAGGGAAAGCTTTCAAAGAAAGTGTTACTGATTCTAGAAATGTCTTAGCTTATACTTGAGGTTTCATTTTGTACCTTCTTCATGCCCAGAATACCGCTTAGAAAATATGCCGGTGGTTCTCAATTCAGTCTCTTCCTCATTCCTGACAGATCAAATGATGGACCTGAGCCTGTCTGAACTTAACTCCATTTTCTACCAGCTTTTGTGTGTGTGTGTGTGTGTGTGTGTGTGTGTGTGTGTGTGTGTTTGCACGCTTGGCCAAGCCACTTAACCATTCTGTATTTCAGGTTCGATTATAAATGTAGTGGTTGGGCTTGATTTCTAAGATCGATTCTATTGCCACAGTTTCCTGAAGGCAACAACTATCTATTAAGCACCTATTATGCTGTATGTACTTAGTACTGTGATAGTTGCCATGGGGAATGCAAGAGAAGTTTAAAGTCTCAGTGCTTTTATTCTCTCACTAAGCAGATAAGATACCGACATGAAACAATTAGGAGCAGTGTAAGGTGGTATATCATTAAGCACTAAGGGACTATCAGAGAACCACTGCCCCTTTTTTATCTAGCCCCACTTGCGGATTGAGTGAAGCCTGGGGAAGAAAACAGGAAGACTCAGTCACTTAAGGGAGTGTTAGGGGCAAAAAGATCGAAAAGATAGCTCCTTAATGTTTACCATGCAATGACAAGCTTCCTGCTTATCATTTTAGCCTCTCTTATGTCATGTCCTACCCATAGCCCCTGATATAAGCCAACTCCTTGCCTAGGATGAAGAAAGTATAATGTGTTCTGATAGATTGGATCCTCCCCTGGTCAAACGGAATGAAGAACAGGGAGGTTTTCCACCTTTATGCTTTTGGGCACTTAATATATGTTTAGAAAAGAATAATGACCTTTGTTTTAATAGCTCCCAAGTCACAGACTACCCTAATTTGGGGTATCACTTTCTTTCTGTGCTATGGCTTTGGTTCTCTTTGTTCTCTTGCATTGACTTTTTGAAGATTGTCTTTTTCTTTGATTACCCTGAATATACCGGTAGAGTTAAAGCTAGTCCAGACAACAGAGAAATTATTTGGCCATTTTAGTAGACCGAAGATAACTAAACATGCTATTCATAAAATGTTCTGTCTTCTTCTCTGTCTTTACTGAAACCTGGTTTTCCTGGGTAATACTGAAGTCCTAAAATAGAGACTGCTCATTCTCACATTGCCCTAGTATCCTAGATCCTGAAATGAGGGCATGATTTTCATGGCTCTGCACTACCACTGCCAGACTGTTCTGAAAACTCTTGTTTTATCATCTTTCTGAATGGTGATAGTCTTTTGGTCATCTCCAGAGCTTCCGATCACTCTCACAATCTACCTTTTTACTGTCAGTATTTTTTTTGTTGGTCATTCTGGGTGATTTCCAGATTTAGCTGGACTTTCCATCTGGCTTTTTCCTTATGCCTGGTCAGCATCCTTTCTCTTTCCTCAAGGCACCTTTTTGGAGCCCATGCTAATTCTCTCTAAGTACTAGACCTGGACACATCCTTACCTTCTTACTTTTATCTCCTACTTGTCTAAATAGAGTTCCTCAAGCATAAATACTGTATTTTTATTCTATGTCTGCTACTGTTAACTAACTATATCCATCTACATTCTTAACCTCTTCACCTATATGTAGTTTTTGTCCCTCCCTTACCATCTCCTTCCAGTCCTTGTCCCACCTATGATTCTCTACCCCTTATGCCTTTGATCCACCTCTGTCCCTTCAAAGTGTGCCTGCAAATATGATTAAGTCTTCCTCTCCTAAAAATGCACACATATGTACACAGGCAGGAAGAGAAAGAGAGAGAAGGATTTATTGTGAAGCTTGGGTTTTAGGGTTCTTCATTTGCATAGGTATCTTCCAAGGGCCTGCTTGGACCAATGTGTTCACCTAGCCATAAATTTTGTAAAATTTATAAAAATAATACATTAAGTATTATGTGCTGTTATCAGTTAAGACCTCTGCTTTTTTTACCTTCTACTTGTGATCCATCATACTTCCTTTCATTCCTTTGGAGAAGGTATGAACATTTTTGGGGTCCTGCTAAAGGAACATTCAGTTGGTTTCACAGGCACCTCCATGTATAATAGAATTATTGCTAGTCATCTTGCTATAGGAAAGGCTTCCAGAAATGCTGTTACTACCACTATGCCAATTCATCCAGCCATTGTCAAAGGTGAAAGGCCAGAGTCTACATTGCAAAATGAATATGTCGTTTGTTTCCCAGCACTGGGAGGGAATTTGTGGATTGGAGAGGAGAAGGGTTAAAAATATATGGAGCCAGAAGCTAGTCTATGTAAATTTCCCCTTTAGTTCCTGGATTCAGGATTTCTGTAGCTCCATGTAAATCTCATTCGTGTACTGGGAGATTGTTAGATATTTTATCTAATGTTTTCATCTATTTTTAGTGATATGATTTAATGATACCCTCCACAATGTTGCTGGAAATAGAATTTCTTTATGTTCTATCTGATGACTAACCCCTATTCATTCTCTAGATCTTGGATTTTGATTCTTCTATCTAAATTTGATCCCCCATTATGCTCTCTCATAGAGCTTTGTGGTTTTCAGCATAAAAATTAACATAATGTGTAATTGCATACTTACTTGTGTGATCATTTGTAGTCTGTCACTCTTTTAGACATTAAGCACCCTGAAGACAGGAACTATGACTATTTTTTACAATGAAAATTATAAAATGAAATTTAAAGGTGAATTATACAACTACTAAACATAAGTATTTTAAGAATTGCCCTCAGATAACACTAATAAGGTATGCAGATCCTTTTATTATAGTATCTTGATAAATCAACACTGTTGTTATATTTTTCTTGATATCTTTTTTGGAAGAACTAAAAGTATGTTAGGACACTAACTCAAGTATCTAAGGTATCAAGCATTTAAGGTAACTTTTAATATAGAACCCTAGGTTGGAAAGGAATAGGATGTTAAAACTTTTGCGGACTCTGAATTCTTCTTTCCCTCTTGACAACCCAGCTATCCTCTCTCCCCATCTACATCCTTTGTTCTAGCTTGCAGGCCTCTACCTTAAGTCAGTGTTCCTAACATGTGACGTAGTTGAGAATAGTTTGTTTTTCTAAGGTATTTTGCCTTGTGAATAGATAAATCCCTTTTGGTTTACCTTAGACATGGTTGAAATTTTTAACATTTAAAAAAATAATATTATGAGGAAAATTAAAGTAGAGGGATGGGAGAAAACAAAATAATAATAAATTTTTAGCATGCAGATCCTTATCCTGGTGTAATTAGGGTGCCAGCAGGAATGGTCTTAGTGGGAATGCTAGCCTCTCTTTCTTTTCTTTGGCCCTACCTAGGGATTGCTATTCAGAATTTCCCTTTACTGTTTCTTCTCTGGATATCCCCCTTTCACCCATTACTTCCTAGAGAGGAAAAAGGTAGGCAACTGAGTTGTTGTGTAGGTAGAGTTATATGAGCTTCAAGGAACTGTGTAGACTGATAGCTAAGGAGAGAGAAATCTGTAAGGGGAAGTAGTAGGCTAGAGAAGAAAATAGACAAATCATAGAGGTGAAAATGTGAGAAGTGTGTGTGTGTCTGTATATGTGTGTAGGGGTATCTGTTGGGAAAGACTCAAGGTTGGATTTATAAAGCAGGACCAAATAATGGGTAACTTGTAGAGATACTTTGCAGAGTTAGGATTTCAAGCATTTATAGAGAGGGTATTTCCAATTTTGCATCTGTACAATAGAATTATTTTGTAACTAAAACTTTCTCCCAGTGATTTCAGCATAAGTTTGTAATCATTCTGTTTCATTTCACATTTGTGTGTCAAGGGATTGTACCATTTGTGGAGGAGGGAGGATATGTTCACTGATCATTAATTTGCATTTGTGCTCATAGGAGTTAGGGAATTTGTGCCTAATGCTGTTTCGCAGTCACTGTTGGGAGCCAGGATATAGTTTTAACACTATTGACTTGAAGGCGGCTTCGGCTTCTCTTGTTTAAAATTTGGATTAAAGTGCAATCAACAGACTTTGGGTGGTCTCATCGTCACCGCTCAGAGAAGCAGATCCATATGACCAAACTCCTTCATGATTTGGCAAGACAGTAGTCATCTCTCATGAGACACCCAAGACAAGAATAGCAAGGACATTAGAGGTCACTTCCGAGGTGGGTTGCCAGAGCGTATGTGGGGAAATTTGTCCAAAACTTGCTTTCACCCTCTCCAGCCTTCACTCATGTTTCTAGTTGTCTCCTTTTTATAAAAATGAAAAATTATGAAATTTTCCACTAAGGTCTCGGAGGAAAACAGAAGAATAAAATAAGGATGCCAAGGAGTTTCAGAAATGTCAGCAAGTGAAAAAGAGCAAGCAGTTCCTCATCTTTGTGCAGTGGTGGCCATTTTGGGACTGCTGATCTTTGCCATTGTCATTGCTGGGCACACTTGGTGGGGAAAAGTCTTTATTGTCGTTAAACTTTTGAAGGAAACAGAAGATATGTGCTCATCTAAAATACATGCTTTCTAAAACTCTATTTCTTGGTTAGTTCTTCAGATCATTTCCATTCACGCTCAAAATTTCTATGACATAATACTTCAGTGTTTTCAAAGAAATTAACCTTCATGGTTGAAGTTTATCTGTTTTTATTACCTTCAAGTCTCCAAAAGAAGTACAGACCTGTGTGTGTGTGTGTGTGTGTGTGTAGGTCTGAGTGTCTGTGTCTCTCTGTGTGTGTTTTGTGTGTGTGTGTCCCTGCATGTGTGTGTGAGAGAGAGGGGAAAAGGGAGAGAGAGGAATTCTCTTGCATGTGTTAGGTTTTAGTCTAATGTGAAGAAACAAGCCTAGTGGAAACATCCTGTCCATGATTTATTCTCTTTTCCTTTCCTGTAGAACATGTAGTGTTTATCTACGTTGGGTAGATTTTAAACATAGAACTGTAAATAATCAAAAAAGGAGTTATATGTCATGCTCACCTGCCAGGCCTAGTGCTTGACTGGCTGGTGAACTTGCTCTGTCTCCCTAGGTACACACCCTTGATGTGATACATACCTCATTCATTGGTTTCTCATAGATGTCTTCCTGCCAAGGTGCAGATTTTGCTTGAAAAGCATCTCGCTGGAGAGCCTCTAACACCTTTTTTGGAGTGACAAACCCATACTGAGCTTCCAGCAAAGCCAAGTCCATTTTTTCAGCCTTTAAAATGCCTATGACTTCATCTCGAGCCTGTAGGAACAAAAGGCATTTCAGAAAGCCTGCTTTATCTACCAGCAGTCTCTGCAAGTGATTTCTTGTGATAGTTGAGTGTTTTTTTTCTTCTCTTTCAAATATAAACATATCATATTTGGTTATAGGACCTTTTAGAAAAGGTAGCAAAACTGTGCCCCTTCATTCTTCTTATAGTCTAATTACACATTAATAATGTTTTTAAACATGATCATTATACAACATTGGGGGGCTCTACATTTTTATTGTGTTTGACAAGCGGATAACATGATATCTCTCAGTGGACTGGCATTTTCGTTTCCAGGGATAGGAAATAAGATTCTCCTATTTATGTAGCAGCTGTTTTTAGTTTTTTATGTAAGTTAATAATGCCAGGGCAAGTCTAGGAGCCAGTTCACGTGAGGTACAAAAGCGGCTATTGTTATTTAAACCAATCCAGAAGTCATCTGGTATTACTGTTACCTGTACGTGCCTGTGCACTGAAGCTTGTGTGCAGCATAGGCAGAGGATGTGACCTTTCACAATGTGCACGCCAATCATATGTCATAATGACAGTCCTTTTAGATGTGATTGATTGCCTTTCATGTTTCCAGCAGAGAATGCTGTGTATGTGTACTTAACACTTTGCTTTCATACACATACAAGTATGAACCACAGATACCTATTTTTGTGGCAGCTACACACCAAATTCATAAGCAGCCTTCCCCTTAAAGCATGAGGGGGCTAATTCTAATCCAGCTGACCTGCAATTCTCCCTCCAGAATGCTGAGAAGAAATAATAGGTCATCTCTTGAGAGGTCTTCTCCTTGGTGGCCATTACCACTGTGTGAGTTAGGATGTGGAAGGATTGCATCTGACTCACTGGTGAGGTCTTTGTCTTGCTGTCTCTGTTTCATGTCCTCAGGCCCTTGGAAACTGTGATCTTTACTGTGTCTTGGAAATGGCTTTTGGGCTGAGCCCTCCGTGTCATTGCTTCTGGAACGCATTCCTTATGGTCTGGAAAGAAGGAAGACAATTTGTAACTCTTAATGCAAGTGGGGTTTTAATAAGAGCACCTATTACTGCTTTAACAAGTCTGCACTCTTGTTATATTTACTGCAGCCAAAGACTCGATCTTTCTGAAGTCTACAGCAGAGAAGGGCATTAACAGATTCATAAATCACAGTCTTATTTACACTTCTGTTTTTAAAATCAACATTTTAAAATATGTGTTCTGCTTTGATTAAGGCCACTTATGTCCATGAATAAACAGACTGTATTTGAACTACACCCGCCAAGCATTCCACCTCAGAGACCCAGGTCATACCTCCAACCTTGGCCTAAGTGCTTACTTAAGCTGTACTTAACATAATTGTGAAATACTAAATTTGCTAATTGTTCTAACTTTCTACAGATTCACATTGTAGTGTTTCCTTTGGAAGTTGAAAAGAAGTTTTTAGATTTCTTAGCCTTTGGTGGTTTAAGATGGAAGCATCAGAATTACTGCTACAAAATACTTTGGGTTATTTTGTTATGACGGTGAATGTAGTCTAGTATTGAAGGAATGAAGGTTTGATCCCTGGCTGTATCCCAGACATTCTGCTAAAATTCCAGAGCTACCTTGGATAACTCAAGGATTTATCTTTAGGACTCTTATTTCCAAAATAAGTACATGAGTGCCTATAGTAGTTGACTGTTATAGAAACAGCATAAAATAGATTAATTTGTGAGAGACATATTAGTTCCACATCTGATTATATAATTATCCAAATTAATTTGCAATAGCAAGATAAATTTTTCCAACTTTGAGGTTTCTAATGAAAAGAGAAAATATCAATTGAACTTATAGTCTACCTCACTGATGTACAAGCAGATTGTTAATTTTACTCATCCCTACAAATCATGAAACTTTCATCATCATTGGTACCTTGCTTTTAGTTTGTAATAATATTTCTTTAAAAATTTGAAAAAGCTCAAGCATACAGAAAAATGTGGAAATATAATGAATTACTACATGCTACCACACAGATTTGTAAAATTTAATTTATTATATACGTTAGAAAATTTTTTAAGTAAAATACTACAGATACAGTCAAAGCCTCTGTGTATCTCTTCCTTAACCCTCTCTATACCCTTCCTACGTCAAGACAAAAGTAACTGTCTTGAATTTGGTGTTTATCATTCTCATGCATGTTTTATACTTTACTTTGTACTTTAAAGCATGTGTATATATTGCTGAACAATATATAATATTTTTTTGCAGATTTTTAAACCTTATTTAAATAGCATATCAAGTGTATTGTTCTGAAAATGCTTTTCATCCTATATTTTTGAGATTCTTCCTTGCTTCATTTTATTTATTTTACATATTTTGATTGCTGTATAGTTTTGCTTTATATGAATAGTCCACCATTTACTTATCTGTTTTACTGTTGATGGATATTTAAATAGTTTAGTTTTTTTAGTATTAGAAAAAATGCTGCTATGAACATTCTTGTACATTTTTTCCCATGTACATGTCCTGTGTACATGCATTTCTCCAGATAGTGACCTGTAGAGCATAGAAATGGAATTTCTGGACTGTGCTGTATGTGTCTTCTCAACAGTGCTAAGGATTATTGCTCTCCTAAATGAGTACCAGTTTACAGTAGAGTATGAGAATTCTCATTGCTCCATATCTTTATCAACACTTGCTGTTATGAAATTTATAATTTTTCCCAATTTGGTAAGTGAGATAGTATCTGATGTCTTAATTTGCATCCTGAATTAATGAGAGTGGGCATCCTTTTACATGTTGAGAGATCTTTTGGTTTTCTTTGTAAATTGCTCGTTCATAGTCTTTGCCCATTTTTTTCTTGTATTAGTTGTCTTTTTCTTATGAATTTGTAAGAATTCATTACACATTCTATAAATTACTGTTTTGTTGATTATATGTTTTATCATTATCTTTTCTGGCCTGTAGCTTGCATTTTCAGTTTATTATTATATATTTTGCAGTATAGAAGTTTTACATTTTAATTTAGTCAAGTTTATCCATTTTTAAATCAGTTCTTTTCTTTATAATTTGCATTGGAAACAAAAATTTGAACAGTTTCGGTATAAAAGACCATGGTTAAGTGGTTAAGACCATGATTCTGGAATCACATTGCTTGAGTTCAGATCTCTTCTCCATTATTTGTTGACTGTAAAACTTTGGGCAAGTTAATTAATACCTCTGTGCCTCAGTTTTCTCATCTGTAAAATGAGAATGATAGTAGTAGTGTGTTTATAATATAAAGTTGCTGTGAGGATTGAATCAGTCAACACATCAGATTATTTGCAACACATCTGGTACCACTCAATAAATATTAGGTATTATTGTTTTAGTTATTAATGTTATTAATAGTTATTAATGTTATTGGTTATTAATGTTATTATTAAATTTATTTTTATTCCTCCAAATTTTATAATGATTCTGCATTACCTTTATAGTTGGAAAAAAAATTCATGAACCAAAGCCAGGGGTGAGTGTAGCTCAGTGGTAGAGCACATGCTTAGCATGCATGAAGTCCTGGGTTCAATCCCCAGTACCTCCATTAAAAAAAAAAGGAACCAAAGCAAGTTTATTTGATTATCTGTTTCATCTAATGAGAGGTGAGCCATGAATACAGAGGGGAAAGAAAAAAAGATTGAAAGAATGGCTTTGTGTCTTTCCTGGATACTCTGTTTAAGAAATAATTCTTACCAGTCCCAGCTTGCTGGCACCACTTGAAAGACCTGAGTGTCAGGACAGTTTAGAAACCTTGAGGACTTCACAGCCAGCCAGCTAAGCCTCTGTTCATCCCTCCAGCCATCATTCTACAAGCATTTATTGAAGGCTCACTGTGTGTCATGCACTAAGTTCATTATTTATGGTGTGGCTTCCTTAGTACAAGTGATACACTTTCAAGTGTAAGGTTTATGAAAATAGTTCTTGAAACTTGGGGACATGAAAAGTGCACTGAATTAGATAGACGAAAGTTGTGTGAAAAAAAATTCTGTCACAAATCAGCTGGGAGACTTAGCTAAGACACTGTCTTTCTCTGAGCTCCATGTCGTGATTTGTGAAGTGAAGGGGATGAGGAGGTGATTTTTATGACATCCTTTCTCCTTGGATATAAAATGATTCTTGCCACTGTGCCTTTTTTCTGGCATAGGTTATCAATAGCATATTTAGAAGAGATGGATTTGTGGGTCTGCATCTTATAGGAAATCCACAGAAATCTAAATACTACATATGGATATGCAGTAAATGTGTCTGATGATTCTAACTAGGAAAGAGATTACAGTTAAAAAAGACAATGCTTAAGGTATAGAATAGATAAACAAGATTATACTGTATAGCATAGGGAAATGTATACAAGATCTTGTGGTAGCTCACGGTGAAAAAGAATGCAACAGTGAATATGTTCATGTATAACTGAAAAATTGTGTTCTACACTGGAAATTGACACAACATTGTAAACTAACTATAACTCAATAAAAAAAAAAAAGACAATGCTTAAGGAGATAATCCCAGTGATAATTTTCAGCTGAGAATTGTTCTGTAGCCTTATCATAACAATCAGGCTATATAAGCAGAACTTGAATGTGTTTATTGTCTTACATATTTATTATTTACATATTTTACTTGTCAGTAACCAACTGTCAGGTGATACCAATGAGACACTCTGCCTTGAAGTTATAATATCTATTCAGAGAAATTTAAAACATTCACTTTCAAAATTTTAACAAGTCACATAATGTGTTCTCTTTACAACTCATGGTCTCTCTTAATTCCCTCCATCACACATTTATTTACTCTGTTAGACATTGGAGATAGAAAGACAGTGATGGATATAGTGATGGTAATGATGATAATAATTAATATTTATTGAGCAGTTACTACATGCCAGGCATTCTTCTAAGCATTTTATCTGTTTTATCTCATTCAGTTCTCACAACAACCCTATGAAGTATGGAATATTATTCTCTCCATTAACAGCAAAGAAATGGAAGCATAAATGAAGGTTGCACAGCTAACAAGTGGCAGAACTGAGATTTGAATTTAGGCAACCTGGCTCTAGATCCTGCACTCTTAAAACTCATGCCTCATGCCATTAGACTGTACTGTCAAAGACAGATGGTTACAGACACTCTGTCTGAAAAATGCGTATAGCCTTGTTAAGGAGACCATTTGTCAATAATTACAGTACAGATTAACAGCAGTCTGTGGCAGTATTATCACTGACTCTTCCCTACATAGTCAGGGAAGGATTCTTTTATTTGAGAAAAGCAAAGACGTATAAGTGTATTTTTGTGCAAGGATGGAAGATTAAGGATATATGGGATTTATGACTGTGGAAAACCCCATTATGTATATATTTATGTATTTAAAAATACTATTTCTATACTAGCGTGTTAATATATGCTATGTACCTTATAAAAGGTTTATATTCAAAAAACATAAAGGAAAAATATTAATTAAAAATAATAAGATACCTAATTATTTTTTTTTCCACCCCATTGGATTATCTTGAATACCCCAGTGAAATCATTGCTCTGACCCATAGTTATAATGGAACGTTGTTAACATAGGTTAGATATATTTAAAACAAATAAATATCATGAACTACTTTATTTACAGATATGTTCTCACATGAAGGACAGGGCCATCCATCCATGTCTTCTGTTAATATTGTTAGTCTCCATCCATGTGTCCCGTGGGATTTCTGGCCTGGTGCTTCTTACATAATAGCTCTTCAACAGAGTGACTGGTTTTTCTCCTTGTACTTTGTGGCCTACCCCAAAACTTAGGTAGTGTTTAAACAATGGCTCAGAATTGTGTGGGTTACTCTGCAGCTTTGGTTATCTTGCAGCTTAGCTGGAATGGATGGTCTAAGATGGACTCACTCCCATATCTGGCTGCTAGCTAGTTGAACTAGGAGATCTCAACTGGATGATCTCATCTCTGCTCCACATGGCTTTCAACCTTTGGTAGATTAGACTAGGCTTCCTTATATAGCGGTCTCAGGATGGTATTTTAAGAGTGTGAAACTCCAAGGTCTCATTTCTATTGGTGAAAGAATGTCCAAGATCAGCCCAAATTCAGGAAATAGGGAAATGGATTCCACCTCTTGATGGAAGGAGCTGCAAGGTCACATTGCAGAGGAATGGGAAAAGTTAACTGTAGCCATCTTTGAAAAATGCTAAGTCTATCACACTTAAGATTCAAATTTCTATGAAAATCAAATGAAAGTCTCTAGATTAAAACAGAGGTAAAATATATTTGGTTTTTTACTTCTTTTAATTTCCTGAAAGGATAAGGTTATTTTGATGATTTCTAAGATACATTCCTGTGCTTTCCTCTTACCCACGTATTCTTATGTGGAACAATAGCCTACCGATAAGAATCAACTTGTATTCTGCCTCTAATCAATAAGGATTCCTCTGCCACCATTAATTTTATCTAAGGTATGCCTTCCAGAATTCCAAGATAGCATAAACTTCTACTTAACAGAGAGTTTGCTAAGCATATTTCATAAGTAGTGCCCTTTGAGTTTAAGGCAACCCTGAGCTGTTCCAGAAAACCAAATGGAACTCTGTATACAGCCTATCTTCCCTCACCTCGTTCTTTTGTTTTAAATTGAGTTACAATTGATGTACAATATTATGTAAGTTACAGGTGTACAATATAGTGATTCACAATTTTTAAAGGTTATACTCCATTTATAATTATAAAATATTGGCTCTGTTCCCCCTCATCTCATCCTTTAAGTGAGTTGGGTGAAATTTGCAAGGAGAGCACAAATTATCTGCCATTAATGATATTTATAAATGCTAAAAAAGGAATGACCTGAAACATTTTTGTACTGTGTTTATTCTTGTTAAAGTGATAAGAGTTTTTCTGAACCCACCAGTCTTCTCAGGGGGCTGGGGAAGACAGTGTCAGCAATCTCGCTGGCACTTACGTTGGATTTGTGAACAGACCCATCGTGTGCAGACTTCTGGTCTACTGAGGAGTGTGTCTCCGCATGTTTACAGTGGTGGAGTTTCCTTGCCCTCTTGCCAACAACCACAAAATGATCAGTAATGAGAAGTAATTAAGTATCAAGAGGAAGAAAACAAAGACATGAATTTCATGATACTCTCATGCTTTGTATTATCAGTGACTTCATTGTTTCTCTTGGCAAATTTTTAATACATCTGTGCTTGGCCCAGGGGTACGTACTGAGGAAAAGAAAAATTTTGTAATAGCAACAGAGGTTTGGGATTTTCAGGTTACAAAGGGGAAAAAAAAAGAGGAATGGAAAGTTACTTTTGTTTATACCAAATAATGATGTCATATTCTTTTCATAAAGCGTCGCTGTCATATAATGCCTGATGGTTTTGCAAGGAGAAAATTTGCTTAGTTGTCAAGTTTAACACAGCCTTATGCATTATTATTTGTGACTATCATAGCCCGTAGAATGGCAGCCTTCAGGAGTGTAAGGGAGCAATAGACTGGGAATCAGGAAACCTGGCTTCTGATCTTAGCTCTGCTTTTAATTAGCTAGGCTCTGGGTTGTCACTTGTAAAATGAGGATATTAGGCTAAGTTGACCCCACAGAGTCATTCAGGATGAAACAAGAACAGGGGTTCTTTCCCCTAATAGCTACCTTGTCCTTCACACCCTAATGGGTTCCCTAACAGCAGGATTTGTGCCTGAGACTAGATGATCTCTGAGGTCCCGGGACTTCCCGCTTTAGAGTTCTGTGCTTCTCTGTTGTCTTGTATCTATGGATACAAATACAGTGCAATTGGCCCTGAGAATCAGATTCTGCTTTGCTTTCCGATGTGGTGACCTCAGTCAGTTTTTCTTTGGCTTAAGCTGGTTAAATCATGGTGGATCTTGGTAAGGGTGTATACTTGCAAAAGAAAGACAGGTAGAGAATTTGCAATTATTTACTTAATTTAGTTACAGGAAATGGCCAAATGTCAATAGAGACCTATTTCATCTGCCACCTCCCCCACAGCACAGACACCCCTAGCCAACTCCTCACTATGAAAGCTGAATTTTCTTAATCATTCTTTATTAATCTTATATAGCAAAAATTGCTTATTCTACATAATTGAGTGCTTTTAGACATAATTTAGTCTTCACTTACTTATTTTCATGTTTGAATGGTGGAAAGAGGTTATTTTGCTTCTATAAAAGAACTTCAGAAAGCTTCAGTGAAAGAAGTTGGTTTTGGTCTTGATCATTTAGTATGATATTGAGGTAGCCCAATCAAAACTATTCTGATTTAAAGAAGAAAGTAATAATGATAGCTTAGATCAATTCAGTACTTACCAAATCAGTCTGTTCCGAATACTTTGTTTTGATTAACTCATTTAGTCTTCACAAAAGCTGTTGTTTATCCCCATTTTGCAAAGGAGAAAACTGAGGCTTGTAGCTGTTAAGTAACTTCTTGAAGATCTTACTGCTAGGAAGTGGCAAAGGAAGGTCCTAACTTGGGTGGCTCTAGTCCAGCAAATCAATGTACTGTATCTCCTTAGGGTCTTATAAGGCATACATAGTAAAGGAAAAATCCTGGTCCATTGTTAAATTATTCAACAAGCATTTATGAAATGCCTACTATGTCAGTTATACTAGGCAATATGTGCAAGTTTATTTTTATATCTGAACTAATGTCCCATTTGTTGACATGGGTATACTTAATTCTGGCTACCCAAAGTTACACAGAAATCTGAATATGAATTCACAGTTCCCTGGCCCTTTCAGCAATTGGTCTATTCAGTAAAGATGTTTTGTTTTTGCATAATACTTATGTGCAGAAACTTAATGGAATGCATTGCTATTCTTAAACTTTAATGTACTTTTCTTAACCACTTTGCTGGCATCTTGGGGGGTGGAAAGGGGGCATAACATAATCGAAAGAGTTTGAGATCGTGAGATCAGATGGATCTGGGCTTAAATTGCTGTTCCAGTATGTTAGCTCTGTAGCCTTGGACAAGCTGCTAAACTTCCCTGAGCCTTCAAATGTAAAATGGAGATAATGGTACCTGCTAACGGGTTTATTGCCCATGCTCTGTGAGCACAGGGCCCCTGTTGTTGAGTCTGTCTTCCCAGTGTTCAACAGAGTTGGAGCTCAGCAGGGATTCGTTTGCATGACTGAATCACGCAGTCCTTGACAGAAATGATTGGCTCTGAGTAGGAACTGCCTCATGGTAAAGACGATTCATCTGTGAACCACTGGCTAGAAATTTAGAAAAATGGTACTGTGAATCTAATAGAAGTAGCTGGAATGTAGAAGTAACTAATGTGTATACACCTGTTTCCATATGCTTGGCACTGTTTTAAGTGCTTTGTATGTATTATCTTACTGAATCTTAAAGAGTTTTAGCCTGAAGTAAAGACTGTAGGAAAGGGCTTTGTAAAGGTAAACTAAGAGTGGAGGCTCTCATAGGAGACATCAAAGTCAGAGAAATTAAAATCAGTATCGGAGTAGTGCTGATACTTACACAAAGTTCAGAGTGTGTGTGCGTGTGTGTGCACGTGCTGGGTACGCTGGGTGGAGAAGGGACATTGGATCCCTAAGACGTACTAGAAAACTCCAGTTAATGTCACTGAATTTTGAAAACCTTTATCATTTATACTCTGACCTTCAACTCTCCCTCACCTCCGCCCCTCTGCATACACTCTCACATACATAAAATGAGCTGAACATCCCCTACACTCCTGTCATTTGACAACACCTTTAACAATCATTAGTCCTGTTTTTATGTATGTGACATTTTATAAAGCAGTGTCATTTAAACTCGGTTTGGTAGGAAATTTGGGGGATACATTGTTTTGACGGCAAGATGGTTGCATAATGCAGAGTGGGTCTGTGCTAACAGTAGGACACATAGCCAAGGGACAAACTTGGAAGTGATCCAGGGCCTTACGTTTGAATGTCTTTAACATCCCACACTTGCTGAATTTAGAGAGCAGGCTGTCAGCTAGCTTTACATTTCCATTTGGATTTACCCTTCTCTCTGCATGGAACCATTAAGCTATAACTTAGTTCCCTCAAAGGGGAATGGAAAGAGATGTAGTAAGATTATGGGGTTCTCAGCAGAGCTGGTTGAGCCCTTAATATTAACTGTCTCATGGTAAGTGTGATTCATCTATGAAAATACTGGCTATAAATAGATATTAATAGTGTTCAGTTGCAAAACAGCCAGGTTGTGCTTTTGCCACATTAGGGCAAAAATCTTGTTGAGTATTTTATTTGGTTTCTCTTAAAATAAAGAAGTAAGAAGTTTGTTTCCTTTTATTGCCCTAGTCACCCATATTTGAAGACACTAAATTCAGCCAGCTACAGTAAAGCTATCTAATGGCTAAAAAAAGACACATTGAAAACCAGATAACCTAATTTAGCAATGGTCCCCCTTTATCTTTTTCTTCCATTTTCAGTAAAAATCACTGAAACATTCCCTTAATGGTATTTTTGCTTGTAGAGAGGGCATGGATAGGGCTTCAGAGAGGAGAATAGAACCTGGGTATTTGTGATTCAGGCCCTTATTCCTCAGAGTTCTGAGTCCTAAGAGAGAGTCAAAATTACTTGCAAATCAAATGTGAGGTTCAGAAGGCAGTGTAGTAGTCATCTTAACCATCTCCCATAGTACCAGACACTCAGTGTTTTCTGTGCCCATCTACTCCATTGTTACACAGCTCTAAGTGTCTGAAAGGGCTTCCCTGTGAACTGAAATCTAACTCCCAGGAACTTTATTCTTTAATCCTGCTTCTGCCTCCAGAGCTCAGTCAAGCAAGGCTACTTCTCTCGCCACACTATGGTCCTTCAGTGGGAAGGGCTCTCTTCTTATTTCCAGATGAAACACTCAGTTTCTTTAAACATTCCTTGCACTATGTAGTTTAGTCTCCCTCACCCAACACACAATCTCACACACACATTTTGATTATACCCCTTTAGACCTACTCTCCATTAGGCCAGGTGTTTCTTGAAGAAACGTATGGAGTTAGGCATAATTTCCCAGATGTTAAACACAACTAAAGCAGTGAAATGGTGAGAGTGTATACTTGGGGAAGATCTCAGTAAGTCTTCTGATGCTGGATCTCAGTTGGAATGTTAAGTATAGATCAAGAAATTTGATTGTAGGCATTTAATGAAGACTTATTCCAGTTTAGTTTATCAGGTGAGTGTTTGTAATACCTTTCATGTCTACATTGCTTGCTATATCAGTAGATAGATAATTATTTGTCCTGTTTTGCAAGAGGAGGAATTTGACATTCAGAAAGCGTAAATAACTTTGGCTAACAAACCTTGGATCAGAAATGAAAACTCAGGTATTCTTACACCCCTTTCTCTCCAAGCTCATGACGGATTAATCAAAATTTGAACTTCCTTTTTTAGCTTGAATGTGTTCTTTGGGTGCTTGTCCACTAAGTGCTGTGGTCAGAGAAGCTGCTAGGCTGTAGATGCAGAATAAACAGCCTGCCATTGGGGTCTAATAGAGCAGACTTACATCATGGCTTTTCTTAGCTGTGTGTTCTGAAGAAAGGACAAAAAGAAATATAAAAATCTCAGAGTATAAATAGTTGATTTATCCAAGTTTTCCATTACAAATCAGTGGCTCTTTAAAGATTCTTTTCTCATTTAAGGTTGATACAGGGTTGGGAATGTTTTCCAGATCTTTGTGGAATAGAACAGAAGAAAATTATTTTCATATAGTCCAAGTTAGCTTTAATGAATTTTTAAATGCCACGCTCCCAGCACGAGATCAGAGCTCTTGAAAATCATATGATTCTTTTAACAGTTTTCAAACTACATCACTTTTCATATTTCTTCCAGTTCTGCTCTCTGTTTTTTCTTGGAAACACAGTGATATTGAGCCAGTCACTTAACCTTTCTGTTCTCTTTGAATTTTTGTCCCTTTGGTTCTTAGAACCAGTTTCATCCAACCCCCCGTATTCAGCAACTGAGGCCTGTGGAAGTTAACTGATATGCCTGTGGTCGTGCCCAGAGGCAGCACCAGAACCCAGAGCTCTTGCCTGCAGCTCTGTTGTTATTTCCGTAGCAACACTACATGTTCATAAGCCAACCCTTACTTCTTCCAGCTCTAGAAAGATGTGAATCTTAAAAGATAAAAATGCATCCTCAGAGTACCCAAAGTCTCCCACAGATTTTTGTTAGCTTTCTCAACTACTTCCTCTCCCATTAGGTGGCATTAGGTCACTCTGAGTGCCTTAAGGACTCCTCTGGGCTAGACCAACCCAGCATAATACAGAGCTCAGAGGTGAACAGAGATTCAGAGATCAAGAGTTCCCATCTATAGATTCCAAATGACATCTTTCCTTTCTCTTCTTTTATCTAAGAACCTGTGACTGGAATAGAGATTGTGTGTTACAGAAAAAATGTTGCAATTGATACAGTCCCTGGGCAGCCATTTTGCTTCTCCTTTCCCATGTCTTCCCTTACTCAGTCTGTCTTCTTGTGCTGGGGGAATGTTTCACTCCTTGCCTTCCAGGCATATGAATCTAGATACATTTACAGTTTCTCTTATTAGGGGGAAAGAAGGAAGCTAACTTTTGTAAAGCTCCAATTATCTGCCAGATAATATGATTCATGCTTTCTGTCCTTTATATCTTTCTTTAAAATTCAGACACATGGACTTGGTATTATTCTCCTTATTTTGCAGATGAAAAAGCTGAGATGTTGAGAAATTCACAACTTAGTGTGGTAGAAAAACAGATTCAGGACTAAATACAAAATACGAATAAACGCTATAAATAATGTCCAGTGCACAAAGTGTTTTGGGAGCATTTGAGAGGAAATGACTAACCCTGCCAAAGGGACTCAGTGAAAGCACTTCAGAGATAAGTTGGGCCTTGGAGGATAAGACTGTCCAGGTCATATGTACAGGCTGAAGGTGGGTGAAGAACAATGTGTGGCAAATATCGACTCACTCCTTACAGCTGAAGTAAAGGAGGAGTTCAGTGGTAAAAGATGAGGGCAGAAGGGTAAACCATAGGCACGGGTAAGGCTGCTCATTACAGAGCTGTTTATCATAATGAAGATGGAAGAACCAAGTGTCCAACAAGTAACAGGGGATAATTAAATAAATTGTGGAATATCTGTATACTGATCAATTAGGCAGTTGGTAGAAGTCAGGTTTTCAAAGAATATTTAATAATATGGGAAAATATTTCCAAGATACAATAAGTAAAACAATTTTTGGAAAAAGAAATTAAACTAATTTATTCAATCATATTGCTTTCACATTTTGGGGCCTTTTTCAGACAGGGGAAAAGGATAAGTGAGATAAAGCCTTAAAGACACCAAGGCACTGGAAGTTTGTCTTGAATAGCAGCTGGTGTGATTGTCCAAGGGGTGTGAGAGAAGATGACCAAGGAAATTTGAATGTATTAGATGTTAGTAAGATGTTATTGTGAATTTTGTTAGATGTGTTAATGGTATTGTATTTAGAGGAGAGAATGTTCTTTTTATTTTTCTAGATACATAATGAAGTATCTAAATGTGAAATGACATGATGTCCTGGACTTTACTTTTAAATATTGAGGACAAATAAAGGCAGAGGATAGAGGAAAAATAAGTATGGCAAAGTATTAAAAGGGTTGTTGAAGATGAATGGGTACATGGGCTTTGTTATATTCTTCTTTCTACTCTCTGTATAATTGAAAATGTTCATAATGAAAGATTTAAATAAAAAGCACCAGGGACATAGTATTGAATTGAATACAAAAATGCTTTAAGAAGTGATTCTCTTTAAAGGAGATGGGGAAAAGGTGCAAGGTAGAGAAAAGAAAAAGAAGGCACTAATGTTTGGGTGTCTGGCAGAGACAAAGGAGCAGAAGACTGAGCTGTGTCCCAGGAGCCAAGAGAGAACATGATTTCCAGGAGCAGAGAGCTGCTGTGACCTCGTTTTAACAACATTGCCACTGCTGAGAACAGTTTTGGAACTCCACTTTTGGAGTTTTCTGTTTTTGGAATATCCCTCAGCCATGGCAAAATCTGGTTCATTGAAGGTGAATTTGACTTCTGACAACAGGGAAAAGTTTCTTGGAACCAAATCTTAATAAATCAAGTCAGAGTTTGTGACCTTGACATAATGGGATTGGTTTTTGTATGTGGCCTTTGAAGGGATTTTTGAAGACATTTCCAAAATGTGTCAGCCATGACACTTTTTTCAGGATAAGCTTTATACGGGAAAACTTTTGACAGAGTGACACATTTGGGTTTATAACTTAGAGCTTTTGTTTTGTTTTTAACATTCCACTTACTGGTGTCCTGAAGCTTCTGGTTGTTTTCTAGAATCCCAATATAAGCAAAAAAGTAGGAAACAATATGGCATATGAGGAAAGAGTGCAGGCTCTGGAACCAGCCAGCCGAGTTCCAGCCCTGTCTCCATCCCTGTGTGCTGTCCAGTTTGGGGAAAGTTACTTCAGTTCTTCTGGACTTATGTCTTGCAGGGTTGTTGGGAGGATTTGAGATCATATGTATAAAATGCTGTGCCCAGTGCCTGACATATGACAGGAACACATACCTCATCCTGGTGGAGATGTAATGATACAATTTTATCTCTTGGTTCATCAGACATGCCTTCCCTCTTGGGACATCAAATAAGATAAGAAAATAACGAATGGATTTTTGCCTTTCAGTATCACGAAGAGAATATATTACTCAGCCTTACACCACTGAAGGCAGGGGGAGTATGTTACTTGCTCCGTGCCAAGATGGAGATTGGCAAGCTTAAGACATGGGAATTTGGCCAGGAACCAGTGCCTGTTATTTAGCAGAGAGGTGATAGGGAGCTATGATCCTGCCAATCTGGAGGGACTTAACATGAAGTGACTGGCTTCTTGGTCCAAACTGGCCATAACTGTTCTGAACAAGATGACAAAGTCTACCAATTCAAAGCGGTATGCTCACCAGGCTCCTACTGGTGTGACTTTTCCACCAACCAAGACTTTTAAAATCTTCTCTAATACCGCAGCAACATAAAACTTACTGTTCCTGGCCAGGCTCTCTGCTAAGGCACTTTAGATGCACTATTCCCTTTGATACTGAAAACAACCCTAGCAGGCAAATACTACTATTAATCTCTGCTTTATTGGAAACTTAAATTAAGTCAAGTCAATCTGCCCCAAACCACAGAGCACTATGGCAGAGCAGGAATTCCAGCTGGCTTTAGAACCCACCCAGTCTTTGCCAGCCTGTGTTCTATTGCCTGTGTTCTTTCTCATTAGGAATAAGGATTTGTTTACAGATGGGAGAGAAATCTTAGCAATTATGGTATAGCATTGACAGAATCAAAAAAGACCAATGCCTTTCATCTGCATCATGAAGTAGTGAGAGAAGAGAATATAGTCCCAGGGAGAAGAAAAAAAGTACCTCTGCTGGGTCACATCTCAGATTAGGGCACATTGGAATTAAGTTCATGCTTCTTCACTATCCTCCATTATTCAGGTCATTTTAGGTGCTAGTGAGGGAGTTATAAAGCAGGAGGTCTGCTTAAATCAAAAAGCATCAAGAAGACCACATGCAGTGGGGTGAACACTTGCCCTAGACAGTGTGGCCTGGGCTACATCCTATGAGTTTGGGTCAAACTGATTATCAGGCTTCTTTTTCCTGGTCTCAGGGTTCTCCTTGTGTCCTCTAAGAAGGGTCGACTACTCCCTTTCTGAAGCCCCGAGCCTCAATGATCATTATGAAAACATGCATTTCTAGTGCTCTTTATTTAGAGGACATCCCTTCCCAACCCTATTGAATAGATCTGGATCTCAGACACTCCATAGTGATACGTGGGACTGGGATAGATTGAACTTGAGGATTCTACCCACCATGTGTGGTTCCATATCACCCTCATTTGAAAGCACCTAAGGCAGCCAAAAGTGCGTGTTGACCAAGAAGGGTGGCTGCTGCTAGGAGCTATAAGTAAATAAATGGATGTCAGAAGCTTACAATTAAGGGGGGTAACAAAGAATCATTACCCTCCCTTGAGCATGTTGCTTTGGATATTTTGGTAATGATTGTGAAGCAGTTACGCACAGACTAAACTAAGCTCTTTGTGTTCTTTGCAAGATGGAGAGCTTGCCAAATCAATTTCAGCATGCAAAGCCCAGACAACTATTCTTTTGGCATTTAGGGGCTACCCCTGTTTTTGCTGGGTTTGGAGGCAGGCAGCCTATTGACACAGGAAGGCTTTATAAGGATAAAGAAGGCAATTTACCCTATACTTTTAAGAAAAGAAACCCTCTTGTCAGGGTGCTCAGTTCTTACCTCCTATGCTAAACTTCTGTCACAGAGCCAACAGAAGAACCTTTTAGGCTCAGAAGTGCCACACACACTTTGGTGCCCACAGCGTGTGACTCATTCATGGCTGTTTTTATATCCTCTGCCTACCACCTCACCATGAAATTGTGTTGTTTTGTGAGTGTGTGCATGAAGATGGTTGATAGCTGTATTTCTAGAGATAACCATTGGAAAGATAAAGTTCTTGAGATTATGGCCTTGGTCCCTTATATAATATATGCTTTATGTTAGTGGTTCTCAGCCTGTGAACCCAGAACCCCTAGGAGCTTTCAGAGTTGTCAGAGGGGCCTTCCAATCATCTTCCAAAAGCATTATGAGAAACTGAGTGTGACATGTCTCCAGAATGGAGACTATTGTGATTGATAGCATACAAACCATTTAACTGCTTTCTGAATTTGTTGTAGGTTTTTGTGGTTGTAACTTGTTTTCAGTCCATGAGTAGGAAAAGCTAAAACTAGTATCAATGGGGAAAACTTTTTGTTATGGAAATGGAATTCTCATCCTGGAAAGAATGAGTAAGTAATCTCTGAACTTCTTTTGTTGTAGCAGCTAAAGGAGAGGCTCCTGTTTTCTTGTTATTGAACCTTTCAGCTGTGTTTCCTGATACACATGGTTTCATGTCTGCATCAAAACTCCCTGTTGGTTGCAGTTGCAGCTGAGGAGTAAGCTGAAGACATGTGATCTTTCAGACTGCTGATCTTAAGGATGCTTTTTTTTTTTAAAGCAGTCTCATAAGAGACTTCATGCATCCACTCTACTCTCTTCAGAGCAAGTTACCATGCATACCATAATTACTTTCAGATGAGAAATGACTGCAGTTTAACTTGGTGGTGGCTACATGCTGAGGCCTGGATCCAGAGTATTCTTATTTTTAGCCTTTAGTGGGGACTACTGCTTCCAGCATGTTGGCTATAGTTTGTAAAATAGAAGTTTGCTGGCTCCATACTATAAAGCACCAAATTGCCAAGCATAGACACTTTCTTCATTCGAGCACTGTAGCATGTTTGTTGCACAGGTGCTAACAAATGCCTGCCTTCTACTGTGAGTGATTTATTATTGTATTGTTTTTTTCCTTCTCCCTTTAATGTCAGCACTTCCATTTTTTAAGTAAGAAAAAAAGTTCCTAATTTAAAAGTAATATGTATTAAGCACTGAAAATGGGGAAACAAGCATAAGGAATTTAAAAATTTATCCTTAATTCGACCATGCTGAGATTTCTTCTCTTCTTTTTATATAATTTCTTCCACATGTTCTTCTCTTCTGTATCTGTTATAATGTGCATGTTGTTTGGGAGACATCTGTTCTCTTTATTTTTCCTTACCACAGTTTTTAACTGTTGCATAGTATATCATTGTATGACGGTGCCATTATTAACAGCCATTCTTTTATTGCTGGATGTTTAGTTTACCATTCTCTTTTGAGTCTTTGCTTTCTTCCTCCTCAACTTTCACTTTAGAGGCATGAACCCTATGGATCCAGAGCTAAGAAGGAACTTTGACCACTCTCAGGACTTTAACTGACTGGAATTCGTGAGAACTGTCTTTGGCTCAGAGAAATAACTGTGTATTTTGAAGTTATGATTTTGGCCTCTGTGGGACTTAATCACAACTCAATTTTTATTCTACCTCTCCTCTAAATTCTTTTCCCTTTACCAAATTAAAACCATGAAAATATTTTGAATACTCTTCGGAAGGTAAAAAAAAGAAGTATAGAAATCATTAGATACTATTAGAATAGACCACTGTATCACTTTTTCAAGCCCTGAAAGTTGAGAGTTTGGAAATGAAATAAGAATTGAAGTATGTATCCAAGTAATTCATCTTTAACAGTGGAAGGATGTTTACTTTCACAGATGTATTTCCTTCATGGAAAAGGTTCCTGTTTTATTGACAGATTACTTCATTATGTAGACTTGAATTCAAAAAATGAGAATCTGATTTGATGAGTGTATTTCAAACAAAGTAAAAGCAAATCTGTATAGACATCAGTGGTGGTAAGATAAGAAATATGTTTTCCTTGTAAAACAACAGCATTCTGTTTCTGGTCTTCTGAATGTGTCCTTATTTTAATACTCCTTTGTTACCAAAAGACAGTCCTTTATGGATAAAACATGGTTACCAAGCAATGTACCTGAAATTAAATTGTTATAGCGGCTCAGTGTGGAGAAGGATCAAATTGGTCTAGAAAAGAATCTCAAAATCATAAAACATCATCAGAGTTGGAAGAGCTTGGTGATAGGTTTGCTCAGCTCTTCCCTGGCAAGCACTGGGGACGGGGTACCCTCTGTATACAACCTCTCAGACAATCCTTTACTCTGTGAGCATCCATTTTTCATAACTCTGTGATCTTAAAAACATGGCCAATTTTTAAGATGTGTCCAGAATTCTTGTGCCATTTTATTTCCCATGGCACTGTTGTTAGCTTAACGCCACCTGATAATATCAATTATGGTAAGTAAATTTCAATGAGTTGGAAAGATGATTTTCTAAATGTGGAAGCAGAGAAAACTCCCAAACTGAGCAAGTGGCTAGAGTGATTTATCATTAAGGGTATAACTAAAGAAAATATTGTGCCATTGTCAGCTCCTGATTCTAAAAATGCTGAAGCTAAGCCTATGAAGACACTTTACAGAATGTTTCCCCAAATTCTATTTTGACATATTAGTACTCTTCAATTGGTTTTTAATGAGGTAACTTTAAGTAAAACCTTTCATAATTGGCAGCTGGCTTCATGCTTAAATATTTAAATATGTTTTAGATTTTTATCTTTTAGTTTTGTCTAAATGCTCACCTATAAAGCACAGTTTGGGTCTTCATTTGGGGAAGCCAGAAATCCATGATCGGCTATGCTTCCACCTTATAATACCATCTTAAATAGGCCACTTCACTCTCCATTCCCTCAGTTAGTTAAAGGAATGAAAAATAAGCAATCCAGTAGCAACCTTGGGTTCCTCAGAGCACTAGCTTGGCTGTATTTCAAAGTACTTAATGTTTTCCTAAAAGGTACAAAGAACTGCATGGTGCTTATGTTAGCATTTCCTAATCAAAAAGGTATAACACACTTAAAAGATGGCTATAATTGCACAATAAGACATTTGTAGTGGTTCTTTAAGCCATTCTATGTCTAAAGCATAATTTTTACTTTTTAGTTCTTCTGAGTTCTGAGAATCAGAGTGAGACTGATTTCATATGTAGAAATAATTATTTCCTTTGATATTGCTAATCTTTAAAGCCAATCACAGTGATTACCAATAACATTCTTAGCAACCAGGTGTGCAGCATATGTGTGCATATTGGAAGAAGGCAAGGTGTCAGGCTAAGTTTTGTTGTTACTGTTTTTTATTTATAAATATCCTCAAATATGTCATTGAGTATTATCTAGGGTAACTTTTAAATCCATAATCAAAGGTACATCTCTACCTCTGACTTGTGTATTTTTTTACCTGCTTAGGAGGTTAGAGGATAACGTCATTTTAAGGTATTAGTCATTTTGAGTCATTAGGTTAGAGAACAAAAGTCGGTGAAGTTTATAAAACACTATAAACCAGCAAGGAGCCACCTACTATCACTGCAGATAAGACTTTCTACTTTCTTACCCATATTTTCTATTGCCTCTTGCCCTGGTTTCTTTGCCCCATAATATATATTAGAAATAGATTGTACTATTGAAAAAAGAAAAAATCAATATCCAGTCTCCTACTGGATGTTAGAAACTTCTACAGTATCTTATTTAATCCACATAACAGCTCTGTGGTAGACACCTGATGAGTCTCATTTTTATAAATGGGGAATCCAGAACTCAGAAAAGTTAACTTGCCCAAGGTCACACAGTTAATAAGTGGCCAGGCCATGACTCACATGTCTTGTTCCTGGGATTTTTTTCACTTCTTATTGCCCCCTATTTTCACTAGTCTTCCCTGGTGCCTTGCCTTGTCTTTCAGCTACAAAATACTATTCATCAAATAGTATAATTGAAGTTTAAAAATTTGCTATTCGCAGCAGGAAGCAAAGCAGCTTATAGCTGAGTGAATATTCCTACTCATTCGCCTCCCCAGACAGAAAGAGGGCTGGAGGCAGCCCACATAATTCCCTTCATACATACTTAATACATTCATGAAAAGCTACTTAGTAAATTCTTTTTTTGTTGTTTTCAACTTATTTTATTATTTTTCCCAGTTTTCCTGAAATATAGTTGATATATAGCATTGTATTAGTTTAAGATGTACAAGTAAATTCTTTATTATCTTTTTTTGTTGTTATTTATTGAATATGATGAAGACTTAAGTGAATATTCAAAATAGAGCTTGTTTTTGACTCAGGATTTAAAAGGAAGGAAAGGAAAGGAGAAAGTTACTTTGCACATAGTATATACTCAATCTAGTGAATGAATGAATGGATGGATGGAATGAGTCTGTCTCATCATTAATGACCAGATTTTTAGTGCAGTCTTTCTGGCAAAATTTACGTGGACTTAACCTAGCAGAGTTCATGTGTTTACCACGCTGTTGGATATTAGGTGGAGAAAGATGGGAAAAAGCAATGAAGCAAGTACTTGTGTGGCACTGTTTCTGCCTAACCACATCCCCTGCCACACACACACACACACACACACACACACACACACACACACACACACTCACCATGTTGAGCTTGGCTACATGACATCTCTTTCCAAATGACATTCAATAACTAATTGGTCCAACAGGTGCTCTTAGATTAGCGCCAGCCAACTTTTTCAATAAAGGGTGAAATAATAAATCTTTTAGGCTTTGTAGGCCATGCAGTTTCTGCCGCAACTACTCAGTTCTCTCTTGCCAGAAAGCAGCCAGAGAACAATGTACAAATGAATAGCCATGGCTGTGTTTCAATAAAACTTTATTTACCAAAACAGCCATAATTTGCTGACCCCTGCCTTAGATGATATGAAGCAATCCTGAGGGAATCTATGAATAAGCTAATCTAAAAGAATGATTCTCTACCCCCTTAGATGAAATTTATTCAGAAAGTCATTATTTAATCCTGTGGAATATGCGTAACCGGACATAAGCCCTAGGACTAACTTTGAAGCTGTTGAACAGAAGATATAGATGTGGCACAGGCACCACCAGAGGCTGTGAGAGTCATGATGTTACACAGACCATGGTCTCCTGTAGATGGGATTTCTTCATTGATTTAATAAGGGGAATAAGGGGCAAGTCCTGTTTGAGATTTAATGTAGTCTCTGGTCACAAAATCTGTGTCCTAAATCAAACTAGGGCAGTTTCAGTGGAATTATTTTTGGCTTTAACTAGGCTAGATATCTAAAGTATTTTCAAAATGAGCAAAAAATTACAGGATTGCACCACTTCACAATTTGAGCATTTTCCTCAGCTATTCTTGAGCAGTCATTTTGTCTGTTCAAATCCAGGAAACAAAAGACTTTTCTGGCTGATCCTACCACCAGCCCAGAAATTTCCAACCCTTAGAACCTGTGTTAAGAATTTAGGATTTGTGTGGAATTCATTCATGGTTTCTTTAGTCATTGTGGAATAGAATCTGCCTGAAATGGATCTTTTATATTCTCAGTTTATTAAATAAACTTCTAGTGCTAGAAAACACTGTGCTACAATTCTTGTAGCAATAGATACACAGCTTTTAAACTTGCATACACATATAAGAGAGAGCTGTAGGGGAAGCACAAATTTCCTCTTCCCACCCAAGATTTCCTTCTAATGTCTGTGTTTACTAATTTTGAGTAAAGAAAGAAGAAAATAGAGAAACATGGGTTTTTTTTAAATTAAATTGCCCGTTAATATTCCTAAGGAGGAATATAAAAATTTTTTTCTCATGTACTTAATTTGAATCATTTGAGGTGGTTGAGAATATTAATCTTTATATTTTGAGTTGATTTTCTGCTGCATAGTCACAAAGTGTACACTACAGAAATGTATCCCCAAAATGGGCAATAGAATTTTAGCTAGGTTTGGAAAGAATCCAGAATAACGTTTTATTGTTTTGGTTTTTTTATTAAATCAGATTGTTTGTGAAGGTGAATTTTCCAACAACTGTTTTCCCTGTCAAGTGCCAGAACTTTTTTTTAGATAAAGCTTAAAGTTTGATGGATATCTTTTAAGGTAAATCCATACATTCCTGCTTACTTGAAGTTCAGTGTTATTTATATGAACAGCATTTGAAGTACTAAATAATATTTTCTGTATTTTGTATTTTGTTTTCTGCCTCCTCAGTGTCAAATTGTAACCAATCACTTATTTACTCCCCCTCACCTGCCTTTAGCTTCTACCTTATTTCTGGTTTTTGCTTTTAGATATGCCATGGACTGAAAAGTCAGGTAACTAGTAAGGTTCTTAGGTGTGAAGTAGTGTTTTTGGTGTAGAGATTTTGAGAGAGTTATTTCAGGTCAGGTACAGATGCCTTTACTTCCTTTTGTCTGATTTGGATTTTTATAAAAATTGTGTCCCAGGAAGGTGGCAGTTGATCTGTGTCTATTTCATAACACAGTGGACCATATTTCATTTGAGTAGGGTCCTAAATCTCTATTTTTCAAAAGAATAAATCAAATCCAACCAATCTTTTCTAAGGTGACTTTATTCATATCTTTGTAAGGACTGTCCTCATTGTCCTGAGCATAGGAAGACACTATAAATATCTTTGAAACACTTCTTACTCATCATTCCTACTGGAATGTGCTTTTCATAGATATGAAATCACAGTGATAACCTTCCTAGGAATTCCACTGATATTGATAGAGAACTGCTTTAAGCAATCCACAAGAGCAATTAGTTAGCTTGTTACCCTTTTATGGGGACTCTTGTCTTTTCTCTGATGCCCAAATAATCTGCCTATGCTGGAATCAGAAGGCAACAAGGCATACTTTCCACACTGACCTGCTCTGTGGTTGACCTTGCCTCCTTTCCCACAGAGTAGGTCTGTTGTCTCCCCTGCAGTCTTCTTAGAAGTTGCATTCCTTAGTTTTCTTGTACTCTTAAGAGAGTTACTATGTGACCCTTAAAGAGGAAAAGGAGATAGTATCTCAGTTTGTAGCAACTGTAGGCTAAAGTAAGTTCTTTATGAGGGATCATCTACCTTAATCCTTTAGTAGATTTGTGAGGTATCGATACTGGTCTTCTTTTATAGGTGAGGAAACTGAGGCTCAGAGGAGTGAAGTACATTCCCAATATCACATAGCTAACAAGTAGCAGAGCTGGGCTTTGAGCCTAGGTTCTTTCTAGTACCCTATAGTACCTCCAAGAAGGAAAAGTAGATTTATGGCAGATGTTCCGTGGGTCAGTATCTCACATAATCCTCTCATCTACCCTGTGAAGTGGTTAGTGTAATTATTCCCTGTTTACTCACAGACATGTGAGGTTAGGTAAGCTGGTGATGGTCGCATATCAGTTGAGGGCAAAATCAGAGCAGGAACTCTGGCTCTGCTTGACTCTCAGCTTCTCTAAACCTTAATTTTCTCATTGTAAAATAAGAACAATAACGGCACCAACCTCTTGGGATTATTGTAAGCACAAAATGAGATAATCCTTGTAAAGTGCTTAGCACAATGCGTGGCACATAATAAGCCCTTGGTAAATGTTAATTGTAATTAGTACAGTACAGCAAAGGCAAAATCACTGAGTAGAAAAATCCTGCTATTCCACTATCTATTTTACTATTACAAATATTGCATTATATTAATGATAAATAAGAGTGTCTTCTCTCACTCAAAACAAAAAGTGCTGGGTAATTTTTCTTTCATCACATAAGCAATTACACAAGTAGTTTTGAGGTCCCTTCCAATTCTGTGACTGTACAGTTCTAGTGATAGAGGGAGGGCCTTTTTTCCTATTAAGAAACCTTAGGTCAGACCTCAAGTCCTCTCTCCAGTAAAGACATGGTATACTCCCACAGAGGACAGAATAGAGCCATTAGCAAAGCTGAGTGCAGACTTTGATTTTCAGTATTGTAAATGACAAGGAGTATAAATAGTGAGTCCTTGGGAATATTTGTTTCTTATGGAAAGATAAGACACCTACAGCATTTTTAAGATGGAAACAAAACCCAGATAATTGATTTTTTTTTTTTTTTAGCAAAGGCACTTAAGGAAATATTTGTTTTGTGCTTGGCCCGGGCGGATAATAGAATACAAGTAATTATTAACCGGAATTTAGTAGCCAGAGTTGAATCAGAAAGTCAGTTCCCCAGAATAGTTCCCAGCAATGCCTGAAGACTCTAACAAGTTATACTGCCACAGCCAGACATTGTGTTGCTTATGAAAGTGTGGAAGTTTCTGTTTCAATCATATTGCCAAGGAACTCCATCAGTCTTGCCTGACTAACTCATTGGTGATCATGAAAATTACATCCTCAAACATTGATGGGCAAGATCTCTTGATGTGGAATTACTTGATTTCACATGGGGTATTCTACTTCATTAGTGTATCCTGGAGGGTGATGAGGTAGAGTTCCCAATGGCCCATTTTTCATTATCACAATTTAGGACAATTTTAATAATTTGCAACTCCCCCTCCAGGAAACTACACCCCTGGATTAAATGCATCTTCTTTCTTCCATGTATCCTACATAGACTTCTAACATAGAGCTTGCTACATTGTCTTATGGTTTGTTTATTTGCCTGACTTCCTGACTGGACCCTGGAGTCCTTGGCTAGGGCTGCACAGAGCCTGGACCTTTGGAGTTGCTCAGTAAATGTTCATTGACCGACCAACTGACTGACTTATTATGTTTTTAAGCTTCCAGCTTCAATGGCCCTTCACTATCAATAATAATTTCATTCATTCCTTGTTGCTGGAATCTGTCTGATTCCTAAACCATGAATCCAAACCTTTTCTACTCTCCTCACTGCGTCCCTTCCACTCACTCTCACTACTCTTGCCCTTCACAAATAACCACTATGTGTTCCCACTGCCCCCAAAGCTTCTCACCTTTTTTATACATTTTGTTCTCTTCCTGTCTTAAAAGAATGTTCCTCTTGGTTTCCAAGTCTGTCCCCTCATCTGAGCTTTGGATCATAGGCATCACCTTTGGAACCTGGCCCCATCAGATACCTCCCTTCCCTATAATTTTTTCTCACTACTGATTCTCTTTCTATAACTTCATAACATTTCCATGTGTCCTTTTTTCTAATATCTTTCTAATATTTTTCTAATATATTCGCTTTCACTGCTTTCCACTGCTGTCAGTTTATCTCCCATCTTCACATTGTTTGATCACATTCTGTTAGTCTCTTAACTTCCCACCTACTTGTCATCCAGCTTATGTCCTCACCAGTGTCTTCCTAATTTCCAGATCCAGGAATCTCCTCTGAGTCTTCATGCTCTAGCCCAACTTTCTAGCCAGATTTAATAATGCTGTCTTTCCCCCAGCTATCCAGGCTAGAAATCTTGTGTCTTTTTCCACACACCCCTCTCCCCTTAATATACTCCCCTCTATAAGAATAAAAATATTTGTATTTATATTTGTGAGTTTATTTTTCAGTGGTATACAACAAAGGATATTGTATAAAGCAGAGGAGTGACTTGAAAACATTCATCAGGGTGTTCTGATTTGGCAGTAAGATGCTGATACAAGCAAAAGATCAAACCAGTGAGAAAGTATGGAAAGCAGTAAAAGTAGTGAATGAACCACATGCACCTCATAGCACATGCACATGCATAGCAGCCTATTCTTTTTTTTTTTTAATTGAAGATCTTTTTTTTTTTTTTTTGCAGGGGGAGGTAATTAGGTTTATTTATTTACTTTTTTTTTTTTTTTTTGATGGAGGTACTGAGGATTGAACCCAGGACCTTGTGCATGCTAGGTCTACCACTGAGCTATACCCTCCCCCCAATGCAGCCTATTCTTAAAAGTTCTGATTTCCACACATTCTAAGCACTAACAAAGTATCTTGTTGAAGGAAGGCCAGTCCAACCAAGACTTGGAGCCAGAATGTTCTGATTTTTCACAAATAGTGATGACATTTTTTCTGAAATGCCAACACAAAATTTATGTATTTACATATGTATGCAAGATCCTCATTATGTTTCTGTGTTGTAGCGTCATCAGAAATCTTATAAGGAAAATAAACAGTGCTTTTAATCACTTCTTCAATATCATATGTAGTTGGAATTTCCCTCCTTGGGGGCCATCTATGAACCTCTGCAAACCTATTTAGCCCTTGGTCTGAAAGTGAAGCAAAGTAATCAGCCTGCCTGTCACTCTCCCTCTTCCTTTTACAAAACTAAGTCATCTGCCCCTTTGATCTCATTTGCCCCTATCCTCTATGAGTTTGGCTTTTGTCTGTTTGTTTGTTTGTTTGTTTTGAAGTAGAATGAAAAAGGTTTAATTTGAATTTGGGGAATAATTACAAAAGGGGTAATAATCAGCTACCCAGAGTCTGTTGTCACTGTCTGCACTTGGGCCGAGTCATGAATAATAGAACTAGGGCTGTCACACCAAACATGAAGATGCATGTGTTGCTGAGGCTCAGCAGAAAAATGCATACGTAGGACTCTGTCCTACCTTTCACAGACATTAACAGGGAAAGGAGACATTTGTGAACCCAAAACTGCCACGTTGTATGTGCCACAGAGGGTAGGAAGGGTCCCTAAGGGAAATGATCATGCGGCATCCACAATTAGTAGACTCAGCGTTTCAGAAAGTGCTGGAAATGAAGCTTCATTAAAATTTCAGTGTACTTGCAGGGGAAGATAGCTGGGGGCAGAGAGAGCACCGTGAAGCGTAGAGGCAGGAACCAGCAGAGCTTGTTCAGGGAACTGAGGAGCAGACCAGGGGCTAGAGGCTAAGGAGAGGCTCGTGATGCAGTGGAGAAAGCAGAGGAAGGACGGAGGAAGATGTCAGAATGAACTGGAGAGAGCCATACTGGGTGGGACTCACCTAGCATCTTAAGGAGTTGTTACTTCATGCTTAAGGCAGTGGGAGGTTATCAGATGTACATAAGCAAGTGTTTTTTTTAATCTATAAGTGGGAATAATGAGCTCTGCATTAATGAGATCTTATAGTAATAGCATAAACATTTGAGGGGGAGAATATAGCTCAGTGGTAGGGTGCCTGCTTAGCATGTACCAGGTCCTGGATTCAATCCCCACTACCTCCATTTAAATAAATACCTAATCCTCCTCCCAATAAATAAATAAATAAATAAGTAAACATCTGATCCTTTTTTCCATCAGATAAATTATTGAAATATGTTACAAATCTAATAAAATTAGAAAGCATGTTAGGATATGATCATAATTTTAAAAAATATCATTGTATAATTTCTTCAAATATTCTAGGTTCTGTATAAATATAAAAAAGATGAAGAAGAATTAGGTTACTTAATTTCTGTCTGGTTCTAATTCATTATAGAGGTTGCATCAATTCTCTGGACTTTCCTGAGCCTTGGTTTTCCACATGTAAAATTTCTTTTGCAGACTGATAAATTGAATTCAGTAATCCATAGATCAAAATGCTACAGCCCATAAAGAGGTTTTAGAGATGGAAGAAACAAAATTGGTTGTAATAAAGACACTTTATTTCTAACAGACTCCAAAGATAGAATAATAGTGAATCTCTGGTGAGCTACCAAATTAGCTCCCAGATGGTATGGAATAATTGTGTAGAGAACAATTAAAGGAAAAAATTGTACTAATACAATTTCTTTCAGAATTACCCAACAGTAAGATTATGAGCATGGTTTTCTGGCTGAGAGCTCAGGTTCATTCGTTGTGGTTGAAATAAGATGCAGATCACCCCCAGGAAGTACAAGGGAATGGTGTTGAGGGTGCATGTCTGTTAGTCTCACAGAAAGAAATGTTGGAATTATGCCTAGTTCTTTCTTTGACCTTTTCCTGCCTCCCTCCTTCCTTCATACATTAATTGTCTACAGTGTGTACAGCATCGTGCCTCTTGATGTTATACTGATGGGCTCCACCATGACCTGGGCTAAATTCAACTTTGGAAAAATAGTGGTATTCCAGAGAGGGAAGTAGTTCTTTTCAAACAAACAAACAGAAGCATTGAGGGATTCTGTGTGTTTTACTAGCTAGAGTCATCACTTTGGCACACCTGGTTTTAGTTATACCTATCAACAAGGTAATGAGGTAGGTTTTAGGACCCCCATTTTAAAGATGAGGAAACTAAGGCCCAGAAAAGATCAGTAGCAGAAATTGGATGATGATAATAATAATAGAAATGTCAATCCAAAGACTAACTCCCAGCCGGCCCTTTCTCCACAGCTGCTCCTCAATTACAGTTATGCAGCCTAGGTATTTGAGGTTTTGAACACTTGAGTTGCAGCATTTCTGGTGAGGAATAAAAAAACCCATGAGGCTGCCCAAGGTTACAGTGTGAAATGAGATTGCCTCTCCTTTTCTCTCATCTCCTGCAAGTCTTACCCAAATCATTCTTGAGCCCCTTCCTCTGTTGGTCCCTCTCTGTCATTTTATCTGTCTCCTGATCATTACCTTGCCCTCTGGGGTGGGGGAGTTGGAGTACTGGGATGGGGGTGGGGAGGATCACTTACATTTAGGGCTATTGTTCATGCTTCCTTTCTGATGATGTAGTAGTTTCTGTTACTCATTTTATGTTTACTTACTGTCTGGATCCATGTCAATTTATGTGCCCTTGGCTCTGAACCACGATTTATATATTTTTGTGTTGTTAATATTTTTAATTGGTGTTTTTAAAGTAGATGTACTCTGCGTGTTTGGCAGACCAACAAAGTGGAACGTAAGAAGAGTCGATTTTTTTAAAGTAACCATATAAGGTGAAAAGTCTCTTTGTGTGGGTGCGTGTGTGCGTGTGTGCAGATTGCAGGTTTTATCGGGCACAATATTCGTTAATATTTATTGTAACAGTTTATAGTGTAGCCCCTTGAGTCCCTCTGGAGTATGTACAGCTCAAATGACGTAACCTTGGAAAATGCAATAAATCTAAGTTGAAACCACTTCTAATGGGAAGTTTCTTGAAAGTTGTAAAGTTAAATTGCCTCCTCCAGGATGAGGGAAGTAGTGTGGAGAATGCCCCAGGGGACCTGGCTTTGCCCCTTGCTGGTCTTGTCCCCTGTGTTGGAATGCTGAGTTTGGGGTTGGATTACTTTGTTTTATTTAAAATTCTCTGTTCCTTTGCCCCGGTGCTCCACGTTGTGGCAGGTCTAAGGTGACATTAATATGTAACCTTTGATCTTCTCGTTTATGTATTTAGGGTGACTCTTATCCTACACATGCATGCCCAGGTCCCCAAAGTAGAATTTTATGAGTCAGAATCTTAACTTTGCAAGGAGACTAGGTATCACCCTGTTCATTTTTGCCTGCTCCTGTATGAACCTTCCCAGCTATATGCAGCTAAATACTGACCAGAATATTTCATGCTCTGCATTTTAGAAAGTTCTTCATTGTATTGTTTTGAAATGTGGCTCCCCAGAGCCTACACCGTTGGTCCTGGTGTCTCTTTCTGAAGCTACATAGAATAAACATTCTTCTCCTTCTGTGATATTTGTAGATGTTTGAAGGCAATGACAGTGATCTTGCCCTTTCCCCTTTTTAGGTGTCAAACATCCCTAGGTCTGTGAAACTACTATGTTATAGTTCATTTGTCCATTTATAGAGTACAAACTATGCATATGTTAAACTGAGTTAGAAATTAGGGAAGCAGTAAGGATAAAGTAGGCTGTGATCCCTGCCCTCAGGGAACTTCTGGTCTAATTAAAAATAGATTGACAAGGGCTGTACGAGGGGCACCAAAGTCAGCTTTGGTGATTGGAGATTGAGGTTGTCAAGGAAAGTTTTCTGGAGACACACAAGGTAACTGAAGTCCAGAAGAGTACCGTGAGTTACCCAAGGGAGCAGGGTGAATGAGGTGAGGAGGGTGTCCCAGGTAGAGGGACCAGCATGCTTGAAAGGCTGAAGGTGAGAGAGTGCATGGGGAGTTCAGGGAAGTGAGGGTGGTTCAGTCCAGGTGAGGCTCTAAATGGGGAGGTGGGGATAAAGATGCAGCTGCGCTGGAGTGGAAAACAGGGCTGACAAGTGGTGGGCTGGGGAGATGGGGTCCGGCATTACAGGAGAGAAGAGAATCATGGGTAGTCCTGATCAGGAAGGATATTTATTGTTCTCTTGGTTACACAATAACTATGAGAAGCATAATAGGTTCTGTATGAGGTCATACAGGTTTGGAAATATTTTGCGGATTATGTTTTGTTGTTCGAGAAAGAATGTAGTTAGTCATTAGGATTAGACAGATATGGCTCGTTCAGTAGCAAGACCATTACTCTATCAACAGTATATTTGGAGAAATAAGAGGGAAAAAGAGGTAATATAGTTTTAACATTCTTATGACTGTTAGAGGATTTGGGTGACTTTTTATACATAGGACAATAGTAATAATAATAACAAACACTTATATAGCACTAAGGGCTTGGCCTTGTTACACCAACAAATTTAATGCCCACATTAACTCTATGAGGTAGGTATTATCCCCAAATATAGAGAGTTTAAGTAACTTACCAGAGGTTATTAAGAAAGCTAAGTGGCAGAGCTAGGATTTGATTCCAGGCCCTAAGAACATGTGGGGAAAGATTTAAGTTATAAAGCTAATGCACTGAGTCTGCAAAATTAAAAACATCTTTAGAAATGGCTCCTGCCTGCTGTTGATGGTCACAACCACACACTCACTGGTGTGGTCATGACCAGCATAAATAAAGCAAGTATTCATAACTCCACATTTCATACCTTACCCACAGGCATTACTGTATGGAAGAGACTACTCTCCTGATGGCTTTCAGGAGTTGGCCTGGGTTTTACTAGCAGTTGTGGCTGCCTGCAACCTCAGCTGATCTCCCTCCCACCACTTTCAAAGAGGGTATAGCCTGCCCAGAGAGGGTAGGATAATTAAGGTAACAGTAAACCAGAGAAGGTTTGAAATACCCTTAATTCTAGGGAAACAGAATTACCTAGCTGTGTTGCCAGTCCAGTTAATGCTGGTAAATATGAATGTACAGTTGCCCCGGTTTTCAAACATGTGTGATTTTCTGCTAAGATTGATTGATCTCGTGTTGAGTGTGTGAAGATAAGTGTTTCTTGGGGATAGAAGGGATGAAGATAGGTAAGAGAGAGGTTGAAGTGATGATGCATCAAGCCCATGTTGGATAGGAAAAGAAGTAAGAGTAGGAAAGGGCTGAAGCATAAGATCTGGTGGAGGAATAAAGGAATGAGGGTCTCTGTGGGCACAAAAAGAAGTGAGGTGGGAGGAACTACTTGAAAGGATTAGAAAAAGAAAAATAGTAAAGAATGTTGAGTGAGTGGGATGTTTACATTTTTTTCAGAGGAGGATTCTTAGCACTTATTCTTGCCTTGGTCAGTGGTATCTGAATAAATATCAGTTTGTTAATAACTTAATTAAAATGTGTCATAATTAAAATGTTAAATAGGCCAGACTAGAGCTCCTAGGTACAACCAAGGTGAAGTTGATCTTTTAAGTGCACGTGAGTTTATAATCTTAGAGCACATGTTTGAATATTTGAACACAATGATTAATCTGTTGCATGACTAAATAAAATCAGAGGTCATAGAGTAGTCTGTGATGCAGATTTACTCTATAGATTTATATGCCCAGTTGGAAGTGCCGTTGAGGTATAAGCAATGATAATTTTCAGGCCTCCAAACCCATTACAGTTCAATTAGATTTTATATTTACTCACTTTTTATCTTCAATAATGATCTTATCTCCAGCTGGATTACAGTTTCCTTGAGATTAGAGGCAGTGTCTGTTTCCTGTAAGTTTCCCCTACAGCACCCAGCCCAGTATGAGGCCAATGGTGCTCACAATCACAGGGATCTAGGCCAATCACCTTATGTTACAGCTGAGGGAGTCGAGGTCCTGACAGGTAACGTGATCTGCCAAGAGTTCAGGGCTAGATAGTGAGGGAGCCTGAACCACAACCCAAGTTTTATTCCCACCTCTGCTCTGCACCCTGTTGTGCTGACACAGCTCAGTGAATCAAGTTCTTGCAGTCATCTGTGTTTGTGTCAGACACCCAAAGGAAGTTGATGTTCCTTAAGCTAGTGCTTCTCTGCCTGTATTTCCCAATATGGCTCACAGAGAAAATGGTATTGTTTATTTAGGACATTAGGGTAAACAGCGGAAGCTTTTGGAGGGCAACTGAAGCAAGGAATCCCTGAGGGCACCGACTGGCCTGGGCGCTGCCAGGCTTCCCGAGGGAATCATGTCTTCATATACTTTTCATCTACTGAGTTTCCAGCAGCAGTTGGAAAACACTTCCCTAAGTTAACGTTAGATCCCTTGGACACCAGTCCCATCATGTGCAAACACGATAGCTTCTCAGGCTTTAAAAGACTTTGAGTGTGAAAACTGTTCTTCAAACAGAAAAGAAGCATGACTCTTTCCATTGTATTTATTGGAGCACTTAATATATTTAGAAAAATCTGTCATATCTATAGATAAATTGTAGTAAATTATAAATGTATAAAATTCATTTGTGAGTAAATGTATTTTCTGTAAATGCTTTGAAAGATTACATTGGTCCAGGAGAAAGTGTTTTCTGAAGAAATTTAAATCCTACTATCCAAATATATCATTTAGTCTCCACCATGAGATAAAGGATATAAGCTTAAATTGTACAACAAATACATCAGTCAGATACTTTTCTTTTGAGGCTCAGCAGTTCATGACCTTTTTTCTTGTGTTCTTCATGTTTGGGGGAGCTTTATAATTTTTTATCAAGGAGGAAAGGTAGGAATACATGTGTTCTGTGGATATAGCACCATGTTCTCTGAAAGTCATGACTGATTTTCCAGATCTTTAGAATTGAGATAAATAATAAATTTGTAACTCAGAGTTTCTCTCACATACTTTTCTGGATACGTTTATGTTTTAACAGAGAAGTGGATATTATAGGGAACACCTTTTCACAATATCTCTTACAACAGCTAAATAAAGTCTTCACAATTTACAGGTAAGTAAGCCCTTAGAGAAATTGTTTCTTAGCTCAAAAGTAGATTGGAAGGGCACCTAAGCAGGCTGCATAGCCTGAGGTTAGGAGCTCAAAAGGGCTGGGAGTTGAGATGGTCAGCCCTGCACAGATCTCTAGGAGTGAAGTAGGCTCCCCGACCAGTGGCCCCTCCTTCCTGCACCTCCCATCCTATCTAGCCTGAAAATCTGCAGATACCAAGAATACTATAAAGCTTGAACATGCCATTTAAATGTGGTGGCATCTTAAACCAAACTGTAAATATAGAGAGAAGGGCTTGAATTAACAGTAATAATAGTAGCCCCATTTACTGAATGTGTATAAAGTTAATAGTGATCAGCAAACGCAGTCTGTTAGACTTTCAGCACTGAGATGTGAGATCACTCTTTCTGCTGGAGGGTGGTTTAAGTTACTGAGGGTCATTGGAGGCAGAGAAGACGGCAAAGTGAGGGGCATAATAAACCTGGAATAGTTGTTTCTGATCCTGGTCTGAGGTAGGAAGGAGAGAGGACAACAGCGAGTGAAACGAGGCACAGCTTTTTAATAAACATGGATCTGGACCCCTACCCTTGCCCTTGGCATTCCTAGGGTGTGAGTCCAGTGATACGTTGCAGCTGGTCCATACTGGCTCATGACTACTAAATTCTTAAGAACTATGTGAGTTGTTTGTTAAACAGTCGTTATTAAAAATTAAATTATTTTAATTGCAAGTAAGTAGACAGTTCTTGAAAACAGGGATAATAAGTGCTCAAAGCTCATCACTTCCTAATTTACTACATTGTGCTCTTGTTATTTATGCTTGTTCTCTTCCTAGCTCCGTATTCTGTGATGTCATGTGGGTAGCTTGAAATCAGCCATCATGGGAATATTTGAACCATGGAAATTGGCAAATGCAACAAATTAGGATTTTTTTCCCTGAAAGCCAGTTGTTAACCATTTACCAGCACACCAGTGGATGTTACGATTATGTGCCAGCCAGTGGGAATGAGGGATGTGGTATTTATCCCAGTGAAACCAAATTTGTTGTCTCTAGGTTACGTATCTTCATCTTACACTGTGCTGCCTACCTGGACTGAGGTTAAAAAGGCAAACATAGGTAAGCAACAAGTTTCTTCTGTATAGCACAGGGAACTATATTCAATATGTTGCAGTAACCTATAATGAAAAAGAATGTGAAAACAAATATATGTATGTATATGTATGACTGAAACATTATGCTGTACGCCAGAAATTGACACTTAGTAAACTGACTATACTTCAATTAAAATACATTTTTTTCTTAAAAGGCAAATAAAATGAAGGCCTAATGACTTTTCAAGTTCCTTCCTCTCTGTTTCAATTGCATACACATATGCCTAATGGCAATTAAAACTATTATCTCAGTGAATTACGATAGTTTACATTTCTATGCACCTTCGTATCTCCAGTGCACACTATACATTCAGTCCTTAATAACTTATAAGTGATGTGTTATCCCTTTTCCCAGAATCTGAACATGTCATTGATCAGCTGTAGCACTTTCACAGATTTCTCTCCTCAAATACAGGAAACAAGTTACTGGTTTTTTGTTGTTTTTGTTGTGTATTACCAAGAAAAGTATTGTTCCCCTCATCTTCTTTATCTTCTTCACTTTCTTATTCTCTCTTTCCTTCTCCTTCTCAACCTAAGGCCTGCATCCTTCCAGCTAACAGTGACTTTTTTGGCTATGTAAAGTTTTAGAACATGGAACTAGATACAATTCAGTCTAGCAGATTTCTACTTCTCCATAAATGCTTGCTGTTGTGCAGAGCCCATCAAAATAGTTTGGAGACTTAGAATCGTCCTAATAAATGTGTTGTATCAGTTTTGAAAAACTATTTGAAGAGTGGGATCTCTGTTTCATACGGGCCTCCTGTATAAAATGAAACTGAAGAGAATGAATCAGTGGAGCATACCATACTGGACGACAGAGCGATTTACTCAAACTGAATTAACTCAAGCTGGCAGAGCTCTGAGCTGCCTTGATTGGGAGCCCTGGATAGAAGTTAGATGGAGTACACCTGACAAACCCTCTATACTACCTCGGATGTTACACAGCTGGGAGGTTGGATGTCTGCTAGGTGACCATTGCATTCTCTTTTGGTTCCCTTTTGAGAAAGAAAAATTAGTAAAAGGGAAAAAGAGATGGGGCAAGAACAGTCCAAAAAAGAAGGATAAAGTTCTTAGACTCTCTTCACACCCTATGAAACACTTTTTGAAATGCTTGGATTAGGTCTGGAAATGACTATAAGCACAGGACTCTTGGAGTATGTTCTTGGCTCTTATCACTACCTTTGACTCTGAGCAGGTCAGCGGACTCTTCCACCTGTAAAATAATATTCCCTCTGACATTAATACTTACCTCATGAGGCTATCTAGAGGAGAATTTTAGTAATAATTTCTTGTGCTTACATCATTCCTTTGACAGAGAGCTCAAAGCATTTTATTTATAGAGTGAAGCTTCTTGTGAGAAATGAATATAAGTGTTCATTTTTTAGAAATGAACTTAAGCCATTAGAGCCTGAATTTAATGCATTGCAGGGGGACATATGGTACATAGTGATCCAGTGGTCAAATGAATGTTTTATTCCACTAAGAGTTCCATCTTTGCTCCTTCTTTTGGAATTGAAGAGATACAGTGAGTCTGTATACATGGATGGAAGATTCCATATATGTGATCAGTGTGGTCTCTTGGGACTTATCCAGAGCTTGAAGAGCGGTTAGAACATCTTTGATAGCACTCTTGGACCTTGGTTGTGACAGAAAGACACCTGAGATATCTTATTCCTGGATTATACAATGCCACTAAAAGATTCCAGAGATAGACGATGTAATATGGGAGTGTTTTCTCTGTTCATTTCAGCTCATTTCAACCACAGTTGCTTGAGTGCCCATCATATACATAATTTTGAGGAGTGTAGAGAATGAAAGAGGCATAGCATGCTCAAGAAGGTTAAACTGGCATTAACAAGGAGAGGGGAATGAGATTTACAAGTCGTACTGGGGAGAGTTAGAAAAGCACCACGGTATTTTGGGTGTTTGAAAAGGGGAAAGATTATACTTAGCTGAGTAATCACAAACGCTTATTACCTACGTGCCAAGCAGTCTTGTTTATTGGAGAGACATAATTCCTGCCCTAGAGATCCAATGGTGAAGATATGTGCAAATACATAGTTTTAGCACATCCTAGCCCATACAGTGATCAAGGACAGTTAGCCCAGGTTGCAAATTTAGAGAAGGCTTCTTGGAGGGCAAGACTCCTCTTAAAGCCTTAAAAATTTAAAAGACCATGGGATAGGAATTCCACAGTGGAAGATTAACATGTTCAAAGGCCCGCAGCGTTTAGTCTTCTTTCATCAGAAAATGGCAGGCTACAGAAAGTTTGGTATTATTATGGCCTAAAAGTTAATTGGAAGTAGTAGTGAGAAGCATGGCTTATGATAAAGGACCTATCTTGCTATCTTGTTTACTATTAGTATGAATACTAGTGTGAAGTGTGGGTCATCAGTAAGTATTTTTTGAAAAACTGAATGAACAATAAATTGGGTTTAAGCCCCTGAGGGCTATCCAAGTAAATAAATGTGGGAGGCATTTGGAGAGAGTCTGGACTGGAAATACAGATTTGGAAGTCACCCATTATCAATGATATTTAAAATTAAGAGCAAATGCATTTGCACAAGTGGAGTATGTAGAGTGAGCAGAGTAAAGTACCAATGGAGAAGCCTTGACGAATACAAACATTCAAGGCCAAATAAAAGAAGAGGAATCCATGAGGGAGACTGAAAAAGGAAAAACAGAGAAAACAGAGATTTGATACATGTCCATTGGGAAGGCATTATTGAGTTCACTGGTGGGCTCATGAGAGAAGTTTTCAGTGCAATGGCCAGGGCAGAAGTCAGATTGTGGTTTGTTGCAAGGTAAATGGGAAGGGTTGAGAGAATTGAGTGAGCACAGACTTCTCTTTCAAATCACTAGAAGAAAAAGAAGGGGATGGTTCACTAGGGGGCAACCCAGGTTCAAGAAGGGGGAAAAAATTAACTTTAATATGATGAAAGATTTAAATAGGCTCTGGGCTTAGGGAAAAAAAACTGAATAGTCAGTGAGAGGTTGAAGATTTAGGAAATAAAGGGGATAATTGATAGAACAAGATCCTAGGAGAGATGAAAGATTTGGGGCCATGTGTGGAGGGGCAGAGCCTTGAACCAGAGGAGGAATACCTTATCTTCTGAACAGGAAGAAATAGTATAAGTATAGGTCCAGAGATATCTAGGAAGGGGAAGGGGATGATGTTCAGATAATGTATGTGTAATTGTCTCATTGAAGTAGAAGATGATGTCATCTGCTGAGAGGGATGTGACTTTGGTTGGAGTCTTGAGCATATCAACAGTTCTGAAACATTGCAGAGTAAAATGAAAGCAAGCTAAGTGAGAGACTGAACAGAGATCTGAAAGCTGATTTTCTCCAGTTGTGCTCAACAGCTAGAGCATGAAATGTAGAAAGTATATTTTTGAATTAATCCTGTATTGATGTTTTTGTTAGACAAGTGAAGCAGGAGGTCCAAAGTAGTTGATGATATTGGTGAGAGAAAGGCTTGGGTGATGAGCCATGCTATCTCAGCTGAATAGAGTAGTGAGGCCAGGAGAGAGGTCAAGAAACTATAGTTCTCCTGGGACTGAAAAAGAGAGGTAGTGAAAGCAAAGGCAGGAGGGGATTGGAAGGATCGGAGACGGGGGTTGTCTTTGGATTTGGCATGGGAAGCAGACCCACTTGACGCTTAATTCCAGAGTTGGACCTTGTTGTGTGTGACCCTGGAGGTGAAGAAGGTGAGGAATCGGATAGATTGTCTGTGTGGGTACTGAAGTCATCCAGGATGGTGATACAACAAGGGATGTGTTAAAGATTGTAGCCAAGTGCCCTAGTCTTGTTTTAAAGGAACCAGGAGATTAGTAGGAGGATATCAATGAGAAAAGACCATTGGGCAATATAAACCTCAACAAATGGTTTAGAAGCATCTATGAGAAGAAAAAATAATAACACTTTTTGGATGTGTGCTACTCATTAGGCATTGTTTTAAATATTTGGTTGAATCATGTGAACTTGCTGATATTTGAGCATTTTGATCTATAAAAATGGTAATTTCATACTGTTCAGCCTCATACTGTGTATGTATTAACTCATTCATTTTCACCACCTTCTGAAGTAGGTGACCATTTAGCAGCTAAGCACATTTAATAGGACCACAAGAATAATAAGTGACTTGCCCACAGTCATCTGATAAGTAGTAGAGCCCAGTTTCAGACCTTGGCAATCTGGCTCCAGAACCTACAGTCTATCTTTGAGTAGGAAATGTTCACCCTACCTCCACTGCCCTTTAAGCCTTAACAGTGTATGAGGTGTGTGAGACTGAACTCCTCTCCAGTGTAATAAACTGAGATAAATGCCATAAAGAAAGTGAATGTGGTTCTCTGGTCACTCATACCAACATGTTCTTACTTCCCCACCCTTTCTATTGTATTCTCTTTCATTCCCAAACTTCTTAATGGCAGAATACTTTCTCTACTTCCTTGTCTAACTGAAACTTAATGTGTCCCTGGTTTCCTTGTAGGATTTCACAAGTAGGCAAGCAAGGAAGGGAATTCTAGACATTGCGTGTACAGTGTAACAGGAGTTTGAGAAGGAGCAATGGATACAGTTCATTCAGAAAATGGCAAGACATTCTGTATATGGACCATCAGTCCGGGTAGTGGGAGAGAGAGAGTGTGTAAGGGAGAGCAATAGAGGTTAAATCAGAAGCTGATATGGGTCCTTCATGTTGTAGCCAGCCATTGAAAGATTTTAAGGAACAAAATGCCATGAACAAATTACACAGGTGACCCTTGAACAACGGGTTTAAACTGCATGAGTCCAGTTACTCATGAATTTTTCCCAATAGTAAATATTACAGTATTACTTGATCTGCAGTTGGTTGAATTTGAAGTTGCAGAACTGTGGATACAGAGGAACTGCAGATACGGAGGGCTGACTGTAAGTTATATGCAAATTTTCAACTATGGGGGGAGTTAGTGCCCCTAACACCCACATTATTCAAAGATCAGCTGTAGATAAATGACTATAAGGATGCAATTAAAGATAGGAAAAACTAGAGGCAGGAAGATGACTTAGGAAGCTGCTGTAATCATCCATGTGAAGATATAGGGCTTGGAAATGGTCCTAGCTATGTAACTGAAGAGGACAGGGTGTATTCACGAGATATTTAATAGTAAAAATTGTCAGGTTTTGGTGTCTAAGAGAGTGTGAGTTGATGGAATCAGCACCTGAGATCATCTTGCAAGAAAAAAAAAATTGATTTGGAAGGAGTCCTCTTTTCTACATGTTGAATGTGAGATGTCTGTAGAATCCAGGTAGAAATTCAGGTCTGGGATTCAGGAAGTAGGTTCACAGGAGATACAAATGAAAATATGTTAGCATACCTTGATTTCTCTGAGACTCACTTCCAAAATTGCTACTTCCCTCATCAGTATCTGTCCTGTGGCCACTCTTTGATTTAAGTTAGTGCTAGAGTGTGGGGACAGGGACTTGAGTGGACTATAGTTTTGGGTTAGGTGCCTTCATCAGGGCCTCACCCTGTGGAATCACGGGAAGATCTGGGGTAGGGTCTACGGCATCCATAACTCTCCAACTACTGAGATTTTCCCTCTCCCTGCAACGTCATTTCTATAAAAGAGGGTAGAGTAGCTTCCTAATGTCTATTGAAAGAAAAACAACATGAGATTTTTTGGTTTAAGTTTTATTCAGGTTCTTACTGAGGACTATAGCCCAGAGAACAGCCTCTCAGTAGCTCTGAGGAACTCCTCCAAAGAGGTGGGTGAAGGGAATATTTTCGGCTGGGAAAAACATGTAGTCAAGCATACATCTTGGTAAAAGATTACTGCTCATCACAAAGAACAGACATCTGACATTAATGATTTTAGTGCTTTTCTTTGTGTGGGAAGATACAAGAATCTCAGGTCACTGAAATTCTTCCTGAGATAGGCAGCTTAACTATCTAAAGGTCTTTTATCTATAGCACAAAATGCCTCAACTGGTTTTTTCCACCCTGAATTCCCTCTAGGGCACAGTGGGTTGTGATTTAACCCTTCATATATCTGGATGATAAGCAACACTCTTTGTTCCTTTTTTTTCACACTAGCATGGATGAGTGAATGAATAATCACATTGAGGGGGGTCACTGGATTTAGATTATTCTAAAAAGCCACCTGTATACTCTTTGGGTGGGTCCTGTGCAAGTTTAATTATGTGGACCTAGTTCCTGACCTAAGTGTATGTAGCCTAGAGGGAAAGTGGGAAACTATAGATTAGGCATATAACTAGCAGCACACTAAGAGTACAGCCAAAAAAATAGGTAAAATGGTTAAATATAGATAATGCAGTCAGTGGGAAGCAGTAAGTGAATCAGTGTAAATATTATCAATGAGGAGGGACCTGGTCCTGACAGGAACAGAATAATATTGCAGAGACATAGTAAGTATTGACAAATATGCAAAACATGGGAGAAGATGTCATTCAAATAGGGCTTTTTTAAATAAATGTGATTCGGAATAGGAAGACAACCAGTCTTAGCTTTCCCAGAAGTTGAAATAAACTTGACCCAATGGAATTCCCTAGTCCTGTTCATTTGCCGAGTTGACTTAGATTCCAGGGATTTGCATGTGGAAAACTAATGCCACGGCAGGATTACCAGACTGTAAATTCATCAAGAAGCCTGATGATATCATAAACCGTGAGAGGCCAATGTCCTCCAGCAGCATCAGAAACTTCCCAGTTTGATTTAGCACTGGTAATCCATTTTATTCCTCTCCATTAGTTATTACAATAATAACAGATTGGCGACACAGCCCCATTTTCTGCCTTTAGTGCTGTCTGCTGCTGGGCACAGCTGCTCCCAGTCATTCTTTCCAGTGTAAATAATGGTTCATGTTTCCGTAGGCTGTCGCGAGATGTTTCTGTGCTTGTGAAATGAGCCCGTGTCACCACCCTGTTGGGGAAGATTGAAGGTATGGGTGAAGCCAAGGAACTACCTAAGAAAGCCAGAGCTGAACCCCTCCCCAAGAGGTGCTTTTTGCTCTGGAGAACATTTAGATTGACTTCAGGTTAATGTTAATGATGTGAATTTTCTTGAGTGTGGAGCAGGAAAATTCTGTCACTTGCATCTGTCTGATGCAGGCCTGTTACTCTGGAACTTTTTCTTTCATGTTAGATGTAAATAACTCCTTTGTTTTGAGAGGGTATGTTACAAGGCATAAACACTTCAGCAAAGAGCATCTTTTGATCTTCACGCCTTTGGCAATAAAAGCTGAGAGCCAGAAATAGGCCAAAGAATTTGGGACAGAAACCACTGAAAGCTTCCCTTTTATCTAGTCACAAAATTAGGTAGAACTGTAGGAATAATGGATGGAATAACAATTATTAAGAAAGTTGAAGGGCAAAATAAAGCCACCTGAATGATAGCTGAAGTTTGGATTTAGAAATCTGTTTTAGAACTCAGTGAATTGCTTAAGAATTTAGGAAAATTATGTAGACATCACATAAAGGAAATAAATAAAGATGTTTTCTGTTTCTCTTTCTCTCTTCCTTTGATCTCTGTAGGCATTAGTGGGTGTGTTAATAAATTTTAAATACTGATTTGAGATACCATTTTTAATAAGAGTTCAATAGGTAGACACTCATTTTTGTGTGTGTGCAAAATTATGTTTTAAAAACTGGTCTGTTTTAATACCTTAATTCTACAGATCCCATTACAATATGATTATTAATTCAGTCTCCTTCTAAATGTTAAACCATGTATTCATAAAAACAGAGATCTAAAATATACAGATATGAATACATATGCAAATTCTTCCTTTTTATCTTATTTTGACATTTTAAATTGTATCACTGTATCTTGGCAGACATCTAATGTCTACTTTATTATATGGAATTTATCAATATCTGCCCTTCAGGCCTTACAGAATTCATACTCTCATCCTGTACATAATAGACTGAAAATCAAAACCCTACCATGGTAAGGGGAATAATGAACACACTACACACTTGATGACAGATAAATAGACTTGCACTTAAACCTATTTTTAAGGACACATCTTTCCCAGTTTCAGTAGCAGTGAGGATGGCAGATATTGGGGATGCAGGTATCCTGTCAGATGTTCAGTACTTCTTTTCCTAGGCCTGGTTTTGAGGTCTGGGGTGGAGGTAGGGGGCAGATTTGTTCAAAGTTTAGCTGTCCTTGACTGGTAGTGTATAACTGATAAATAACTTTTAAAAGATCCTGTGTAGTTTCTCATTTTATTTTGTCCCACAGTTTCTTATAGTCTGCAGTTCCAAATTTCTGCCTGAATTGCTCTGTGATAAAAGGAAATCTGAGACTATGTTCCGTATTCCTCCCAAGCTTTAAGACCAACCAAGAAAGTTCTGTGAATATTTTTCAGAGACAGATTGGGGGGCTGTGCTCCATCTTAATGGCCTTTTAATTTCAAAGTTAAACTCAGTCCTTCTAATTGCTTGTAGGTATTGGACAATATGAATATTTCCATTGGATAATATGGAGAGGACAATTTATCATTGAAAGCCTTGTCGTTTTTATCTTAGCTGAATCGAGTGCCAGTATATACAGTTTGTGCTTTCAAGCACAGGTTGATTTATTACGGTGTGGACCTGCAGTTTTTAGAGGGCTTCATTAAACTGAATTTTTTGGTAACTTTAGTAAAGCCTCTTTTTTACCTTGTTGGCTTTAAAGTCATCACAGTCAGGTCATACAAGTTAGAAACAAGAATAAAAACCCAAATTTGGAGGAAAGAGCCTACTTATGATATTCAATAAAAATTCATTCAATTTTATTCAACTAAGGGTCATAATTCAGCCCTCAGGAACCAAGATGAACTACTAACTGCATGAAGTGAGCTTCAAGGAGATAATGAATATTTCAGTGTTCTCTTTCATACTTCCGAGTATGAGCTCTGGTGTCTGCCACGTGTGGGTGGATTCAGCACCTCCACTTCCCAACTCTGTGAACGTGGGCATGTTGCTGGCCTTTTTTGCATTTGCAAAACCAGAAAATGGCAGCATGCTCACAGCCTTGTTAAGATGAGTTCATGAGATAAGAATAATGATCAGGAATTACAATTAATAATATTGAGTGTCTGCTAATGTTCCAAGAACTGTGCTGAACATCTTAGATGTTCTTGGTTAAATCAATGAAGCACCCTTCACACAACAGGCATTCAGCTTCTACCTACTTCAGCTCTTCCCCACCCCAAGTTTACCATATTCCTTAGGTGAAAGGGATTTTGCTTATTTTTTCTTGTATTCTCCCATTCATTTGCACATCTATTCATCAGATACATAATGAACTCCATCTGGTTCCAGGAACTATTCTAAGTGCTGGAAATATAGCAGTGAATGACCAAGAGAGACAAACTCCTTACTGCCATACATTCTAGCACAGGAGACTAACAGTGGACAGACAAATAAAATGTTGTATGTCATGTAATAGTTCTATGAAAAAAATTAAGTGGGGTAAGCAGATAGAAAGTGACTGCCGTACCAGGAGACTTGGAGGAAGAAGAGAGTTCTGTTTTATATAGTGTAACCTAGGGAAGGAGACATTTCAGCAATCCTGAGTATCAAAGTCATTCCAAAAGTGACATTCTTACTAAGATGTGGAAGTCAAATACGCAGTGAATTGTAGAAAGAAAGTTTCAGAAAATCAATAGCATACGTTATTGCGTATTTTCCTGGGCTAGCAAGCAAACAGTAATACAGTGTTTCTTTTAATAGGTATAGAGCACTTAGAAAATAGAGTATAGTAAGGCTGTATAAGTGTGTGCTGCTGTTATAGGGGAGTAAAAAGATACTATGACCTACATACACTACGCATTCCAGCTTGTGACTAAATAATAATTATACAGAAATTATGCGTATAGAATAGAATTGGATGGTAATGTGGTATTGTCTGTTTATTGGATGTTTTCAGTAAACATGCCATGCCCCAAACAAATATATAGACACCATGAACTTGAGAACAGTAATTTCTCAGGTAATCCAGATTATTCTTGCTGGATCTAGGCTTGACTGCAAGAACAGTCTCAGCCCAATGATTTTCTTTCAGCTCTTTAAGATATCACTTGATTGTCTTATGTCTTACATAGTTTGTGGCAAGAAGCTTGCTACAATTCTTATCTTTGTCTCCCCCTGTATACTATCTTTTCTTCATCTCTTCTGGCTGCCTTCAAGATTTCTTCTTTATTTTTGATTTTCAGTGGTTTGAATATATGATTTTGTAGTTGTTATTTATTTATTTTATATTTGTTGTTTATTATCCTACTCAGAGTTCCCTAGGTTTATTGGACCTGTGGTTTAATGTCTTTAATTATTTTTGGAAAATTTTTGACCATTTTCTTCTGTCTTGTTCTCTCCTGTTTAGAGATTTTCTCTGATTTCCCACCCTGCCCCCATCTTTCTCATGAGTACCTAGTAGAGAGTGAGTTTGAATGCCCCTGTGATTGCAGCTTCCAGGAGTCCTGTACTTTCACTCTAGGTTATAATTGTCCTTTAGCAATTTCTTAAATATTTAGCTGAATTCTTCCAAACTGTTTGTAGTGCCTAATGTCTCTTGCTCTGTGTTCTACCACAAGTGAGCCAGTCTACAAGTTCCAGATTTCCTTGGAGGAACCTGTCCCTTCTTGGATTTCAGGATGTTTACCCTGTGACCTAAGCTCTCTGTACTCAATTAATGTTTCTGTATTTTATTCTACTTTTTCTTCTTTTTAGGATGAGTGTGATACTCTCTCCAGCTTTCTATATGCTAGGTATAATCAGAATTCTAGCCCAGTGGTTTTTAAATTGTTCTACAGATGTGCTTTAGGAGTTCTACGAACATGTGATTCAAATTTTATTTTATAAACATTTTAACTGTCTAAAAATTGTCATAAAATAAATCACACTACAATGTCTTATATACCAGAGTTACATTGGAGAACTACCAACTTAAATAACTATGTTGCTCTGTTAACTGTTTTTTTCAGACCTCATGAAATCTGCTGCCACTTCACACTGTCTTTGAACTTCTAGTACCCATGGCATTGATAAAGAAGGGTGTGGCTCTGCATATCCCAATTCAGCCCTGTGCCTGTCTACACATGTAAAATTGCAAAAGCAGGGTTCAGTATTGCAAGCATATATACATAGCAGTCAGTTAAATGCCAAGCAGTGTCAATGACACCTGTCTTCTCTGCACACCAGTTAGTTAGGCAGGAACAAGTGAATAAACCATATGCTGCATCATGACTTTGTTATGGCACATATTGGTTTTTTCTTGATTTATTATAAGGAATGTAAGTAGTTTTAGAATATTTCTAATAATTCAAATATCTTGCTGTTCCTGTTTCAAGTCTTTGGATAGATTTCATTTGAAGACTTAAAAACAAAAAACCTTTTGAAACTACTTACCTGTGTAAATCAAAATTTTCTTGACACTGTGCAACTAAAATGAAATACAGAAATAAGTATGCTGGAGGTTGAGGATAATTAAAGTATGTAACTGTCATCTCCCAAATCATACATTTTCATGTCAATATGTCCTTGTTGTAAACACTAATTAACCTAAAACTACATCATACATTTAAATGTAGGAGATATTTTCTTAAATTAAAACTGCTTTTATCTGTTTCTTCATTGGGGGTCCTCACAATATTTGGTTTTCAAGAAATAATTCCATTGCCAAAATATGCGTACCCCCACCGTAGCCCCCGAGATAAATTTAATTTTCACTGATTTGGTGGAAAAAATAATAATATTGGCAAACACTTAAATAGAATTTACAGTGAGTCACATACTTTTATAAGCATTTTACATATATATTATTTAATTTAATCTTTGTATCAACCCTATGAAGTCAGTACTGTTGTCATCCCTATTATCAGATGAGGGAAACGGACACATGGTATATGTGAGAGAACACAGCTAGGAAAAAGCAGGCCCAGGATTCAGACTTAGGCAGGCTGGTTGCAGAGTGTGGGTTTCAAACCATTAGCTGTGAACTATACTGGTAAGCAGAATGTTAAAGAGGAAGTCTGAATTCAGTATGAAATTTAATTTCATTTTCCTACACTCAATGTTATGTTTGTGTCTCTCTCTCTTTCTCTCTGTCTCTGTCTCTCAATTTCTCTCTTTTTTCTAGCTATATTTCCTTTTTTCCACTTGTATATTCGGTGGTAATTGTGTTAATTATCCTTCTGGATGCAGTAAGACCTAATAAGTTAATTTTTTAATTTTATTTTATGCTTTAGGGGTTGGAAAGTAAAGGCCAAATGACTGCAGCATAATAGTTGAAAGCAGCTGGGTTTTGGTCTGTTCTTTTTCCTTTTTTTCTGAGTAAATTTAAGATATTGTATGTATCAACAGAGTCTTATTCATTCCACTACCTCAGCTTGCTACTGTGGATGTTTTCACTCCTTCTTCATTGAACATATTCTCACTGAACATTCACTAGGTGCCAGAGGCATTGAGCGTCAAGGACTGGAAAATTAAGTAGCTTAAGACATGTTCCTTTACTTGTAGGCATATTTTGCCCAGGTCATGGGTCTTGGTGCTCACAGTTGAGGCATTGTGTGTGCTTATTAAGTGACAGTCAAAATCTTTGCAGTGGAAGAAAAGTCCCTAAGGAATATTATTTGATTTTAATGGTTATAGTTTTGGGTTTGGGCTTTTTTTAATGGAAAATACTTCTAGAAGGAAGAAATTAAGGAAAGTGCTTTTAAAAAAAAAAGTCAAGCAGCATTTCAGAAAAACCAAGTCACTGAGAATCATATTAAATCAAACTGTGGATGACTGGGACTTGAAAGGACTTTAGAAATATGCCTATCAGTTTTATTTTTGCTAAACATGGTCGAATGGAAAGAAGGGGAAACCACACTGTATCTAATGCTGTCACATATTCTCTTTGTAGTTCAAAACATCTTCATTTTGAAAATCAACTGGTAGTTTATATTCAATATAAAACATCACAGAGTAGTCAAAAATGGACACTTTTGTAGAAAACTATATTTTGTGTAAAGCACATTTGAAATCTTAGGAAACTGGATTTATAAGCTTGAAGTTCATATGGGTTAGATGATAATGTTAAAGATGAATATGTACTTAGAGAAACCAAATTTCTTTCAAAGACTGTCCCTTATTATTTGGTATATACAGCACAAGTTGAAGATACTCTACACATTTTTAAGAAACTTCATTCGTAATTTGACATTTTCTTTCCCCTGTAGAGAATACCTCTTTGTTGACCAACATTTTCTATAGGAAATTTTTGCTGAAATTTTTCTCCAAATAATGATAAAGAAACCTAGGTGTATTGTGAAACTTTGTTAAATTAATTTTTTTAAATTGAGTATTTTTATGATTGTGTGATTTGTTACCATAGAGTGGTTTAGGATTACTTGTGCTAAATACTAAAACCTGAGTTAGTTTTAGACAACAGCAGTTTATATAGGATCTATTATTTCTTTTTTTTTTTTTAAGTGGTGGTACTGGGGATTGAACCTAGGATCTCATGCATGCTAAGCATGCTCTCTACCACTGAGTTATACCCTCTCTAGAATCTATTATTTCTGGTGGGCTTCTCCTAAAAGTCATTTTCTAATTAAATGTTTAGCTTAAGAACATAACAAAAGTTATCCTGATGAGTTTTCAGATGAGGTGGGACCAGCTGAAGTTGGCATGACAATGACAACCTGAGTCCAGGGTAGCCAGAGACTGGACCTCTTGATTTGAGATTAAATGTTTACCAGACGCTCCACATCAACCAACCCCAGTCAAGAAATGCCAAGAGAGATAGTTAAATGTTGAGATTTGCCGCTATTTCTTGTCTTCTGGATAGAGAAAACAGCGTGAGCACTGGCATTCAGGGGTAAAGCAACCTAGTGTGAACTGTACAGTTTCATAATAAGGAACATAGGCTAGATGAGCAGGTAGGCAGTATAGCGTGAAAAGAAAGTATGCCACACAATGCAGCTGACCATCCCTAAGATAGTGGGAGGCCAGGGAAGAGGTTTAAACAAGGAAATAGTATTAATGGCTTCTTCACATTTTGGAAAGGTCATTCTAGCAGCTAAGTGGAGGATGATTTAGGACAATAAAGAATTAGATCCAGGGCAAGGGAAGCAAATTAAAGGTATATTCCAGTGGTTCAGCATGATATGATGACAGTCTATAAGCAGTAGAAGTGGAGTCAGGAAGTAGATGGATTTAGTATGAGAGATGTCAAAAGAAGATAGTAAATATACCTGTATGATTTGTTTTCAATGGGATTTTACCCTTAAAAGAAATGAAATTCTTTGGTGTCTCCATGAAATACATTTCAATGACAACATGAAATAGTTGATTTTAGCATAGAAATCCTAAAATTCACATCACAAATAGCATAATATTTTAACTAAGCTTATTTAACTTTCAGATTTTATCAGAAAAATAATAGAATGGAATCTTCTGATTGGAGCATGACACTGCTGAGATCAGAACTGTTGGGTGGGGTTCTTTGTGAAACAGTTAACTTACTTTGTTTGATGGCCTGATCCTAGCTAGTCATTTACAAATGTGGATGGAAGAAGAGAAATTCATTACCATCACTAGAAAATCAGTTTAAAGCACATAATATTCAAATATACATTATTAACATAAAAAAATACCTTTAATTTGCAAGAAAAATAAAAATAAGCCAGAATTTCCTTGTGCAAATTATTATGTCAGCTGGACCTCTTTAAGATTAATATTCCATTTTGAAGCCTCTCATAATTCCACCTACAGTCATCCTTTACATAAAATAAGAAATGGACTTTTCAAAAGAAAACATTTTTTCAAGCCCTACCTCTGGAAAATGTTAGAAATAAATTCTTTATAGTAAAGCATTTACAATTTGTTTACTCAGAGTAGTATGTAAATATACAATATCCCCTTCAATAATTCCCTCTACTAACCAAATTCATCAGAATGGAAAGATTCTAATGATGTTATATCATGTTCTCTTTTCTAATAGGATAATTTCTGTGTGGGAACTAAAGTTCAAGATAATGAGCTAACATTAGAGTCAGTTGAGTTGTTCATAAGCAGAAATGGTTTGTTTTTTCTTTCCCTGTTTTTGTTTTTAAGCTCAGTCTCATGGGAAACAGGAGAAAATTCTTTCTTCATGAAAATTCCACTTGAAGATGGTAATGTTTTAAAAAGGGAAAGATTAAGCCTGTCATTGGATGTGTTAAAACATCACCTATACACATCAATACAAAACTAATTAATTAAAATATTATTGGCTTTTTAATTCTTGCAATTAATGTTAATGGAACAATGATGATTTCCATAGCACTACTGCTGTGGGGACATTAAGATGAATGAGACTTGGTCCCTCCTAGCCCTGAAAGAGGCCGTAGTTTAGTTGGAAGACAAATTCACCAATAGCTATAATATGAGGTTGAATTTGTCTAGTGCCTGAGAAAAACAAACACAAAGTATTATAAAGGGTAAGGTAGTAAACTCATTTTTGGTTGAGGGAATCCGGAACATTATCCTGAAGAACTTGGCATTGGAAGTTGGACCTGAAAGGATGTGAAGGAAGTATTAAAGCAGTATTGGAGGAAACGGAATTCTGATCAAAGATTACTTACAAGTTGGAAAGCAGAGACTATGTCATAGAGGTGATGAGAAGCTGACATCAGACGAAGCAGTAAGGATAGCAAAGTGAGACTTACACTACTTTATAGCTGCCTTTGGAAGGCTTTGGAGTTTATTGGTCACTCAGAGCAAGTTTAGCTAAAAAGTTAGAGTCTAGGAGCTAGGGACAAATTGCCTGGGTTTGAGACTTGGGTCTGCTAAATCCTAGCTGTATGATTTTGGACAAGTTACTTAACCTCTCTGTGTCTCAGCTTGCTTATGCATGATATCTGAAACTCATGCATCAGATGTTTTGAAATTCAGAATTTTTTAAAAAGATTATATCATATAGTATTAGATGTTAGATAATTTCCCCAAAAAGGTCTCAAGCAGTACCTCATAACCAGCATATTTGTATTTCCACAGCAGACTTATGGGAATTTATAAGTGGAATAAAAATGATACATACCCTTATATGCATTCAGTTCAAATTTTATCTAAATAAATCTGTTACAGATTTACGAAGAATTGCTGGCTTTCATTGCTTTTTATATCTGAGAATTATGGATGAGGGATTGGGGATGTTGTAGTACTATTCTCATAAGATTGTTGTAAGACTCAAATGGAACAATATATTTGTAGTGTTCACACCCTGCCTGGCACTGTTACTGTTTCTGCATTTTTAGTTACAAGTGGCATGAGAGAGTAAGTGACATTTCCAAGGTCTCTAGCTTCCAACACGTAGTTGAAAGCATTCAATACTGGTGAAGTAAGTACTATGTTTGCTGGACAGTTGTGACCCTTCCAACCAAATAAAGCATAATGAAGGTATGAGCTTTGCCAAAACAGTGAGAACACAAAGATACTGGGCTTGCTATGGAGATATAAGGGTGAGGGAGGAGACAGAGAGGACCCCAGGGTTGAGAACAAATGACCTCTTGCATTTGTGTGGGTACAGACTCCTCACACTGTCAAAGCATTGTCCCATGCTTTGCTTTGGTGAGCCTCACAAGCACCCTGTGCTGGTTTGTGGTACTTGTAGTTTTTGACACCTGACCCTAGTCCTTTCACACCTCCGTACATTTAACCATGCTGCCTCTGCTGCCCCAACCCTAACTCTGCCTCTAGCCTCAAACTCCTACTTAATCCTCAGGACTAAGCTTGAAAGTTACCTCTTCAGTGAAGCCTTCCTTGAATGATTTAGGAAATGTCAAACCCTCCTTCCTCCATCCAGGCTTCTATGGCACCTGTATCTGTCACAGACTTTGGATGTTTCTTCAGTTCCTTGTGTGTGTGTTCTATCTCTCCAGCCATTCCCATTAGCATTCCCAGCACCCTCAATGATACATAATTGGTATTTAATACAGATTTAATGAACATATGAATCCACACTTTACAAGTGAAAAAGTCAGAGTATTTCAATAACTTGTCCAATATTGTGCAATTTAGTGGTAATTGGGGTTTAAACTAGATTTGCCTGATTCTATAGTCCATGTTATTTTCTCATCTTCACCTAAAGGAGGAAAAATTGTGGACAGATATTTATTCATACATGTACAGGTGTAAATATTGGTGAGAGTACATGAGGGGATGTACAAAGCCAAGTGTAATTTTTTTTGTATTGTACTTTTCTGACAAATACAATATGCTCTTTTAGTCATTTATAAATATACATAAATAGAAGTTTATGCTTTGTGATAGTTGTTAAATAGTCTTGTTTCTGTAAATCTAATATGATTATTAGTTTAAAACACTAAAACAATATAGAGAAATAGAAAGAATTTGATAAAAAAAAAAAACACCCAAGATCTACTAACCCAGAAATAACCTCATAAGATTTTAGTGAGCTTCACTTTAGATACTTCTCCGTGAATAAAGACCTATGTTTATAATTTGCATAAGTGGGATATGATGCTATTTCTAGAAATAAAATAGATGGTGACTTTTAACTTCAGTATATTTTTATCAGAATTCTCTTCTCTTAAAAAACCTCAGACATGCCAGGTGTATTCCCACTTCTGAACCAATTGGTTCACATTCTGCCTAGAATGCTGTCACTTAGAGCGACTCAGCTAACATTCTAGACTCCCTCCAGCTTTGCTCAGAGCTGGTCTTTTTGGTGAGGTCAGCCTGATCAATCCACCCCTACACTTCCAGACCTTTCTTAGACTGCCCTTCTCTGCCTTTTTTCCCCGCAATTCTTAATACCTTCTTACCTGCAATATCATTTGCTTGCTTATTATATTATTGTTTGTTTCTCTCCTTAGAAAATCAGTTCCATAGAAGTAGAGGTTTTATCTCTTCATTCAGTGACATATCCCTTTTGTCTCTTGTAAATGTTTTTCATGATGTACAAAGATATATATGAAGCACCTTGAGCAGTGCCCATCACGTAGGCATTCAGTAGATATTTGATGAATGAATGAAAATACTACAAGAACAAAGAGTTCTGAATACAGCTTTAGAGTTGGTTAATTGAAGCTCTCTCATCCCCTTATTTGGTAAATTTATATGAACTAATAAATTCTTTCAGTGTTTAGTGAACTCAGTAATTAATTAGAGCTACAGATATCTTCAGTTTTTACTGCAAAGACAACTGAATAGCCCTGGCTATTCCTATATATTTCTGAACCTGCTACTATTAGAAGATTGTTACATAGAAACTAAAGTGTTTGACTGAGAATATGTGAAATATATTTCATATCTGAATATAGAGTATGCTGTACTAAAATGCCTCATAGATAATTAAGGCTTTTGTTTAGTGGACATTTCATTCTTTCTAGAATCCAGAACACTGCATATTTTATCAGAAGTCAGAGGTGAGTGCTCAGGCCAGTGATATATAAGAGAAATTCATTCTCCATATTTTATTCTAGTACTACTTGATATTTGTTGTCTAGTTGGAAAGATTCTATTCCTATGTAGACATAAAAATTTGGGATAGAACTCCATAGAAATATTTTGACGTATGTACTTTTGTATATGTTATTTGATGATAGTATATGTAAGTTCACATCTTCCCTTTTCTTTGTTGTGCCATGATCTCTTTTGCCAGTCATGCTCATTATACATTTCTCAGCCACCACTTTAATCTGAGGCTGTGTGTTTATGAGTGAATGCAAATTTTTGTTCAGGTAATTTTTAAAATTATTTTTGAATTGTTTAATCAGGAACTAACAAGACCACTGTTCACTTGTATGACTCTGTTAATGCCATATGTAATATTTCATAGAGAGATCCTTGTATTTCAAAAATGTGCATATAAAATTCGTGATGACAATTGAACAGCACAACCCTATGAAACGGTAATTTATACAGCAATAAAAAATAAATAGATCAATGTAATGTGGGCTTGCAGCTGAAGGTAGCTGTGTTAAGCATATTTTTTAGTCACTTACATCAAAGTAATGCACACAGTACTGAACAAGAATGTGTAGGGCAGACTTCTTTGAAGTACCCCCATTTTAGCTGTGCTTTTCTACCCACTCTATGAATATAAGGGAATTCATTGTTCTGTGTCCATCAGGATTGATAAACACAATAGTGAACTTATGAAAAATGCCTTTTAGAGGGTTCAAAACCTTTTTACAGCAATTATCTCACTTGCCTTTAGAGCCTTTTGAAAAGAATTTCTCAAGGACATCTTTCTCTAATTTCTCTGAATTATGAAGTAGCCAAGAAAGATTTCTCTAGCATTGATGTAGAGAAATTCAAGCAGCCCACTGTCACCTAGAATCTCTATTCCCAACTGTTCAAGCTAATATTCCGTATGACTTTATACTAGTTACTGAGAAAAGTAAAATCAGAGGATGAAAGTAAAGGAGAATAGACAATCTGGTGGAGCAATTTCAGAATGTAGCACAACTTGCCGAAAGAAGTAAGAAGATGGATTTGGTCACAACAGGCTGGAAGAAGGCCAGGAGGGGAAAAAAATCCTATACAACATGATGTAAATCAGTTACCTAACAGGTTTTCTTTTATTGTTTTGTTGCTTAATCTCTTGATTTCTGTGATATGTTAATCAGAATGTAAAAGGGATGTGTGTGTTTGTGTGTATATGTGTATTGTATTCAGGTATAAAGCACAGGGTAATGTTAAACTGAGTTCTACCAAATGTTCAGGTATGGTATAACTGATCCATATTTTTGAAAGTACATCACAAATTGGCTTAAGCAGATTTTTTTTTTAAGCAAAATTGGAATGTGATTGTTTTGGAGCCAAAAGTGCATTCTTTGAGTGCAATTTTACTAGTAGCAATTCATTTATTTATTATGTAGGATGTCTTGTCAAACCAAATTAAAGGTTGTATTTTGTCTTCTCCACGAGTAATCTAGAGCCAGGAATGAAAACCACATAATATATTTTTAAGATTAAACCATTTATTACTGATAGATAATGGCAGAGCAGAAACAGAAGGCACCAGTTAGTCTGCGTTAGCTCATGAGCCCTGGATAACTTTTTTGTGAACTCTGAAGGTTTGTGAAATTCTATTACTTGCATTAACTTTCTGATAAATTTCTGATGTTGTCAGTTGTCCTCTATCACTGGTCACTGCAAGTCATTCTGCACCCTGCCAAGGGGTTTCTATTCTCAGAGGATCTTTGCCAAGAATTTCCCCCTTTGGGTGCATTTTAGAAAGAATGAGTACCTTTGCCAAATAAACTCAGCCTCCTCTCTGGCCAACCATTTTAACCACTATGGGGGAAGTATCCCAGTGTGTAGAAAGGAAAGAGTTGTATAGTAGTAACAGAAAAACCTAATTTTTACTCAGAATCCTTCCTGATTGAGAAACTAAGTTAAAATCAAGAATCCTATATACAGCTGATATTTGTTGAGAATATTCTGTGTTGCCAAATACCAGCCCAAGGTGCAGTGTACAGAATAAAAGTTGAAATAGTCCTTTAATCCTATGCACATATGAAATAATGCATTTAGATCTGGGTGCCATATCCCCTAAAGATATATTAACAAACAAATGACCACAATGATAAGGGATTTGTACAACCAAGATTCCAGAGTTAAATAAACTGAGGATTTTGCTCTTGTAAGAAAGGATTTAGTGGGAACAAGATAAATCTTGTTAAATATAAATATTTAAAGGGTTTGCCATGAGAATGGTATAGGGGTGGGAGTGCAGGGCATATGTAGTTAGAAGTAGCATGTTCGATATGTCTTTTTGTTTATAAAGCATAAACTGTCAAAATTAAAGCTCAGTAAGACTTGGGTTAATTGGAGTAGAGAGAGAATTGAGTGAAAAATCCTAATGGAGGTCATAGTTTATTTTTAAAATGTTGAGAAACATTGCTTTTGAATATTTAAAGAGTTCCAAAAATGGAATTGGTTGTCTAGTAAGATAATAAGTCTCAGGAAAGTAAGCTAGCCAGTGGTTTTAAAACTAAGTCTGAAATTTCTCTTCAACCTCCTGAGTTTCTTTTATAATCATAAGAAAAGCTTTGTTTCAGAGGCCACTTCTAAAGTCCTATTGCATAAATTCATGAAGCACATTGAAGGCTAAAGCCATGTGACCCCAAAACAAATTTGTATCACAATGCTTTGATATTAATAGGACCTTAAGAGGAACAATTTGCATACAGACCAAAGTCAACAGCAAGAAATGTATTCACAGAAGAATTAATTGCTTTAAGATACTGAAATTTATTTCATATGTTTTTGAGTTTTATAAGAGGGTACAAGGTAGGAAATTGTAGTCATTTTTATTTTAAGAAGAACCAAATATCCCAAATGTATTTAAATGATAAGACATAAAGGTTGCTTACTTCAACAGGATGCTTGATGAATGGTGCCCATGCATCAGTGTGTAGACTGATTGTGATATATCTTGGGATCAGGTGGTCTTTTGTGAAGATTGGTATGCTAAATATATTGTAAAATAAAGAGAATAAAAATATATGTGTGTTTGGTGGTTTTTGTACTTTTTAACAAAAATAAAAAGGATATCACCAGCAAAGTAATAACTCATTTTGAGAAGTGCTGGTGAAGGGTAGTCTCCCTAAAAGTTCCTAGTGAAAGAAAATAAAGAGCACAATAACTACATGAGTTGTAGAATTTACCTGAGGTTGGTTGTTTATTATGTTTAGTTTTTTTGTTTGTTTGTTTATGAGGAGAATTGAGATGTTGCTTTGTCAAACGGAGGAATAACAGATTGCAGATGGAGAAAAGGGGAGAGAGAGAGAGAGAGAGAGTGCGCTTGAGGTAAAATGACGTGGTGATGGGTATGGGCCCAAGAACTCAAGCAGAGGTAGGAGGAGAATGGTTCTTCCTCTACTTAACTGTTTCTTAGCAGGGGACACTTTTGCCCTCCAGAGGACATCTGGCAATGTCTGGCAATAATTTTGGTTGTCACAACTAGGATTGGGTGGTGCTGTGGCATCTAGTGAGTAGAGGCCAGGGATGCTCCTAAGCATCCTACAATGCAGAGGACAGTCCCATACAAAGAAGAATTATCCACTCCAAAATGTCTCTAGTGCCAAGGTTGAGAAACTCTGATCTAGTTGGGAGAGCAAGAATATGCTGGAAGATTGTACAGAGAAATATTTAGGTGCAACAGATTTAAACTAAAGAAGCTTGAACCCTATGGCCTTAATCTTATTAAAACAGAAAGCCACATGTCTGACAAAACTAACAATTCTGTTATTAACATGATCCAAGAGTCAGAATTAGTATTAGTTTAGCACAGCCTTGAGACCTCAGTTATTCTCTTCATGGGTACATGTAATAAAAGTATTTTGAAATTCCATTTTAAATTGCCTGCATATGTCCAATGAGCAAGTCAGCAAAAATGCTTTTGTTAACTTAAAAATAACACTCTAGCAGTAAACATTTCATTAACTTGATCTGGCAAATAATAATGCACATAGTTTTAAAACAGAGCTGTCAATTTCTCATCCTGTTGGATTCTTAAAAGGTTTCGAGGGTAGTATTCTTCTAGGCCATTATTCTGTTTCTGAGGAATATATTTTGCTGGTCAAAATAAAGTAAAAAAAGAGCTGGTACACCAGAATGCAAAGATGAGCTGTAATTTCGTCTTTTGTCAATGCATGTTCATAATAATCAAGTAATAGTTTATACTATTGTTCTATTTCAACAACTTTTTTATTCCTATAATAAATGAAAAAAACTTAAAGCATTGTTATGAGATTGTTGATTTTAATCTAAACTACATACCTTTTTTTAAGAAAGTCTGAAATTTCAATCTTCTGAGTTTCTCTTATAAGAGAAACTTTTAAAAGCCGTTTCTATTTTTTACTTCAATTCTGACTAAATGGTACAAACAAACAAAAATAACCCTTTCTACTTGCTTTCTCTAAATGTGGAAAAGTGGAATTGTCTGGATTGGCTCTATACTTTTTACAAAACCTCCTGTTATGATAACACTTTAACTCCCACATTGACCAGTTGTTCTTAGGGTTAGTTCTTCCATTCAGTGATATGTGCCTTGGTCCTATATCTGGAAGTTGCCTTCATTCTCCTGGCTTCTATCTTGATTTCTGTTAAAACTTGTTTCAGAGTAACAAGTCATTGGAAACTTTGTGCTTCCAAATTGCTGTATGGAATTGTTAGAAATGTGATGTAACTGTGTTTATACCTTAACAGCAGGTACATCTCATGGACTACAAAGGAAAAATTAGGGGTGATTTTTTTTCAACAAATTCTTCAATCTAACAGAGTAATGTTTACATAATGATCCCCAGTTCATAGAGCATTTTCATATACATTATGTTGTTTGGATCTAGCAACAACTGTGAAGTGAATAGTGTTATTATACTCTTCTTGGAGATAAATAAACTGTTAATTTAAGCAAGGCTTATGGCTCGGAAACTCACAAAGTCCAAAATGAGCCTCTGGAAATTAACAGCCAGGTGTTCTGATTCCTGCCATATGGGCTCCAGTCCTGAGTTCTGCTCTGCTTTCTCAGGGACTCCTGACCCTGTGTCTAGGACTCTAGGTAATTAAATAGGGGGTTGGGGGAGTGGGCAGAGGAGAGAAACAGGGGGAAATCCCCTGCACAAGGAGACCATCTCTTCCTATCTAAGGAGTATAACCTATATATTCCTATTTCTTCTGGAGCCCCAGTACTGCAGCACTTCCATCTTGGCCAGTTTTTCCAGTTGACTCCAGCTCCTCAACTCCACTCCTTGGTCCAAGCTGTGACCCTGTTTTCTTAGTCCTCCTGTTCCTGCAAGCTACTCTGCCTTTATAATGAACTGTTTTTTAAATTGTGGAATTGTTACATTCGAAGCAGTTTTTTAAAAAATACTCATCAATTTAGTCTCCTTAATACATTTCCTGCAGAAAATCATCTAAGGTGCAAAGATTAAGGTAATCATGTTTTAATTTACTAATATGTTATTGATATGTTAGTATTAAAAGTTCGGCATTAATGTAATAGGAAGGAAAGTGCGAATAACAAACTTATTCAGACTGATTTTACCAAAACTCATTACTATATGTAGTCAATGTTAAGATTTCAGATACATAAAGAGACTGGAGTATTTCTTCCTTTAGTTCTAAAATATCCGGTACCTGCTTGCTAGTGAAAGAATGAATTATACCCAACAAGAGCAATAATGCCAGTGTTTTATTTCTGAATGTAATATTAAGAAAGCTGAGGCTTAAAATCCCCAAAATGATTATTTTTGCAGTTCTTTATTTGCATTTGGTGCATTTGTATGTGAAGAGAAATATATTGAACTCATATTTTCTGAGTTGCCATTATATGCCAGATACTATTTTAAGCCCTAGAAATCCAGTGACGAACAAGTCAGAAAATGCCAGCTGTAACGGCATTTCCACTGGGAGGTGGGGAAGGTGGTCAAGAGAGGATAGAAAGGCAAAGACAGAAATAGACAGTGTGTTCCCATATCAGGACTTGAACCTGCAACCACAGCTGAACCACAGAATATCAGAGGACTTACATTGATTCATTCATCTACCTGTTCACTGTCCCACCAGAATACAATGAGAGTCTGTTAACCATCATCAGAACCGGGGAGATAACAAGGGGAACAGTGAGTGTTCTGCCCTGCCAATCCCTACCACACTTCTCAGCTTAAAATGAGATCAATAAATATTTAGCGAACACCTATTATGTGCCCCTATAGGTTTTCACTACTGGTTACAGTTTGAATTACAGCAGAGCCTTTTAGAAATAGCAGTGCTAATGCACCCCCTAAAAACCAATTAAATCAGAATCTGAGGGGTGATATCCTGGCATCAGTTATTTCTCCAAAGCTTCCTAGTGTGATTATGTTTTACAGCCAGCATTGAAAACCCATTTCCAATCAAGTCCTCAAGGACAGAAAAAAAAAGGAAAACATAAGAAGAAAAATCCACCCATGTTTGTAAAAGATAGTACCTTTCTGAAATTCCATAAAGAAAGGGGGTGAAGCAAATACTTAATTTCTCTTCATGTTTTTATCCAGTACATAAATATTTGACTCCTGTGAGTAGAAGGGAGTTGGAAAAAGTATAAGACATGCCCCTCCCCTCAAGGAGCTTAAACTTTGGTTACAAATAAAAGGCAGAGGGCCTAGAGAATTGAAAATATAGCAGTGCTCAAGAATTATCTCCAAATGGCAAAAGGCACACGTAATCTGGTTTATGATTTCCCGTAAGGGCAAAGGACACTAGAGAGTTCGGAGCTTTTCTGATGCAAAACCCAAGAAAATCATTCACCTCAACATTAACACTCAATAAAACAATTAATGTACTCATTAGTTTTGCAGGGGAATATTCTTGATCATTTACAAGTAAGCTACCCATGTCTTATTTAAAGAGAAGATGTTCTCATTAGACATAAATGTAGCATTTCAAACTCTGTTATCTTGTGCTATTCTTATTTTATCTTTTCATAAACATTTGTGGATTGTTTCAAAAATATTGTGGAAAATTTGTGAATATTTGCAGGGGTACATGTCTCTCCAAAACCTGAGAACGGTCAGTGAACGTCCCCAATGAGGTTTTTAGAAATAAATAGGAATTTATTGGGGCCTATATTTATACTTATATGCATTTTTATGTTAATTTTTTAATTAGACATTCACCAAACACAGTTTCCAAGGGAAGTAGGATTTGTGGGTGGTTCTACTTTTCTAGGAGAAAAGTGCAGACTTTTCACAATTTTGTAGAGCTTAGACAGCTTGTATAGAGCTTTGGTCATCCTCTTATTCCTCTCATCTCCCAATGCCTTTTGATCTTATAACTTACTGAGATTTCTTTGGGCTAATTAAAGAGAGTTGAAACTCAATGTTGTTAATCTTCCCAATGATCACTTGACATCCCATTTCCAGGGAAAGAAGGGTTCCTTCTCCTGCCCAAGGTGAGTTCACTTCATTTATAATTTGTATTCTTAATTCCATAAATGCTGTCAATTCTAAGAGACTTCAAGTTTGCCCTCTCACCTATGTAGATCTTCAGGCTCCCCTTTTCTCTCCACCATCCACTCAACCTAAAATCATGCTAAGACTTTTTCATCTAAGCAAGGGTAGGGTTGAGGAGAAGGCTCCCTCATCCTCCCTCCACCTCCTCATACCCAGTCTCTCTTCCAGCTCCTTCCCTGAATCTGCCCTCTTCTTTCTCCACTGACTTGTTCCCTGTCCACCTCCTATTCATTCCTCAGCCCACACTTGGGCTCTCACCACACAGGTCACCTCCAACATCCTTGTAGTCATACCAGTGGGCACTTTCCACCCTCATTTATCTTACTTCACCTGCCAGCATTTAACACTGTAGACCACTCTGTCTGCCTTGAATTAATTCTTCTCTTGCTTTCTGTGACCCCTTTTGGTCCTGTTTTTTTCCGTACTCCTATGACTGCTTTTTCTCAAGCCCCTTTGATGGGTCATCTTCTGTCCATCTCATAAATGTCTATAGTTCCCAGGGTTTTATTCCCACCTCTCTTGCTCTTCCTTTTGTTCCCGGATAATCTTGTTCATGTTTGACTTCAGCTAGTGATATGTTGGAGCCAGTTCCTAAGAACCAGTTGTGCAAATCTCTTCTCAACTTTTTGTTCAATGACGATCATATTAATAGCTTGAAATTGGCCAAGATGGGAGTATTTATGCCACAGAAATAGGCAAATGCTACAAATCGGGTAGGGGTGGGGAGTTTTGTTTTATTTTCTGAGAGCTAGTTTTACAGCACACCACTGGCTTCAGCAATGACGTATATGCTGCCAATTTCCAAACCTGTGTCTCATACTTTTTGAGCTGCAGCCATTATTTCCAGCTGATTTCTGGCCAGCTCCTCTTGAATACCCAAATGGAACTCATTATCTTCTCCCAAACCAGCGCTCTCCTGCACTAGTCCATGCTTTGGCTAATGGCCCCACCATTCTCCTGTCATCCTTGCAGAAAGCCAAAACCTCTCTCTCTCTAGACCACTGTATCTAATTGATAGGTATGTGTATGTCTACACCATGTTTCACAAAAATCTAAGTTAGCTCAACGATATATATAATAGGACAGGACAGATTAATTTCTCTCACAGTGGTAGTAAAGGAGGGGATCTGGGCAAAAGAGAAATAAGCACAAGAAAAATAGATGAACTCAGAAGTGAGATAGGTACACAAAACACATGCCATGATGTCCAGCCAGCTACGTCCTGCCAATTAGTTCAACATCCTGAATTGCTCTGGATTCTTCTTTGCCAGCAATGCAATATGACAGCCTCCCTATTCGCCCTCCCTGCCCCCAGATTTACTGCTTTCTCACCCTCCCATTCACTTCCCACAATGCTTCCAGAGAGGTGATTCTTAAAACACAATCTGATTCTATCATACCATCTTTACCTTCAGCTTAGAAACTTTCAGTAGTTCACTGCTTTTGGAACAAAGTCCAAAGCATACCCAGAGGAAACTTCCACCTTTGGAGAACATTTCATCCTTTAAGACTTATCTTGGATATCACTCCTCTATGAAGCCTTCCCTGGCTCCCATTGGTACTTCTTCCACTATATGTGTATATCTATATCATAAAATATATGATTTGATCAAATATATGTACATTTGATTCCATTTGCAGTTGTTGAATGCCTCCTTTATGCCATGAATTATATTTGGTATTGAGGATACAGAGTAAGACAGTCTTTGTTTTTAAGGACCTCTAGTTGAGAAGAGACAGTTAAGCAAATTGTAAAAAGTGTGATAAACTCTACACTGTAGAAGAGAAGCAAGGTGCAGAAATAACAAGGAGGAAGAAAAGGAACATTGTCTTACAGCACATATCACAATCTATTGTGATTATTACTTTTGTTTCCCACTAGAGTGGAAGGCATGTATATATCATGCCCCACAGTGGGAAGTACAAAGTAGGTGTCATTGGTAGATGTTGGATGGCTGGATGCTGGATGGATAGGTGAATGAAAGGAAATTGCAACAACTGCCCAAAATTATTTAGAAGATTATCAACAAATTCCAGTGATCCTTATTTTCCTTGTCATCTGTTACCAACTTTATTTAGAGTTGAGTGAATGGGGGTATATGGATATGAGAACATGTATATTCTTACACTATATAGGCTAAATCTTTGCCATGGGAACTTCTTTTTGTGGTTCAGCCAGGTTTGAATCTGTTAGCCTTCAGGGAGGAACTGAGAGCCTAGCCTTTTCAGTCAGCCCTCTGCTAAATACATCAAAGAAGTCTGTCACTTGATGGTTCATTTGCTTTATAGCTTGCCAGAGGCTCAGGCAAAAGGTCCCAATTAAAAGATCTGTGTGTTTCTTTGGTCTCTTGCTCAACGGTGAGGGGAGAATCCTCAGGGCTTCAACATGTCACCGAACAATGCATCCAGTTAATCTTACTAGATTAAAACAAAACAAAACAAAAAAAGCCCCACACTGCTCTAAAACTTAGTAGTTCAGTTTCACCCATAGTCTTATTCCCTCTAATCTCTGAAGGCCTCTATTCATGCTAATATAAAAGTGTCTAGACTGTAGAATAGTGGTTCGCAATCCTAGCTTTAAAAAAAAAAAAGGAAAGAAAAAGCAATACTGGACTCCACCTCCAGAGAGTCACTGACCTGTGGCAGGGCCCAAGCATCAGTATTTTTGAAAGTGCTCCAGTTAATGTTAATGTTTAGCCAGGATTTGAAAACACTGGCCTAAAGTAAAGATAAAGACCAGAGAACCTTACACTTAGCCTGGAATTCACTTCACATGACTGCCTCCGTCTTACCTTTCAGGTCTGTACCTAAACGTCAGCTTCTCAGTGGGCCTCTCCCATTCCCCTGTGGCTCAGAGCATTTACAACAATCTGAAAATAACTTGTGTATTTATGGGTTTTTTTGTTTTTTTATCTGTCTCTCCTACTAGGTTAGGAACTTCATGAGATATTTATTGGCATCTGCTGTTGAGTGAATGTGAGCTTTAGGTCTAGGAGTATGTAAACTGCTGTGAGGCTGACTCAATGAAGGGGAGAAGGAGCTGGAAGACAGAGTAAAAGCCTGTGAAAGATTGAAGGCAAGAAATGCTGTACTTAGAGTAACAGATGGGCTTCAGTAGATGATTCAAGTCAAGAAATAGTTCTAAATTGCAGTGCCAGAGATTGCCTACCCTTACCACTTCTTTACAAAAGAAAAACAAAACACTTTTTTATTCACTAAGTAATTCATGCTTGTTAAAAAATTCAGGCAACATTGCTAAAAGTGAAACTTCTAATCTCCCTTCTCCAGGAGTAACCATTGTTTATAGTTTCATGTTTATCATTTAAAGTATATTATAATGTCTACACAAATAATATACAGGCTGGCTAAAACAGATTTGAACATTTTCAAAAATGTATTACTTGGTAACTATGATGTATATAAACATGTAGTCAAAGCCTGGAGTTGCCCTCTGGCAAGACACCTGTAAGGGTAACTTGATTTAGTGCAACTACAATTTCATTAAAAAAAAAAAAACAAAAAAAAAACCTAGTTGCTGAGTGGTACATTTTTTAAACTGTCTAATTTCTGTTGAATCACCTTGTATTTTACACACACACTTTACAAAAATGAGTTTTATTGTACCTACTATTAATGAAGGTTAGTTATTTTAGAAGTTAGTTTTCCTCCCAAAATTGAGGCTTAGATTTAAATTGTTGTTAAGTGGTGATAAGTTTGATAGTGCATTCTTAGTTTATCACAATTTAGGTATTTGAAAACATACTAGTTCAGGGGTCAGCAAACTATGCAAGCCGAATTTAACCCTTCACCTGCTTTATAAATAACAAGCTGTGCTCATTCATTTACACATTGCCTATAGCTCCTTCTGTGCTGTAATGGTAGAGGTGACTATTTGTGACAGAAACCATATAGCCGACAAGATCTAAAATATTTACTCTCTGGTTCTTTGGGGGAAAAGGAAAAAGTTGGCTGATTTCTGCACTAGTTGATCAAAAAGATTATCCTATCAGTAAACAATCAGAATAAACCACCTGAGCCCTGTGTATAAGAATGTGCTGATGGTTCTGGGGTTTTACTTTTCTAGGTAAAGAAATATGTCCGTTTGCTTTTTGCAGCAAGGAAGTCTGCCAGAGCCTTGGTAAGTGATGGATAGGGAAGGAGTGGTGAGGCATGTTCCATCTAGCTGGGTCCTGTCTCCTGTCAGGCAGGTCACATCTTCTCCCTTTATATTCTCTCCCTTCCCAAGGGGAGCAGTACTTGTTACAGATGTGGCTAGGGTTTTCAGAATACCTGTAGGTTGGATCCTTTGAATTTAAACCAGTCTGCCCTGTCTTTGCTGCCAAGCTTCATAAATCATTTGACTGAACAATTAAAGGGCTGGGCGCTTTGTTGAATGCTGCTCCAGGTGCAGTGGGGTGGCTCCCCTGCCCCAGCCACTCGGCCTGCAGGGTAGGGGACCCCACACAGTGTCAGCTGTGAGGGAGGCACTACAAGACCTTTGGTTTTCATCTCCACTGAGCTTGTCTCTTTTCTCCAATCCCAAGTTTTGTTGGAAGTTCCCCTTTTTGGAGATTCCATCAGAAATCTTCCAGTGATAGGTCTTGAAGCGTTTGCATTAGCCAGCTTGGAAAGATGTGGTGCCATGACAGGTGGAAAGCATTATGCTGGGAGAGGCTTGCCAGGAGCCAACCACTTCCTCTTTGCTGTGGATTGATCTCTAATAAGTGCCTCCTTCCTCTGGAGCTGGTGGTGTGTAAACTCACAAGCTGATAACTCTTGGGTAAGTTGTGTACACGCTGGCTCTGCATTTGGTTTAGAGTTAGGGTTGCAATGTCACTCTTAAGTTATAAATTATTCGGTGGTTAGAGTGCCCTTTTTGTATTCCTTTTCCTTTTTTCATCCCTTGTGGTTCCTTGTTGTTCAAACCATTGCCCCTACAGAAAATACGTGTTAATACATTGTATCCCCTGATGAGCATTTGCTTTTAAGCTTCTATGATTTAGACTAGAATATCCCTATAACCTCAGGTATGAACATTCACATTTTCTAAAACCATCGGTTGCTACCTGCCACTTTCTCCTTGCTTTAACAAGATTTGTATACAGCTCCACACTCTCTCAGTGATTCAGAGTTTGACTGGAGGTAGCCAAGTATCTGAATGACCTATATAGCTGAGGATAAAGCTGACTTATACAGCTAAGTGTTTATCTGCCCATTGTATGGGTGTGATTGCCCTGAATTTTTAATGATGAAATTATGGAACTGGGAGGAACCTTGAAGATCATCTAATTGTACAGACATGGAAAGGGCCTATAGACCTGGAGTGACATGTCCAAAATGTTGAAGCCTAGTCCTTTAGGCCTTCAGACCTGATGATTTACTCTGTAGTTATGCATCCCACCCATAAGACTTCACCCCTAAAGCATGATTTAAACAAAAGGAAATACCAGAAACTTTAGTTTGGGTTCTCGTTGCTTTCTCTGATGAGTATGTGTGTGTTCTAAGTCTCTCTTTGCTGTCTGCAAATCAGACATTCTTGCTAGGTTGCATCAGTGTCCAGGCGACATGATTGATGAAGAAAGGGCAAAGGAGGGATGACGTAATGGCTCATGCTGCGTTTACCTGCGAATTATCTCTAGCTGTATACTGCTCGGTGTCTGTGTGACTCATGTGCTGAGGCGCTGCCATCCCTGTTATGCAGCACTGTGGCCTCACACTTACCTCATCCTATGTTTCTCTCCTTTTCTTGCCAAATCTGATTAGAAGCACTTTTGTTTTGAGCCCATATTTATGAAGCCATAAGTGAACTTTGTACCATTGACTATATGAAGAAAATTAAAGAATGTTAGAATAGGCAAATTATATGTTGACTTGGTCAAATCAGATGGCTATCTCTCTCAACTTGGTTCATTAAATACTTACATAGGACCTATGATGATGCTGATAGTTTTCTTCCTCACATGGCTATTTTGTCTCAGTTTCAGTTTAACAAATTCGCAGCAAACAAACCTGTAGCAAGTGCCTGCCTACCTGTGTCAGTGACTATGGTACATGCTTTCACATGCACTTTTTCTTGTAAACCTCAAAGCAGTTACTACTTGTACTCATTTTAAAGGTGAGAACACTGGCCCAGTTCACCTAGCTAATATGTGTTAGAAGTGGGATTGGAATCCCCGTTACAAATGTCTTTGATTTATATAATCAAGATTTTTTTTGTAAGAAAAATGTCCAGTTTTCTCTAGTTGATATTAATACTTGATCTAGCATCTGTCTCTGTTCTTTTTTTATCCTTGGGATACTAGAAGTCAAGAGAATAGTCATATGTGTAATTATTGAACAATAATCACTCAAGTTTTTGGTGGAGTTTTGTCATACAAACACAAAGTTTGCATGAATTCAGCTTTAACTGCTCAGCAAACAAATATAAAAAGAGAATGAATAATAATTTACATTGTGCAGGCGAGTCTATTAAGGTTATAAGTTATGTTCAATGAGTCTATGCCGAGGAGTGAACCTGAGATAGGAGATGTGTATTGTTTTTTCTCAGTTCATGTCTATTCCCATGTTCTCTCTCAGGGTAAGTATCTTGCCTTGCTCAATGTCCTGTTTTGTGCAAGCTACATCCTAAATTCAAGCCAACTATTCCATCTTGTAGTCAGCCAAAGCCACAGTAATCTACACCAATGCTAGAAGAAAACCTACCTGAGTTGGACCTACTGAGAGACAGTATGTTGGTTTCCAGCATGGGGCCTTCCTAGGGGATGTTCCAGGTAATTTTGGCACAACTTAGCTTTTTTCCTTACATATTCTTTAAAAAACCTAAACCCCAAGTAAAATGCAACTCCTGTAGGTTGCTATTGGCTTGCATATTATTAGGCAGGGAATTCTCATTTACACTGAACTGAAACTGTCTTGGGCTCAACAACATTGTACATATTGGTGGCTAAGCATATCTTCCATTTTCTGTGTGTGGTGCCAGGTTAGAAGGATTAATACTAAGCAGATCAAACGCTCACTCTGTCCATAAGAGAAATGTATTTTCACTGAAACCAAGGAGGAGAACAAACAGAAGGAAAATTGTGATGAAGTCACTCAACAAAGTGGTAGAGAGAGGGGATTAAGAAAACCCCACTGAATTTAGCCACTGGTGACCTTTGAGAGAATAGCTGTGATCAATCAAGATACAAGGAGTTAAACATCATCTAGTGTTAAGTCAGAGTAGTCAGCAGGATATGAATCCAGGAATGGCTCAGCAGGAAGACAGGGCACAGGGACACAGAACTGAGGTACCAGGACCAGGGCTGGGTGATGGTGGTACATAAACAATAGGATTTGGAGGTTAAAAGCAGAAGCACACGGTGCCATCCAGAAGAATTCTGACTTCTGCACTTATCTGACATTCCCCCATGGTTCTGGTGGGGAAGAACCAGCCTCTGAGGGAGTAGAGGCAGGAGAGTCATTGGTGTCTGTTGGCAAGTAGCTTCTCAGAGCCTCATACCCATTGCACATTGGTTTTCATACGGTTACTTTTCTAAGTAGTTAGGTTCAAATTTGCGTGCGATTGGGGAAATCAAAACTAGCTCTGCAACGCTGTCATTGGTTTAGGGAAGAGGTTGCCAGAATGCAGTATACATAACTGGAGAGCCAGTAAAGGTTCAACTCTCATGAATAGAAAACCAACTCATTCATCACACCAAACCTTATCATAGTTAAGGAAGTGAAGTTAAAACCAGGGCACCTCCCTTTCTTTCCTGTGTTTGTGTAGCTAATAGCACCTTGCATTGTTAAAAGTGAAATCTTGCTGATAACTTTTTTTTTTCTCGGATTGCTCACTTTGTTTTTTTTTACTCACTATTCTCTGTGGACTACAGGAGACCGCTTGGCTGCTGTCACTAAGAAACAGACTGCCTTCAAAAAGCTGAAGCTGGAAGACTAGGGTACTCCAACTAGGACAGGGTCACACACTGTATGTGTATATTATATATGTAGATTCCAGACCAACTAAATGTAAATCCATGATCAGATGTGGCTCAAGAATATGCATATTAATAAGTTCCTCTGAGGATTCTTATGAAGCTAAAATTTAAGAACCACTGGTCTAGGAGATGTATGTGTGGTATAATAAACCAAATTCTAGAAAAGTAACATTTTAACAAACCAAATTCTCGTTATTCTGAAGTTGAATTTTATTAATATAAAAATATGCCCAGGCTTATTTGTTTCAATGCAAATGTATAAACCTCTTTGAAACTCTTAGGAGAAAAATTTTAATACAAGGTATATGCGGAATGTTAGCAGCAGTAGTAAGTTAAACACACTTGGGATATGAGGATAAGGAGATTGTTGTGAATTCAGAAAGACTGTATGTTTTGTGACATTTCTATCATTTCCCAAGAAGAGAAAGAGGTGAAAGGAGGGGAAAACACAGAGAGAAGGCTTCCTTGGCTTTGAAAATCCTAATTCTTTGTTCTTGCCTCCAAAGTGCAGCTGCTTCCTACTCACAGGCCCTTTGCCACAAGCCAGCTGTGTCCCATTTATTCCCACCTTCAATACTGCCTTTTCAGCCCATATACATCAGAACTAGAATGGAGAAGAGTAGAAAAGAAAAAAGCAATTTGATAGGAAATATAATTGAAGTTTTATAGCAAAGAGGGAAGCAAGTCTTCTAGTTTCTAAAAAGAGCTAAAGTCATAACCAGAAAGCCCTTAGCTGTAACTCTTTCGGTAAAACCATTTGTTGTAATTACAAACTGTATGGGATTAGGTATATTGGGGAAATGCTAGGGGTAGGGTAGTAAGAGAGGCTGGCTCCATCTGATTCCACTGCCCCTGTTGAGATAACCTCAGAAACTAACCCAAACTAATCTCTTCCTCAGCCCTCATCTGTTATTTGGCTCTGTTTAAATTTTATCTTGTTGTCTTTGAATTATTTCCTTTGTGTAAGTCATTTCTCAAAATAATCTCTAAATTTCTTGTGTTAGGAACTGTTACATACTTCCTTTGGGAACACTCATCAGCACACTTCTTTCCTCCTTCCCCATAATCATCATCACTACTACCCACAGTGATAAACTTCAGTCCCTCCTTTCATTTGTTTTCATGAGGTGATCATCTATAATTTTCTGCTCTAAAGCCTCCTTTAAAACATTATATTTCTTCTACATAGTCACCAAATCCATTATTCAAATCCCAGATATTTTAGTTTTACCCTTATAATTTTATATTATTAAAACTCAGCTTTGGAATGAGGAGAATTCAGCTTGTTTATCTTACATCGTCTCTTCCCGTAAGAAAATTCCAACTTCGGAAGCACTCAGCCCTTAGCGTAGTAACTCCTAGAATTTGCTACTTCAGTGAAGATATTGAACCTAAGGGCAGATGTTCCTGTTTTGAATCAGATAACCAAATTAATAATTGCATCATGTCAGCCAGAGTAAGCAAGCATTCTTAATAGGTAGAACCATGATGCATTGTCTTGAGCTGTTTGATCACTAAACCACAGCAAGCTGTTAAAATTAAGCCATCTCTAATGTGCATTGTGAGAGATAAGAAACCAAAAACAAACCTGTTTTAAAGTATTTTTGTTTGGTCTTGTTTTATGTCCTCTTCGTCCAGAACTGGAGCATATTCATCTTTATAACTCTTTCAGTATTTACTGGCTTTCTTAGTGCCTTCACTAGTATTTTTCATGTGGGGCTTACACCATTTTGTGGCCTATAATTTTCCGTAACTTGCTATGTTTCTTGTGTTCTTGGCATTCATTAGCCTATTGTCAGAGATTTGTAATGGGAAGAAAAGGAGAAATCACCTGTTGTTTTCAGCTCTAAAGGCCTTCATTACTTTTCTTATTTTTCTTTTTGTGACCGTGAAAGTCAATAATTTGAGTCTCTCAGATTTAGCCTTTTTATCTTTTGTTCACATTTGACTAGAAGACCATGTAGAGCAGAGTGATGTGTCCACAAAAAAGATTTTTGCCGTGTTCACCGATCCATTTTGTATTAAATATCAAATTCTGAAAATCCATGCATATACATCTCCCACCATAAAAAGGTGGTGCAGTGAGAGAAACCAAATCATGAAGAATGCAAAAGTCCAGTCATGGGAAACCAATAAGAGATCCATTATACAAGACAGAAATGAATTAGGGACAAAATATACTCTCAGTTGGCTGGCTGAGGCACCAGGAGACCTAGAATTGGCCCAGAATATATGCAGATTTTGCCTGGTTACAAGGCCAACCTCCAAAGTGCTTTAAACCTGACAAGTGCTTCACTGAGGGAAGCTGGAATGTTGTATGGGCAAAAAGGGTCTTGTTACTTTGACTGCCACTGTTCTGAATTGTAATATAGGATGGACTGGAATCATTGGGAAAGATTATTAGTTCCCTGGTGATTCCAGGAAGTTGGCAAGAGCCGGCCACTGAGGGAGTAGAGGCACATGTCTGTTGGCATCTATTGGTGAGCAGATTCTCGTGGCCTCCCACCCATTGGTTATTACATAGCATGGGGTTACTAGTTTTCTAAGTAGATAGGTTCTAATTTTCTTGCAATTTTGGAAACTGAGGCCTTCCGGGGGCTTAAGGGTTGCAGCTGATTTCCCTAGCACGACTTTGCATGGGACCTAAATACAGGGTGTTGCCCTTCTCATCTACTAAGTTTGCACAATATTTTCTACCTTCTTAATCTTTGTACTAACAGAATTACAATAAATTGCTGCTGCTCTTGGAGATAATCTCTTTTCTCACATCTGGGTTTAAGTCTTTCAATGAAGCTACTTAAGCAGTAGGGAGGAAAGAGCCTTTCCATAAAGTTAAGGTCTTTTCTGATAGAGGTAACTACTCCACCCCTCCTTCCCAGTTAGATCCCCTGCCAGCAATAGCATAGACTTGAGCTAGTGCCAAATGTTTTAATACCATAAGGACTCACTTGATAAAGGGTATGCATGGCAAAGGAAAAAAACAGTCAGAGTTCCCAAAGTAAAATTTTCCAAGATTTCCATATGAGATGCAGTTAAGGCACCCTTCATCTAATTGTTACCATGTGTTTGCTGTAGTCATTGGTACCCTGCAATTCTCATTCTCCAGCTCTTCTAGAGATTAGAAATTATAGGAAATGCTAGACATGTCAAGATGGAAATCTACTCTAGTCACAGAGATTTGGTCTTTAACAAGAGGTACAATGGCATACACAGGGAACAACTGTGGGATAAATACTGTGGTTGTTCCAAGTAATTATTCATCTTTAGTAGCATTCAGTGTTATACTTCATTGATCAATTAATATTTTGTAAGTGTTTGCCAGCTTTGCTTTCCTTATTGTTTTAAACTCTAGGAAAAGGACTACTGTCTTGCTCTGGTCCTTATACTTTGCATGAAGAACTAGCATAGCCCAGGAAGTGCCAACATGAAATAGTAGTTGGTTAACTAACTAGATGATTCAAAATGATTTCATAGATCTCTGGGCATAGGAGAGATTAATTAATTATTAATACTTACAAAGTACTCAGGCAATTCAGAGATCTGGGACATTTACCTATAAATACAAGAAAGAGGTATTTTTCTCTATTTAACTGATTTTCAGATCTCATAAATGATAGTTTTAGCCTCAAAGTCCACCAAACCTTTACCATAGTTGCTAACGAATAATTAAGTTGACAAGTTTATGATAGACTCAAAAGAAAAGTAAAAGATCTGTGGCCATTAAATATTAGAATGTCCCTGAATGGGAATTCAGATTGAGTGCGGGTGACTGAATTTAGTAAGGCCTATTTTATCTTAACCACTCAAGACTTTGCCTCCTGTTTGAAGAAATTAATGGGTTTTAATCAAATCTGCAGTATTACTTAAGAATATAAGATTCATCTTCAGTTCAGTTTATTTTCCTCTTGTCTTAAAGCAAAATGATGGCTAGTATAAATTTCCACATAATTTCTCTGAGGAAGTTAGAGCTCACAGTAGTAGTAATAATAATGATAACATTAAAAGCAGGAACAAGATTGCCTGTCCCTGTTAGCAACATGAGTAGCAGAGGTATTAATGGGCCATGAAAACTGGAGGGCTGGGGTGACCATGGGTCAGAGCTAACATACATAGGCAAGCACAGTATAGGGGAAACTTTCATCACCTCCACTACACTAAGCCTTTTCTCTTGATAGGACAAGCTCTTAATTTCCCCTGGTTGTTAATCTGGCACCTTTCACGAACATCAGTGTTCACTTCGGAAAATAAAAAAGCAAACAACCAAAACATCTAAGTGTTAAGGGGGAAAGAAAATCAACAGAGGAAATTACAGTAGCACTTGATACAGTGGCACCTTTTTATTGAGTCATATGAGGTGAAGATATTTGAAAGTTTGCAGCTTTGACAGTCTCTCTTTAAGACAGTAACCAGAAGTCTTGGGAGAGAAAGTAACATGCATATACTGCCACAGTTTAGCTATGGCCTTTATATGTATATGTGTCCACATTTTCAAAATTGACCTCTTAAAATATATATGAGAGTCAAGTGGTTTGAAAGTAAGTACCACTTCCTTTCTTCACTGCTTTTGCTCCCTGTTTGGCATTTCCTTTCTAGCATTAATTACTGTTTCTAAAGGAATTGGTGTTTCTTGACCTAGTATAGTTTCTATTTTGGATAGTCCATCAGTTTAAGATACCTGCCATGTCTTTTGGAATCTAGTCTATTGAGGATTGAATTACAATACCAAATTCTCACTTTCTTCTACCTCTCTTGTTTTAGGTAAGTCATCTGATTGGAGTGACATTTCATATGACAGCATTTTCCATTTGGTAAAGTATTACTGTTTTTATCAAATGATATATAAACTTTGGTTTTTGTGATTTCTCAATTTATATTTTCCCACAACATTGACCTCTGGAGTATACCCTGTCTTGAAGGCATATATCTATATATCTATATCTATATATCTATATCTATCAGAGAGAGAGGTGGGGGGAGGGGAGAAGGGCTAGGAAACAAGGGAAAAGACACATAACTAAATATTTTTCTATGTGGAAAAAAACCCCCACAATTGAAAGAAACCTACCTCTTTATAACTATTTTCATCATTTTTGCCTGTTACAACTTCAGGGAGTGAAAGAGTTGTTATGTTTAATTGTACTTAGAGAGGCTTGTTTAATTGTACATGGAAAGGCTTGAGCTTACTTCAGAAAATCCAACCAAGTTTAGAGCAGTGGCTTCCTGAATTGTATTTGGTGAAAATCTGACTTTCCTCAAAATGTTATTTTACATCTTGGGAAAAGCATTTCTATTTCATCAGAGGACTTTTCTTTTGAATCAGAGCTTTAAGTCTTCAGCATTTATTTATTTTAAAACATAGTTATTAAATAGAAGCAGCAAAATATATAATTTTAGAAGTAAAAAACCAGAATTCTGTGGTACAGAGATGGTCCTAGGGCTTATAGTCCATAATAATAGAAATTAAAGCCTCCAGAAGTGAACATAATGAAAGGGACAAAGGAGCACATCATAATATCAGATGACTTCTCCTTGATGTTCTGGGTCTTCTCACTAGTGGGAAGGATGTCTGTACTTGCTACACTTTCTGCAGAGGTAGGTGGGTGATGAATCCTAGCAATTCTTTTTCCATTTGCAGATATTTTTCTTTCTGTAGTAGGTACATGTTGAACTATTGGGTAACAAACAACCGAACCTAAAAACCCTGTTCCCAGCATCATGACTTTCCCAGTGCTTCTTGACTGGGAATTTTATTGTATGATTTCTTCTAGAGATTCCCTTGTTAAACAAATATAACTTTAAATACCCAGAGAACCAGTTGTATGCCATATTCCTTTGACTCTACTACTCTATTATCTCTTCCCTCTCCCCAGTCTTAAAATTTCTTAAACTACTTAGTGATTAGTAGTTATAAATCCTATTGAGGCCATGGAACATTGGCATTTTTTTTTTTTTCTGATTGAGAGAAGTCACAATCCTTGGATGTTAGATGAAACAGTGATAGGATAACACTGACATTCTATTTAGAAAGTTTAGTGGTTCAAGCAGAGTTCCTTCTAGATCAGAAGGCTACCTTGACTCTACCCAGAGATAGGCCCCACCTCACAAATCCAGGAGTACATACAGTGGCGAACATTTTTGCTCTGCAAAGCAGTGTGCTTTGGTTGAATGAGTGGATGGATACATACATATTCATATATGACTTTTAAATATGAGTTTGAATATTTTAATATTGGAGATTTTTAATGGAGAACTTCCCACTTTAGTCACAGCTACTTTGTGTTTGGCAACATACGATATTACATGGATGCTTTCTCATATTGAGATTCTCATTATTCCCGTATCTATAATCCTGTACCTAAAGTTAGATTTCTTTAGAAAACCTTTGTGAGGGGAATGATAGGTGGGGAGCAAGGGATGAATAATATCCTTTAACTCAAAATATTCAAAACACAGTTAAAAAAAAACCCAAAATGTTGGTTGATTCTATACTTGAGTTGGATTTTTAATACCTTCATCTGTCTTTTATATTCTAAAAGGATAAAATATCTTAAAATTCTTTCAAGTTCTTTTATTAGAAAGGAGGTTGGTGGAATTAGTATCTTGTCAACCATATGTAAGGTTTGTAGATATGAGTTGTATAAAAGTAAATTAATTTCAATGCTGTTTTCCCTTTTTCTTTCCTGAGAATCTGTCTAGTTTCTCATTAATGCCTTTAAAAGCCCCAAACTAAACAAAATATTTCTTGTATTTTCAAAGAAAGTGGTCATCCAGAGAAAATTCCAGCTTTCTGGTATAGTATTTTATAACTTTCGAGAAAAATCAAAAGCCTTTTGAAGAATATATGTCACTTAGTAAAGGGTAGGAGCATCTGGGGATAAGAGTCCTTCCTAATACTGTGAAGACTGGGAGAAGTTCTGATTCTTAAGGAGGAAATCAGATTCCCAACCCCATGCCAAGTTAAGTATCTCATTCACTCAGTTCAGTTTCAGCTCAGCTAAACTGCCATCAGAAAAAGCAGACACATGTGGATGATAATTACAAAATGAGTTGATATGGAGACTAAGACACTAGTGGTAGATTGATTTCTGGATCCACTAAGCATATTCTGACAGCAGTCCCCATTTCAAGGTCAGTAAGTTATATTAGACAAAGTATGCAAAACATATTTGAAACTAAATTCAATAGAAAATGGAACAATCATATTATTTTTGTTTCTTTTCTAAACTAAGGTCTTTCTAAACAGTTGAAAAATATTTTTAAATATTCTCAATCTCAAGTTCATTGCTTCTAGAATTCTGATTGTCCTTGAAATTGAATGCTGAGATTATTGAAGTAAAAATTACTACAGTTATGACTGAAATTGCAGAACAGAAACTGTCTCCTAAGTTCTCTTGCCTCAGTGTCCCCATCTGTTTGCCTTCACTGGGCTAAAAAGTCCCATGAATTTATGGACTTTGTCTGCTGGTGCTCATTTTTGTGCCTATAGCAGTTGTCATCCTGCCAGGTACACAGTACCACTCACTGAGTATCTGATAAATGAGAAGAGGTACCATAAATGTAAAATAATCTCAACCACATTGAGAGACTTTTAAAGTTAATATTATTTTAACTGGCTTAGATGGAAATTTTTCTAAAATATTTCCATTTATTTGCCTTGAAAGAACATATGCTAACCATATTTAAACTCTTTTTGATGACTCAAGGTCATCATTCAGTTCAGTTCAGTTCATTTCAGCAAGTGTTTATTTAGCACCTCCTATGTGTGATGATCCTCTCAGTCTCTTTTGGATACATAGGTCTGTTTACCACTGTATTACACAGCTTCTGATTGCTGTGTTTGGGGCTATTGGGCCAGCTTTTTATAGCTTCTCTGATTTCCTGACTGTGAATATTGGCAGACTTCTGTGAGGGTACCTCTCTGAACCTTTCTCCCTGTGTGATACTTACAATCTTTCTGAGTGTGAAGCTAAAATAACCAGCCATACAAATATGCATATAAATTAAGAGCACACTAGGAAACTCTTTAATATGTAAAGTCCATGAAATTTGTAGATTGTGGCTGCTCAAGGGTCCTTTTTATCCTTTTGCTTATTTCTTGGCTCTCTTGAGTTGTAACATGTCTTTTTTAAGATTTTTTTTTCTATTGAAATATAGTTGATTTATCATGTTGTGTTAGCTTCTAGTATATAGCAAAGTGATTGTTATACATATGTATGGTCTTTTTCATTATCATTTATTACAGGATATTGACTATAGTTCCCTGTGCTATACAGTAGACCTTGTTGTTTATCTATTTTATATATAGTTTGCATGTTCTAACATTTCTGATGCATAAAAAGTTGCTTTAAATTTATGAAACACACATTTCCTTTATCCCCTCTCTTAACACTGCTTCTAGGAACAGATTCACATTTTGCAACACCTCAGTCTATGTTATCCAATGACCACGTAAGAATTAGTTAGTTGTGCTTAAAATATTAATCAGTGTATTCTTATCTATAGTCCACAGGTTCCTTATGAATTATTCTATATTTGCCTGAGATTTGGTTTAATTTTGAACTATAATGGAGACCTTTAAATTAATTTGTATTCATTTTCCAAATTCAGTGTATGAGTGTGTGTGTGTGTGTGTGTGTGTACCTTCTTAATAAAGACTTCTAGAGGAAGGGATAAACTAGGGGTATGAGATTAACAGATACAAACTACTATATATAAAATAGAGAAGCAGCAAGGATATACTTTACAGCACAGGGAATTGTAACCATTTTTTTGTAATAACCTATAGCGGAGTATAATCTGCAAAAAATACTGAATTACTGTGCTGTACATCTGAAACTAACATAATATTGTAAATCAAATATACTTCAATTCAAAAAAGGCTTCTGTAGCAGGCTCATTTTGATATTCTCCCTTGTCAAAATGATGTGTCCTGAAAATGTCTATCACTAAAAAGCGATATTTACAAAATATTTGTTAAATTACCTGGCTCTATATGATTATCAGTTGAAAATGAAGTGAATGCTGGAGAGAAGTCGACTCAGTCTGTACATTATACAGAGCTGAAAGAACTAGCGTGTTAGATCAGCAGAGGTTTCTGAGGCTCTGATGCAGACTGGAGCAGTAAAGCTGGAAGAAGTTCTTAATACCTCCCAATGACCGTGTTAATCATACCTATACTGCAATTACCTCTCCTATAATTAGTAACTGTTACTTAGCTCATCACATCCCTTTAACTCCTTTTTATCCTCTTTAACCCTCTGCCTTATTTACGTGCTCAAATCTACCTGGCACCCACCTTACCACATGAGAACAAGAAAAAGCACCATAGTAACCAAAGAGTGAAATTCCTCTGTATGTACTTTGTATTACCAGCAACATGTCTACCAAGATCTTTTCTGAGGAGTCAGTTAATGAAGACACTTGAGAATCCTTGGATTACCTACCATTTAAAGTTAAATTGCGGTATTTTGGTCTACTTAAAGACAGTAGCAGATCGTTTTTTTTCCTCTAAAATTATTCCTAGACTTTTTGGGTATAGGGTTTGACTATCTTTCCATTCCTTTTCTATTTTAAAGTCTTCTCTTTTTAGAAGGTATAAATATAAGCTGATGTGTTTTTGTGTAAGAGTCTTTTACATTCTCTGGGAGTCTAATCTTTCTTTCAAGCTGTTATCGTCATATGAAGAGTAAGAGAATTTTCATCATATTGTCATCTGACTTCATGATTTATTTTCATTTGATTTTTTTTATTCACTTGGGATTTATGAGAGAATTCCAGAAAGCTACAGTGGTTCCTTTTTTTTTTAGTTAGAGGAAGTGGCTAATATGAGGTAAAAGGCACGAGGACACAAGGAATGCGGCCACGAGGAAACTGGCTTGAAATGTCTATATACTATATGCAGTTCTATTTTCTGAGTAATATCTCTGATTCAGTAATCACCCTGGGTAATAGCCATACAAGTTTTCTTATTTCCTGGAAAGCTTTACTATAATCGAGAACTTTGCTCTATCGTATCATGTACCTTGTAATTTTAGTTTCTAAAATTATGTGACATTTGATGTCTTCATATCTCTATGCAACCTTAAAAAACCTTGTATCTTCATTTACTTTATTTGCTCCCACACCCACTTTTCTATTTTAGATAATTCTTTGCAATTCACTTCACTATTCTGCAAATAAATCATTTGTAGATCTTCTAAAAGCTGGATTATCTCACTTATAGTTTAGTAATGTGGCTTCCTGGTAGAAGACAAGTTTACAACCAGAAGCTGTAAGTTCAAAATCTGTACGAGTTTACACTAGAAAGCCAAAATATTTTCTCTGTAGTCCCTGAATTTCTAAAGGTTAGATGCCGTTAGTATAGAAACAGAATTGATCTATTTAGCTCTGGGAATTTCAAAGGCCTAAGATACAGCATGTGAGAGACCCAGCATTAAGTGTTTATTTTTAATGATTTAGTTTAAAATTTACCAATCCACTATACATGTTGCTATTTACTTACTAAGAGCTATTTTATTAGAAGGTAATGAATAACTTTGGGTTTTCTTTGTATCTATGTGCTCTGCTTTTCAAGGCCTGTCGATTGCCTAGACCTCGGATCCCCATGCAGAATTCCGCAGCTTACTGCTCTCACCTAGAAAACTGGAGAATGCAGTCATCCCTATACCACTGCTTTTCTAAGCATCAAACAAAATTGTTAAAAGTACTTGAATTTCTGGTGACACATACTCTAAGCTCTCTTTATACACAGTAAGTTCATTTTTCTTTGGAGTTGCTAAGAAGTGAGACTTAACGTTTTTATGCCCTCAGCTCTATCGCTCTTGGTTCATTTTTTCCTTCCAAGTTAGGCATCTTTACCACCAAGAAATAAGCTAATGGTGCACAGAATTAGGTAAGAAACTTCAAGAGAAAAGGAATCCTTTCCCAATGTTCAGGATTGCCTCATTGCAGAGAAAATTTCTATTACATTTTGTTTTATTCAGAGAATTTTTGAGTATTAGAACAAAGAGGCAAAAAGGAGCTATCTTGAGCTCTTGAGTTTGAAACAAGAGCTGCATTATGACCCTATTTTAGAAAAGTGTTGGCCTTCCTCAAAGCAGTGCTATGAACAGATTAGTGAATTTTGTATCAGGTATCTTTGGTTGCTTGTATTTTTAAACTCTCAAAATAGACACAAAGATAATTCTATAGAAACAATGATTTGCAGGTTAAAGAAAGAATATCTGATACTTTATAAAACTCTTACCTTTTTAATGGAGAAGGAACAATAAAAATAGCTTGGATTCTAGGTCCATGCATGTGTTTGTGTGCATGTCTGTGTGTGTATTTGTGTCTGTCTGTCTCTCAGAGGAAGAGTGAGAGAAGATATGAGACAAACAGTTATATCCATCTTCTTTTTCCACAGAGAAGCTGTAATAGCTTGGAAACAAAAAATAATAAAAATCAAATGAAGATTTTAAATAAAAATAGGGAAAACCAGAGGGAAAGAATGGGATTCGAATAACTTTGGGTATCTCGGGAATCATACAGGTCTCTTGATTCAGGTGCACTAACATTAAGAGGGGAGAGCCCTGGCACTGCTCTATTGTGAAGAAAAGAGTAAACCTTCCATGGGTCCTCCCATGCATTGCCAGCCCCTGTTGAACCAGTACTAAGTCCACTCTCAGCTCTTGGGCTTCGTCTGGCCTATATATTCATTCTTGTTCCTCCAGCTCAGCCTACATGCTTGTAATGGCATGGCTTTGTCAGAGTGTTAACTCCATTGCTTTGGAAAAGCCTGCAGTTCCAACAGTTGCACATACTGTTATAGAAATAGCATTGAGCATGATTTTGGAAAAATCTCATGTGTATCTTATATTGAGCCTGAGTATTCAAGGGTCCTTCAAAACATCACTCTGTTTTTCATTCTGTTAGCTTCATAGGTACTTCTGTAGGACAGACATAGGTGAAGGACACCCAGAAACTGGCCAAGCCCAGGGGAAAAGAAAGTGAGAGAGATTCCATTCTGCCTGACTTGGATCTAATAGATAGAAGACATAAGGATCTTTTTTTTTCGGTGTCATCATTTGTTTCCATCATTTTTGCATAGTTATTTTCCACTGCCCAGTTGTTATTTGCAGTGGAAAATAAAAAACACCAGTGAGTGAGCCTTAAGAAGCAAAGAAAATTGAGGTACTGTATCAGAGTCTGTGAAAATTAAAAGTTTGGAACTGAGGTCCCACCTCTGAGCTCATGTTTTTTTTTTATTACACTGTATTTGGCTGATGATCTGACATTACATGTACTGTAACCATTGGAAAGACAATGCAATCTCTTGCTTCCTAGGTTTCCTCTGGCATTTTTGCCTGTTGTTAGAATAGCTACACCTTTTCATGATTTTGGGGTGTTATAGCCATTTTAGAAAAAGAGAGGAGGGGACAAAAAGGAATTGATAAAGAGATGGCACCTGAAAATGGAAAGTTCACAGAAGAAAGTGAAAGTGGAGTATGTGTTACCTTCTGGCTCAGGCCAGGTGGTTGGGGTGGATGTCATGTGTGTCCCCAGTGCAGTCACCATTGCAGTGGTAATTCTCCCAGTTTAGCCTCTACAGAGTATTGTTCCTTGTTTTTCTATAGAGCTTGTCAAAATGCTATGACAACTGGCTGGTTTTATGCAAACAGAGCCTGGCTCTCAAGAGACAGTGTGTCTGAAAGTCAAACATGGATGGCAGCCATTGGCACGCAAAGGAGTCAGAAACCACAGATTGTTTTCTCGTTGGATGAACAGCTTAAAGCAACGTAAAGTTAATTGAAGAATTCCTTGAAAGTGAAGTCAGACTAAAAGAAATGCTCTAAGTCTATAATTTACTAAATGTGAAAGATCTGTAAGTGGTAGTGAGACTAAAAGTTTTGGGGGAAAAAAGAACATTTTTGTAAACAGATCTGGCTTGTATTATTGCCTAGGCAGTTTTAATTATTTGCTCTAATAATGTAGATCTGCAGAAGAATCTCTAATTAGGTAAAGCTTGATTTATGGAGTTGGCCTCATATAAACCATGATGTCATGGTGTGCTGCAGAAAATTATAGGCCTGGTCTTGCTGTTGAAAACTATTATTTCTAACTAGGACTACTCACACTCTGCATGTCTTACTCTTATGAAACCAAAGCATCCTGGGTTTTCGTTCTCAGTGCCCATTGCCCAGGTAAATTCAACATACATTAAACTCAGTAAGTAATTTATCAAATATATATATTTTTTAAAAACTGAGGAGGCAGGGGTAGAGTTTTGCTGCTAACTCTAGGAGTTAAATCTTTACTTGGAAACTTAGTAGAGAGGAACCTATGACTCTGCAGGAGTGGATTCAAGGACACGCCAGACTGTCAAAAGTAGTGTCTGTGTATCTGTCTGCCCCTCCCTCCCACAACCCTAAGCTCATCCTCCACTTTCCCTCCCCCTGCCTACCCACTACTTGGAAAGTTGTTTTAGTGTCATTGTTGCCTATTTCATCTGGCTTTAAATAAGAGCATGGGGCCGCTGTAACATTTCACCATGGTTCTTATTCCCTTTCCCATTGTTGTAGAAGCCTTGATGTGGGGCCAAGGCTTTTTCTTTGATTATAGGTCTGCTGATTATAATTTCCTAACAGTTCTCGTGCATTAATTATACCTTAATGATTGCATTTTCTTTAGTTTCTCATTTCAATTTTGTTAAAGCACAAGAAATAATTCAGAAGGAGTCCTAGATTTTTACAATTTTTCCCATTCTTTTAGAATTGTCTAACCTACATCTGCTGTATTGCCATTTTAAGTGACTTACCTTTATAAAGTCTTCTCAAACTATTCAATGTATTTTGCGTAGAAAACAACTCCTGCCTTTCACTGTAATATTTCATCGACTTACATAATATTTGATTAAATTATGTAATTATAATTGCAAGTCCAACAGGCATAAACAGGTTTGGGAACAAATACAACTCTTTAAACTGTTAGAAGAAGTTGCAGGGGGCATACTGGAGAATAGCCTTCTCACCTTCAACATTCAGTATGTGTGGGCTTGGTCCCCGGTTAAACAAAGGGACAGAACTGGGCAAGTGGAGCTCTGAGGTGTGAGAAATTCTGAATCTGTGCTCTCCACATTCTCTTCATTTTATAGATCAGACCTGGGCTGGTTACCCAAGGTCATGAAACTAGTTGGTAGCCAAGCTTGATGCCCTGGGTTTTTCCATGACACCAGAGATGGACTGATATCCTAGTCCTCACTGTGCTTGTCTGGCTGCTGACTGGATGCAGGTTTATAAAGTGCACTTAGATTTATTACCACAAAGTATCTGTCTTGATGCTTACTTTACCCATAGTTTTTGCGTTACTAATTAACACATGTTTTCCTTTAAATTCTCCTCGGTATCAAAACTGATCTTTATTATAGGGAGTTAGTCCAGGTCATGAGAGTTATCGTTTCTGTCTCTCAATGACCATAATTAGTTAAGAGAGATAGCTGCATGGAAGAATTTTCCTGGTAGGATTTATCCTTCTCATCAGTTTATAGCCCTATACTGTTCATGGCTGCTTTTGTCCTCTAAAGGCAATTTTTTTAAAGGCATAAGCCTCTGAGACAAAGCTGCTTTGGGATTGAGGCAGGGCAGTAAGGTTTATATTATTTACTCTTAAAAGAACCATATGTGCTGACTTTTCTAATACCAAGTTGGAAAGATTTTTTTTTAAATCACTTTCCTTTTCCTGCTTCCCTCTTGCCCCAACCCCATCAGAAAAGATTTGATGTTGCCTAGAGTCAAAATGTACCTACACCTGAGCAGTTAAAAATCAAATCATGAGGATGAATATGAAGGAAGGAGGAAAATGTACTCAAATCCCTGAGTTAAATGGTTTTGTGTTATTGAACATTGTGTTTAGCTCTGAGCTTCCTGATAGACATGGCAAAACAAGACACTTGGGTTTGCATTATTTTTATTTGCTGAAGGGAAACATTTCAGGTTTTCCATAGAGACGTTGTTACCAGGCACTTTATTTTAAGCCAGTTACCCTTATGTAAGTGAAGCTAAATAACCTTCCAGAGTAGGAGGTTCATACACATGTTACAGTCAGAGAAGCCCTGCTATATAGTAGGGCTTCTTTAGAATCACAAGTAGAATGAGATGCGGCACTAGACCCAGTATGGTTCAGAGCCATACCCCAGGCACTGGTAACAGACTGTCAAGTGAGTGGGACTTAGACTTGATGAAGATGGAATATGTGGAAGATGGGTTTCTTCAAGGAGCTTCTCTTCTCACTGAGAAGAGAGACAGAGGATAGACTTCTGTCTCAGGTTACTGTAAATCACTATGGAGGGGAAAACTAGAATAAGAGGTGTCCTGTTTATACCCCATTTTTAAATAAATACTTTGTCAAACTTTCTTTAGTCAGAATTATAGGCAAGTTTATGCTGTATTTTATGACAGCAGGGTTATGAGAGAGAACTTTGGGCAGGGCTTCCAAACTTAAGCTGCCCGCAGCAGTCAGGCAGGTGCAAACAGCTGTTTATACAAAGGCCCAGGTACAAGACTACAGACCTATAGTGCACCAAAGGGCCAGTGTTCTCTCTCCAGGGGGCAGCTGCCTCCCACCTCCAGCTTACCGTCTTGTAAAAAAGGCAGATACACAGTTGACCACATCTTCTAGTATTTTGAGAGAACCTAGAAGTGTGGATTATTAAATTAAATCTCCTGATTGTAAATGTTGGCAACTCCTTTCTTCTGCTTACTCAAGCCAGAAGTTTTGGAGTTGTCCTTGACTTCTCTCTTCCTTTCAAAACCCACATCTAATCCATCTGGAAATCCTATTGGCTCTACCCTCAAAATATATTAGCATCTGATCACTTCTTCGTGATTTCCTGTTACACTACTACTGTAGCCCAAACCACCATAATCTCTCTCCAGGATTAGCCTCCCAGAAGATTTCCTTTCCATGCTTTGTCTCCTACAGCAGAGATGTCTATTAAAGCACAAGTCAGATCATGTTGCTCCTCTGCGCACACCCTCTGGCTTCCCATCTCGCTCAGCGTGAAAGCCAAAGGCTTCCCAGTGCCCCATGAGGCTTTCTGACCTCATCTCCGCAGCCACAGTGGCCTCCTGCCTGTTCCTCAAATACCCAAGCTCATTCCTTCATCATGACCTTCACCCTTGCTGTTCCCTCAGCCAGCATGCTCTTTCCTCAGGTATTTCCATGGCCCATTCACCCCTTCCAACCCTTTCCTCAAAAGGCACCTTCTCCGTGAGGCTTTCCTTGGCCACACCATCTAAACTTGTAGACACACACACACACACACACACACACACACACACACACTCCCTCTTCCCTCTTAGCTTTGTTATTAGTACATATCATGATCTAATATGCTACATTTTTTTGTTTGTTTTTTACCTGTCTTCTACATTAGAAACAGTTTCCAAAACAGTAGGGACTTTGTACATTTTTGTGTATTTGTTCAGTGCTGTATACTTAGGATCTGGAAATGTGCCTCATTGTAGGCACTCAATAAATTATAGGTGCTTAATAAATGTTTGATGAATAAACGAATCTAAAAAAACAATTTTTTCAATTTAAGGTCAAACAAACTTCTTCAGTGGACCAAACCCAGCCTATACCCCTTTTGATTCAGGGTCAAAAAGGAGGGTGAACATTTCTTCAACTGTACCTAATAGCTTGAGAACAGACTTCATGACTGTGTCATGACACCTGCCCTGTTCAGGAAACAACAGAAGAGCTTTTTCACTCCACTCCTACACATTGTGTCCTCCTACTCCACCCTGCTGAACTTTAATGCATGCTTATTATTTTATGCATCAACACTGTTTTTTCCTGATACATTGCTGTTTAGAATCTAGAGATATTAAATGAATTAGTTCAGCCTCCTGTGTGAACTTCCATACCAGTGAAGGTGGGAAACATTTGAACAGTTTACTTGCTTTTTTACAACACAGAGTTCAGAGTTAGACAAGCAACGATTAAGAGGAAGAGTGCCACAAACAGAGGGAAAATCATATATAAAGACACTCAAAAATGTTTGATGCTTTGGAAGAGAGTAAGTGATACTAGAGTACAGAGTGAAGGAGAACAGTAGTAGGAAGAGGTGTTTGACAGGCAGGCAGGGTCAGATCTTGCAGGCCATGGTAAGGAGTTTGGATGTTGTTGTTCAGCCCAGTGAAATGACTCAGAACTTGTTACATTACTATAAGCTATTCATAATGGTAATTTTTTAATACAACTTTTTACTGAAGTGTGACATATTTACATCTTGGTGATGTTTTTCCAGCTAGTCAGTCAACTACTAGCAGTTATTTCATCACCTAGATTCCCTTTCTTCTGTTTCAAAAAAATTTTGCTTGGACCTAATTGGCTGAAAAAATATTGTTTATTTTCACATTTATAACTAAAATATCAAAATTAAATTTTAAATATCTTACTTAAATTACTAAGTGCATTTATTTGTACAGAAAATAAACTTTGTTTTAGTTACATAACACTGTAGATTTTGGTTATGATGACTGTTTAACAAAGGAAGGTTCCCCAGGCACATTCAGTCTTTTGCACTGTATCCACTTTAGTTATGTAAATAAAATGCTAAATAGTCATTCATTTTACTATTGCATTTGCAACCTTTGCCAGGGTACGATCACATTAAAATATACAGCATTTTTGCTTATAAAAACTTCTGTATATACTTAGATAATACCAAGTGTACATTAACTATCATTTTTGTAAAAGGTATAGCTTTTCCTTGAGCTCAAAGTTTATTCTAGCTTTAGTCTATATGTTCTCATCATAAAAAAAAGAGTCAAATCAAAAATTTGAGCAGTTTACTAACATTCTATAGAAGATAGACTAAGAATCTTTTAGAACCATGGTTCTCATGGTTTGATTTTTTTTTTTTTTTAACTTCAGAATTCTGCAAACCAAACTAAGTCACTTGGAGGGATTTTGCAGCTTAGCGTTGGCTATTTAGTAACTATAAAAGGGCAAATTCTGAGTCATGATAACACTGAGATAGCAATCATCAAAGCATAATCAAGTTAAAGGTAATCTGGAAAGCCGAAGTAAAGACCAAGTGTTAGGATGATGTTTAGAAAGTGTTGAAATATACAGAGGCAGCCTAGGTGTAACATAAATAAGAAATGTAAGAAGAAAAATCACAACTCTTTGTCGCTTTCTCACAAATGATTTTCTTTCAGTAGCATGAAATGGTAATTACAGATGTAGAGAAATTCAAAACTGGGAAAGACATAGAGACACTATTTTACAGATGAGGAAACTGGAACCCAGAGAGCTCCAAAGACTTACTCAGAGTTAATGTCGGCTGAAGCTGTTATTTGGAACTCCTATTTTCTAGCTCAGTATTCTTTTATCTACTTTCCTGTGCATTTTTGACTCCATAGTCATTGAAGTTGTGCCAAAATAGAGTGAGTTGGTATGGATGAGGAAGAGAGCTGTCTGCCACCAGAAGTGAATGGTGTAGCAGAAGCTGAACAATGATTGCCTGACATGCATGTTGACTTTCTATGAAGGAAACTTGGGCTCAGAGTCCTCTAAGAGCTTTTCCAACTCTAATTTTAATGAGTTTAATTTTAATCATATTTGTAGTAGGGTAATTATTGTCCTCTTAACTTAACAAAAATTATTGTTTATTCTCATTCATGCATGTCTCATTCACTCTAGCCTTTTCTCAGAACCTTGTTTTCCCTTTGAGAGCACCTGTTCCGAAAAGCAGGCCAAGACTCCAAGCTCTGTGCACCACTTTTAATGATGAGTAATCATTGTACCCATAACTGATTTAACCTTATTTCTTAGCCTTACTTGAACTTTTGTGTACACCAGAGTAGTACATCAAGCATTGAAAGCTTCTGATAAAGAGTCCTGAAATTAACTTCTTGAATTTCTTGATATTAAATTGAATTTTCTTTTAAGGTAACAAAGATCATAGCTTTAAGTTGTTAGCATCAGTGGTCTAATTTAATACTTGCAACAGATGAATATGTGATTGAAGCAAGTGTGAATCATGTTATTTAAAAAAAAGACATGGTGGCAGAGTGATTTGACAGATCGTGCATGTTCCCCATTCTGGAGATTTATACTTTATATAGTTATGTAACTTACTTTGTTAGCTGACTTAGTGTCTACAAACATTTCTAATATTGATTGGGTGTAATTATAAAGGATATTTACTGAATCCAGGGATTGCATTTTGAATTTGAATCATTCATACGTTTGAATCATTGTAGTTATTTTAAAGTAGATTATGGTGAAATTATTTACTGTGCAACTGTATGGCCTAGTCTTGGCTTAGGAATGAGAATGTGTAGATTTGCATTACAATATAAAATGTGTGAGATAGGAACTCTGATTAGCAATGTATTTGCCATCTGATAATATTTGTGTGAATATAAATAGCTCTGCATTCTGCTTTATTCTGAATATAAAATTATCTCTGCCCATCCCATCTCATCTGTTTGTTTAGCTTTAAATCCTGTTTTTTTCCTACTATAATTTAGAAGGTGTTTTGCAGACATCAACATTTTTAGACTGTACTTAATGGCCATATTTATAGTGGGAATTTCCAGAAAACAAGTGATTCAGTTTCGTATGCCCTAAGTACCACCATTGTACAGTAGAGACTGGGATGCATTATTTATTGTTGTAGGTATGTGGGCACATTGGGGGCCCATCTCCATAGATTTAAAATTGGGTTTTAAAATTCTACCCTGTTAATCCTTGGGGAAGATTAGCAATATCCTTATTCCCTTCACTTCCAATGACCCTAGAGTGATTTGAGAAATGGTGTAAGAGAGGAAATGGTGGTAGTGTTACCACATATTATCATGGTGATCCAGTAAGGCAGTGAAGGACAGACTTTTTTTCAAACTGATGAAACTGAGCCTAACAAAGGAGAAGCCATGCTACAGGAAAGTTGAGTATATAATTGTTCAGAGCCACCATAAAAACAAAACCTGAGACCCATGTCTCCTGTTTCCTGTGCCAGTGCTTTTTTACTATTCCGCTCCACCCTTACTGAAAAGTCAAGCTATGCTCTATTTCCTTTCCAAGGCTGGTTGGACAGGGAGGTCAAGCTTAGTGTATTTGTCTCACTTTCTCCCAAGAGTAAGACCCCCTGGGGCACTGTTGACAAACTTCTGAAAAAGGTCTGGTAGTAAATATTTTAGGCTTTGCCAGCAGAATGGTCTCTATAGTAACTACTCAACTCTATCATTATCATGCAAAAGCAGCCACAGACAGTGCGTGAACAAATGAACATGGATGTGTTCCAATAAAACTTTATGGTCACTGAAATTTCAGTTTTATATATTTTTCACATGTCATGAAAAATTATTCTAATTTTGGTATTTTCCCCCCAACCATTTGAAAATGTAAAAATCATTCTTGCGGTCTTTACAAAAACAGATTGTGGACTGGATTTTGAATCACTGGCCACAGTTTGCTAACCCCTGCCCAAGGGGAGTAAGTAATGAAATGTGAGGAAGACTATAGGTGTTAAAACATGAGGAGACAAAATATGATACATGAAGTACAGATGATTTAAGTGTGGTAGGGAAGATGACCGATGGGTATGCGAATGTTGAGATGCCCTGACCCTCAGTTCTATTTTAGATCATCTTAGTTGGTATTCGGTCAGGTTCCAGATTGGTTGTTTTTATTTACTCTTAAGTTTTATGAAAGGCAGGTTTTAACTGGCCTTAGGAAGAAAGGCAGAAATAAGAAGAGGACATGTAACTTAGAGTTTGCCATAAGGTATGCAGTGCCAGTAGAACATTTTATATGGAATGGCAGCTGGCGGTTTTCATTATTGGTGAATCATTGCGAAGTCTGTCTGAGGCAGGAAGGAAACAGCTAACTGTATTATTCCTCTTTTAGCAAAAACTAGCTCATGACATTGTAAGGCTCTCATGGAGTATGTTTTCTGCCATGCTGAAAGAATGCATAAAAATCTCTACTTTAATGACATAAAAGCTATACTAAGATTAAACTGAAAAATCCTGTAAACTCAAAACAGTAACAGACTATTTTTTTTAATAGTGTGAGTGATTTACATGCAGTTGAATATAGCTCTTCTTGCTCTTTAGGTTGGCTCACCTATAACAATTGCATAGATGGTAGTAGCGATTTATAACAAAGCAGCATCACTTATTATGATAATGATAGCACAATAACCATTTTTTGAGCTGCTCTTATCTACTGCTGCCTAACACACGTTATCTCATTTATTCCCACAACAACCCTGCAAGGTAGTTATTACTCTCCTGTTGAAGATAAATTGAGGCCCAGCCGCACAGGGACAGAGTACCATGGCCAAATCTGTCTCCCTGACCCAAAAGTTTATGCTATTTCCACTGTACCATTGCCGTGATAAGAATTGGTGGCACCCGCACCCCCACCCCAGAATTTGGAAAAACCATCCTCAGCTCTATTGCTGACTATTACTACTTCATGTTAATTTTACTCTGTGTGGTTGCTGTGCAGTAATAGAATGACTTCAGCCCCTTAAAACTTTGAAAAATCAAACCAGTCATGTCTTTTAACTTTTGTGGTTTGTGTGTCCATTCATTGCTCTTGAGTTTCTAGGCAGGCTGCTGCCTTGAACTATTCACTGTCTGAACTTGCCCTCAAAGAATTCTTCCTCCCACCCTACCTCTATCAAGTGACAACCAATGAAAAACCCACAGCTCGGCAGCTGCAATTCTGGAAAGCTTCCATTAAAGCCCTCATTCCCACATCCCCTTCGAAAATCACGGTTCCTGGAGCTTGCTGTTATCTTCTTGAAGGTCATGACTAATGCTTTGTAAAGCTTCCACTGCAAACACTGTCTGCAAGAGTAGGATTATTTAACTTGAACTCTGTGAGTTACCTTACCAACACTAAAATGTTTACTGCCCCTCAATTGCTCTACTCTAAATTCTTACCCAGTAACCTGCAAAGCACATAGTAGGATGGGATTGTTTCAGGTATTCAGTAGGAAAACTGGAGAGCTTAATAAATTTCAGAGAGTGCCTCTTTGACAGAACTGAATAAAAATTCCTGGAATATTGAGAATGTTAGGTGACTTAGCCCTGTTCTTGTCCTTCTAAATTTTATTATTTCCATGAATTGTGTTCAGGATTTAGAGTCAAGTATCCAGTATACCTGTCTCAGAGGAAGCAGTTTCATTTTTCCTAAATGTGGAGATATAGTGCAAAAGTGGCTGTTTTATGTTTGACTGAATGGTACCAAAATCCAGTTTTTAGCAACCGTCTCCTATGTGAATCAGGTTATTTAATCCAAATTTCTTTGAAACCACAACCAGACATACAGTATGGACATTTGATTGAAGAAATATGGTTGCTATTATTCACCCTGCAATGCTTTATTTTGCTTTAATACCCCATTAATACATTTAAGAAAAAAAGGTAAATTTGCATCCATTGAAATTGGCAAGACTGGATGCTGGTGATTAGGAACACAGGACTCTATCAAGAGATAATTTCCTGATCTCTATGTATCACAACATTGATTTTTCTAGACTGTTCCACAAGTATGTCCAGGAACTCAGGGAGAAAAAAAAACATGTGGGAGACAAATATATGCTAATGCATTACTTATTATCTGGAGTAAATCTATGCTCATGGCAGCAGTAAGAAGTTATATGGTCTGTATTTATTTACAGTGTGCAGGCTACAAAATGTGAGCATTCTGATTGGGTCCAGATGTAATGGAAAGAATTCACTAGCATTTTCACACTAGCTTTTGTGAGGTATGCACCTTTTAAATAAACATTGGTTAAAGGATTGTCATTTAGTTTCAATAACCCTAAAAGGTACTTTCTGTTGCCTAAATATTGGAGAAAATGATTTGGGGCCTCAAATCCCATCTAGCTTCCCTCAGAAAAATGTGTTTATAAAACTAGAGAGCTCTAAGTGTATTGGAAAAGTATTTGTACTAACACTCATAAAGTCAGAGGATAAATCTAAGAGCATTTTGATGTGATCAGTATTTGTAAAGCCTCAATTATTTTTATGGAATTAAAGTAAATTTCTTGAATTTTTGGGTAACCAAAAATAAGTGAAGGTCATTCTTCAGAATAATTTTTAGTGCTTGCACCCAAATTTTAGGGAAATATTGTAACTTTCCTACAAAAAAAGCATGGATTATCTTTACTTGAAAGCTCAACATCCACTTAATCTCTTAATTAAAGGACCTTGCTGAATATATGTGAGTTGGTCTCACATCTTCCCCACTCCGTTAGGTAATACAGGATGGAAGGAAAATATGGTGTGTAATTCTGGGAATGACACTGGAATGACAGCCTGCCCTATTCCTGTCATATGTACTTAGAATTCCAGGGATTGGAATTCCATATTGTATATAGGGTCATTCTGTTGGGATTCCTGAAAGAATGCTGGGAAGACTCTGGAGTTTCTGTAAACAGAGATTTTAGAACAGCATAACATTATTTTCATTATTATAATGCCCTCAGGGTCCATCCAAGTTGTCACAAATGGCCATTTAAATTGTTTCTTTATTAGGCAAAGTTTTAAATATAGAGAAAACTGGAGGAAAAAGAACCCCCATGACAGCAGCAGTCATCAACTCATGATCTTCTTTGTTACACATATACCTTTTTTTCCCCACACTGGATTCTTAGGAAGCAAATCCCAGACATCATATATCTGGAAAAGATGAAAACTCTAATTCAAAAAGATACATATACCCCAATGCTCATAGCAGCACTACTTACAGTAGCCAAGACGTGGAAACAACCTAAGTGTCCATCAACAGATGAATGGACAAAGATGTGTGTGTGTACACACACGCACACACACAATATAATATTACTCAGCCATAGAAATGAATGAAATATTGCCATTTGCAGCAACATGGTTGGACCTAAAGAATATCTTACTAAGTGAAGTGAGTCAGATAGAGAAAGACAAATATTATATAATATCACTTATATGTGGAATCTAAAAACAATACAAATAAATTTATTTACAAAACAGAAACAGACTCACAGACATAGAAAATAAACTTATGGTTACCAAAAGGGCAAAGGTGGAGGGGCATAAATTAGGAGTATGGGATTAACAGATACACACTACTATGTATAAAATAGATGAGCAATGAGTATTTACTGTGTAGCAGAGGAAACTATATTCAATATCTTGTAATAACCTGTAATGGAAAATAATCTGAAATATGTGTGTGTGTATGTGTGTGTGTGTATACATATGTATATGTATATGTATATATGTATATAACTGAATCACTTTGCTGTATACCTGAAACTAACTGTTTTAAATCAGCTATACTTAATTTTAAAAAAATCTACAAGTGAGTTCATGGCAACAATAAATAAAAAGCTACTACATGCATAAGAAGGAAAAGCTTTTTTTTTTTTAAACAGTAGAATGCCAGTTAACAAACATGGAGTGAATGATAGCTTAGAAAATTACTGTCTTTTAATTAATAGTTACATTGATTCAGGCAAGAAGTATCAATGGATGCTAAAACTAGAAAGTAAAAGGTAGTGAGGAACAAGATTAGTACATAGCTCAAAGAATCTCTCTACAGATTACCTACTAATAGTCATGGGAAATATTAGCTTTAGAGTGGAGAGGCCTGGTAATGACACCTTAACCAACTGATCAAAATTACCATCACCAATAATAAAACAGACTGACTTCATGTGCCTCTTGCTCTTATGCATCGAGAAAGACATCTGTGATATTCTTACCCCCAAAATACGTAATTTAATATTAAGGAAATATCAGACAAACCCAAATTAAAAGATACTCTTCAAAAATGTCAGTGTCCTGAAACACACACAAAAAAGCTGAGGAGATATTTCAGATTAAGGAAAACCAAAGAGATACGAAGACTAAATGTATGTGTGATCCTAGATTAGATCCTGGACTAAGAAAAAAATTGCAGCAAGAACATTATTGGGACAGTTGGTAAAATTAGAAAAAGTTCTGTGGATTAAATACTATTTGTGACTATGTAAGTTTCCTAATTTTTATTGTACTGTCATTAAGTGATTATCTATGTTCTTAGGAAATACACATTGAAATATTTAGGGGCAAAAGAACATGATGTCTGCGACTTAATGGCTTAGAAAAACAAATGTGTATATGGAAAGAGAGAATAAAAGACAAAAGCAGCAAATATTTAACAATTGGTGAATCTGGGTGGAACATGTAAGAGTTTTTTTGTGATATTCTTTCAACTTTTTTCTCAAGTTTGAAGTTATTTCAAAATTTAAAAAATTTAAATGCTTAAACAAAGCAACTTCACATATATTCATATACACACACACAGGATTGTCTTCACTTTAAAGCCATGTAAAAATACAGAAGTCTGCGAGTCATACCTAAAGATGGACTGAAGAATATGAAATGTTTTCTCCCAGCAGTTTTCTACAGAAATCATTTAACTAGCTATTTTTGTGTTAAAATTATAAAATTTATAAAAGTTTAATAAATACAGACAGTTTCCCAAACCTCTGTAAAGAGAGGCAAACCTGCATTTGTTTTAGCTCTGTTATGGTAAGAGTTGCTATATCTGTCTGGCTTGCTTTGCAAAGTGCCTCACATTGAGCTGTGTGTGAGTACATGCTTACATGTTTTCAAAGAAAATGATGATGATGATTATCTGCCCCAAAATACAGATTAAGGCTTTTGCAGAACTGAGGCTCTACTTCAGATCTCTCTACCAATTACCTAAGTAAATTTTCAGACCATGTGAAGCCAGATTTTAGATCTGCTCTTTCCACTAACTGGCTCTGAACTTCTTGGGTTTTTCCTTTTGTCTCTTTTCCTGTCATTAAAATATAACTTTAGTAGGAATAATAAGAATAGTAATGAAGTAATGAGTATATTATTTTGAGCTTATCCAGAAAATATTGCTTTACTGATTGTAAAAAAGAGTAAAGTATTCAATTATCCAAAAGCTAATTAGCCATGACCCTATCTTGCCCCTTCTTCATCTTCTTCTTTTTCTTCTCCTCCTCTTTCTTTTCTTCTTCTTCTCTCCTTCCTCCTCTTTCTCCTTCTCTTCTTCCTCTTCCTCCTTTTCTCACTCTCTCTCTTTTTTTTTGCCATTTTTTACTTACACAGAATTAGAGTAGGAAGTGGAAACAAGCAAAACTAGTCAGATGTGTTTTCTTATAAGTAGTTGGGTTTAATTTAAAAATTAGCAGACATTGTAATGGCAGAAGATTGGAAATAACTTAAATGTACTTACATGAGGACTGTTTAATACTGGTGGAATACAGTGCTTCCATAAACAAAGACTGGAAATGTCTTTATGTATTGATGTGGAAAGAGCTCCGAGGCATACTGGTTAAGTCCAAAAAGCACAGTACAGAACAGTCTACATTGAATGCTACCATTTGCATATAATAAAAAGAGGAAAGAATATATATAACATATGTTTTTACCTGCATATGTATAAAATGTCTCTGAAAAGATACACATGCACACATGATTGTTTGCCTAAGGAGATAAGAGTTTGGTGTTGGAGCACAGATTCATTAACTTCAGCATTAATAGTTGTTGAAAAACTCTTAAATGCTTATAGAAGAAAATAGGGAATTGTACTTTTCAACCCTGTTTTAATGCTATAGAAATTGCTCTCCTAAAATGATAGTTCATCAAAAACAGAGACACTCCAAGGTCTTTCATTGTAATGATGCAAACTATTATGCATTTTATCTGATTGAGTTATTCTGATTCAGTTATTAGCTTGATCTCAAAAAACTCATCATTTTTTCTTAAGTGTTCTTGGTCACAAGAGTACATCCTATGAATGAACACAAGACTCATCTAGTACAGGATTATTAAAGAGCTGAAAAATATAAAGCTGATTTCAGTGGAGTTGTACAAAAATGCCAATTTAGTTTTATACCCCATGGAAAGTAGAAGGGTAAAAAGTATTTCAAGTTAGTGTAAGACTAGTGTAAGTATCTCAGGAAAGCCAGAAACCAAAAAAGACCTAGAAAATTTTTAGGAATCCAAAAGAATCTAGAAGAACATCGTCCATGGAGTTGATGTTTTAATATATCACCCTTTTTTTTCAACCAAGATCTCATACTTCCCTTAAACAGGATATTGAATGGCACATAATAATTTTTTCCCTTAATGGTTCTCTTTGTAGTTAAAAGCTTTCTTTATCAATCCACCTGCATTTTATAAGTGGATAAATAGAATTACTCCAAGCTGTCTGAACACTTCTTTTTTTCCCCTGCGTCTGCCAAAGTCAGTGAGAAGTAGGAACCTAAGACAGTCTCTGGAATAGGTAACCATGTGTTACCACTAACAATATAAAATTTGACAGAAACTCTTCTTTGCTTATTTACATACTTAATGGTTTTCCTGTTTAACTTCTTCTTTAAAAAAAATCATTATTATTCAAATAAAGACTATCATCTGGCCATAAGTAGTATATTAAAGCTTTGTTCACTGAGAATTATTTATATAGTTTCAGTTAATCACACTGCATTTTTATAGGGAAGCATACACAGATGTGACAGTGGTTTTGGAAACAACTTAGGTAGCTTCAAGAAACATCTGCACATTTTCCAATAGCCTGGGTAACTAAGTAGCGACTCTGTACAGCCTTCTCTGCAACTGCTCTTTCCTCCCTTCCTTTTTTCAGCACATCTAGATGATTAATAAACTGCTGTGTATATGCATTCTGACAACTGTGGGGACTGTGAGGGTTGACAGTACGCACATCACCCTGTGTTGTTATCATGAAACACCTCATTGGATGCCCTATACAAAATGGTAGTTGGCATTTTGAAAGATTGGTGCTGGGAACTCTGTGGGACTCTTCCCCATCATGGTTACGTTGATATTTTCTCAGGTCATAGCGTCAGTGGCTGAGTCGGTGTCCTCTTGAGTTTGGATAATGATTTTAAAAAAATGATTCTTTTATCTTAGGGAAGAGAGAAATGTCTCATTTTAAAAAGTAAAGTCTCATTATCTTAAAATGTAAAAAGACTGTTTTAACAACCATTTTGTTCATTCCACTATGAATTCTGCTGACAGACCTTTCCTAAAGCATGTCTCTACTGCCAGATCCCAAGTTTCATAGTTACCAAAGTTGACTCTGTATGACCTGTTACACTTTCCATAGACTGTTGGATGTGATCACAGAAGGGTGATTGCCAAGGTTTTATTTCAACTCAGATATGACTAAATGTAAGAAATCACTTACTGACACCTTTATTCTGTCTGCCCCTCCCTAAATCACCATTTTGGGAAAAAGTTAAAGGATCTACAAAATGGTCTGCCTGTGTTCCAAGTTAATTTTGAGAATGGCTTTTTATGTCTGGTTTACAGTCTCTTTAAAAAAGCGAAATTATGATGGAAACACTGTGATATCCTAAGCTGTAACAAATGAGCTGTTCTTAAAGATAAATGTACCTTCATGTCTATGAAGCTAAATATTTATTTTCCAGATGATTTAATGTATCTTTGTTCCTTTCCACACTGAGCTTTTTCTTTCTGTGCATCCCTTCATCTCCGAGCTACTTTTTTGTAGCCGTGTTATATCAGTGTTTTGTGATGTTACAAAAAAGCAAAGAGTGTGAGGTCAAATTTTCCATTACATACCTCAACAAGAATGCCAGGGAACCTAGCCAAACTAAGTCTACAAAAAATAAAAATTACAGGAAAGATGATTCATTAGTCAACAATTGCCCTACCAAAAAAATAGAATTTGTTATATGGATTGGATTTTGGGAGTGGGGAATGAGTGCAGACAGACAGCCCAGCTCTGGGGTGAAATGGGGCATTTCATGCCAATATGTAGCATGGTTTTAGGTCTATTGGGGATCTTTTTAAACTGTAAACTTCAGGGAAAGAATAACTGATTTTGTGCCTTGATTTCTCTCAGTTTGTTTCTTCTTTCAAAATGATAGCCTCTCCGTATGCTGACCCCAGCTACAATTTGATTTTAAAAATAGTGGCAGAGGAAAGACAATAGAAAGACACAGTCTACAGCTCAGGAACTGTGAGGGCATGTGCCATTCCTTCCTCTACTCTCTGTTACACGGTCTCTGTCACTTCCTTTTCCTCTAACATAACTCTCCTTCTGCATCCTTTTTTTTTTTTTTTTTTTTGCCATAAGCTCAGGATCTTGATCCTTTCGTAAAATATTGTCAGATCAGTAGAAATGCAAGACATTTGTCATTAACTTATAATTACATATTAAAGGAGCTGAGAAGGGCAAAAAATGTGACACTGAAGGAAAAACTTACTTAGTGAAATCAGAAAACGCCCCCCAAACTCCAAAACAAACAGAATTATCTGATTGTAGAACTTAGTACGGTAAATGTCAAACTCAATGTGAAGCTTCATTTTTTTAGTATTCTAATGAGAAAACCAGCCAGTAACAAATACAGTTGGCTCTGTGACCAACCAATAATGGACACTGTGAACTTCATTATCTAATGTTTTATTAGCCAGCCCCTAAGCACCATCATGCAATAAAATGTTCAAAGCAGTGACCCAGGGTGTTACAGGATTGTTGTGCACCTTGTGATTCGTCAGAGATGATGTTAGAGTCCTGTCTCATTTTACTACTAAGTGTGTTTTTAATTCTTTGAAAATTGGTACTCGTGTGGTTCAGGCACTACTAACCAGAGTACATAGTTAATCAGAACAATTCCAACCATACTGGATGACACTGAATTTACTGAAGATTTTTGTTGCCTTTTATGGAGAACATGAGGGGAAAGTAGAGAATGGGTTTTTTTTGTGTGTTTTATTTTTTCTTTCCTTTGCCAAAAAGCTGATAACCTGGTTGTTATTACAATTTCATCTACACAGAGGCATAGCAACATAAGAAATAAACTTTTAAAAGTTCCTAATAATTGAGAACTTGTAAGAAGCTGGGACAGTTCAAGAAAGTAAGTGGAGAAGAACACTTATTTTGAAGGAGAGGAATGAAGCCAAAGTTCCCAGACTTTGACAACTAGGGCAAATGTAACAAGTCCACATTCATTGTGGAAAAATATGAAGTCCTCCACTTTTTAAGAAGAAAATTGGACTGCATGAACAGAACCAAGGAGATAAGGGCTTGACTTAGCTTGTACTGGTCAGACTCTTCTGTACTCATCTCCCCTCACTCCGTCTCAAGGTCAATGACAGACCACCCAGCCGAGACAGTTTTTAGAAGAGTACTAATGGACGCAAGCATCCTAGGTCTCAGATGGAAAAGAACTACTCCCCAGTCCTCAGCGCGCAAAGAGGCTTTATCCAGGCATTTTTTACAGTCCACTTATTTTTCACCCCATTCTGCCTTATCTGCACCACACCCTCCACATGCACACACACACTTAGGAGGAAGGAGAGGGGAAATATGCAAAAACTACCTTAAGTAAGTTTTCTTCCCCTATAAAAGATTGTATTTTTTCTTTTCAAATTCTATCTTTTCTCTTTTCAGTTGTATTAAAAATTTGTTTCCTTGGGTTTTAAATCTCATTTTGTTCAGGTTTATAGCTGCTCAGCAATCTCTAATGTCTCTTTTCTCTCATCCACACTCTCGTTTCTCTATTATGACTACTTACGCAGGCCAATATGATGTTTTTATACTATGTAAGGCAGGTTCCTCCCAATCCCATCATACTCCCAGACCCCATTCATTCAACCGTCTAACCATCCATCCATCCATTTTAGTCAGTCAGTCAGGACTTTGAGATTTACATTCCTGGAACTGATTATGATATATTGAATTTGTAAACAACTGTTTTCTGCTTTGTAAAATTTTTAAAGAGAATGTGCTTTAGAACAGAATAGATCTAGTTCAGATCCTGTGACCTCGAGCAGGTTACTTGCCTCATCTATTCATTTAACAAATATTGATTGAGCATCTTCCATGTGCCACTATTATACCTGGCATGACAGATACAGTTGTTTACAAGACAGACATGATCTTTCTTCACCTCACTGAGTTTGTACTTCAGTTGGGGAAGCCAAAGGAAAACAAGCATTCAAATAAATATTTCAATCATAGTAAATATAGAGAAGAAAATACACAGGGGAGTTTAACAGAGTCAAAGGAGCAGGAAAGACTATTTTGTGAAATAATATTTAAGTTGAGGCTCAGAAAATAGGTAGGAGTTAGCCCAACAAAGAGGGAGTGTAAGAGTATCACAGGCTGAAGGCTGACCTTTTCCAAGATCCAGAGTCAGGAAGGAACTTGGTCCAAAAGATGAATGAGAGAAGACAAGCTAGAGTAGAGGCCAGTGAGTGAGAGGAAAATGGAAAGATAACAGAGGTAGGGGAGCCACTGTAGACACTGACAAGAGTTTTGGTCTTTTCTAATAGCACTGAGTAGCCACTGAAAGCTTTTTTGTGGGGGAAAAATATGATCGTATTCCTGTTTGAATTACTCATGTTTTGTCTCATCATACAGTGGATTAGAGGAATGCAAGAAGGAAACCAGTGAAGCTAATGATGTTTTCCAGGTGACAGGTGATGGTGGCAGTCAATGGGGAAGTGAATGAATTCAAGACAGATTTAGGAGGTAGAGTTTTCCAGACTTGGTGGCTCCCTGGTTTGGTGGCATTGCAGAAGGAAGGGTCACTGATAATTTCCAGTTTCTGACATGAGGTGCTGTTTCTCGACATGAGAACTTTTGGAAGTGAGCCTAGCCTGGGGTGGGGTGGGATGGGGGAGGGAGGAGTAGATCCCATGTTCAGTTTTGGTCATGTTTGATTTGAGATATTTGTGGTTCATCCAAATGGAAATGCCATGCAGGTAGTTATAAAAACAGATTTGGAGCTCAGAAGAGATGTCTAGGCTGGAGATATAAACTGAGTCATCAGTTTATAGATGATAGTTAAAGCCACGAGTATGGACAAAATCCACCTAGGAAGAGAGCGTGTTTCCAGAAGAGGGCCCAGGAAGCCTCTCTGAGCCACAGTTGTTTCATCTATAGGATGGAAGTAATGCTATATATAAAATAGACAGACAACAAGAATGCAATGTACAGCACAGGGAACTATATTCATACCTTGTAATAACCTATGATGGAGAAAGAAAAAAAATTTATATATATAAATGAATCACTTTGCTATACACCTGAAACTAACACAACACTGTAAATCAGCTGTACTTCAATTTTTTTAAAATAGCATGGAAATCGTGCTCTATCTGTGCAAAGAGGTTGAGAGGCATATGTTTAGCACAGAACCCTGTGTCCAGGTCATAGTAGGTACTCATAGCCATTATTACTATGTCTGGTAAAACCTGATGACCTCATTCTCCGGGATGAGTTGGCACTAAATGACAGAGAGGAGAGTGGAGAAAAGTGAATGAATGCATGGGAAATGAGCATGAATCTATAGGGACATGCCTGTAAAATCAGAGATCATAACATTGGCTTTTACTGTGCCAGTATGTTAGAATTTTTTTTCTAATTTTTATTTTCTAGGCAGCCCTCTTTTTGCAAATAAGCTTTTACATTTTTTGCCCTGAAAAAAATCACATCTTCATTTTTCTTAAATGGGACTTTTGTACCCAAATGACTTTTGAGGCTGCCACCAGCTTCATCATTTTGGCAGGTTCTCATCATTGTTGCTACAGTCACTGACGGATTTGTTAAGAAATATCTAAACGTTCTTTTGGTAACATTATTTTTAGGAAGGCAAATCCTTTCCATTTCCAGACAGCAGCCTAGTTGTAGATGTGGGGAGACCGCAGAGCTATAACACACTGCACATGTGGATGAGACTGTCTGGGCTTCTTGGTATTACTAATGATGATAATGATCCCGCTTGGTGGAGGCAGACCCTCCCTGCAGCTGGTGTCCTTTCTGCACAGGGATGAGGTCATTTGGTGGGGAGGGGGGACAATGGAGCTGGGAAGGATGAGAGAAGAGGAGAGGAAGAAGCTGTCACATCTGCGTTCTTGGTGGAAAAATAGAAACATATTCGCCACATGCTTGCTTTGTTTATTTATTCATTCAGAAGGGGGAATGGAGAGGCGAGGGAATGGTGAGGAACTGTTACACGGTGACAGCGTGGTTTTCCCCCAAATCTACGCAGTTACTAGTGTTCACAGTAACAAGCTAATCAAATCTCCAGGGCACTGATAACCCTATGAATCTAATCTCTAGAATATTTGAAACTGCTCAGAACAGGCTATTACAGCAGTTTAGATCCCAGTAGCTCCTTTAGAGTTGTATAAAAGCCTAGTTCTGGACACTCCACACCTCCTTCTGCCTCATATGTGTCTAAAAACAGAGAAATTAAGAATAATCGTTCCTTTGGCAGTGTAGATCAAAGTGTCAGATTGTTCTTCATCTACTTCTCAATGTCATCACTAAAACCAAATAAACAGCCTTTTTTCAGTTTAGCAGTAGTAATCTAGCTGGTGCACCATAGGTTTATTTCTAGAACTTGTCTACACTAAGACTGTGTCCCCAGGGTTTGCGGTTGTTGTGAAAGTTGGTTGTAGTTGAGGGGTTTTGTAAGGCGGGGGCTCAGTAAAAGAGGGGTCACTTTGGCATCGCAGGGAAAGACCCTGGCCTGGGCACAGTCAGCTAGTCACAATGAACCATTTGGTCTTATCTGCTCAAGGTAATAGAAGTGAGTCAACTCTGATGGAAAATACTAAAGGTGCTCTCAAGATGTTCTTGAACCCATCAAATGCCAGGCCAGGTCTGGTTAGCCTTTGTAGCCTGAGTGCCTCAGTGTAGCCAGGGCCTAACACAGTGTAAGTGCTCAGTGAGTGGTGAGTGTGCAGGTGACCAGTGCGCCCATATCCCATGGTTCAGGAGTTCTGCTGTTAGCAACTGCAGTGACTATGAGTAGTTATGTGGAGGAAAAATAATATTTTCTCCTAAAAGCTGGAGAAAGGGGCTGAATTATTTAAAAGTAAACGTAATAGATGACTCGCAGTAGTGCTCCTGACTTGAGTTTGTAGGATATAACATAAAGAATACTTGACTGGAGGCCCAAACCTCTCAAGCCACTAGAATTTCTCAGCCTCAATTTCTTGGTTGGTAAAATGGGGATGATACTTTCTCTGCCTGCCTCTTAGGGTTATTATCAGGGTTAAATCTTATTAAGAATGTGAAACTAATAAGAACTATATAGGGTATAAGGTGGTGTTAATTGACTTCTTTTGAGATTACTATGTCCTTTTTTAATTCCTTGAAGAAAAGCTTCTTCAAAAGCGTATTTATTGGTGCCATTGTTGTTAATTGTTGTTAATCTCTTTTTAAATTTAATTTATTTTTTAAATGACAGTGCTTTATAGAAAGCTTTTATGACTTAGCTCTAAATTTTATGTATTTAAAAATCTAAAGTATCTGGTCCTCCTTGAAAAATACCATTATCATTAATAACCTCTGAAACCAGCCAGGGTAATGAAGCTATTAACTACACGTGAGTAAGTGGTCACAAATGAAACATTGTCATTACCACATATAAATTCTTTCCCTGTAGCTGGGGCCTCAACAGACAATGATTCAACTGCAGGTATGTGTCATGGGACAGTAGAGTTTTGTCCTGGAAAGAACACAGTATATAAAATCAAGAAACAATGAATTCCTCAGCCATTTTCTAGCGATGGCCTTAAACAAACCATTTCACCTCTCTTAGCCTTCCTCGTTTCTTCACTGAGAGAGCATTTAATGGTTCTCAGTCAGGGCTTTCCTTCTCTCCCCAGAAGGCATCTGAAAAGAGGGAGAGCATTTTTGGTTGTCAGAATGACAGGGTGGCGAAAAATGATGGGGTGGAGGTGTGGTGCTGGCACTTAGTGGACAAAGGTAAGTCTGCTAAGTTTTCTACAGTGAGGAAAGCAGTCTCATGAAAGGAAGAATTGTCCCCTTACAGCATAAATTTGCCCTCTTAAGAAACACTGGGTCAGAGCTTTTGAGAGTGAAAGGGGACACAATAATACGGAACTGTCTTAGGCAAACTGGGATCTAAGGACCCCCTCGCCACAGTCCAAGTCCACTTTTGCTTGCACCGTCTTCCTCTGTTCTTGTCCTGTCCTCCTCTCAAATGACAAGATCCCAAGGACTTTGCTAACAGCCGTTATGGAAGGGGACAGACAAGTCTGGACCACATACCTTCTTCCATTTTCCCAGTTTCACCAGGAAAACTAGCCGCAGAGTTAAAGTTAATTCACTTATTCATCCCTGAGTTTAGCTATGCTTTAGTCACAGAGCCCCTGTTATTTCTCCCCTTCCCTCACCCTCAGAGCCTTGGGCACTGCCACCACCACTCCAGTGTGGCAGCTGTCCAAAGCAATTGTTTGGAGTCCAGAGACAGGGAGGTGGGGGCAGTGGAGAGAAGGAAGGGAGAGTAGAGCCAGCTCTTCCCTTCAGCTGCAGCTAACCAAAGCAAGCTGCCAACACAGACAGCTCAGCTCCATTGCAGGCCACCCTGAAGCCATATCTGGGTGCAGAGTTATTGTGACACATCTCACCGTGGGGTGTGAGGAGAGAAACTGTGCATGGCAAAAGAGGTGCCAGATGATTCTTAACACTACTTTTTTGGACTGCCATTTAGAGAGGGAAAATAAAACCCAAGTCAGGAATCCTTTCCGCTCTGTTGACACCTCTGCTGAAGGAAGCCTTCAAGTCCAGGTGGGCTTTATGTTTTTCAACTTCTGTAGGTGGACAAAGACTGGGATTCCAGAATTTCCTGTCTAGCCCCAGGTTTTTCTCCTAGTTAAATTTACTTTCAGCTCCTTAAATTGTATTTTCTCTTTAAAGAAAATCTGTTGTGCAGTGTTGTATAAGGCTTGACATGATGGTCTAAACTAATTGCTTAAATATGGACTTGGACAATTGTTGAAAAGCACTTTTGTTTGTCATGGAATGAAAGTGACCACATACACAATAGTCTGTTTTCAAAGTTAAATGGATTATGTCTTAAAGAGAATAAAAGAGCATAGCCAAAAAAAAAAAAAAAAAAATCAGACCTAAATTTGTTAGGCCAAAATAAAGTTGATGTCTGAATTCAACTGGAAAGAACTGTAGAAATTTGCTTCTTTTACCAACAGACAGTTCTCTTTCCTCTTTTGTTTCTTTTACCTTCTCACCCTAGTATTTGAAGTTAAGCCTTTGGGAACTTGTTAACTTTTCTACATCATAGAAAAGTAGCAAGTATAAGCTGCGGTAGCAAACAGACCAATGTCTTTCTTTCATTTAGGACTACCTCCGAGGAATAGCACCCCTTTTGAGGGACAAGCAGACCAACAAAGATCAAAGGTTAGGCCATTGCTTTTCTAACTTTCCCATGAAACCCTAGGGTTTGCCAGAATTTACCAAGGATAGAAAGGTTAATATGGAGAGAGCTTTTTAAAAAAATCATTCAGTGTTGTAGAGGAAGTTAGTAAGGTACTAGAGTGTTATGTTTTTAAGAAGGATTCTTCTCTTTACATATTAATCTATTTATACCTCACTTCCAAAGAACATGTAATACGGAGGAATAAAATAATTAGTGGAGGAAATCAGAGTCATTGGAATATAAAGCCAGAGATCAGAGTGGGAAACAGAAATATATACCATCTGGTCCTTTATGGTTGTTCTAAGTAAATCACAAATTTAGCTCAAACATTCATAGTGACCTAAGTAATAAAGTGACTTTTTTAATCGCCTAGACTCATCCTGTAGAATAAATTTATTAAAGGCATCACAGGGCAGTGTTGAGGAGCAAATGGGTTTTTATTTGTTCATTCATTTACCAACATTTCTTGAGTATCTTCTAATGTATTAGGAGCTTATTGTTTTTGTATGTATTTATTTTTTTATTGAAGTATAGTCAGTTTACAATGTTGTGTCAATTTCTGGTGGACAGCATAATGCTTCAGTCATACATGAATATACATTCGTTTTCATATTCTTTTTCATATAAGTTACTACAAGATATTGAATATAGTTTATATTGACAGAGAGCTTGGACAATGTCAGAGAAAGGCAGATCTTTATTAGATTTGTGTGAAATACTCGTATGAAAATATAAAATCTCTTTAAATTGATTTTAACCATGTTTTAATGCTAAAATGGAATGTATATCTGTTTATGGATAAATCCAAATTAAATCAGACATTTTCATGGTTTTCTTTTTTTAGAAAGGTTTCTGTAAATTCCTCCAGGTCTTGTTAAATTATCACCTTTGACCCTGAAAGATGCCTCTGTGAGACTCATTACTTTGAACATGGAAGTGGCTCCTTGTGGGTGAAAGTCTTTAGAGTCAGAATTTGGTCTAAAGGCAGCTCTGGAATGCCCTCCACAAAACTTGTTTTCAGATGTTCTAGGCAGCAGGATCCCTTCTTGCAAGCAATCTTATGCCTACCCTCAATAGAGAAAACACATAAAAGTAATATTTTTTAGTGTAAATTTAATTTTATATTGTCACATATCTACTTATTATCAAGACAGTTGTTGAGGCCAATGAAACCCTTTCCATAAATTAGAAGTTTGAATGGATAATTGTTCTCTGTCAGCCCTATATTCTCTTTTGTTGCAGTTTTTTAAAGCTCATTTTTATACCTCAGTATATGCTATGCAATTAGACTAATCCAGAATCTTAAAAAAAGAGGAGTAAATAGTTTTATTCAAACTGAATAATTTAAAAACTTTTATTGTATATTTTATATGTTAAAGTGTATAATTTAATATTTTATATACCATGTTTATAAATGTTTTATTAAATGACATTCATAATATTAAATATTAAATATTTTATATATTTATACATAAATATGCATTATAAATATATAATAAATACAAGATGTATCACACAGGAAGCACACTTAATTTACCTATACACATTTAAATGATCTATAATACTATCATGACATATGTGTTATTTGTCATGTTATTTAAGCTACCAGTGGGCGTAATTTGTGTCTGAGAGTTTGACTCCCACATTGGTGACAAGGACCCTATGATATACACTTGTAATGAGCAGACGTGTTTAAGCTTTCTTGGTATGTAATTGAGTATGGCACATGTGTGATGTAATGTACTCCATTGAAGTTTTACATAAGCAGACATCCACAGTCCAGAAATCATCCAAAGATTTATATAGAGCAGTACCCTTCCTAATGAACAGCACATTTAAAAGAAATTCATTTATGTGTACCAAAATTGTAGGGGAGGCTTTTGGTCCAAGGTCTGGGTGATGGTGGTAATGATGGTGGAGATACGTGGATGCGTGTATGTATCCTACTAAAACTGAATGCATGCAGTTAGAGGATGGGCCCTTATGGCATTGTTTGTGTTATTATTGTGGCTTTGTTAACTGTACCTGTAAGAGAGACAGATTAAAGCCTCTCCTTCCTTTCTCTGGGCTTAGATTAGCAATTACAGGCTAGAATGGGAAAAGGGGTCTGAGACATGAAGGTACAAAACCAAAGAAAAAGTATTAACACTGAGAATCCATGGATAAGTCAACATCATGTTTCTTTCTATAACCAGATTCAAAAGTAACTATTTTAAATTTTTACAAAGGCAAAAATGAAAGCTCCACCCCACCCCAACAATCATGTAAACCTTTTGTTTGAGTGTATATCATATAAGACAAAGTTTCTGCATATGGAATGGGACAGAGTTATACATAACTTAATGATTATTTTTGTTCTTTAGGTATATAAAGAACCTAAAATGTCTTGTAGTTATTTTCTAGGGCTTGATTTTTTTCACAAAAAGGAAAACTAAATTAGACAAGGATAGAATGACTGGAATTTTTAAAATCTGTAACGTGTAATTTCCCCTACATGAAATTAAATTCGGTCCAACTCTGGGATAAATGCTATGTATAACACCATTGGAATTGAAGTTCTGCTCTCCATTTGGTTACCAGTCATTATTCCTCATTTGCATTCTCTCCAAAATGAGGGTTTTCATGCTCTGTTGACAGAATTTTCCTGTGCCTTTATCTCTTAAACCCTACATATTGCTCCAATTTGGGGCATAATTGTAAGTCATTGTATAATTCACCGTAGCAAGCGTTCCATCCCATCCCAGAAGTGGCTTGAAAAGACATAGTTTCCTAGGGCTGCCATAACAAATTAGCATAAACTGGGTGGTTTATAACAACAGAAATTTATTCTCTCACAGTTCTAGAGGCTGGGCTGAAATCAAGGTGCCAGGAGGGCTCTGCTTCTTCCTCCAAAGGCTCTGTGGAAGTATCCCTCCTGTACTCTTGTAGCATCTGGTAGGTGCGGTAGTCCTTGGCATTCTTTGGGTGGTGGTGGTGGTGGCAATTCCAAAATCTGCTTCTGTCTTCACATCGTTGTCTTCTGTCAGTGTGTGTCTGTGTCCGAATTCCCTCTTCTTATAAGGACACCAATCATTGGATAAGGCCCACCCTCACTTCATATGACCTCATCTTGTTTACATCTGCAAAGACCGTTATTCTGAATAAAGTCACATTCCCAGGTTCCCAGTGAACATAACGGGGAAGGAAGGAGAGACACACTACTCAACCTGGTGCAGGTAGTAGAAAACTTATTAAATTCTCTCACTCCCCTGACTGAGCATTTAGGGGTCTAAACTGAAGCACTTTTATTTTCCTAGTCTCAAACAAAGCAATCTCAAGCTTTCCAATCAGTTGGGAAGTGAGTATTTGTTTTCACTGTGATATTTCTCTTACCTGGAAATACATATCCAAAGGCACTGAAACCCTGACTAATCAAGTCTCTGTTCACTGCCATAGCACATGCTGAGTCTGTATCATTTTATAAAATTACCCCTCAGGGCCAGGTTTTGTACTTCAATTTTCAAATGCAACTTCCTACCAGAATCAAAGTAAATTGCATGCAAGTGTTTTCAGGCATTGACTCTGGCCCACACTTAACTTCTTCCCAAATTCTATACTTTGTTCTTTGTACATCTGGACATTCGGCTTACTTAAACTTGTGTAATATTCTCCCCAAAGCATTAGCTGTGAAGAGCTACATTATGCCAGATTCTTTTACCACTGAAGCTTCCCTAGTATTCTCAGGGCTGGCCAAAGGTCAGATATTTGCGTGTTTTCAAGACAGCATGTCCTGTTTAAATCCCTTCCTTAACCCAAGTTGCAATTGTACTGAGGATGGGGTCCAGGAAAAAGATTGCAAACTAGTCCAGGCCCCACATTCCTCCTCAGATATGTTTTCTTTGATCTTCATGACGGTTTTGAAAAGAAATTTAATTAGTTACTAACAATAGCAGATTTCACAAAGAAATCCAGATATCTGGCTTTTCTTTTTTTGAAAACCTAGGTTTGGCAACCCGAGGCCCACATTTTCATGGCTGTTCCTTCAGACAGAGAGCATGGGCTATTGCCTACACTGTGGGCCACTCTGGCTGGACCACTTTGTTTATGTTTATCTGTCTGGCCCTTGTTAGCATTGAGCTGTCACCCTTGAGCCAAGACTTAGGAACTCAACCTTAATTTTGTTCCTAATGTGGTTCAAAGAAACTGTATTGAACACACTGGGGCAAAGGAGGGCAGATCATTAGTTTCCCTTCCCTCTGTTTTGCACTGTCTTTTGGCAGATTTCCACCAACTCCCCCCAAGCTCAGGCATGGGATGCACACCTTCAATCAGTCTTCCCACTCTTCTTTCTCACCGTCTCTGGTGTTACAGTAAAATTCATATGCAAGAAATAGAAATTTTCAAAAGTGAGATGTAATTTCAATTTTAGCCTCAAGTTTCTCCTTTAGTTTGGATTTCAGTAATCACAGCACAGTCCTTTCCAGAAACTTTCAAATGCCCTTTCCTGTGGAGCCTCTATTGGCCCTTCTTACTCATCCTTGCTGCTTCCAAGCTTCATCCTTTACCCACCTGTCTGATAGTACTTTGACTTCAGGTTAGGACTGTCTTTCTGGAGGTCTCTTGTCTCCTCAGATTCTTACTGGTGTCTTCCCTATAGACACTGATATACCCCACAGGACATCTCTGGGCAGCCCCTATCCTGAGTTTAGGGTCTCCCAGTTCTCCCTGTCCTGTTGTCATCAATTTCTTCTTGTATTCACAGCCTTTCAGTAGAGGGCTGTCACAGCAAGCACCAACCTTGGGATCCTGAACAATGCCTCTCTAGCTTTCCTCCAAATTATCAATAACACTAAAACACTCTCTTAATTCTTCATCATCCCCAACACTATTAGCATACTCGAAACATTCAGCGCATGGAGAATTACATTTATTATGTGATTCATGTGACCACAAATTCTTCTTGGGAATTCATGGGATATATATTATCATGTTACGGCAATCACCAGCTTATTCTAGAAACACCTCAAATATTTGGAAATCCTAAAAACTTCATCTTTACCTTTATTTTAAAGTTTCTTGGAGTTTCTTTCTGCTTATGATGGTAACATGTTCATCACAGAGAATGTGGAAAGTACCCAAAAGTGTAAAGAAAAAAAGTCGAAATTACCAGTAACTGCAGCACCTAGAGATAACCACTGCTGGCATTTTCATATGTTTATTTTCACATGTATATTTTAATCTCTTCCTTTCCCACTTCTTTAGTCCTCAGACACTCTTGAGAGAATGGTAATTTTTGAAATTACCCCGAAAATTTAGGAAAAAGGGTTGTGTAACTTAAGCAAATTCTAGCCTTAATATTTCAGAATGTTCTCAATATTGTATACATTCATGCTTGTTTTATGTTAAACTGTTTTACCTTTCTGCAGCATGAGGAATATTTGTTTTTTCATGTCTACGCCCAAGGAGTCCAAAGATGACCTGTATAGTCCCCTCATTTTTCTGGTAGGATAGATTATATTATGGACAACCCATGTGTGCAGAGCCCTAGCTTAGTCTTAGGCCTTTTTTATAGACTGAATTGTGTACTCTGCTACCCCAAATTCGTATATTGAACGCCTCCCTGCAATGTGGTGGTATTAGGAGGTAGGGCTTTTGGGAGGTAATTAGGATTAGATGGGGTCTTAAGGGCAGAGTCCTCGTGAATGAAATTAGTGCCCTTATAAATAGAATCATGAGAGAAATTGTTTCCTCTCTTCACTCTTCACTGTGGGAGAATATGAAAAGTCAGCAATCTGCAACCTGGAAAAAGACGCCCACCAGGACTTGACCATGCCAACACCTTGATCTTGGACTTTCAGCCTTCAGAACCTTGGGAAATTTCTGTTGTTTATAAGGCATTCAGTCCTTGGTATTCTGTTATAGCAGCCTGAACTACGACAGCATTCAAGGAAGGAGATCCTGAGTAATCTGGTTGTGGATATGAGACACAAGTATAAGATAATTCATACTTGCCCAAGGTAGTATGTAGGTACCAGGTGAATGGTAGGTCATGAGTGCCAACTATGGTAGACCAAGATCTCAAGCTGGAGCTTAAAGGGAGGAAAAGATAGAGAATAGAGAGGAAAGCTATTTAGGTGCATTTTAAATAGAAAAATGGTAGGGTACCAAGGATTATTACTGGCTAAGAGTGTGACATGACTCTGGTGGAGAACCAATTCTGACTCTCAGCTCTGGGATTTCTTCACAACACTGATAGCTGATGAACTGACATATCTCCAATTCATCATTCCCTAAATATTATTAAATTCTCTAGACCTCACATCTACTGTTTAAATTTTTACGAGAAAATTTTTAGAAATTTTTATTCAATAACCTAGAAATATCTATTCTAAACAGAAGGAACTTAATATTAAAATAAATAAATTACATTTACTGAATGCCTACTAGCTGGTGATAACAGATAAAGAAGTTCATAATTTTGAGCTTAATAAAGACATCATCCTAACATTTTAGCCTCTAGGTGAGAAGTGCTTCTAGCACTTGCTGGCTTATGTGCTAGACATTAACAAGTGTGTCATAATATAATTTACACAGCTAATGTTGAATTTATAGGCAACTATAAACAAATATCTCATTGCTTTGGACATCAGTACAACCAGGTGGCAGGCTCAGACCATTGAAGAAATAAACAAGTGGTTTGTTTCCCAGTTTTAGGATAGCTCTGTGAGAAAAACCGATGATTGGATGGCTCAGGTTAGCAATTTTAATGGAAAACTCTGGACCTGGAGTTAAAGTAACTCTGGTTCTGGCAGAGCCAGCATTTAGCTGTATAACCTTTGTGTATCATATAATTTCTTTGTTCCTCCAGTGGACCAGACAAGCTTCTTCTAGTTCTAATATTCTGCAACTCTCTGTTCCTCAAGTGTCCAGTCTTTCTACAGGAAACCAAACAGGCAGTGAGATGTTACTTTAAGGAAAGATGACGTGATCTCTAGCTCTGAGCTTCTTGTCTGGCTTTAAGCTTGTCAGTTTCAGATACTCATTACATCATCAGGGAAAAAGGCCAATAAAAGCCCAGACCTCTCAGTCTGTAGAATCTGCTTATAAATTGGAGTGGACAGAGTAGCAGCAGTTTTTCCAAACTCTGAAACATTACATATTCTTGGGTATTACTAAAATGCATTTTGTGCTCTGCATCCTGTTAAAGTTTTCTTGATACATCCCTGTAAAAGTCTGCTGGCCTCCTGCAAGTAGGGAACATGCCGTTGGTTATCTATTACCAGTTAGCTCAGTTGGTTAAAATTCATGCTGTGGAATCAGGCCCCATATGAGACAGTTGGATTCATGCAGAGCAGCCTGCACTTGCCCAACTGGTTAGGAAATGCATGTATTTGATCACGGAAGGCAGAGGTATGAGGATGGCTGGCTCAGCATAACCTATCCCTCCTACTGGAAAAATCACTGAGAGCCAAGTGCTTCTGACAGGACTTACCAACCTCAACCTTGTTTAGAATTACAAGCTGTGAGCACGGTGCCAGCCAACTTATGTATTCCTTGAATATCCTGATGACCATTCACCCAGCTGATCATCTGAATCTTTCTACATCGTGAGAGACTCTGATGAAAATAGCTTGTTGTTGGAGACTGACTCCCTGCAGGGTGCTGTGCTAAGTAGTCTGCTTGCACTCTCACTCACACCTCAAAGTAATCCCGTGCAATTGTACTATTTTTATTCCCCTTTTGTAGCTGAGAAAACTGTGGCTGGAAGAAGTTATCCGATTTTCCTAGTGCCCCAAATCCACTGACTGGCAGAGCTAGGACTCCAGTCTAAGTTTTGTCTGACCCCAGAACCCACCACACTCTCCTGTCTCTCTCAGAATACTGCATGGGACACTGAACAGTTTGAGATTTTAGAAACTGTGATAAGCCCCTACCTATAGAATGAAACTTTCCACAATTAGACGCTTATAAGTGTGTTTTAAGTTATAATTTGTTGAAATGAAAAATGAGGTCACCTCTGCAGGCAAACAGAGAAGACTTGACAGTCAAGTGAGACAGATGCCTGTTCTTGGATGCTTCTGCAGATTTCCCATTAGTGACCTCCTTTCTGTCCCAGCAGCTTGAGATACTCAGATCCCAAATTGAAATCTTTGCTCAGCTTTTAGTTTGCTCAGACTTCTAGTTCAAACACAAACTCTCATAACGGACAAGTTGGAAATTCTCTCCACTTCTTTTCTTCACTGAATTCCCCAACACCTCAGCACCAACTCAATTTGCTTTTTACCCTCAAACCCAGAGACATCAACGGAACAGTAAGAACAGTTTTTCCCTACTGTTCCCTTAGCAATAAAGCTACAGAGGCTTTTCAGCAGAAGGGTGAAGCTGTAAAACCCCCAGGATTAGAATATCGCATTAAGGCCTGACTTCTCTGGAGCCGCAGTCTCACCTGAGACATTTAACTTAAAGTTCAATCACTGAGAGTTATGTTTAGTATTCTGGAACCCCACTCTTCCTGACCTTCTGGACTTCACTCTCATTTGCGTGGAAAGGGGCAGCTAGGATGGCACCCAGAGGGCATTTGGTACAAGTTCGGGAAAAGGTCTTTGGTAACATGTATCTCTTACAGCGTATTTCTTTTGAGATTTTGAACATAGAGATGAAATGAAGTCAGCCTTTAGGGTAATTTCTCTTTTACCTAGTCAGCAGGACAGAGTAAGGCTTAAAGTTTTGTGGTTTTTCTTTTAAAAAGGACAGACTGAGTCACTTCACTATTGACACAGTAAAGCATACTCAGAGTCAAAGAGCCTCATTAGATAATCCAAGTTGCTTCTCTTGTCCAACTTCTAGGAAGTTATCATTTTAAAAATGAAGCACCTCTTTTAATTTTCTAAAAAAGCTTTATAAATCCCTGCCATTTGAAGCTATAAAGGAACAAAATCTTCCTTTTCACATCCTTTTGGGGGCACTGGAAAACACTTCTTACCCTTGGCCTCCTTTAACCCTCATCTCCCTGATCTGTCACTTGTATCTGCTTCTTTGCTTCTGGCCTTCCTGTCTTCCATTCAGGAGGTATTTTTTTCAGCACCTGTTATGTAAATAGTAGTGTGTGAGGTACTGAGAAAGTGAGGAGATGAAGACAAAGAATGTGTTCTCCAAAGACAAACATAGGGTGGAGTTCAGAGGTTGCAAGTTTAAGCGGCTGTGGGAGACAGGAAGGCCTGTGAGAGCAGGAAGGGGCCAGGCGCAGGGCGGAGGAGTGACTGGGACTCTGCAGAAGTGGAAAGGACACGTCATCCTGAAAGGATCATCAGAACACAGCTCCAGCTGATTGGAACCATCCTAGAATGCTGGCCCAGCTTTGTCAGAGCTTCCAGTTTGTTGAGAGAAGTCAGATTTTTACTATAAACCATCTCCTGATTTTTTTTAATGCTGGCAACTAATTCAAATTCTTCAAAAACATTGTGTGGGCCAAACGAAACATGTATGTGGGCTGAATTCAACCCATGAGCCTCCAGTTTGGGGAGCTCTGGTCTGGTTTGTGAGGTAAAGTACACACGTATGAAATCATTAAAGTGTGGCCCATGTGACGAAAAGCCCTAATGAGTGACACAGACAGTTCCTTTTGTAGGAGTTCAGAGGAAGGGGGAGGAGGACTGGGGAGATGGGAGTAAGGTGGGCCCCAGGTGCTGTGGCCTCAGCTGTGCCAAGCATGTTGAGGGGATGTGAGGAAACTGGAGGGTGTGCGTCAGGAATGTGGGAGACCCCTGGGGCCATGTGGCGGAAGGCCTCCAATGTCAGGCAGAAGAGATTGGGCTTTATTTTCTATGTCATGGGGAGCCACGGAGGATTTGTTGATCTGCTATTTCAGAAAACGAAAGATGTCGGTGGGTAAGGTGGCATGCAGGGAGAAATCATCAGCAGGCTCTTGCTGTAGTGCTTTGCCATTTCCCACTCCACTTCCACTTCTCCCCGTCTGCAGCGTCTCCACCTCCCAAAACCTTCCACCTCATGCACTTCTGAGAGAAGAAGCCTCCTTCCAGCAAGGTACCTTTAAAGTATGCCAGTGCCCTAACCCAGAACAGGAAAGTGAAATCAGGCCAAATTAGCATGGCACTCCCACCAAGGAATAAAAAGAAAAAGAAACCCTAGCCACCACCTCTCACTGAGAAAAAAACCAGGGTTTAAAAAGGAAAAAGGGCATCTCTTTGAGCCATACAGATCTGTCTGATAAGCACGGCCTACATGACTCTAAAATGGTCATGAGAGGGTATGGACCCACATTCTCATTAGGGGCCGAGTTGATCAGGGATAGCTCAACAGCAGCCACAGTGGGAAACTGTGCACTCTGCCTTAATATTTATTAGCGAAAGTTTCTTACTTAATAGAGTAATAGATAGAAAGGAGAAAGGTGCTGTTATAAAAGGAGGGGAGGGACACACATTTTTAGATATTAAAATATTAAGCAATCCTCCAGATAAACCTAAAGTAGCAAAAATGCATCGTCCCTAGGTACACAGTGAGTGTATTTGTGAGATGGCGGCCTCTCCTTATAGCTCACTGGAAGCTCCCCCAGCCCTACCTCGGGCAGTCAGAGTCGGTTAGTTGGAGGTAGGGCCAAGCGTGTGAGCTTCTGAATATCTTCATAGCTGGTTCAGGACCCTACGCAGTCTTGCTTAGAGATTGGAATCTAAATGTTTGGCTGATGTAGTCAGTTCTTAGTTACTCCAGACCTGATTTTGCACGGTGTTAATTTTCTGGGGCCCTTATTTTACTTATTCCTCCTCTTTCCACCCACATTTTCACCATTTTATTTTACAACATCAGTAACAACAGCTAGTGTTTCTTGGGCGTTTATTATGTGACAGGCAATATTCTAAATGCTTTGGACATATTAATTTATTATATCCTCAGCAACAATGGAGTACGTGCCATCATCCTTTCATTCTGAGGTAAGCAAACTGAAGCACAGAGAGACGGAGAGGTTGTTACATTTACCCAAGGTCTCAGAATCAGGAAGTATCAGCAGCAGTATTAGGACCCAAGACGACTGACTCTGGAGCCTTCAGGGAGCGGAGGTTGTATTATTGTGCTAAAATATATATAACAAAACCTATCATTTTAACCTTTTTTTCCCCTTCCAAATTATAATTCCAAGGGGGATGGAGGACTGGTAGGAAACAAAGGCGGGGTGTATTTTTTTAAGTTAATACAAAAAATAAAAAATTAATACACTGACATTTTGAAAAATTGGCAGAATGATGAAACTACCCTAGATGTTTTCTCAACCAAATCTAATAAACACTTGTAATTAGAAATACACAGTTAGACTGGAGCCCATGTTGTTTTAAAATTTCCCAAACGAAGAAGAGCATCATCACCCTTGTGGTGGTTTTTATCTTTTAACAACCAAAAATCTATCCCACCAAGATTTTCTTCCTTGAGCTTATTTTTTAATCATAGACATTGACTACACCCACAGTTAATTCCACTATCAGTACATAAAATGCTGCCCTAAATATTGAGCAATCTCTGTCTTAAACAATCTCAAAAATACGGTTGCATCCCAAATCCTGCTGGTAGACTGCTGAACTAAATACAGTACTGAAATTTTTATACAGCCATTAAATTTTAAAAAGTATTTTTGCTCAATTATTCATGAGTCTTTTTTAGACTATGAAATCAGTCACCCATTCCCACCACTTCCCTCTGAAATCCCAATAAATGCAACAAAGTTAATGACTATATGGCAGGATAATCAAACTTTTTAATCTCCCTTTACACATTATATTAACATTCGTATTGCAAGGCATTCCATTCACAAATATTACAGTCTGATAAAAAAAAAAACTTCACACACATACCCCTCAAAAGTCTATACCAGATTCGGTCACTTTACTAAATCATTAAAATAGTAACAGTAATGAAAACATCATCATAATTCCTTTAAAGCAATAAAGATCTGAGGCACTCTGGGAAAGGTGTTCTCATACAAGTGTAACATGTCAGTGGTATCAAATTATCTTACAGTAAAGTTACCAGATACCCAGTAATCAAGAACACTCTAATGACAATGATTTTGATCTGATATGTATCTGGATACACTCCCATTTGGGCTGAACTGCTGAAAAGAACACAGACATTGGGCAGCAGAGGTCATTTTCAGTGAGGCTCCCAACTATGCAAAGGTGAAGTGTGTTTTCAGCACACCGAGGACAGCTTCATCCCTACTATAAGGGAGCAGTCTAGTCTCCAAAGAAGTTCCTTGCTCATCACTATCAGGTTTACTAAGTGTCAGAGTTTCCAGCCCACCTGACTCACTCTGCTCATTGCTGGCGAGATTTTGATCTGTCTTTCCTCAACAAATTCCATGGTGCAATCTGCACCCTTCTTTGAGTATCTCCAAGGTATGCCCTTGAAATAAGACAGAGACTGGTAGGAAGCATTTTTTCCTCCCATTATGACCAATGGAGATCTGAAACAGCAATGTATTACAAAAATCTCATGCTCTGCAACAGCTAGCTACCACTTGGGGCATGGCTATTTTTGCCATAAACTAGATTTTTAAAAACCTGATAACCTTTTTCCAAAGTGAAGTTTGCCGCATTGATTCACTGACACAGAGTCCACATTGGAGAGAAAGTCTCACTGACCGAGTACTTCCTTACACACAACTACAAGGGTAGACAATTAGCAGGAGGAACGGGGAGGCCAGTTCCCAGCTGAGAATTAAATCACTGCAAACTCTGGGTCCATTTATGACAGCATGTAACCCTGTCAGAGCAGAATCAACACAAATCCCAGGTCACATAGTGTATAGTGTTCAGTAATTACATATACAGAATTTAAAATGTATACATATATATTTCCATACATAAGTAATTTTAAAAACCTGGAGCAACATATGTTGCTAAAGGATTCTCATCTCCAACATTCACCTGGAAAGCAGCTGGCTCTTGATGGCCGCATGATAGCAGTGATAAAAGCAACTAGATAGAAGCAGATTTAAGTAAAAGTGCTCAAAGGGCAAATGAGAAAACCGAGTGCAGAGATTTTTTTGTGGGGAGAGGGGAACATTGAAAGGAGTTGAGAAATATTTCCTTTATTCTTCTCAGCTTTTTCAGACCCAAGACAAGTTCTTGAGGACACACATCAAATGCTGTAGTCCTTCCTTATCTATTCATTTTAACCATTTTTAACTGCAATTCAGTGGCATTAAGTACATTCACACTGTTGTGCAACCAACACCACTATCCGTCTCCAGAACTTTTTCATCTTCCCAAATTGAGAGCCTTCACTTTTAACCACCACTCTGTATTCCCTCCTTGGTAGTACTGAGAGATCTGGAAGTGTCTACTACCTGTGGTAATCCTGTCTTCTTTAACGTAGGACGTTTTCAGCCTTACTGTCCATTACTCCCCACTTGTCCTCTGTGCCGCTGCATGCGTTGCATTCAGCCCCTCACAGTCACACCAGCTTCTCCAAGCTTCAAGATGCTCCTCTCTCCTCCTAGACATTTGTGTCATTGGCACCTGCATGGGCAGTGACAGCTGTATCATCTCTTCTGCCTCTCTTAGCAGTGACTGTAAGCTGCATCCTAATCTCAAAAAATTCTTAAACTATAAAAGAAGCTTAAAAGCCGTGTATCTTAGGCTTGAGGAAATCCAGTCTTCTCCCAGGCCAGGATGTCACTGTGGTGTAGCTTTGTCCTGGTTCCTCAGCATTCATCCTACCACCACTCTGATCCAAGCCTCATCCCCTCCAGCCTAGATGACTGTCACAGCTGGTCTCCCTGTTCTCAGTTGCTTGGACAGTTTGGACATCATGAAACCTGGTTCTAGTCCTGTAACCTTCAGCAGCTCACTTCATCTCTCTGAGCCAGTAGACTTTTTGTTCAACAGAAGAGGAGCATAGAAACAGATGTTTCCTTTTGCATGAGACTAAAATCCTAGGAGTTCTCAGGCATCCTCTAGAGTAGAATTTAGAGAGCACTGCTGCCAAAGTCAGAAGAATTTCAACCTAGATTAAATGTTTCAATCCAGAATAAATGTCATTATTTTACCACTTGGCACCCTGTTTTCTTTACTGCTGAAATACCAGTCCCCTCACCTGCCACGTGTTAGCCATCTAAAACCTTTTTACCCCAAAATTCCACTTCTGTTCTGCTTATTCCCAAATAACCCTTGGTATTCTTCTTTTTCCCTTTCGCCCCAATTTTTTAAAAAAAAATTTAACAGAAAATTTTAAAATTGGCTGCATCGTTAACAATTTCAGCCAACCATTAAGAATCCGAATGGCTTATTACTGAATATCTGAATAGCTGTATTATTACCATGATTTTAATTATCATTACTGTATTATTATATTATCTGAATAGCTTATTACTATAATTTAAAGAATGATGGCCTTAGTTTTCTCTGGGTGAATTAATTTATATAAATTTATAAATACATATCATATGTATACGAGTTTTTAAGGAACTTTATAAACCAAATTTAAAAACTCGAGCTTCTACCCCACCCTGAACAATTAGCAACAGTTGTGCAGAGATGAATACTTTCTTGTCCAGAGTTTGACAGTCTTTTAGGTCTTAGTTTAAGACTTTTTTACTTTGGAGGCTTGATTTTTCATTTAAAAAAAAACTTGATGAGCTACTTTTTGTTTATTTTGTTTGTTTGTTTGTTTTGGTTTCGCATTTACAGGGTCATAAGAAAAGAAGTCAATCTATGTAAAACCTCACCAAAACTCCGGACTTCAGGGCACAGTGGAAAACTAATTTTTAAAAGCATCTCATTTCTTGTCTGTGAAGAGGGATCAGTTAAAGAGATAAACTGATTTGTTCTCTTATTTGAAGTATGGAGATGAAACCTAATCAAATGTTAAAATCTCTCCACATTTCCCCCTGAGATCATCACAGACTAATACTGTTGAGCATAACCATGGCCAGTACTGAATGCTCACACCAAAGGCTGGAAAAGGTGCTTCTAGTCCTCCTCTCAAACCTCAAATTTCTGGATCTTCTAGAAGCAGGTGGAAGAGCCTTTTTTGTTTGTTTGTTTGGGTTTTGTTTCATTATTTCTCATTTCAGAGATCCCAGAAGAATGGAGATTTTGAAAATGAGTTTTAGTCTGCTTTAAAACTTCAAGGGCTCTGTTTTCTTTCGGAGTTAGAGAAATTTTCTTCTGAGAATGTATTTGGGATGTAGTAGATGGGGAAGACGGAGGATGTATCAAAGTAAACATTAGATGAGCTTCTGCTTTGCAATTTAACTTACTAAGTAGATAAAACCTCAGAGTATTTCCTGTATATCTTAAAGGACAAATTTGTCACCAGCTCCCCAGGCCCACTGCCTCTCTCTTTTCAACTACCTACACACACACACACACACACTTTTTTTTTTCTTAACATTAAAGCCAATCATCAGATGTGGGACTGGTGTGTGTGTTTGCCAGCACCATGCTGGGTTAAGTGTGTTGTAACTTACTGACTTAATTTATGGCATAAGCCAGTTTTCATTCTTTATGTTTTGACATATGCAACCCAATATTAAATGCAGAGAACTTAGTTAAAGACTCCTTGGCTCTCTGGGGGATAGAAGACCCTGGATTGGAGGAAAGGAGACTCTGGCAGAGGGCTTGGAAAATGCTTGCAGTCCTTCCTAATGGAACTTTTGATTTCCACTTGCTGGTTTTCCTTAGCCTCATATTCATTGAGGACATGTTGGCAAATCATACTCATACATAAGAATGCTTTTAATAAGTTCCGTATTGCCATCTAACACATAAGACTGGTTTTGCCAAACAACTAATTTTTTAAGAAATTCAGCAATTAGATTTCCATGCAGTAAATAGATTGGTAGAGGGCAGATATGAATAAAAAGAAACCTACGTAACCAAACAAGCATGTATTCCTGTTGCTGTCCATAAATGCAATATATATATATATCACCCTACCAACATATGTCTCTCACACACATACACATACACACACACAACTGTGTGCGCACAGCAAAATACTGTGCTAGGCATTATGTTCAATATAAGGAGAAATAAGACGCAGTTCTTTTAAGGAAAGTGTGATAGAGTTGAAAACCATGAGCCCAAATGACATAAAAAGGAATATGGAAAGTGATGTAATTGAGATATATATTAAGAAATCTACTTGGTGTGATGTTTAGATGTTTAGTGGCAACTGGAAGTGGATCACTGCCCCAGTGCTGCTTAACGTGTAGTCTGAGAACTGGCTGCATCGGCATCAAAAATACAGATTCTCAGGCCTACTCCAGACCTACTGATTCCAAATCTCTGGGGGTGTGGCCCAGTAATCTGTGTTTTAAGAAGCTTTTATGTTTTAATAAGAATCTCCAGGTAATTTTGATTGAGAACCATTGTTCTAAACTTTAGTTCCCAGGTCACTCTTAATTCTCCTGGTGGTTATCATCATCCAAGTCACAGGTGAAGAAATGGAGTGTCAGAGAGATTAAGTCATTTTGCTTAATACTGCCAACATTATGGCGATCTAGATTCAATCCCAGGTCTCTTGAACTATATCAGCCTATACTCTTTCTTCTACCCTCTGCTGTCTTATCCTAGAAATTGTCAACCATGAAAATCATTCTCCTAAAGATTTCTTTCTTAGTTTTCCATTTGTCATGTTACTCTTTCTGCCTACCTAAAAAGGTACTCTAATAATTTACCACTGCCATAGTGCCCCATAGCTGTCGCCATTGTGAGGCTGAGTTGCAGGTGACACTTTTGGTTTGTTTTCCTTGCCATGTAATCATAAGATGGCCAGCTGATACACCAACAACTAACAGTCCACCAGCATGTCAGTATATTTTAGATTTGGGCTGGAGAAGAAAACTTTTTTTTTTCTTTTGTTTTTTAAGATGTATTTGATTTAATCAATAAAAATTTATTTTCACGCTACCATTTGACTAATAGTGGACTCTGCATTATAAGGCAGACATCTCTCAAAATGTGGTCCCTGGTCCAGCTGGATCACCTGGGAACTTGTTCGATATACCAATTTATTGGGTCCCACCTGGAACTTCTGAGTCAGAAACTGGAGGTGGGGCCCAGTGGCTTGTTTTTTAAAGTCTTCTAGATGATTCTGACACACACTAAAGCTCGAGACCCACTACTGGAAGGGGTATAAGTGAGAGACACGGTCTTTACTTCTAAAGACATCATCTATTTTACCTTGACCACCTGTCAGTTGGTAAATTCAAACTAGGATTTCTAATCACTAAGAGTTCATGGGGGTATTATGACTATGCTTTACTATGTCTGCATGATTCAGAAATGCCTCCTACAGCTCTGTGAGGCTTTTTTCTTCCTCTGTTAATGAGAGTCAGTCACTTATTTATAAAACCACTTAGAGAAATTTCGGTATGTTTTAGATGGCAATTACACTTTTTTCTCTCTCTCCAGGGGTCTCAATTGCAAAGAATTCTTATAGAACTGAATTGTTTTGTTCATGTAGGCAGTCATTTGCCATGTGGTGAGCTTGAAAGCAGACTAAATAAATGGTTTCGATGGTGAAGTCACAGATAGTGGGGATTAAAGCAAGGATAATGCAGAAGGCTGTGCTCCTTAAACAACCTGAGACCAGACCAGCTCCTGAAATCCGGGGCACAGTGTGAAGATTTTTGTGTGGCATATTTACAGCCAGTTGTTTCTTGTTTTCTCTTAGGATATTCTGTTTCAAGAGAAATCTGTTTGTCTTCTTCAGAGAGACACCTGAAAATATGTCTGCCACACAGATTTCCTGCTCAAGTGTGCTTTGTATATAGAAGAGCAAGCCTAGACTGAGATCAGGTTATCCATGACAGGGTCACCAGGATACACACTCCTGGGGCACCAGTCACATAAAATCCTTAGGAGCTTTGCACCGCAGGAGCCCTGCCTGTGTTTTCAAATCTCATTTGTGAAATAGAGACATTTCCAGTGCTTACAGTTGCCCTAGAGTAGGGGATTCTTATTCGGACTGATTTATACTGACCCTTCCACTTCCTTCTTGCCCTTTCTCAGCATTTTCACATTATTTGGGCCTCTTCTGTGGGGCAGGTAATAGTACAGAAGGAATGATACTCAAACCTTGGAAAGCTAGTAACTAAGACCCTGGTGAGGATTTTGAATGTAAGAAAGATGATGACTTTTGGAATGTTTGTTGAATCCTTGGATCTGGTTTGTCCCATTTCTCCATTGGTATACATGACTGAGAACAGTGAGTGATTTGTGGATGAAATCTGACCTAAATTCACTTTATCTAAAATGCTTTCATATCATGTGAATTTTGCAGATATGTTATTTAAATATAAGTTTATTTAATGCCAGTATAAGCCTTTATGGGAGGGAGGAACATCTAGAATTAACAAGATCATCTAGGCTATCCAAGTCAGTAGTATACTGGTTTTGGTTAATAAATTGATTAATGATAAACTAGTTTAAAAACTGTGTTCTATGCTCTGAGTAGGTGATGAATAGTAATTTAAATACAATCACTGTTGTCTCTTCCAAAGCCTTAAGCCATGAGGGATGCTGTTTCAAAGAGGCTTCGTTGGCCACCTAGGCAGCCTCTAGGTTAATAAAATAGAGAAGCACTGTATAGAAGCACAACGTAGGAAATAGATACGATCAAAGCTGCCCCTACAACTCATCTGTGCCCTCGTGTCACTCCATATTCCAAAAACCCAAGTCACCTCCAAGGCCCCTTTCAGGCCCCTCCACAACGCAATTCAAACTCACAGGGGTCCTGGAAGGATGGTAAGCTCTGAAGCCAAACAGATCCAGATCTACCACTAATGATGCAAATTTAGGAATAATTTCTTCATAAAATTCTGAAAGATTACATAGAGCCCATGTGAAAATCCAAGGCAGTCAGAGAAATGCATGTTTAATCAAAGAAGTATCATTTTTCACATATCAAATTGGCAAAATTTTGTTTATGGTTGGTCATACCTGGCATTGACAAAAATACAAGGGAAATAGGTGCTCTTGCACACTGCTGTCAGGAGTGTAAATTACCTTTAAGGCAATTTTGCAGTGTTATCATAAACGCAGATGGATGGATGAATGGGATGGATGGACAGACGGTCAAACAGACGGACAGACAGTTATCCACTTGAGTGTCTTTTGACCCAGTAGTTACACTTTAAGGTATTTATCCCAAAGAAATCATAGGGTCATGTATAAAGATTTAGCTACTAGGCTGTTTATCACATCACATTATTGTTTATAACACTGAAGACTGGAAGCAATTAGCATAGGACTGGAACTTTGTACTCATTGGATGAGTACTGATTCCCTCCTACCTACCTAGGAACCGTTACCCACTGCCACTCCCAGCACCATCCCTGCCTCAATGCAACCAGTAAGAAAACCAAGGCTAAAAATATTAAGTAACTTTCCACAAAATCGAATAACCAAGATAAACAGCTGTGTTTCAGCCTTCTAAAGAATCCTATGCCACTGCTTTGCCTCTTTTCCTTAAAATCAAGACTGACTTGTGCAGGCCCATAATCCCTTATCCTCAATTCTGAAGTTCAAAAAGCCTCCAAAAGTGTGAGTTTTTAAGAAGATTTATACAAACTCATTTGACAACAAAACTGACCTGAACTGTCACAAGTCTAAGCAGAGTCTTTAATCATTGGCTGTGAATATTCATATATCTTACTGCAGGAATGTTGTTTGATTAGTGGGTTCTGCTCAAGAACCTGCTGGAAGTGTTGTATAATACATAATATACGTACTGTTTTACCTTTCTAGAATCTGAAAAATACTCAGATACATTTGGCCTAGGAATTTTTGATGAGGTATTTGAGCCTATAGCTTCTTCATCAAGGAGAAATTGACATATCTGTTCAAGGTTAAGTGAACAGTGCTTAGGATGTAGATTAATTTCTTGTTAACATTCCCAAGATGGAACCTAGTGGTTTATGTGATAGTGAATGTTTCTTTAGCCACACTATTTTCTTAGCTGCCACAAGTATTTTGAGGCCAGTTATTAAATGTTCTCCTGAGGAGGGTTAGTTATGAGAAGAGAATTAACTTCATCTGGAAGAGACACATACAGTGCTCTTTTGAAGATAATGAGAAAACCATCCAGCTTTTAAAGATGACCTGGCTATTAAGATGGGCATGTGGTTAGTTGGCATGTAAGGCCCATATTTTATGTTCCTGATTTTAATGCTCCTGTTTCCTGTTTGGACATTTCCAAGGAAACACTCGTCCCTGGACTGTGGGTGGCTAGGACAGCAGCAAAGATGAGCAGAGCTATCCCCTTCTTTGTGAACTTGCCACCATAAAGAGCACTGTTTCTCAGTGTTTTGGGTTCAGTGGAAAGAGTAAAGACTTTTCTTTCTTTGGATTCCTAAATTTATTAATCCAAGAAAGAAGGTTCAGCTCTTTCCGCCATCACCCAGCAGGTGGCGCTGTGAAATAGAAGGATCTGACAGTGCAGTGCGCTGCCTTTCTGCTCCACAAACCCAGTTACAACCTTAGAATGCACACACGTGATTTTGGCACTTAATAATGTATCAGTTGAAATGCTTGAAAGTCTCCTAAAGGTTCAGTGCCTCAAACAAGTTTTGTTTAATTTAGTTTCCAGTCTTCTGTAAAGCCCCTGCTTCCTTTAAGTTCAGCCATGTGAAGTACTCACACAGCGTGACTCTAGCCTTAGCTGAATCACTGAGGTCCTTTAAAAAGGTGCAATTCTGTTCCTGAATTTTTCCCATTTGTGGGAAAGGCCACACTCTCCTCTTCCAGGTGTAGACCTTATTACCCCTCCTGCTCGGGAAAGAATCCATTAACTACTTGAATGAATTAACTAATTGGTGTTACAGTCTTGCCTGAGCCAGTCATTAGCTGCCTGCTCAGCTCCTCTACTTTAGGTTAGCAAGTGGTTAAGAGAAAGGGAGGAAAAGGCCTGTTGTATCTCCCAGACCTCTTTTTTTTTTCCTCTCTCTTCTGATGGTGGTATTTTGGAGTTCCAGTATAGCAGCCAACTGAATCAGTGTCACAGTCTAAAGACCAGTGGTTCCTTCAGGCTGCAGTCTCCTGGGGCACCAGACAGTTTATACTTATAAGAACTTTCACTTCTTTTTCACAGACATTAATAGTTTCCTGGCACTGCCTTTCAGGAAATGTCGTCATGGTCTGGAGGAACCAATAAAAATACAAGTAACCTGTTTTGACAGATCTCTTTTTTGCCAGAAATTTCAGAATGGGTGGGGGGAGGGTAGTGGCAAACCAGTCCATTTGTGAGTGTGTAAGAAGTCATGGATTTGCTGTAAGACTGAGAGGTGGTATCTGCCCTGGACATGAGCTGTAGAGGGCACTAAAGCTGTAAAATTCCAGCTCATTTTGACAAACTTAAAAAAAAAAAAAAATCTGGTGTGATAGGGCATTTCAAGTCTATGGTACATTGGGAGATTTTTCTCATTTTTTTTCATTCTCATTTCAAACATAATTCTTAACTTTTTTGATACCCAAATAGAAAACTTACCCATTAAAAATTAACAGCATTTGATTACGGATACACACATGGCATTGCCATAAGGTATACATAAAAGAGGCCATGGCTTTGGATAATTATTACCAAATGGCTAATGCTGGATGCTCTCTGCTCACCCCTGTTAAGGCTAGAGCTCAGACATGAATCTCATTAACGTGAGAAACATTGAATGGTGCTCTAGGATATTGATTGAAATTAGTTTTTGGCTGGAGTGAGGATGGGGAGCAGGGGATCATTGCTCCCCATGCAAATTTTTGAGGGAAGTTGGTCACCATAATACTAAAAGAATGTGATAAGAGTAAAACTGATAAGAGTCATCAGAAGTGATTGCTCTCTTATAAACAGTGAATTAAAAATGTATTTTCAGGGAGTGGGTATAGCTCAGTAGTAGATCGTACACTTAGCATCCTGGGTTCAATCCCCAGTACCTCTATTAAAAAAAAAAATCTTTAAAACTGTATTTTCACACTGGTACTGATTTTGAATACTCTGCTGTTTCTTAGGACTGGAATTTTAAATAATGTTGCTTTATTCTCGTAATCTAAGTGCATTGCAAGGTACATAACCTAAAGATCAATTGGATTGGAATTTCAAATAATGTTGCTTTATTCTTGTAACCTAAGTGCATTGCAAGGTATGTAACCTAAAGATCAATTGTGCCAATTTAAGAGAATATATGTGGTTGTAATGGTTGTAATAAGATGCTGCCCAAACCCATCAAAAGTTGCCTATGAGAAAAAATTTTAGACCAGTAATATTGTGGTTTTCTCTCTGTGTGATTTTCCTTATTAAACTCTGTCCTATGTAATGCCCCCTTTTTTAACTTGAGACTTACGTTTGTTTTTAAAGAGAAACTACTCTTTTATTGGACTAATACTTCCAAACTTCCTTTTCATGTCAAGTCCTTATAATTGCCCCTGCTTCAGACATACCATTATTGATTTCTGTTGGGAAAGTGAGGGGGAAAATATATTTTATCCTGATTTTCTCTCACCTACTCCATCTTTTAATTAAGAGCCTGCACTTGTTATACAACTAGCTGGATATAATGAAGAAACTTGTGGGTCCAGGGATCATGACCTCCCGTTCCCTGGAGGAGAACTATCTAAGAAGGGGTTCAGTCCCTGCCAAGACTGTCGGCCTCTCCCATCTTGCTGTAGCCTGGCCCCTACCTGAGCAAAGCAGTCAGTGAATATTGTTTCCTCTTTCTAAACCTTCCCCACTTTCAAAGCATTCACTGAAACTTACTTGGAAGGAGGGACAGAGGAGGTTCAGAAAAGCCCAAGGAGTCTTCCTACTCCTGATTCTAGTCATAGCCCAGCCCCATCTTTGATATGCTGGAGGCTGACCCTGGACATAACTTTCTTGGTCCAGGCTCAAGCCTTTCTATTACACTGCTTCAAAATTGCCCTATCCTGGCCAAGCCTCTTCTTCACCAAGTGATCCATGTCTGGCTTTCCCTCCTGATTCCAACTCTGGCCCTCTTCTTCCTGCCCTGGTCTCTTTTTCTATTAGCTATCATTGGCTTCTGGTTTCCTCCCAAAGAGAGTCTGTGTGACAACTTTCAATCTGGAGAGGTAATTAAAGCTCTCAAGGTTCTCACTCGTTGAGGGCCCAACTGCATTATTTTCTAGGTGTGAGCCAATGATCTTATCAATCAAGGGATCCTGGAAAATTGCCTACTGGTTCCCCTACTAAATTAACAGCCAATGTTCACTTTAATATTCTAAGTGAAGAACAGGGTGCTTACTGGGCAAGACTTCCAGTTTGATGCCTCTGTAGGTTTTGGCACCAGAAACACTTGAAGGACCCTTTCTAGTCATTTATTCTTCTTAAGCTTGCATCCCTTTTCTTTTAAAACCATAGAGTTCAGCAATACCTTTCTCCCCTCTGAGTGTCCACCGATATTCTCACACACAGAAGTAGTGCTTTTCCTGTTTCCTTTCTGGGGACATTTTTCATACTGTGGTTCTCCCTTATTTCCTTTATTCAGTCTTGCATGTGAGTCAAAGCAAGTCGTCTTCCACAGTTAACTGCACGAAAAGGTCTGTGGGGGCTTTTTTTTTTTTTTTTTTTTTTTGCCTTCCCTCCTCCATGACTGGAAAATTTGAGGCAGATCCTGTTTATGTATGCCTTAACCTCAAAAGGAGCTGATATGCTGTTGTCATTAAAGAAGAATCCAGAGCTGTTTATCCTGCAGAGGAGGACCAGAGCTCTAAATCAGAAAGCCCCCCGGGGCCCTCTGGGCAGACTGTGGAGAGCTCTCTGCTGCTCTCCCAAGGCTGCTCCAAAATGCAAGGCAAAGGTTTCTGCTACTGAATCTGCTCTCTGCACTCTGGGAATAGACAAGATGTCAGAGTTGTGCTTTTATGAGAAATCAAGGGCCTTCTTCCTTTGTGTGAATGTGTTCTTTGAAATCTGTTTTCCGGAGGCCTTTTGCACTCTCGAATGCATGATCTTCCTTCTGCTATTTTCTCTACAGATCTTCTATCATGTTCTAGAAGTCTTTTCAAAGTCCATTCTATAGCCAGTAAGTTTGGCAAATTGTAATAAAATGAACTTTCTGTTTTCTGAAAACTATTAGAAACTGTGCTTTGGTAATACCTCTTTCTTTTAAAGGTCATCTCCCAATTTCCTTCTTTCTTTTTTTAATCATCTCATTTTCTTTATATGTCATAGAATTTCATAATAATGGTGTTTTTATAAAGTGTATTTATATAAAGCTATTATATTTTCATGATTTATTTTATTACTCAAGTTCTCTTTTGTTTTGGTTTGCCTTGGGGGGCACACCCAGATTCCCATTATAAGGTGAGAAACTGTCAAAGGGAAAATGGCCAACCTGGAAACTCTCCCTGGCCAACTCTTGTTTAAAGAGGACATATCAATACAACATGATTGCTTTTCAAATAACAGACTCCTAATGAGATGGGAGAACTATCCAGGACATGCCAGTCACTGCCACAGAAATAGTTGTAGGGACAAGCCACAATCTGGTTCTCAGGCTTATGTCTTTCACCTGATAGAAGCAAAAGATTTATGATAATGAGACAGAGATTTTACAATTTTGGGTCCTCTTCTTTTTCTAAGTTCTCTTTCCATGGAAGCTTTATTATACTTTTAAAAATATTTTTTTCCTGATACTCAAAATAAAAGAAGACAAGTTAAAAGCCAGTATAAATCAGGGAATCTAAAAGATGGTGGAATTCTAAAGCTCTCCTGCAATTATGGGAATAGGAAGATGAGAGGTGGTTTGATTTCTTTAAAACTCTGACCAGTAGTTCTTGAGTTGTCAAAACAATAAATCTGTGAAAGTTTGCCAAACTATAAGGAAAACCTTTGAATACAGAATGTCACCTGGTTCTGTCTTTGTCTGTTTTAGATGGCACTTTGTATTTAGAACTAATCTAGGGTTTGGAGAGTAGACCCTCATTGTGCCATCCCTGTGTGGTGATGCAGAGGGAACATTTTCCTTTACCCATCTCATGTTCATCTCTTTCAAGATGAATTTGGACAAGGCCCATGGGATTAAGCCAAACCCACTTATTAAATTAGGTTCCTTTAGGGCCAATTCCTCTCAGACTTTTTTCTTTGTGTGTGTTTTGGCAAGTGCCAGGGTGTTGTGGCAGGGGACAGTGGGGGAGAATTCACCATGGAGTAGGTGGAAGGCGTTTCTGTTCAGGCTATGATTTAACTTCACATATGTAGATACCATATCATCCTCATAGAGACTAATTAGTCATTTGTGACTCCTGTTCCTGCCTGTTTGTTTTTTCTTTCTACCTCTTCCCCCAATCTTTGTTCTCTTTTCTTTCATCTCCTCTCCCTTGTTATTTGGAGCAACATCTAGAATATGAATTATAGTCTCAGAAAAATTGCATAATATGATTTTTAAAAAGGCAGTTTATATTGGGTAAAGTTTCACCCTAGGGTGATGGTAACAGCCTGGGACTAACTGGTGCCTGACCTTGGGCAGCTTACCTCTCTGGGCCTCTGTATTTCCTTATGAATAGGAAGAGGCCCTTAAACTCTGCAAGCTTCTCAGACCAACCCCCTTGGGTATTAGGATCCAGGAGGGCTGAGTAGGAGCTGAGAAATCTTCACTTTAAACAAGTTCTCCAGATAGTTCTCAGTTAGGTGGCCCTCAGACCTCATTCTGAAGACCCTGAACTAGATCATCTCTTATTTTTCTTCTTTAAAATTCTGTGATCCTAGGTCTTCTTTCAGTTACATGGCTTTTGTGCAGGATTGATAAATTCACTTTTTCATCTCCCATATGTATAACTAAAAAATATATTTGTTAATTATCTTGCCTGAAAAACCTTTAAAATGTAAGCAGTACTTTTGATCAAAGTTAATACCTCTTTTTGTCATTGCTTGGCAGAGTTTTTTCTATCTCATTTCTTTAATCCCTCATCATATACCTATTTCTGTTTTTTTTTTTTTTAAATCCCCTCTAAAGATCTCTCAGGTGCTTTTCATCTTCCTGAAAGATTGTTTAAAGAAAAGCAGAAGTCAAGGTGCTCACACTCTTTACCCAAGAACTGAGTTCTTTTTACTAACCGTTCTTTTTAAAACCACCGTCAGCAGTTGCTGAGGCCCTCTGATGGGCAGCTTGACATAAACTTTATCCTTTGCTATTTCTGTTACATAGCAAAATCCCATCTATTCTGTGAGTTACAATATCTGTTCTGTGGGTTACAGTAACTATCTAGTTGCTCTTGACATGCATTTGAGGTTCTATCTACCAAATGAATGTCTGTCTTCTGAGTTACATTTTCCTGGATGCTTGTACTTCATTGAATTTTGCCAGACTGAACTCATGGTGTACTTTACTCTCATATTTGTAGTCTCCACAGATCCATTAATATTGTTTGGCCTCACCTCTGTCTCCCCTACCATCTCCACATTTAGTGCCATCTGTGGAACTTACTAATGTAATGTTCACTCAAGCTTCCAGGCCACTAATAAAGTTATTAATGAGACCATTATGCAGCCTGGTCATTGTACAGACTTAGTGTTTTACAACTCTGCTGTTGTTTCTTGCCCAGCATTGTGTCCTCTACAGTTAAGGTAAAATACAAAGCACATTTTTCAGATTACAGTTCAGACAGGAGATGCCTCTTCCTAGAAGACACTTTGCTGTTCCAAATGAGAAATCAAAGTCTCACTTACATAGGTGTCTCAGTACAAGGCTGGCTAGGGTATCCTTACATAAACTTGTCTATAAATTCTGGTTAGGTATCCCAACATCACAGACGGCTGTGTTTTGAAATTTGGGTTCTTTGAAAGAAGAGTGGATGCTGGGATAGCTCTTATTTGACGTGCGAAGACCTTGGAAAACCAGACATTCATACGGCGTTCATAGATTAATAGGTTCACAGGAGCAAGTGGCAGCACACCATCGTGCAGAGACTCTGCCATTATCCTGTGAGCTCCCACACAGTGATATATGATATTTTTTTAAGAAGCAGTCCCTGAGGAAATTACCAAAATTGTCTTTCTTTTACAGTCTGAGAAGCAGAAATGTTTGTACATTGCTAGAGTGCAGGACAGCAATCAGACTCAAAAATTGAAAGCAGTTAAAGAAGTAGGTGTTTCGCTACTGGACTATGGCTGGATTCATTTCAGCTTTCAAGGAGTTTAAAGCATAAAAAGTTAATACAAGGCAGTTTGTATTTAAGATAAGGAGGATTTAGGCAAATGGAGAGGGAGAATAACATTCCAGGTAGATGAATTACAAGATAACCTTTATTCCCAAAACTTAGCTTGATATGTAAATAACACAGAATAAAATAAGTTTATTAAGAATAATGTGGGTTTTTTTAAAATAGTAAGGAATTATTAAAATAGAAGTTGGGGAAACCTGGTTTCATTTATTCAGACTCTAAATGTTAATAAAATGTTAGTAGTATAATGGCCAGCTAAAAGATTATTAAAATAGAACTTGGGGAAACCTGGTTTCATTTATTCAGACTCTAAATGTAAATAAAATGTTAGTAGTATAATGGCCAGCTAAAAGATTATTAATTATACTAGCAGTATTGAGTTATTCTATTTATAACTTAGAAATGGGCTTTTTTAAGGATACTAATAAATACTGGTTTGCTAATTTCATCTCAGTAATTTAGAACCCAAACATTGTATTGGTGTTAATGTATTTAGTCCCACTTCTCAGTTGGAACAACTAAAGAAAGAGAACATACATGAAATTTTCATGTCTCAAAATATATTGGAGAGAAATTAAATGTTCACCAGAAATACAACCTTTAATATCACCCTGTTTGTATTTTAGCTAGCAGTTGATTAATCCAGAGCAAATATAGAAACTTTGTCTACATTTTTCTGTTTTAGTTTCAAGACTTAGAACAGTGACTAATGTAGTACATAATGGTTGTTTCAGTTCTCTATTGCTGCATAGCCAACCACTCCAAGTGGTTTAAAAAAGCAATTTCTAATTTGTTGACTGGGTTTAGCTAAGTGGCTCTTCTCCACATGGTGTGTCTGTGGTCTCTTGTAGCAGATTCAGCTGAGAGTTCGGCTGAGGCTGAAACAGAAAATGACCCTCATCCTCCAAGGCCTCTCTCCAGGGTCTTCTCAGATAGAGAGCAGACTTCTTCATAGCATGGTGACTGGCCTCCAGGGGTGCAAAAGTGAAAGCTCAAAGCCAATTTAAAGCTAACTTACAGCCAGAAAGGGCTGAGGGTTGTTTCTGATACTTTCTGTTGGTCAGAGCAGTTATACATCGAGTCTAGATCCAAGGGGAAAGAAAATAGCCAACACCTCTTGATAGGATGAATGGCAAAGAATTTGTGGCCATCTTTAATTTACCATATGGTTGCTTAGTAAATACTTGTTGTTGACTGACTGATTGTATAACTATTGCGTTTGAAGTTCTTTATGTCTTCGGTTGCATTTGAGCTGATATTTATGTTGTCACTTTCTAGAATAATTTATTTTGTGGTTCATGAAAAGTGACAAGAAATAAATATTTTATCATATCAGCAAGGTAGATTTTTTAAATTTTTGAATAGATACAGCCAATGTCACTTCTGGTCATTAAAACTCTTTTATAAGAGTGTGGAAATGAGTCTTCCAAATTTTTCTGATTTTCTCTTCATTTGGGGGTTCTACTATTTTATATGAGATTATGTGACTTCCCAAAATATTAGCTAGCTATATTCATATTTCAACACATATATATTCTCTGATGAAGCTCAGAGTGAGATTACTGCTATTTTGCAACTTCTCTGGCTCATACTCTTATAGTAACCTTAAAAAAAAAAAAAGAAAGAAAGAAAGAAAAAGAAAAACTCAAGGTTTGATATCCTCATTATTTAAAAAGAACTCACACAGAATAAAATGGATATGGATGTGGCTTTTTTTTTCCCCATTTTATTGCAAGTGTGATAAACCTCTGTATGGTATAATGTAATCTCCATCAAAGAGTCCCTTGATATGTTGAAAAACAGAGTAGAAGCTTGGAGCAGATGGAACAAATGTGAGAAATTGCATTAAAAAATTAATAGTCTCAACTTTGACTCTTCCACAGTCTTTTTTAACGTTTACTCCATCCTTCTGCTGAAATAAGTTAGCCACTATTCTTAAAGCTCTTATAAGCTAGCTTAGAGGGGAAAAAAAAATATTTTTATGACTCTAGGGTTCTAACTCTCCCTAAGCTGATTATCCTTTTATAGGGGGTTTCATAACAATCACTAGGGAACATGTTAAAATGCAAATTCCTAGAGGGACCCCTGGATAATCCCAATTCTATGGTGAGAGGTGGGGCCCAGAAATATAAATTTAGTACTGAGGATAATGCAGATAGGATTAATCTGTGCACCACATTTTGAGAAATCCATCTTAAATTTCTTCCTACTAATTCTAGAAAGGCTGAAACTGGATGAGGTTTGAAAGATAGATGCCTTTCCCTGTCAAGAAGCAGTTGAGATGTCAGGAAGACATGGGTTTATGAATAATTAGAACTGGTGTCATTTCTTGGGCAAAATCAGCTAATTGTTTATTTGCATTGCAGCTGGAAAGTCTGTGAGAATAGATAAGGAATGGTATCATTTTTCACCAGTTATTACCCAAATAAGGCATGGACTGATTTTTCTTGCTTGGTCCTATTTTGGGATACATCTGTATGCTCTCCTACCATGGTTACCAAACTAATCCACATGAAACTGGCTCATACTGAAAGTTTAGAATACAGTTTAGAGTTTAGAATACAGACTGATTTTTAGGTCTGTTTACAAAGGATAGACTCACATATTTCTGTCATTCTTCATTTATTTATTCAAGAAATGTCACTTGAGCATCTTGTGTGTGGAAGGCATTGGTTAGGTACTGTCAACGGCCAATGTTGAATTCATTAATCGTGCTGATATTCTAGCTCCTCATTTATTTGATGCTCCCTAGTTTTCGAAAACAGGTTGTGGGACTCCAGACTACTTCCTTAGTCCTTTCTCAAGATGGATCTTACCTAAACTGTCCCGAGAGTCCTTCTTCCGCTCTTAACATTTTCAAGAGATGAAGATTCTTTAGTATAATTTACAATGTGACATTTTTCATGATCTATGCCTGTCTTCTACTTAATCTTAATTCACATTGATGCAGTTAAAGAAGACTTTCTATTTTTTCTCAGCAATAATGATAAAGAACAGTGGATCGCTTTTCATATAAAACAGGTTACATATAAGCTTTTATTGTCATCCAGCAGATATGCTGATGGTTAATTTATGTCCTTGGAAACCTAACAGTATTCTTTGAAAGCCCAGTGGCTTGCTCAGACTAATCTTATCTCTCAATGTCGGCCTCTTTTTAAAAGAGTACTTGGCACCCCTTATCTTCAATAATATGTGTGTAGAAAGATCTTTCTGTGGGTAGCTTAGGGATTAACAGCTCCTTGGTTTGGGGCTGAGATTTCCTTGTAGCTTGGCCTCTGCAGCCTAATTGTTGCATCCTTGAAGCCTACATGCCAATGTAGTTTGATGTTATTAGTGTGACTGTCAATAAAAGTTCTCTAGGAAGTGAACTTATTATGTACATTAATGTAAGAAAATAATAGAATGTTTACCAGGATGGTCAAGCTGGCTATGTTGCTATAATACATCATGTCTTTTTATTATTAATATCTTCTCTTAGTTGTTTTAGAGCAGGGTTTCTTAGCAGCAGCACTGTTGATGTTTTCTGCTGGATATATCTCAGTTGTGGGGGTTTGTCCTGTACATTGTAGGATGTTTAACTACATCCCTGGCTTCTACCCACCAGATATGAGTAGTACCCTCCCATTGTGACAATTAAAAATGTTTCCAGATATTGCCAAATGTCTGCTAGGGACAAAATCACCTCCAATTGAGAACCACTGTCCTAGAGTATGAGGCATGGCATATTTAGACCTAAGGCTATCTGAAAAAGAACTGTGCCAATATCTTCTTATATTCCCTCTCCTTCAAAAAAGTACTACGTAATATCCTGAAAGTATAATTACACAAAGATGACATGCTTCTAGACTTTTTTCATTGCACTGAATCTTAACAATAGAGTCGCAAAATACAAGAGCCTCTTGATTCTTCATTATGTTGTTTGTAACAAGCCAAGAACATGATTGTTACAGTAAAGAGCCCTGTAACATAGAATAAAGTATGCCACATAGAATTCATAAAATAGAATCATTTCTGTTTAAACTACTGAAACTGCTCATGTAAAAAGTGAATATAACTTAGTACTTATATAACTCATAGGCAAGAATTTATAAATACAGTATAGCAAAAACTTAAAGGAGCTCTTCTGTAGTTAGGGAGAAATTTTTTTAACATTATAAATGGGAAAACCCATTCATTAATACAGCTTAAGCCTGTAGTTATTAGTTAATAGTTCTTATTCTCTTCTATCAGCAAAATATTATTCATTTCCAGAAATGTCTTGAAGAAGGTGGCCCATAATATCTGGGTGAAATGTGAGCCAGCTATGAAGGCCCTTAACAGCAGCATGGCATCCATGTTTCTGGTCAGAAGAATGCAGCTCTGGAAACAGAGACCCCCAGGGTAGCCACTTTTTAGTTACAGTCAAGCTCCAACAAATTTTCTTTAGGGAAACTTTACAGACATCACACAAACACACCCATTTTTTTAATACCCTTGCTTAAATTTACTGTTACATGCTTCTGTTTCTGTGAGGTCCATAAATGTCACAGAATCTGCTTGTCAGCATGATAGTCAAAGACTTCCCCTTGTTGACTTAAGACACTACCTAGTTTGGGGTTTATTTTGTGAGAATGACCTATCCTACATTCCACAATCTGTAGAATTAGCTTGCCTGTGGTTTTGAAAGAAGAATAAATGGAGAACTCTTGCCCTTGTGGTTTTATTTAATGTTTAGAAAAGTTCAAGCTTAATCTAGTAATTTAGAATGTATACATTTGACTGGCTATATTATGAAATTACAATTCTTTAGCAGCAATTTAAAACTGTACAAAATTCTATGTGGGTTTTATTGTTCAGGGTCAGACATGTTGGCAGTCAGTACTTAACAAGATCAAAGCTGTCTAGAAAATGATTCAAGGAAAGAATTTTTACTGAATCTCAGAAGTGCTTGAACCTGCAGCTACCTTTTTAAATCTTAACCAACTAGTTAATTGCAAAAGGATCATTTTGGATGAGCAGTTCTCAAAGTATGTAACCTGGAACAACAGTGTTATCATCTCCTTATAAGAAGTGAGAATTTCTGGGCTCAATCCCAGAAACTCTGGGGATGAGACCTAGAAATCTGTATTTTAGCAGTTCTCCTGGCAATTCTGATGCACACCAAAATTTGAGAACCATTGTTTCAGACTGTCATAATCATTGTGACTTTTTTTTTCCTGCCTGATTTGATGGTTGTTGTCTCTGATGCCATAAAAAGCAGATGATTTTTACCAAGAAGAGAATATTATTTGCTTAGAAGCATGTTCCTTTATCTCTTTGTAATATGAGGTCTACATTTAGGTGTGATGCTTGCCATAGATGATCTACAGTAGCTCTTGAACAAAAGTATCAAGATTATGAGCATAATTATCAAACTTACAATTATGTATTCTGAAGTTGACAACTGGTTTGCAAAGTTCATTTCACTAAGTCATAAATAATTTGTGTTACTCCTTCCTTTCATAAAATAATAATGATAATAATGCTTGCGTTAAGACTCTCATTACTTCATGCCAGCAGAAAGGAAAACTTTGGTGGGGTGAGACCTACCTCAGTCACTGCATGTCTGGACTTGTAGATTCTGCACATGTACTGAGTAACCAGAAGCTCCATATTGTTATCTCATGCACATGTATAAATAGTTTTAACACCAACCTTTTGAATGGCCCATTTTTGTAAGGCCCTGTTAGTTCCCCACCTGCTATTTCTCACTACCCCATTGGGTAGAGATTTTTTTTTTCCTTGCTCACTCTTTAAAGTTTGTAGGTATTGATAAGCTCAGGTCAACCTAACTGGTTAATATGATCTTAAATATGAGTTCTGATCATGATTCCTTGCAAATTCACATTTTGTGTCCACTTTAAGATACATAGAAAAACTCAAAGAGGGTTAGTAAAGATTTTCAGAAATTCAAAGATTTATTTAAAGGGGGCATCTACTAAAAACTGGAAGACAATATGATATTATGGGAAATAAAAACCTTATGGTGGCTATGTCTATTCAGGGAAGCTTTATAAACAGGAACTGCTGGTTTTACTCTCTATACAAGGGATTTGATCATAAAAATCGTAAGTTAGAGAAATCATCACTTATATATGAACACAAGCATATGGATATAAAGGTAGACCTCACATTTTCCACTTAGATGTATTCTTAAAAAGTCAGATGAAAACAATATTTATAAATCAAGTCATATTTTTAGTTGGTCATGATAATCTTAGAGGTGCTATATCTTCCATTTTGCCAGCCTGGCTGGAATATGGCTGCTAAAATACCTACCCTCAATTAACTCCAGCTTAGCACCTAGTCAGTGCATTATGAAGTAGCCATTGTTTAAAGGACCACTTTTAAAGAATGAATCCAGGAATGATTTCATAATGTAGAAGCTCATTACCTGTCCATTTCTTTATCTTCAGATTTTTCTGTCAAGTTTGTTGAATTGTAGCACACTTTTAAATATGTATGTATGGTTGAAGGTCTCAGCTGACCTTCCTAACCAAATCGTATCCCCTAAAGCAGTGTGGTTCATGGCCCTGACTACTGGATCACAAGAGGAACTTTTAAAACTATTGATACTTGGACACAATGTATTTAATCCTGATCAATGGAATTAGAACCACTGGTGATTGAATTGTTTTAGGTGTTGGAGGTGATTCTACTGTGCAGGCAGATTTGATAACTGTGTGCCTAAAGAGAATGCTGATATATTTTTGGACAGCTTATTGTAGTACTTGGTGTGACTATAAATTAATGAGAGTATTTCACACGAGGATGGCTGGTGTCAGTATTTCACACCAAAATGGAAGATGTCATGTCTTCCCTTTATGAATTCATTTCTTACTATGTTTCCTCATTTAGGGAAAAATGACTGAGTTTTACTATATAACAGTCTTTCCATATATATGTTGCCCATTTGGGGCTATGCTTTTTCTATGCATTTGTAATTTCTCAAAATTATATGTCAGTCCAAAGTTTCTTTCCCCTTTGTCTCAGAAGCAAAAATGTTCCTATTCCTTCCTCTCATATCACCTTGCCCCTCCATGGACCTGTCTATTGTCAGCACAGCTCTAAGATGTGGGCAAATAACATCCTCAGACATAGGTTTTCCAGCTCTTGTGAGGGAGCTAAGTACCTTTCCTCCCACTGAAATGTTTCTGAAGTACTCTTCAGCCACCTCCGTGTTCTGTCATTTTTGTCTGTCCCCTGAGAATGAGAGCCATGCATGTTGACGACCCCCTTCCTAAGTGGCCGAATAAGAGAAATTACACATGTCTCTTATTTATTCTGTGTTCCTCTGGAGACCTCCACTAGCAGGAATGGAGGAGGTTATTTTTTCATGAAGAGTAACATACTCCCAAGTTGTATTTTAATGGATAACTTAGCTCCGGGTTAGATTCTTTGGCATAAAGATCACTACATTTAATGTAGAAGGTCATGAGTTTAGTCATTGGACAAGTTAATCAAATGACTACTGTAGTTCAAAAGTACATCTGCATTTGGATAAAATATGATTCGTGTTAGAGCGCTAAACTTGACATTTGGTTTCCCTCAGGTAATAAAATAACTTTTAATGAAATAAACATGTACCTTTCTGCAGCAAACCTGCATAAAGCACATAGTCTAGTTAGATTTCTTTACTGGCGGTGATAGGAAACCTTTAACCTGCCACAGGCTGCTTTATTTTATTCAGTCTCAAGTAGTTAACCTGTTGAGCTGATTAGCAGAGCAGTTCAGAGTCATTGTCAGCACCACAAATGAAAGGGACAGAAAAGCCACAAAGTCGTGTGTGCTTGTTTGACATCAACAACATTCATTGTATCATTTCAAGTGCTGCTAGTGAGAAATAGCTTTGACTCAGCTTCCCTATTTGTGCATCCCCTTCTAGTCCTAACACTGTAGAAGTCCCGAAACAAATCCTATTCATGTCGGTATTTTTACTATTTAATAACAGTACCTGACCCCTAATTGACACACTCAGTACTTTTTCAATTTAAATACTTTTATTTAAAAATTCTAATGTATTGCCAACAAGGCTATAGACCAAAATACGATGTCTATTCCTATGGATCATTACAACCATTTAGTGTAGAATCTCTTAAAATATTTAATAAACTCACTGGAGAGTTGGGAGCAATGGGTAACCCATTTTAATCAACCACCTCCTTCAATCCCTAGCAACCACTTTGTTTTCTATTCCTCTAATTTCACATGACTACAATCAGCATTTTTAATCTGGTTTCTTTCATAATGTGCTTGAGATTCATCCAGGTTGTTGTGTGTACCAATAGTTTGTTCCTTTTTACCACTTGGTAATATTCCATCATACAGAAATACCACGGTTTGCTTATCCACTCACCATCTGAAGGACATTTGGATTATTTTCTGTTTGGGGTAATTATGAATAAAACCACTAAAAAATGCTTATGGACAGGTTTTTAAGTAAATGTACCTTTTACCTCTCTGAGGTGTTTATCTAGGAGTAAGATTACTTCACTTTATTGTAAATATCTGTCTAACATTTTATAAGGAGCTGCCTACTGTTTTCCAAAGGAGCTATACTATTTTGCAAGTACTTCTGTACATTTTTAAAGCATAATTCAAGAGCTTGTTGGGATGGAGGAGGCACTGAAGAGGAGAGGTTCTCATTATATGTGTTCCCTGAACACCACTTAACTAAATCTAAAGCTTGATTTGATATGGAAAAAATAGTTTCATATCTGAAATTTATATAGGTTTCCAGTATAGCCTTTAGATATTATGGAATGAAGACATCTCATTAAGGGGTGATGGCCCTCCTAATTAAAAATAATGCAGTGGAACAGGGAGGGTATAGCTCAGTGGTAGAGTGCATGCTTAGCATACACAAGGCCCTGGGTTCAATCTCCAGTACCTCCATTAAGTAAACAAACAAAAAAGAACAAACAAACAAACCTAATTACTTCCCCACCTCAAAAAAAATAATGCAGTGGAGTAAGTTCTTATTATTAAAGGAAATATATCAGGGCATAGCTTATACACAGGCAGGCAGATACCTTTCTGGTTTTAAAATAAATTTCTGAAACCTAAATCATTCCCTTACACATATCCAAAACATTAACACTGGTGGAAAGTAAATATTTTATACCTTGATAATTCGTGATAAATTGCCGAGAAAATGCTTATTACATTTTCAAGGCTGTTGGAACATACCAATTTTCCCAGTCTTATGTGGACATCAAGTTCTTGTTCTTCCCTTTCTCTCCTCCTCTGTAGTGTTTTATCTCCTCTTTCCCTCTTCACTGCTCCCACGAGTCTCCTGTTTTTCTAATCCTGACTTGATGTCCTTTTTGCCCTGGAATTTCTTTTTCTTCCTATTTTTCTCTCTCTTCTCCATCTGCTTTTAAAATTCCTTAATTCATGACAATGTAGGACCAGTTTCTTTTTTCCAAGTAGTAATTATTAAATGATCTCTTTTTTTTTACCTTTTGTCATTTAAACTTTATAAAATTTGTTTTACTTTTAAAATGTTTCGGCCTCTGACTCAGAAATTTTTTTAACAGCACCAATAAAGTCACTGTTTACATGTGTATAAATCAATCATGGTTGACACTCTCCAGAAAGAACGCAATCCATGATGAAATAAGGAAGTTTCCCACCTCTGCTCTGGGAAGCATCAGTATTAGGAAGCACCACCAAGGACTGTTTTATCCGTTTTCTGTACCCCAGATTAAATATTTATCTAATATAATTAACATTAGGTATTGTCAGCTTTAAGAAAGACACATATCATGAGAGTTGTGAGTTTAAGTTTTATGCACAGTCTTACTGAGGACTATAGCCTGGGAAACAGCCACTCAGAAGCTCAGAGTAAACTGCTCCAAAGAAGTAGGGGAGGAGTGTATACATGTGTATACATGAATTTTTTTGGCTAGGAAAAACGTGTAGTTAAGCATATATTTTGGTAAAAAGACTCCTGCTAATCACAAAGAACAGATATCTCAGGTTGATGATTTTAGTGCTTTTCAATTGTATGGGAAGATGCAAAAATCTAGGGTAATTGAAATTCTTCCTGAGATATGCATCTTAACTATCTAGGGGCCCATTTATCCAACGCTTGGAATGCCTTATCCTGTTTTAATACATTCCAATATCTAGCCTTTGTTTCCAGTGGCTTAAAGAAATTTAGTAATTTTATTGATTTGCTTTCCAATTCTTTGACTGTATTTGCCCTACAGGAATTATTTTATTTATTGGGCTTCACTTGCATTTTCCTCATACTACTTCATACCCACGAGCTAAACCATCCAGGAAACTTAAATGGCTTTCCAATTCTTTCCTACATAATAATGGCTAAGTTCTCAAAAATTTAATTTCTTTTTAGTTTTACTAACTTTATAGAAATAATGAACTAACTTAATTAAAAGCCTTAAAGAGGAGATGAAGATATGAAGATTTTTCTGCGTTCACCTATAGGTCAAAGACTTATGTCAACCAAAAAACATATGGAGCAGGAAACATTTCAAAAATAATCATGCTTTAGTTTAATGGAGTGGAATTAAGCATTTTTCATTATGATTCTTTATATAGTATTCTATGACTGAATGGTGTTCTTGATACTTACCTCTGAAGGGAAAGATACCTCTCTACAGAAATAGTATGTATAATATAAATACCAGTTTCATTAGGCATTTGTTTAAAGTAAGATTTCATTGTTCCTTAGTAATCTGGAGAAGATGATCCTCAGTGCATAACTGAGGAAGATTCAGACAGGCTTTTTAAGTAGCGTGTGCAGTAGAATCAGCTGGGTTCTAGTCTCTATTTTGCTGCTTACGAACTAGCTGGGTAGCTGACCTAGAGCAAGTCATCTAGTCCTTCATTTTACACTTCCTCAACTGTGAAATGTAGGAATTGAATTAGATGATCTCTAAGGTCTCCTGGTTCTAAGCAAAATTCAAAGAGAGTTGGAAGTCACACACTATCTTCCCTACCCCACCCCCACCCCAAGGCAAGCCAGTGTTCCTCATAATAGAACTATGGGTGCATGTGACCACAGAAAACATTCTTGACGTTTTCTCAGAGTTCCTTGCTGCACTGTTTTGGCATTGCGCTTGCCCCAGTTGAACAGCTTTCCTGGAGGACTTGCTCCTGGGCAGTGGCTCCGAGGACTGTGAAGCACTCAGAGTGCCACTTCTGGTCGAGCCCCAGGCATTTGTGCCCACTGTGCAGCTGTTTGCTCTGTTTTCTTCAAGATTCAAATTTAATTGTCCTGTTCTTCTAAGACTTTAAGATAGTCAAGGGAGCATTAGCTCACTGAAAATAATTGAAAACACCTTTTGGAAAAGTGCAGCTGGGAATGTAAGCATGAGATTCCATCATGCTGATCATGGTTTTTCAAGGAAGAAGTTATTTCTCTACCTTATAACATTTTCTAATAAATATAGAGAAGTCAGTTCCACCTCAGACTTTCTGAGTCATGGCCTTTGAGAGCAAGACAGGTCCTGGAGATGGGTGACTAATCCAGGGCCTCCAGGATGGTAGATTGTAAAGCTGTTCTGGGGTCCCTTGCCTGGGCTCTTTCTCTGCATTACCAGCCTCAGTCTTTCCAAAGCCACAGCAAACCATTCTGGAGTTGCACTCATATTCTCTTGCATTTCCCATTGCCTTCCCTGCCTTACTGAGTATGAGTTTTGTCAAAGTGAAGAGTGAGATCTGTGTAAGTAGGCCACCTGAATGCAGAGGAAAATGTCTCCAAAGGACTCACACGAGTGGTCCCACTGACACTCTCCAAGGGGCTCCTTGTAGGTGTGCCAGTATCACAGGCCAGCCTTCCCCTGCAAATGTGGTGTCTCCAGCCCTCCCCAGACTTGCCTGCTTCATTCCATCCCATGTAGTCAAAAGTATATTTTAAGAAAACTTGAACTTAGTTAAACATTTGCAAAGCAACTTGGGCTTACAAGTATCTTAACCCACAGTCATTTGGAAAATGTCATTCTTGGAGCCCTGTCTATAAGAGGGTTATGTGTATGGGGTGTGTGTGTGTGTGTGTCTGTCCCCATGTGTCCTCTTCCCTTGAAACAAAATGCTTTAATACATGAACTTTGTGGAATTTGATTGGAAAGACTTCATGTTTTGTAAGGGAAGAAGCAAAGTGTGGAAAATTAGATAACAAGGAAAGAGCACCAGATTGTAAAGATACTTAGCAGTGTATGGCTTCTTCTATATTCCCAAGTAGTAAGCATCATAAGTTACTCTGTTACTAGAAGTGTAAACATGTTCTGATTTAAATGTCTGACATGTTAGAAAGACATGATGGCTCCTCAATTTTCTAGATAATCCTGGTATTTCAAGCCACTTGAGCATCCCAAATTCCTATTTCAGCCACCTCCAGAAGAGACCAAAAATAATATTGGAAAACTAACAATTTCCTACTAGTGTCATTAGATACAAGCTTAACTTCTCTTTGTAGACATTTTCCAGAATTTTCTTAAGACAAAGTCTTTGTTCAGTGTCTCCTCTTTTGAATCAAAGATACATTGTTCTGATTCCATGTCTGGCCTGAATAAATATTAATTGAAATTCTAAAGACAGTATTGTGATGATTAAGAGCTCAGGTTCTGTGGCCAGATTCCTCGGGTTAGAATCTTAACTCTGACCTTTAGGAGCTGTGTGTTCTAGGGCAAGTTACTCAGCCTCTCTGGGCCTCATTTATGCCACATTTGTAAAATGAGGATGAAGAAATTAATATCTACATCATAGAGTTGTTTTTAATAGAGATCTTCAAAAAATTTCTCTGAAAATAATTTAGAAAAACTGTATACATCCTCACACAGTTTTAAGTTGAAACCTAAAACTTTCTATCATAGGTTTCAAAGTATATTTTTGATAATGAAAGGTAGAAAAAAAAGTGTAACATGAATTAAGATGAGAATTGGTTGTGGCTCAAATAGTTGACATGATTTGAAAAACTAAGTTTTACCTACCTTGCTGAATAACTCAAAGAGAATTGAAAAGAAACCATAAAAAAAGTATTCATATATTTTAGGTATGTATCTGAGTAATTTAGCATTCCCAGAAAACATACATATAACATGCGAAAGAATCAGCATTCTTTACCTATTCTGCTTTGGCTGTTGTTAAAAATTCAGAACATCTTGGCACCAACTAAGCTTCACATGTTTTTACTAATAAGTATGAGACGGAAAAGATAGGACTGTTGACAGTTGGAAATGCCTCGATTAAAGCACTTGTCCCTGAAACCAGTAGTCTTTCTCATCATAACATGTTTTGAATTCCAGGAAGTTCGTATACTCCAAAGACAATGGAGTCCAAGGCAATGAACTGTATAGTAAGATTTGTCTTGGATGAGGAGTTTGTCTTTGAGTAAAGAGAAGGGATTCATATGAATGCAGGTGGATTCTCAGGCAGTTAAAAAATGAAGTTCAAGTGAAAGTTAAGGTCTGGAGAATAATTTCCTTAAAATACTAGTGCATGTACACATCTTACAGAATATTTGCATACCTAATACCCCAGTATGAAGACCATAAGTCGATTAAATGAGTGAATACATGTTAAGCTCTTAGAATAATTCCTAGTATCTAATAAGCCTTGAGCAAAAGTACGTTTTTATAACTATTACTATTCTCAGGCTCCCCTTCAGGAAGAATTATGCATACTTACTTTGATTTATCCTCGGGACTAAGGACTTAACTGCCTGCATTCAGCATCCTTTCGAATTAAGCGACTAAGTACCAGAAAAATCTGATACCTCAGTGTTAGAATCACAGTTCCATTCTTCTCATGAGACAGCCTCACTCCAAGTATAACTGCTGGAACTTTCCAATCAAATTCCATTTAGTTTGGCTATCCATAGATGTGTTATTCTCCTGAATACAAATAATTTTCTCCATGTATGATCCATCCTGAGGCTAAAGGTCCCATAAAGTGGTAATTTCTATAATTTCTTAAGTGCCTTGAGAGATTAGACATTACCGAATAACTGAAGAAACAGAATACAGAATGGAAAAAATTGAAAAAATATGAAATTTAAAAAGGAAAAGATAGTTCATTTTAAACTGGACCCCTTAAAATCTCAAAACCAACGTATAGGGACCTCTGGCCTAACATGTTACCAAGTATTTTGATTTGGACAGCCTATGTCATTAAAGGTTAGTTCTGGACTTAAAGCTGATGTCTTTTTTAACAATGAATGTTCATTTTAGAAAAATTTGAATAATCCAAAAGAAAAAAAAAATCACTGCTTCACTACTACCTAGGGGTAAAGATTCTTGATACATATCTTCTCACTTTTTTTTATGTAAAAAAAAAAAATATATATATATATATATATACTTTTGATTTTTTTAATTAAACTTTTTACTTTGAGATAATTGTAGAGTCACATGTAATTGTAAGAATGATATGGAGAGGTTCCATGTATCCTCTACACATTTTCCCACAATGATACTATCTTGCAGAACTATAGTACAGCATCACAACCAGGATGTTAACATTGGTACAATCAAGATACAGAACATTTCTTTCACCACAAGAGTGATGACCTTTTATACCTACAGCCATTTCCCTCTCTCTTTCACCACCTCCTTAAACCCTAGCAGCCAGTATTCTGTTCTCCATTTCTATAATTTTATTTCAAGAATGTTATAGAAGTGGAATCATACAGTATATAATGTTAGGGGATTGAATTTTTCCTCTCAGCATAATCCTCTGGAGATGTATCTAAGCTATTGGGCCAATAGTTTGTTCCTTTTATTTGCCAAATAATATTCCACATTGTGGGTTTAACCATACAACTCACCATTAAAGTACATTTGCATTGTTTGCAGTTTTTGGCTGTTATGAGTGAAACTGTCATAAACATTTGTATATAGCTTGTTGAGTGAACCCAGGTTTTCATTTCTCTGAGGTAAATGCCCAGAAGTACAATTGCTGGGTCATATTTTAGTTTTTTAAGAAGCTGCCAAACTGTTTTTCACAATGGCTATCCCAGTTGACACTCACACCAGCAATACATGAGTGATCTAGTTTCTCTGAATCCTCACCAGCATTGGTATTGTCACTATTTTTTAAATTTAAGCCATTCTGATAGATGTGTAGTAATAGCTCATTTTGGTTTTAATTTGCATTTCCCTAATAGTTAATGATGTGGAATATCTTTCCATGTGCCTTTTTGCCACCTGTATGTCCACTGTGGTGAATGTCTGTTTGTGCCTTTTGCCTGTTTTGTAATTGGATTGTATGGTTTTTTACTGTTAAATTTTGAGGATTCTTAATATATGCTAGACAGTTGTCCTTTGTCATGTATGTAGTTTGCAAATATTTTCTTCCAATCTCAAGATTGTCTTTTCATTCTCTAAAAGGAATCTTTCACAGAGCAAAGGTTTTTCATTTTGGTTAAATCTAGTGTATCCATGTTTCTTTATGGACCGGGCTTTTAGTGTCAAGTATAGGATCCCTTTGTTAGTCCTAGTTTTATGTTTTACATTTAAGTCCATGGTCAATTTTGAGTTAATTTTTAGTGTAAGGTGGTAGGCTTAGCTTGAAGTTCATTTTTTATTTTTTTCTCTTTGGATATCCAGTTGCTCCAATACCATTTGTTATTTTATTTTTAATTTTTTGGTTGAGCTGCTTTTGCATCTTTGTCAAGATCAGTCATATTTGCATGAGTCTCTTTCTGGATTCTCTATTCTGTTCCACTGATCTATGTGTCTATCCTCCCGGCAACAAACACAGTCTTGATAACTATAGCTATGTAAGTCTTGAAATTAGATACACTGATTCCTCCCACTTTTTTCTTCTTATTTGACATTGTTTTAGCTATTTTAGTTCCTTTGCCTTCCCCTATAAATTTTAGAATTATCTTGTTTATATCTACAAAAAAAGTCTGCTAAAGTTTTGGTTAGAATTACATAAACCCTGTATATCAATTTGGGGCAAATAGACGTATTTGCCATGTTAAATATTCCAATCCGTGAACATAGTATGTATCTTTATTTATTTAGAACTTTGATGTCTTTCATCAGCATTTTATAGTTTTCAGCATACAAATACTGTACATATTTTGTATCCCTCAGCATCTAGCACAGTCGTACCTTCCTGAAGAATGTTGAATTTCACAAAAATCATTGCCATATATAGGAGTGGGAACTTGCCATGAGAAGAAACCATTAGCTCTAATCCCTTTTTTTAACACGGCTTCCTTAAACTAGGAAAACACTTTAAAGATAGCAAATGACCCAGATAAGAAAGACTTTTCATTCACTACCTGAAACTAGATACTCTGCAGTTTGGGATTGTAAATCAGATTCCAGTTAAGAACTTATTGGATTCAGCTGTGTATGGGATATGTCCTGGAGTGGTTCAAGAACCTGTTTTTGCTTTGCCAATTGCAGAACTCTATATATTAAAAGAGAGTTTTCAAATTTCTGCCAATGATCATTTTTCATTGGTAACCCAAAGGAGTTCTGATTGTCATTTTGTGGGCTTTATCAGGAAGCTTAAATCCAGGATTGAATTAATCAGAGAACGCAAGATTGTGCTTCTGCATTTTCCAGTTTTAAAATCTATTTAATGTTGGTAATAGACTGAGCATTTATCATGTTAGTGTTCACACTCGGGGCAATGAAATATAACATTACATAATTCTTTTAAGATGATCCTGAGAGTTTAATATGCATTCTGATGGCAGGAGACCCTCAGGAGCTCAGACATGCATATTCCTCTCAGAACTATTCATATGAACATAAGATGAATAAGCTATCTTCTTTCCAATTTTTCTTTTAAATTTTTGTAAGAAATAAGTACACAAGGGTAAGGAAAGCAGGGGAAGAAGGCTGTTCTTATTGTTGGGATGGTAGGAAAAGCCCCAGCTGGCTTCTAGGTGATGTAACATATAGGCATTTGTTATGGCGTAACCATGTAACCTTGAGTCAGTCGCTTCATTTTTTCAAGCCTTATTTCCATATTTTTACAGGGGAATTGTAATAATGCTTCTGCGTTCCTAAAGTGGTTATAAAATAAGAGAATGGATAAAGATATTTTAAGTTCTAAAAAAACTATACAAATGTGCCATGTTATTCACTCCATAGATACTCATTAAACACCCACTGTGTACCAGACACTACCCTAAGGATAAGGGTGAAAAACCAAATAAGATGTGATCTCTAGTGGTGAAGAACTGACAGTTCCCCAAGGAGAGGCAGACATGTAAAGCAAAGCATCATAGGTGTTCAGAGGGAGAACATTCCACATGTAGCTGTGGAACTGGATTGCTGAAGTGGAGTGTGCAAATTGGTTTTGGAGTTGAGAAACTCTGAAGACAGTATTTTATAAAGGTCATCTATGTTCAGGTTGAGGCTACCCACAATGGGGAGGGAATTAAGAGGGAAAAAAAAACCCAGTTGCCAAAATCCTTATTAAGTGGAATGATGAGGAAAACTCAGTAGCTGGCAGAACTGGGAATGGACACGTGTGGCATGGGCAGACGGCTTCAGTCTTGAGGGGGCGGGGGTGGAGTGATATGAATGGCAAGAAATGGCCTGGAAACAGTGCTGTGGAGCCTGGAGAACAGTACTACCCCAGGCTTAGGGCTTGGGCTATGGAAGTATGAACAGTCTTCTCTTGAGAGACTGAAAGGATGTAAGTCCTGGGGGAAGGGCTGGACAGCGAGTAGAATGAGAGGAGGGAGGAGGAGTATGTGAGAAGGCTAAGCATGTGCGGCTTCCAGTAATAGCGATGTGTGTCATTTATTGAGCACCTAGGAAGTATCAGGTACTGTATTGGCTGTTTTGTACACCTCATCCTTACGGGACGCTTCAAACCAATCACTGTCACCTAGACTTTACAAGTGAGGGCATAAGGCACAAAGAGACCACAGGCATCATTTCAGGTCACACAGCAAGTCCACATTAGAATCTTTGAACCCAGATCTGCCTCACTGCAAAGCTGTGATTTTGCACTGTTTCATATGTCTTCAGAGGGATTCAGAAAGCACCATGGGAGGGATTTGGAGGGCAGTCAGAGAGGAAGGGAAAAATCCAAAAGGGGGAACAAATTTATATGGGAATGAAAATAAAATAGATGAGAGGACTGTTGAGCAGAGATGCTTGTGTTTTTGCCCGTGGCTGAAAATGCCAAGGCTGTGAGGACTGGCGTCACTGAGGCTTCTGGGAGACTTGAGGCCTGGGCAGTGAGCGATGGCCTTGCTGCAGGTTCAGGTGGAGTGCTGTTGTGAAGGTGTCTGGCGGCGTTTGAGGAGAATTTTTCCAGGCAGTTAGTGAAGAGGGTCAGCCTTTCCTGACTCTTCCATTCCTGGTAGGGTGGTCTGAAGAGGCTTAGCTTCCTGAGTGTCAGTGGTCAGTCTTTTAGCCCAGATAATGGAGAGCAGAGAAAGAAGTGTGAGATGATCTTTCATTTGCATGAAAGGTGGGAGCCAATCAGATTTTGGGGTGCTTTGGTCACTTTGTACTTGGGGACCTCTGGAGCTACGTGGTGCAAACTGGAATTTTCATTAGACTGTGGTGAAAAGCAAACACATGTATCAGCCTCTCCAAGGTGGCAGTTACCAGTTACGGTCCAAGACAGCTTTATAACAGAGACTGAGGAAGAAAATACTTTTTCCAACCTAGTCATCCAGGCACAGCTAATGTCCTACTTTCCTTTACTAGGGGACAGTTAATGTTACAGCTGAAACAGCAACTCCCCAGGGCCCATGAGTAGAGGTAGTGCATTGACTGTGGGCACAGGCCAGGACCACAGACTTTTCTGGAAGCAAGCTTTGATACTTGAGGGGAGTAGCAGTCCATCTCTGCAGCTGGGTAAGACTGGTCTCCGTTGAGGGAGATTAGGTTAAAAGAAGAGGCAGAGGATGAGTAACTAAATGAAGAAAAGTTATGACTCTCACAACCTGGATTTCACTTAAGTGCTTCTGCTGAAATTCCTGATTGTGGCAAAAATAGATATGTCCTTCAAAGTAAACACATGTGCCATCTTATCCAGTTCATCACAGAGGGTTTGGGGCAGTGAGAGGATAAATAAATGCCCTCGGAAAGGGGATAATAAGGAAAGAGAAGTAGAAGAAGCCTTAAGAGCCTTCACTTTGCATGAGATGCTTGCAGAAGAAACTGGATCTTTGTTGTAAATGTGATTTCTGCTTCTCCACAGGTAGTGTGTTCTCTTTTTCCCTTGAGTCATGCCGGCACTTCATCTGTACCTCTCTTGCAACACTTTTCATATTCTACACTGTTTTATAGTTTTTATGTTTTTTCTACTTCCTCTACTAAACAGGTGATTCTTTGAAAGCAAGGATAGTGCCTTTTCCATTCCATTTTTTTGTAAAGATCTGCTTTGCATCCCCCACAGTGCTTTGCATTCGGTAGCTACTCAGTGTTCGACTGAAAGAACGAGCTCAAGGACACTGATTCCTCTAAATTTGTTCGTTCTTTACTTGGCCACCAAATATGACACCTTGCAAAGCCAGCTTTCTCCTTTATCTGGGATGAGGGACTAAATTATATTAAAAGTGTTCTATAATTCTTTTAAGTGTATAGGAGAGAGATTTTCTGTTTAGGGAATGTTGCTAAGCCCTCTCATCTAAAATAGCCTTTCCATCTACGTCCATGCTCTGCCAGGGCAGAGCAGATTGGCAAGGGTAGTTCAAAGGAAAAAGCAATGTAATGTCTTCTGTTCATGGCAGTGCAGATGCCAATGGAGGAGGAAAATGTGTATGGTTGAGGCTTGGGATGCTAAGTTCTGTAAAAATGGAGCCAACCAACTGACTGGGAGTATATAGGTTTATACTTTGTGAAATACCTTCCCCAACTTTTGTATATTCCCTGTGCACTCTGTGACCCCAGGTTAGGAGTCTTCAAAAGGCAACTGTTGATTAGAAGTCTCACCATATAAGCAGAGTAAGTGGCCCCTTAAGAGAGGCCCACTTTTGACCATGGAGACAGCAGAAGCTCATAATGGTAGCAAGAACAAAGGGAACAGTGAGAGCCAGCCAGAAAGACACATGTGGAACCCTGAGTCCTGAGCAGAGCAGCTCTCTTTTGAAGGTGGCTGTTGCTCCTTTGGGAATGCTATACAGGTATTGGCAGGGAACCAAACCAGTGACAGGATAGCCATTTTAATGTTTGCAAAGTCTGCTGTAAGCATGAGTCCCTTTGTGTAACTGAAGGTCTAGAGTCTTTAGGTATTTTTTCCTCAAATCTTGAATCTGGTTTTTATTGGGCAGTTGGAAGCACTAATTGGGCAGGTAACAGCAATCATTGTGAGTATTGAGCAAAAAGGAGGCATGGGCAGTGAAGGACCAAAGTTGGAGAGATGCATGTTGGGTGCTGGTATTAGAAGCTCTAGAATGGCCACTTACATTGGCTATTATAAAATGCCCCCTGGGAAACTTAAACAGGAAAACATTTGGGTTTGGCCTGACTAGCTTTGTAATAAGCATGTTTGTTCAAATAACAAATTGTTGCATTAAGATTGGCCTATGTCTTCTACCCTAACAAAAGAGTCTTTGTACTTTGTGTTGGAGGCATTACCAATGAACAGCTGATCTTTACATAAAAATCAACCCCTATTAGTAAAAACCATGAGCAGGACCCTGCCAAGACTCCCATGGTTTATTTAAATCAGCTGCATTAATGCAGATTTTAAATTAGTAGAAGTGTTCATTTGTCCCCCTTAATTTGTTTATAGGCGCAAAGGCCAAGACCAAATTAAGGCTCCTAGCCATCATCTGAGAAAAGCTGGCTTCTCAGTTCCCTGAAATGAAGATAAATGCTGTCTGTGTGTTTGGGTAGAAGAGGGCAGGCAGTAGTGAAGGTAGCTTTCTCTACCCAACCCCCACCACCAGTCCCGCCAAGTTACAGGGTGGAGTTTACATAGAAGCTTGCTCAGGCAGCTCTGAGCCTTTGGACATGTTAGAGGCTCCTTAGCTGAATGGCCCACCCTGACCTCTACCCGAAGCAAGAAACAGATCAAGATGACATAGCTGTGGTCACACAAAGCCTGTTAACTACATTGCCTGTCTTTATTTGTTTATTCAGGAACTCTGAACTTCTTTTTCTTTTTTTTTAACAAGAAATTTGAACCACATTTTGTTTGAGATACTCCAGAGATGTAGCAATGTGGTTACCATTTTATAAACTTTTAAACAAAACTGTTAGCGGTTCACAACTTTGTTTAAAGAACAATGGCTTGGAGCATAGGCCTGCCTTCTCAAGACCCAAAGGACAATGACCAAGGCAGAGAAGAGTCCATTGCAGAGCTGGCTGACTGAAGCCAAAGGCCAGGAATCCACATGTTAGCATTAAGGTCCTCTTCCCATTTTTCAGGAGTCACAGGTGGTGAGTTTGGTCCTGTTGCTTTGGTGATTTACACCAATGCCCTCTTGTTATCTTTAACTCTCCTTAAGTAGAAGAGAAATTGAGGAAAAGTGGGGATGAAAACAATCACTTCTGTTATTTTTTCCCTTATCCCAGAGACTGAGCCACCATTTTTAGCATAGCTAGTTCGCTGCCCAGTCCTTGGCATCCCTGTTTCTTCCCTGTTTTCTGCCTCTGTCATCACTTCTCTCTGTAACAGCCAAAACCACACCTGCGCTTTCATTCTAACGTTTCGATTAAAATATCTGCCTTTATCTAACTGTACATTTGTAGGAACCCTCATTTATGAGTTGTTTTCTGCTCTGGTTGGTTCTAGCTGTTCTTTTAGCCTTTTCTTGGAGTGTCCACAAGAACGTGTAACAAGAAGTGTCATTGAAGTCTCATAAACATAAACAAAAAAAGTATGCAAATATTTATGCCAGTATCAATTTTTCTAGACTTTTTTACAAAGCTGATTTAGTAGATAGTGATTAAAATTGAAATTTAATTGAAAGATTAAATTTGAAATAGCCCATAATTGGAGCTGACCAGTAATATAGATTTGGGGTTGGCAACATTCTGTTTCCAAGTATATGAAACATGTGAATTATAAGAATTTAGATTAGAAACATCCTTTTTCACATGTGATTTTGAGAACTCAGTTTACCCTCCAGTAAGGCATTCTTTTTAGATCAATTAAGATTTCTATTTAACAGCTTCACAGCTTACAAATAAGAATTCCAGAAAGACTCAGTAATCATTGAAAAGGGTAGTTAAGGAGCTATAAGATTAACCATTTTTAACCTAAAACACAGCATTTCTCATGTACCCTTTAAGCAGTACTGACAAGGTATTTCCTGGAGATTAATGACAGTCTGAGTTAATGGGGTAAGGGAAGGTCATTAATCCTTACACAAAGGTAGTCTGAAAAGTAGAAATGAAAAACAGCTACTGGGTCAAGATGATGCAATCCCAGGAGATGTTTCAGAAGATTAGTTACCTTTGCAGAAGCCCATACTTAACTACTGTTCCCACTCCCCCTTCTCTACATAGCATATCTCAGACTCAGGTTTTCAACCCCCTGGGATGCAATGAGGCTTCTGAAAGTGTCTTGAAATTTCTCCTTTCACCAAACAAAACCTTTTTTATCAATGAGCTTCCTCTTCCCACTCTTTCTCACTTAAAACTCATCTTGGAAGTCATTTGTTTTCATGTAGCTTCTTACCATTAGGCTCATTTATAGGTATGGACAGAATTGTGCTTGCAAGTGTAGAAACCAAGGCAGTCAGAATTTACTTCCTACTGATTTCAATTAATATAACTGTGTGCAAGGCATAGAATATGCAGGAAATATGAAATTATTGTTGGTGGCAGGCTGGGATTAATGGAACTGTCAGCCCTAGACACCACTTCAGTAAATCAGATTGATTCATCATACGGACTCAGAAACAAGTCGGTACAGTCAGGATACCAATACAAGCAGAAGTGCAAGCTTCCAGACTGCAGAATACCACCAGAGATGGACACTTGCAAATGATGGTCAGATGTTGTGGAATCTCATTCCTCCTCTAGGCCAGTCTAGGCTGCACCCATGCTGCGTGTGAGCTAATCTGCTGTTCCAACAATCCCCCATCTGGACAGATTTATTAATACCAGGATTAAGCAAGATACATATGACCTCTGGCCCAAGGACTCTGGTGGAGATAGTGGGAAACAGTGGCAGAGGATTTAGAGCCAGTGGATGGAAGATCGTACCAGGAAACCCCACTTTGGCTCTTTACCCAAAGAACAGCTGAGAGCTAGAGAATGATCACTTCTCTGAAAATAAAGCTCTGCCTTCCTACATGGGCATCGTCTTCTGTAACTGTGTGTCCATGGTGAGAGTTTTAGATCCAGAAGCTGATGCTACGGCGTGTTGTTCACCTTCCTGCTGGGAATGCGAGCTTCCTTTGGAATCTTCTAGCTGAGTTAAACCCCATCTGATACACTCAAGTGATGTCTGACTGGCTGTTCCACTAATCCTAGGCTGATACTCTGATTCCTGTAGTATGTCTTCACGTGTTTGGAAACTTTAAAATACCAGAGATTATTTTGCTATTTAAAGAAAGCTGCTGAAAATTAATAAGAAAGCAGAAGTGTGTTAAAGGAAACTATAAAAAACATTTTCTGGTCACTAAGGAAAAGGGTTGAAATGCAAAAGCCCCACTAAAATGGTGCCTGGCATTTTGCCACTAACATGTATCTGATCTAACCCTGAAAGCATTAAATTCTTTTGGATTTTGTGACAGAGCCAAGAGATGTAAACTTGTAGCTACCAATTCAAACTGAACTACTGTTTTAGTGCTACAAGTACAGGTGAAAATCTTTATGTTCTTCTCTACTGTTAAAATTTAAAATTTTTTAAAAACCTTGTTTATGTACAGATTAGTTCCACTAGACCTAGCTAAACTTTTTGAGTTTTTTTTAACTGAAATTACCTTTTACAAATGAACTATCCAGATGTGGATGGGAACATAATAATACAGTTATGTGCTGAGATAACTAGATTATTTAGGTCATGACTGCAATTTTATGATACCAAATGGGAAAATTACTAAGTGCATGTGAATTTGAGGTAAACTAAAGTTTTTCTCCCTTCAGTAGGCATTATGGCCTCTTTTGGAACTTTCTTGATATTGGAATTATCTGGTTACTTTGCTTATCACTTTAAGAGTGATAGATCAACAGCTCTGTCATAGTTTGAACTGGAGCCTTCTTTCCACACAGTTGGCAGGTGTTTAATTCGTCAGTACAGCCTTTCTGAAACCTGGCCTAACCATTTAATAGTAAGAAAGTAAAACTTACTATTTTGTGGGTACAAATGCTGTCTTTCCAACTTAGGAAAGAAGATATAAAACCCTGTAAAAGTGCCTTATTTTAAAAGGAGTAATTTAATCCTCTACCATTAACGTTCTCCCAAGATAGTGTTACATAAATAATTACTGCTACACAGGAAGTCTCGTTTCCCATTCTGGAATAATTCACACACATTTAGGAATTTCATTGTCTCCTCAGAATCCTCTGGGCCGTGAGCCCATAAATTGTCACATTCTGAGTGTGGAACTTTCATTAAATGAGTTAAATTTTATGGGAGGAGAGAGCAGGAGAATTGCAGAAAGGTAGTGACTTGCTATGGCTTAAAGAATCTCAAAGAAGGGGAAAAGTTATTTCTAATTCTTTAACATAGATCAAGGAAACTTGTGGTTTACTTTTAATAATCAACATTCTGGAATTTTTTAATGCCGCAGCAACAAAATTTGGCATTTAAAATTCATACCTGTCAGTGGGCATGTATTGTCCAGAGCAGTGGTTTTTAGGGTCCCAAAGAAAATACATCATTCAAATGCCAGTTCCTTTGGTTCCCAGATGACATTTCTAGCCCAAGACTTCTTAATTTGGTCCAAGGGAATCCAAAGATTTGTGTCTGTGTGTATTCTTGTAACATTTATCAGTGTCCCAGAAGGACCTTGTATATCACATTTTCAAGACCAAATTTTGTTAGACCCAATCTGTAACGCCACAATGAGAGTTTTCTGTATTAATGAAAATGATAGTAATAACTCCTGATTATTGGTCACTTATTATTTGCTACCAGCTGGAATTAACACTTTATATTTCTCATTTATTGCTCCCAAAAAGACACGTACAATTATCTTCTCCATTTTATGACTGAGGAAACTTAAAGCTTTGAGAGGTTAAATAAGTTATTGAAGATCACATAGAATTAGAATTGAAACCCACAATGCCATGTGGGAAAATCCGTGCTCTTAGGCATTGTGCATTATGATAATGAACATATCCATTTATTGGTTTAGTTCTAATGGGATTTTATTTGATATAGATGTATTCAGTTCAGAGAGCCCTTACTCTTTTCTAGTGGTTAGGCATTGCTCCTTATCTAGATGCTACCTTATTATAATTCTGAGATCAACATTGGGTTGTAGGATCCAGAAAAGTGCCTGACATGTGTTTGTGACATAAATAAGTAAACAAATGAACAAGTGTATGCCCTTTCCAAACATGGCTTGGATAGTCTTCTTTTGTGATACCCTTTCATACTGAGTATAAGCTGTGGTGGTATGATAGCAGTGGTGGTGACTGTCGGTTTTTCAGGTACTGGACATGTAATAATGTTACTAAAATCAGCTGATATTCCCTTATAATTGTATATTTGTCAGGCAAATATATATATATATATATCTGGAGACAGCTACTTGAAGATTTTTGCGTAGTTTTTTGCCTCATGGCTTTTTTCATTAGATATTGCAATTTCGACAGGCATTGTTACACAAGAGTAATTAGAGAATTGAATTTCTGTAGATTGATCATTTTTAACTATCTCAAAAAAACAAGCATATTTCTCTGCCACTAATTAGTTCTGAGATCTTGGGGAAACCTCCTCAGGCCTCAATTTTCCATCTGTACAATGAGGAGAGTGGACTATATCAGTTTTTTTTCAAGGATTCTTTTTCCTTTGTTTATTTTAGTACCCTAAAATTTCTTTTTTTTTTTTTTTCACTGAAAATCTATGCAAGAACTCCAGTATGTCAACACCAAAGCAGAATATCCTAGTTGAAGTTTGGAGTAGAAGGTTCTCACCATAGAGCCACACAGATGGTGATTCTAAATGTCTTTTTTCCATTTATTTTACTAAGGTATGATTTACATGTAGTAAAATTCACCCTTTATAGTATGCAATTCTGGGTATTTTGACAACTCATACAACCATGCAACCACCACTGCAGTCAAGACATAGAGCAATGGTAAGTGATACATCAGTCAGTTGTTAGATTAGATTAGAAAGCATCAAAATTCAAGAATCATTGAGGGAAGAGATAGACACTGCAGTCTACATTTGCAAGCATGTTTCTTTATGATACTCTCTCACCACCACCGCATCTAGGATGGAATCCTTAGTAACTTCTCTACCCATACCCACCCTTCAGAATTTTGGAAATTGTCCTAGCCGTAGCTAATTGTTTCAGCCACAGATTGGGCCGCTTATAAACAACAGAAGTTTATTGCTTACAGTTCTGAAGGCTGGAAGTCTGAGGTCAGGGTGCCAAGATGGTCAGGCGAGGGCCCTCTTCCAGGTCACACCCTTGTATCCTCACATAGTAGTAGTAGGCGCTGGGGAGTTGTCCAGGGCCTCTTTTATAAAGGCATTCATGAGGGCTTCACTTTCATGACTTAAGCACCTCCCAGAGGCCCCACCTACTATTACCATCACCTTTGGGGCTTGGGATTTTAATATGAATCTTGGGGGGATACATTCAAATCATAGCCTTAGCCACTTTTACTCTTGTTTGGAGAGGAAAGATTATGACATGTCATCTGAAGTTGAGCCAACTCCAAGATAAATCAAGACACAAATAGACCCCTGATACCTTTGGGAACTTGAAGACTGGAGCTGCAAGACCTCCTATCCAACATTCTCACTTCTCCCCCAACCCCTTCAAAACAGAAAAAAGTAAAACAACTTCCATCTAGCCTATACCACAACTTCCATCTAGTCTGTATCAATAGTTTGCCCTTCCTCACTTTCATAATTCAGACATAGTCTTATATCCCTGTTTCCCACCAATATGAATGCCTTTGATCAATACTGAGTAGGATTTTGCCCATACAAAAATTCTTTTATGGGGATGGGCTCCCCACAGAGTGTGGCTTTTCTTTGGGCTCCACTCTGAGGTGTGACCCCTTTTATAGGGACCAGCCTCACAATGCACAAGTCATCTTGACAAAGTAACAATGTCTTCAGAGTGATCATTGGTCTCTGTAGGTGTTTCTCAGCATTACAGAGCTGTTTATATGTTGTCTGCAGGCCTGTGCTGACCTATGAACTGTTACTCATCTGCTGAGTGATAAGTCAGAAATTGAGAGTAAGCATTTAGGAACTTTTATAGCAATTTTGCATTGCTGCAACATTCCCAGCATGTGATCATTATTCTAGTGATTAATTTTTGTTGCTGTCAACAATGGATTGACTGTAACAAAATTGTGTCCTATGCCACAGGTAGATGGAGAACACAATTTAGCTTACATAAGATGTTCTCTCCAAATGCAGATTGTAATTCTAGGGTGGAGCCTTTGATTCTGGACTTCTGGCACACTCCCAAATGATAATCCTGACCTGCCAACCAAGCTTTGAGGATCAAGGATTTGGTGGACATGTGTGCTTTAGGCACTGTTTCCCCCTTGAATTTATGTGAACACATGTATGTTGCCCTTGTAAAGTCTTTAAGATATAGCAATGAAATATCTATATAATCTTGGAGTCTTGGTTTTCGTTGTTTTCAGTGGGAAGTTGAGCCAATCCATTAGGAAGCTTGAACTTCCCAAGCTTCAAGATGACACTTTTGTTATTGTGCCTTCAAATCTTCTTTTGTGTTAGGAAGGATGAAACTTCATAAATAGGTGAATCGTGTGTCCAGACCTCTCCCCCATCTCCCTAATGTGAAGTCTGCCACGTGTACAGTGCGCCAGACTGAGGATTAAGGAACCTGATTTTTATACCCCATTCCTCTACAGCAATAAGGCTGTATAATTTGATCATTTCAGGTGTGTGTTCTCCTCCATTTAGAGTGACCCACTGCCCAAGTTTTCCTGGGACGTGTCTGATTTTAGCACTGAAAGTCCTGCATCCTGGGAAAAACCTTAGTCCCACATGCACCCAGACAGTTGGTTACCCTACTTTCTTTATTTTTCCAAAGTTGGATCCAAGCAGCAGATTCCAGCACTCCTGCTTTGTTTAATCGCCTGAACAGTCTGAACAGTATAAATATATCTTTTAAACTAAGAGAATGGACAGCTCTGGTTTAGATTTATGGGAATATAGTAGACCATTAGAAGTATAGAATTTCAGCCAACCAAGGAAAAGCTATATAAATTTTTAGAGGAATTTGCAAATACTTAGCTTAAAACATTTTTAAAGAGAGAATTTTTTTGTTTTATATTGCCTTCATTTTTGTTTCACCTTTGTCCATTCAGGGAGTGGGGTGAGTCTTAGAGGATACCTTTTTTCTAATTGTCTAAAAGTTCAAGTGGTAAGTCACAGTTTGAGATTGTCAGACAATCCTAAATGTCCCTAATATGCAAATGTGTCCTTGTCAGCATTAGTCCAAGCATAATAAGTAGAATATAGGGTTAGATTAAGGACACTAGCATAAATTGGTATATATTGTCCTAACTTAGCCAAATGATTTTATTTATTCTTTCATACTTTTAACCAAAATTTGCCACACAAGAATTATGATGGAAAATGTTAGTGACTTTTTTACAATTCATGTCCTAAATACTTTTAATTTTATTTAAAAGACAAATCCTCCATCTTAATTACATGACTTTCTCTCCCAATATAAAGTTATTTTTGCATTGGTTAGAGGGAAATACAATAATAAGTTTTTTAAATCTGAATTAATAACTGCACCTGCTTAGGATCTAAAACCGAAATGGAAAACACAAGGCTTAACCCCACATGCTCCCTGATCAAATGCAAAGGTTCTTAAAATAGCTACGTGTGAAGATGTTCGGAGCAGCTGAAAACCAAGGAGTTGGTGTCCCTAGTCACAACCTGGCAGTTTAATACCATGGCTCAGAGTCAGCTGCCTCTGTCTCTTTCTGTTTCAGGGCCTGGAGTGGCAGCTCCTAGAAGAAGCACAGAAGCAGCCTCTGCTTTATACACATTCCCTTCCCCACCTTAATTCTGCTTTCCTAGTCAAGGGATTGTCCCTAGATCCATCATGAAGATCTAAAACATTCATTCCAAGCCAGGAGAGAAGAGTAGCTAAAAGCCTCCAAACAATTACAACAAACGTTACAAAGGTAGACAATAAATTCCAGGAAAAATGTAAGGAAGAAATAAAGTCACATACATTTGATGGGTCAAAGCTAGTGGTAACAGTCAGTACTAGCTATGAGTGGTACCCTACACACTGTTACCCTCTGAATCTCAGTTACCAGCCGATCAGTTTACTGTCTTCAGATTCCACCAGAAAGACTTTCTTCACTCACTCAAAACTGATCTGTTCAACTCAACTCATCTTGATATAGCTCCCAGTTAACCAGTATATCTCAGCTGATACAGCTCTCAGCTTACCATTTTCCCCCATAGAAAATTTTTTCCTGTGATGTTTTCCCTTACCTATGATAAACTGCTTCTCTCAAGGGCCCACTTATGCTTCCACCAGTAGCAGGATCTGGACTGGGTGGACAATTGATCTAATCTGATGTGACAGCTTTTTAATGTCACCAGATTGGTGGCACTAACAAGAGTTTAAAAATTTTGTTTGCATTCACATGTAGTTGAGTATGCTATTATCCTATACTGTCCCTTCCTAAAATGAAGAAAAAAGCAGTAGCTTATATCTCTTTTAGCAACTGAACTGATTTTTCTGAGGGCCAGAAGACAGAACTGTAGGGTGAATACGTAGAAGGGAAATGGAGGCAAGAAGAGAATGGGGTATGGGGAGGCCTGACACTCTCCCATCCGCAGAGTTTCCAGTTAGCTGCTGCTGCTTTCAAACAGTAGTCGAAACTGTGAGTACTTATGTTGGAAACGCAGAATTTTCCTAGTCCTTCATTTGAGAAACTACTTAATGAGACTGTGCATTAGAGAAGACATTACTCTGTACCAGCCCTTAAACATCTAAAACCTAGTTTTCCCATCTGCTGACCAGGGAATAATCCCTGCCTTTCCTATGCAGGGTCACCATAGGATCAAGGGAATGACTGGTATTTGAGTTTCTATGAACAACGTAAGACACCTAGGTGTAAAATGACACTGTTGTTATGATTAATGCCATTATACAAAGTCTTCTCAACCAAGGCGAGAAACAGAGTACTGCCACTTTTTAGCTGTAGGCTTCAGTGACTGACTGTCTTTGTCAGCTGGGTTAGACAGAAACATCTTGAACTTCTCTCAGATCTGAACCCCAGATAGCTGTGAGGTTATAGTTCAAATTCTGCTCCAATGTCTTCCTTAGGGACTTCTTGTGTAACTCAGTTCTGAAGGAACAAACTATCAGAATGTGAGCTTTCCGTCTGACATCTGTAGTTTAGAACAGAAATGTCAACATCCCTCAAAGAAGGCCCAAGTATTTGCACTAAAATGTATATTCCAATTTGATCATTTGATTATTTGGTCTCTGAAATTGTCTCGCTATCTCACAGACACTAAGTAAACTTTTTTAAGTAGGAAAAAAATTTTTTTCTGGTCCTTTTATTTTAATCAGAAATAAAGGATATAATACTAATTATGGTGAACGACATGAACAATATAAAGATTCAAATCACTAATAATAGTCAGCCCCTCTGTGACAATTTATATACTCAGAGCACATCAAAACCACGTTTGCCTCATTCACCACTGTATCCCCAATAACCCAGCACATAGTAGGCACTCTAAATATTTGCTGGATGAATGAACAAATGAACAAACTAATTATATCCTTTACTGTAAACATGTTCCACCTAAATATAATGAAATTTTTAAAAAATTGTGTGTTCAGCATGAATAGTTATTAAATGCTGGTGACCACTAGTTCTGTCTAAGGCAAATGAAAAAAACTAACAGTTTTTTCTTTAACTGTTTTTTAATATAACATGTTGAAGAAGTTAGGCATGTTATTTCAGTAGAAATTTTGCTTTAAGTTAAATCAAAGAATAATATGGACTCTGTTCTGAAGAATACAAGACCATTTACCTTTGCTTTTCCCCAACTCTTGGCAAGTCGCAACATCTCTCTCCTATAATAGTCACATGTACCATCACTTTGAAGCCACAGTAGAGTATCTCCATCTCCAAGGACAACACCACTACCTAAGACCAATTCTTGGCTAACAAATTCTTTACTTTATTAACAGTTTAAGCAAAAAAAGACAACTACATATGAACCTGAACAGAGTGAAAATCTTTTTAAAAGTTTTTCTGCACTTCTTTGTTTATTATCAATACCCTTCTTTGTTCCAGAATTTTTACAGAGTATTTTTGCATTGGTTGTCATAAGAACCCAAACTCTACATTGCTTTTGGAAATTACCTGGAGAACTCTCCTAAGAGTAGAGCTAATTACCCTACATATTTGTTTTAAAGAAGTAAAAATAGCCCATGAACATTGCTGCCTTTAGAAATTTTCAATAACAAACAGCTCTTAAAGTGTTTATGCTGTTTTTAAATTAAGTATAATGGGAGTTTCATAATAGTGTCAACTGACAACTGTAGAGATATACTTACTTGGAATATTTGTTTTTGAAGGATAGGAGATTGATATATTGGAAAGTGTCATCATAGGAAAAGCATTTTTAGTTGCAGCTAGAGGAACATAACCTTTTTTTTTTTTTTTGGAAAAATTCTCCCCAGTAGTACGCTTCCCCATGCCCTCCTTTCTACAAACCTAATACACACAAGAAACGTGGTGAATGTAGCTAAGCAGTGTGTGTACTGCATCTCTTGCAGTCCTACCTGAGACTTGCACAGATATTGAAGAAAGATACATGATCATCAGTTGTTATGAAGAGAAAAAAGAATGATTGAATATGTCACAAGAATTTTAGCTGAACATGTATCTCTGTTGAATGGGAATCTGTGTTCAAAGCTATGTATTCACCCTAAACATTGACTAATACTCCCATTGAGCAAGTACAGTGAGCAGTACTTTCTCTGGCATCATTTCCCATTGACACTGAGATTTGATGTGCCACAGATATCCAGTCATATTCTTTGGGGTAGTAGGTATCTCCCAAGACCTTCCAGAAACCCTACCTCAAAAATCTGCTTCTGTTCTGTGGCCCCCATTCATCAGATCTTAGCATTAAAGAAATATGAACACAAGTAAAGAAAAAAGAATACTATCTAGTTGCCATTTTAAGATGCTAGTTTCTTCTGTCTTTCCATAAAAAGAAAATTCCTCTCCAGTCTAGCCTGTACTCTAGTAAGTATACTTCTCCAGTTTTATCACATTTTTGATGATTTTGAAATTATGTATTTTAAATCATCTACATCAGCTTACAGAATCAAACTATTAACAAGAAGTCATTTGCCCAAACCATCTTTGTTAAATTTTTGACCATTTGTCTTACTCTAAAGAGGATAACAATTTAAAACTTTATTTTGGTCTTCTTTCATGCAAACCAATTTAGTAAAACATACCTACTGTCAGGATAGTTCCTCTATTTTGCAAGCGGCTCTTACCCGTATTAGCCTAAAAGTCATCATACGTCATAAGCCCTTAATTATACCTGAGATTTGCTGTATTCCTGCGTGTAATGCCCAGGAGATCCTGCTCCTGGAGAGCGGTGTTGGCAGTTCCCGGATGGTGGATAACACAGAAACATCCCCAAAGCCTCTTCTCGACAGCAATAGGGGCACTTACCTTTCTGTGCAGGTACCTCTACTAGATCACACCAGGTAGTCCTCTCTTCTTATCCCCACCAAAATCCAATAGTGGAATCCCGGGGCCAACAGCAATGTTTTCTTCTTGTCTTTTTGGACACTGTCTCAGTTTTTGTTTTATGGGCTTCAAAGCCACGGAGAACTTGCAACCAGGGGCCGCTGCCAGTTCTGCAGAGGAGAGGCAGTGGGGAGCCCAACACAGACTGGGCCCAAACACTAAATATAACCCTCTTCCCTCTCCGGGCAGCGTCCTTCATGCTCTGAACACAGGCGACCTTGCGGAATCCCAAACCCCACAGCTTGCCAGTCTCCACGGAGGAAAGTGTCTAACTGGACCGAGCTGCAGGATGAGGCGACCCAAAAGCCGGGAGCCATCTGTCCAGAGCAAACAAGTAGAGGCAGGTATAGGCACCCTGAGTGTGTCTGTGTGTATGTGTTTGTGTGTGTGTGTTTGCATGCCTGTGCCCAGCAGCTGCTCTCCAGATTAGAAGACACCACTGTTTGGCAGGCAGCTCTGAAACCACCCTCTTGGGTAATTTCAAATTCACGTGCACATCTTGGCTGAGAGAATAAACCTCCCAGGCACAACCTGGGTCCCCTTCTCTGCCTTGTCACTCTCCCAAATACACTGTGAACCACAAACAGCAGTGCCAGCATCTTAAGAACAGATACCCAGATGGACCTTAGACTGCACCTCATTTTGTACCCTGCAACCAAGTACCGATGCGAGCCTTGTTTGAGATTTAAGTAACAAGGGCATGACCTCTTCTTTGACAGTCATAACCGAAGGCACTGTAGAGATTCGCTATTATTAACACTGTGTTGAACTTTAACTTGAGTGCCTGCCTGTTCCATTCAGTGTCACTTGAGACATGAGTGCAAAGTGCTGAGGAAATTTTAGAGCAACATTCAAATGTATGATGGTGTTTATTATTACTATTCAAGGTTTCTATTATTCAGGTGTCAGAAAAAATCTCATATTTGACATTGCTAAAATTTGGAGAATCTAATTTTCTCTAAGTGGTATCACTTATTCTGATTGCCGGGAGAGGGGCAGGAAAAAGGAACTGTTCATTTTTTCAGCTAGCATGTACTACATCGCTAGTTAGGTATCAAGTCCTCTACCAGACAAACCTACCACCATCCAGGTGCTCAATCTGTGCATTATTTTATTTAATCCTCACAGCATCCCTTTAAGTTAGTCCTGTAGGTGATCGAATAAGAAAACCAAAGCTCAGAATAACTAAATTACTTCCCTGTAGTCTCATGGCTAGTAAATACCAGGCTGGGAATTCAAAATTGAACCTGAGTCACACCAAAACCCATGCTCTTTGTTTTTAACTATTATCATTGAATTAATTTCAAACTTACAGAAAAGATACACAAATAATAAAGAGCTCCCATTTACTCTTCACCCAAGTTCTCCAGTCTTTAGCATTTAACCACATTTGCTTTCTCCCTCCCTCCTTCCTTTCCCCTTCACCTTTTTTCCTCCTGATCTTCCTCTTCCCATTCACCCCCTTGTGTTTATATATATTTGTGTATATTTTTCTGAATCAATTTTTATACGTCAGTGTTATCCTAAAAGCAAATACACTCTCCTACGTAACTATAGTATAACAATTAAATTCAGTAAATTAACATAGATGCAGTATTACTTTCTAATCCATAGTTGCCATTCAACTTTTCACCAAATGTCTCAATAATATGCATTCTGGGGGAAAATTTAGTTTTTTCCTTTGGTGCAGGATTATTTGTAGCGTTTAGTTGTCATGTCTCTCCTTTAGTCTTCAACAGTTCTTCAGTCTTTACTTCTTTGGTGACTTGACATTTTTGAAGAGTACGTTTTGTAAAATGTTACTCAACTGAGGTTTGTGTGATATTTCCTTATTATGAGACTGAATTTGTGTATTTTTTTGGAAGGAATACCACAGAAGTAATGCTGCATTCTTCTTAGTTAATTATATGGAGACACATAAATGGAGTTGGTCCATACCAGCTCCACTCTGTTCAAGTGATACCTGCCAGATTTCTCCACTTTAAACTAACAGTTTTCCTTGTAATCAGTAAATATTTTGTAGGAAGATAATTTGAGACTATGTAAATATATCACTACTAAAGAAACTTTCTTCTGTAAGGAAGATCTTTCCCTTTTCTCTTATTTATTTTTGTATTTCTTTTTATCAATATGCACGTATGGATTCCTGTTTTATTCAGAGGCTTTTAATCCATTGATACCATTATTTATTTTGATGCCCAGTGATCTCAGATTTGGCAAGTAGAAGCACCTTCGGCTGGCTTTTATATCCTTTTGACAAGTCCTGATCATTTTCTAAGTACTGTCTTACTTTCTGGCACAAGAAAATGTTCCATGTGCATCTTGTACTTTTCTCTACTCAGCCCTGGAATTAGCCACATCTTCAAGGAGACCTGGGTCCACTATGGAAAGTAGTATTGTGGAAACTGAGATCTGGGCATTGAATGTGCTCACTAGACTGGGATGTGCTCATTGCTTCTAGACACTCTCAGCCACAAGAGCTAGGAAATAGACACACAGCCGTATCTGTTGCTCTGTCTTTTATCAAATACCAAAGAGATCACATTGATAGCTCCAGTTCCAATCTAATGCCATAGGAACATTCTAGCTTTTATCCTTTCCATGTTTGTAACTCCCTTCCTCAACGGTGAGGATAACTGAGTTTCTGTTACCCTCAAACTATTTACTTATTTGCTCATTGCCCCTGTGTGTAAGCAGTCTTCTCTACCCTGCTGGCTGATTCCTCAATCCTTACAGTCTTTTAAGCCCCATCAGTCCTAATCCCTCCAGGAAAAGGAAGAGAAATAATATTTTCTTTTTTTATTTTTATTCATTTATTAATACTTAACTTTCATTTACAGGTACTGTAATTGATGTGCTTAAAAAAACACATATGCTTTATACCACAGAGCCTAAGGACTAATAGAAATGGTAGACATGTATTTTTCTAATCAATTGGTTTGTTTTATAGGCATTATCAGCATCTTATTTCAAGAAGAAATCCATCCTAGTGCAACTTAAAGCCATCTTGTCTTGCTTAAGCTTCGAACAAGAGAAAATTTCACCAGGATTCCTCTGAATATCTCTTGACCTTTTTCCTCATTAGTTCACTGGTTATAGCCATGACTATAATTTGGTTACCATCTTTCCATGATCCTATCAGCCAGGTTTCACACTTCTGCAAAATAATATTTTCTAAACAAAAAGGAAGGTAAAGGAAGAAGGTAAGATTCCTATGCTCTTTCTATATTTCAAGGCATCTGTATCTTCATGGAAAAATCTATCACAGTGTCTACAGAAAATGGGTATTTACAGGGGGAGGAAAGAGAGGACTGTTGGGCTGATTTGTAATTCTCTGGCAGAACAGATAGCTGATGGAATTGCAAATACGTATTCATAAGCAGAACAGATTCTCTAAAGGTCTAAAGGTTCCTATTCCCACCCACTCACAGGTAACCAAGCAACCAAGTACAGAAGGGAAATAACAAGAAGAATATTCATAGTCTTTTAGTGGTCATTTTTTCATTGACCTGGAGCTTCTGTTTCCTCCTCTGTAAAGATTTTGCATTGAAAGAAACCTTAGATCTATTTTAGCACTAGTATCTTGTGAGTCTCTCCATTGATGGCTTGAAAATGATCCAGGAAAACCCAATTCTATGCTTTTTTGCTCAGCTCTTACTAATAGTTATCACTGCAGATGTCTACAAGGTGTTGAGAGATATGTTCATATCAGTTCTTGAAAATATGAGAGGTTTAAATTCATTTTAAACTGTTTGTCCTTTTTTTGTTTGTTTCTATGAATCATGAAAAGAAATGCAGGGGTCTCAGCAGAGCTGGATCACAGGACATCAGAGACAGTGTTCCTGGACATGCCTCACTTTTTCTTGACTCAGATTCCAGACCCATCCTTCCCACTGTCCTCTCCCCGCCCCAGGTGGATCATGTACCTCCTTGGTACTCCCAAGAACCCAAAGCTTAATTGCACCTTACCCTCCATCTCGCTTCTTTGTAATTGGCAGCATACTTGTCTCTTCCCAACTGGATCAGTCATTTTTAAATTCCAGGGTTTTTCCTAACAGACATTTACCAGCAGCAAAATTGACAGATTTAAATTTCACATTTTTTCCTCACCTTCATATTCTCTAAGGGTGGGATTATTATTATATATTAAGGTGGGATTTATTGTTGTTGTTGTTGTTGTTGTTGTTATTATTATTCATAAAAATAAAAGGTCTGAATAATCCACAAAATAGAAAAATAACTCCAGGTAAACAGGTCTGTTTAGGAAAAACCTGGTATAATGAGGGATACCTTTCTCTTCCTTTGAAGCCCACCTGTGGGCAGTGTTTTGGAATTATATGTATTTCAAGGTTTCACATTTTTCTGCAGTGAAAATTATGCCAGCAGATTCACTTAAAAAAAAAAAAGATGAGGAAACATATTCTTCATTTTTACATTTTTTTAAATTTTATTTTTAATTGAAGTGTAATTGATTTATAATGTTAGTTTCAGGTGTACAGCAAAGCGATTCAGTTATACATATACATACGTTTTTTAAGGTTCTTTTTCATTATATGTTATTATAAGAAATTGAATATAGTTCCCTGTGCTATACAGTAGGTCCTTGTTGTTTATCTGTTCTTTTTTTTTTTTTTGAAGTACAATTACAGTGTGTCAGTTTCTGCTGTACAGCACAATGTCCCAGTCATGTATACACATACATATATTTGTTTTCATATTTTTTTTAGGAAAACACATTCTTGACTTCAGAACCATGTTGTTACAAATAATTTGTACTTTTCAGTTTCCAGGCCCTATTTCTTCATATACTTCAAGAATGCCAAAATACCAGGTGACAGCTGTTTTAGCTCTAAGACATTCCTCAAGTATCCTATTTTGATGTCATTATGTAATGCTTTTCTCTTGGCATGGCTATCATCACTCAATAGCTTTGTTGATATGTATCACTGCATAGCTCTCTTCACTTTGCATCCAATTACTTTTCCAAATGGGTACTAGTTCTCTCCAAGCTAGAGAAAAAAGGAGAGAAGAAATCATTCTAACAACATCTCAAATTGGATTAATGTTTTCTCCTTGGCTAGAAAGTTCCTTTGTGAACAAGAAAATGCATGAGTTAGAAATCTTTCTCCCCTCTCAGCCTTTCTTCTCTTTAAAAATGTTATTTCATTCCAGTCTTGTTTTCCTTTCTAATGGCACATCTTATAAAACAGATGTTAGGTCAGCCGAGAGCTTGTTTAAGTTTTCAGCTCAAATCTTGCCTTGATATCGGTAGTCTCTGATAGCCTCAAGGACAGGTATACAGGTATAAGCACACAATTTTCAGTTCACTTCAACAGACATTTACTGAGTGGCCACAATATACCATGTAAAACTCAGAAACTAGTAGAAGAGGCACACAACAAAATTCTAATTTTAATGCACTGTGCATTAAATAAAATATAAATATAATTTATATAATTTTATATAAATATAAAAATAATGTAGGGCTAAACATAATGCTGTTTGAGTCTACTTGAACTGCAGGTCAGGGAGACTGCATGGGGTGGAGGTGGGGGTGGGGATACATGACCTAGACACCTTGGGGGAGGAGGAGGAGGAGCTTTCTTCCAGGGAAAGGGTAAGGACGAGGGCACGCTTGGCAGAGGACACCATGCAAGCACAGGCACGCTGGCAAGAAAGCACATGATGGGCTCAGCAATGGCACACTGCTCCCATGCCCAGAGGACACGAGTGTGGTGTCCAACTTTGTCCTAAGTAACGTGGAATCTTTTTTTGGGTCCAGAATGTTAAGGACCTTGTTGTTTTGGTGCCAAGTGTTATAACTGTACTCCGTAGACAGTGGGGAGCCACCAGGCATTTTAGCAGAAAATTAGAGGATTTGGAACCAGAAGGCCTTCTCATGGGACCCTGGAATGTTTCATCTGAGAAGAAACTCGGTGCTCATCTAATTTTAGCCTCTTGTTTTATTCATGAAAATTGTGTAACTCAGGTTTAAATTTCACACCACTGGGTGCCCTGTACCTGACATAAAGCCTTAAAGAAACCACTGTGTCACAGCTTCCCCAAAGTGATCCCTAGATTTAAGCAAGGTTATCTCTGTGCTCTGAGGGGGCCATGAGAGTCATCTCGATGCACTTTTACTGATGAATGATCCTAGGACCTCTGTGGGGTGGGAATGAGAAATGGGTGAGGCTGCCCCAGCATGGGGACCAGCAGCCTAGGTTACAAGTTGGGTGTTTCAGCCCTGCAGGGAGGATCTGGGCAGGTGGCTACAGCATGATTCCAGGTGGGCTGCTAATTTGGGGCCAGATTCCAAGCAGCAACTAGGGAATAGGAAGCTGGAGACACGGAAAGACAAGAATTACGCAAGGAAGCTGAACCCCTTCCAAATAAACTAGGTGCTGAGCAGCTATAGTCTTAACAGAAAAATTAAATACACTGAGGAAACCAGAGAAAGATTGATCCTAAGGGCTGAGCAAATCAGGAGGTGACTGGAGAATGGCTGCTGTACATTCAGTAGATGAGTAGCCAGGGCGCTCCAGAGAGCATCCCTAAGCAGGAATTCAATTCTAGGCCACATTTTCTGGTGTGGCCAGGACAGACATGGTTCTTACTGGCCAAAGAACCAGACAGAACACAGTGTGAAGATTCAAGATCTGCTTTATAGCCACTGGGCAGGGTTGGGGAGGAAGACCTTGTACCCAGAATATTTCTGAGTTTCCAGGCAACTCCATTGTTTGGCATCCCAGGTCAGGGCCAAATGGCAAGGTGACAAGGGTGTTCCACTCGGAGCAGCTTCGCAATAGCTTCCCAGGAATACATTGTACCATCTCCATTCTTAGTGTTCTGTTGCTTGACTTTAAGGTTCTTTTGTAATTTTTCTTAAGGAACACCATTCTACTTACATAATAGCAACTCTGCTTTCAACCGCAAATGTCTCAAATGAGAAAGGGCTAATCCCCCCTTATTCAGAATATATTGTATGCCAAACCTGGTGTTATAAAGCATTCATTTTGAAACTTTCTAATTGTAGCCGTAAGTTAGGTCTTCATTCTTTTAGATTCTCAAGTTCAGTCAGGGTGGTCCTGGTTGAAATGAATCCATGAAAACCTCTAACAGAACTCCAAGATTTACAGTAGTATAATAGTATCTGTGGTGGTAAAAACATAAAATAAAAAGATGGCCTTCTATTGTTTTTTTTCAATTTACTCTTTGCAGTTATATTCACTTCATTCATACATTTGGCAATTATTTATTGCACATCTGTTACATCCAGGCACACTGGAGATATAACCAAAAAACAGATGTTATTGGATCCTGCCACCTTGGAATTTAAAGTGTAAGGGAGGGATCAAATAAATAAAAAGTTAACAAATAAATCAGATAATTTTAACTTGGAATAGTGCTGTGGTAGAAAGTAAAAGAAAACTGTAGCAGAGATGGAGAGGGAGGAGAATGCCTTCTTTACGTGTCAGAGGAGAGCGCTAGAAACACTGTCTTTTAGATGAGCCAGACAGTCAGGTGAGCCATTCAGGCAGGGTCATGGCCCTATTTTTTTAAACAAGAATTCTACACGTCATTTTCACTTTGCAAGTTGGTTAAATTCATGCCAACTTTCCACTCTTCTTCAGCTTTGTTCCTGGTACACAGAAAATTTTTGGTAAATGTTTGTTAAGTTGACTTGACTTGAATTTCCAGTGGTGTAGAGAGGTGAGTAGAGAGGGAGAGTTAGAAAGACCAATGGCGTCCTCTTTACTTCCTCTCTGGAGATGGTATGTGTTGGCCAGTTACCATGGCCTCTAAGAGTTAGTATTTTCAATCTATGATGGATACAGTTTGGAGTGAATAAAATGACTCTCCACTAGAATAAAAGGTACTGTGTATATGCAATATAGGTTTTTAAGAGCATCTGGTTAGAGTTTAACGTGGCTGAAAGACACTGCTATTTTTTTTTCGTGTTTCAATTACCCAAATATGGCTAAAACTGTGCTTTGGAGATTTTCCAAAATAAAAACTCTTGAGGTGAGAGAAATTTCAGCCCCAACAATAACTTGAAAATTGGAAGTTGGACTAGCAACTGTTTTTTCAACTGTCTTAACTCTGTCACCAATCCTATGATGATTTGATTACATGTGACAAGTCTGGTTTCTGGCCATTAAACTGCACACTTTGGCTATAGGCATCACTCTTTCCCTTCTTTTCTTTAACCATGTGTCGATTTGGGGGCAGCAATGAGAACTATGGAGAAAGCATGAGGTTTGGGAGTTCAGGCCTTCCCATCAGCCGCCAAGTCATACAGCTGGCGACCCTGACCTTCTCAGCAGCCTCGTGATTCAGGGCCAGCTGCAAACCAGTCGTGAGGTAGATCACTCTCCATCCTCACAGTCCCCATCGCCCAGCTTTGTTATTCAGGTGCCATTAGCTTACTTGAACATCAAGGACATCCTGTAGGGGGAAAAGCATCCCCATTGGCAAAGGGCTAGCTGGGAGCCGTACAGAGCCTGGCACAGAGCAGTCACTCAACAAAGGTGACAGCAAGCACCTGCTGACATCATTATTTTTAGTATTAATATTGGTGAGTCTTACGTGGTCAGATACCAGCTTTCAGATCAACTGTTTCCACTGTTCCTCACCCCCATCAACCCCTCGGGCACTGCTTGACACCTTCTTTAAGTAAAGGCTGTTGTCCTAATTTATTCCCTGTATTTTAGAGTCATTCCTATTCATGGCACTCTCATTATTCCATCTCCATGTGGCAAGTGGCATTCCTTCTTATTGCCACTCTGAATGTCTTTATTGAGGGAGATCCATCTTCAGAAGTCCAAAGATGTATACCTACACCATTCTAGCCACACCAGTCATGCCCGGCCTTCCTCCTCTTTCCCATGCAGAGGGTGGTTTTGTTACCATCTCACTGCAGGACTTCTCATGACAAAACACAACTCAGTTTCTTCAGGCATCTTATACAGTTTGCTAAATATCTCCTTGATCTCAAGTGCCTCATTTTGCTGGAAAGGGAGGAGCATAACACATCTGATTTCTCACTTAGAGAGTTGGGAAATAATCATTTCAGTTAGGGGCCTGGGAGACGCATCTATTTGTAAAAGAAAGGGGTTGATATTTCTCTGGCTGTCTGCTTTCTTCCATCTGCCCCCAAGCCCACACTTGGGAGTCATGGCTGGGCATCTCGCTCAATGAAATAAATATTGTAATGGGTCAAGCAATTAGCAGGCAGGATTTTGTTTGGGCTGTAACTTGACTCTAATCACTGACCTCAGAGAATATGACGTAGCACCTTAGCGGTATGCTGGTTTAGAAGTTTCCACTCGCCTTTCCCCTTTCAGCCAGATTGCCTTTTCTATTTCTAGGCTTGTCCTGTCGATGAGTCAGGTTGCCCCAGACTCTTCTGGTGGATGAAAGGGGCATTCCTGACTTGGATGTATTTTCTGCATATATAAATTATAAAAAGGAAAAACTCTGTGTTCATTCCTTGGCATAAAAGTAAGGAAACTGGAGGATTGAGTGAAGAAATTATAAAATAGCCAACATAAATAAATCCTGGCCCTGGGGCCTGAAGGCAGCAAGATGTACAAACACAGAAAATGGCACCCCAAAATAACTCTTTTCTATGTTGAAAACAATCATCGTAAGGAATGTAAGACATCAAAGGTCATGTTGATGTTTGCTACCAAGTCTCCTAATCATGAAGTTAAAACAGTTTATGAAATATCTCTTTGAAGACCTGTATCTTCCTGCAGCACAGTCAGTGGGTTTTTGTCTCTTCCCCTGTAGCAAGTATGGAAATAGTCACCCTGCCTGTCTCCCTGGGTCCTGAAACTGTTTCAAACAACTAAAGAGTTCTCTGGCGGGTCTCACCCCCTTTGATTTCTGTAAATACAGTTTGCTACAGGAGTTCAGAGAGATGGTGTTCTTTTCATGTTCTTTAAAACATGACATGGTAGGTTCCCTTGTGTGAGACCCAGAATCACCTTTCAAGGCCTCGTTCAAAGCTGTTAAATTATCAAAGGAAGTTGCTTGCTGTGCATTTTCACTTGTGCTGTAATTATTAAGAACCTAAAAACGTACTTCTGAGGAATTGATTGTTTTTGTTGTTGCTGCTGTTATTGTTCTTAGCCTATGGCTACTCTGAATAGTGACAAGATTTCCTTTTGTCACATTGGCAACTAGAAACTTAAAGAGTCCAATTTGTGCCTCATCAATAGCAAATATATAGGTCATTGTAACATCTTTAGTGTAACTCTTGGATTGGTTTCAGTTCTAATTCTTATTTTCCTTTCAGGTTCACTCCTACCTTTACTTTATACTATCTTTCTTTGTCTAGCCTTGAAAGCTGCCTTAAATCTTTTCTGGAATAAGGTGGCCTGTAGTTAACTCTAATAGCTAGATACCTTTTTAAAATGAAAGAAGAATGTTGGGCAGAGAGGGAGGGAGAGAACTGTGGGAAAAAAGTAAGACTACACAAGTGTCAGCAATTTAACCTCTGTAAGCCTCGGTTTCTCAGCTGACCTCCATCCAACATTTTTGTGGAGCTCAAAATTATTTTTAGATAGTGAAATTGAACACGCTTTATAAGTTATAGAGCTCTGTGCAGCTTCATTGTGATTATTTTCAAGCCATTATTAATTAAGGCAACTCTCCAATACCAATGCCAAGTCCTGACTCAATCTTCATCTCCGTTCAGTAGAAGAAGCTTCCTAAGAAGTATCTGAGATCAAGGACCAGGCTTTTCTGAGAGCCTTCTTGTTGTCGCCTCTAGCAGAGAACCATAATCTTTAGAGCACCACAGAGGCAAAGTCCTTTCTTCAAGGATGGCTCTGAAACCTCCAACCCTGACAGTTCCATATCTGAGCTGGTACAGGGGACAGAAATCCAGATCATCACCAAGACCTGGAAAATAGCTGGTCAGCAAATCCTATGTACCTCAGTTTCTCAGACATCTGCACAGAATTCCCCGGTACCAGCCCTTCCACTCCATACATGTTCCCACTTAGAGTTGGGAACCCCAAGTTTATACTGTCTCCCACTTAGAGATTTACAGAGTAATCATTTAATTTCTGACCTAGTCCCAAAATTAGAACCTCTTGGCAGGAGCAGTGTTTATAGAATAAGGGGTATGAAGACAGCTGACAACCTTTGGTGATCACTGCTTAGCCATTGTTATCAACGATATTAGAAATAATTCTCAAGGGAATTGGGGCAGGAAAAGACTGAGAACCACAGCCCAAATGATCCATTCTTGTCAGAGGCCAGTTCTCTTTAAAGCAGACGCTGGACAGGTAAAAGCTTCCCTTAGATCCCATCAGTACCATGGTCAAGGGCAAACACTCCAAAATGGCAAGTAGGAGGCAGCACAGCATTAAGGACAAGAGCAAGCCCATGCTGTCTGTGTGGGAAGGCTTAATGGTCAAGGGACCTCGGCAAGACTGTGCACCTTGCCAAGCCCCAGTTCTGATAAATGGAGATGGTTATGAGGATTCAATTAAACCGTCCACAAAAAGTGCTTCGCACTGATATACTGGAGGGCTGGGGAGGGAAGGGGGTGATCTTTACAATCTGGGCCCCGCCCTCCTTACAGCTTCATTTCCCAGAACACCCCTGTGTGCACCTCACCCAGAAGGACATCCCCCAGCCCTCTCACGTCTGTGACTTTGCACATGTTGTTCAGGAATGCCATTTCCTTTCCTGATCTGTGCATTGAACTCCCACTCTTTCTTCAACATCCTGAGGAGATTCACTTCTTTGTGAATGCCTTCCCTCGTAACAGATTCTCACTCCAGCGAAGTGCAGAGTTCTGCCCTCCTAGGCCCCCTACTGCTGCATACTCTGCACTTGCATTTTAATAATGTTTGTCATAAGATGTATTATTAGATATTATGTTTATTTCATTAAGAAACCAAATGAAATTCTAATTTATCTTAAAAAGAAAATGATAACATATGGTAGAGAAGTTGTTAATGTTTTTGTCATTGTTGTTGTTTTTCAACTTAAAACACAATCAGAAATTGTGTTTTGAAAGACAAGCCAAGAGAGCTAAATGCATATTTTTATTGAGGTATAATTTACATGTATTGAGTTACTTGAATCTTAAGTTCAGTCAGTTTTGACCTAGAACATTTAAGTCACACCTGAAAGTTCCCTGAGGTCCCTTCCCAGTTAATCCCTACCCCACCCACACCCTCCCATACAGAAGCAACCACTGATCTGCTTTCCCATGTGAATGTTGCCTACTCTAGAAGTTAAGATAAATAGAATCGCAGAGGATGTGATTTGTTGCATCCTGCTTGTTTCACTCGGTAACGCTTTTGAGACTCATCCATATTGTTGGATTTATCGGTAGTCCATTCCTTTTATTGCCCAGTGGTGTTCCATTGTGTGAATAACCAGAGTTTATCTGTTCTCCTATTGTCAGGCATCTATCACGTTGTGGTTTTTATTTTTTAAATTGTTGTACAGTAAAATTATCCTTTTTTTTCTTTTGACATACAGGTCTGTAAATTTTAACATACTTAAACATATATGACCACCACCATAATCAGTGTGTGCAGACAGTCCCATCAGCTTAGAAAACTCCCTGGTGCTCCCTTTATAATCCCACTCTTCCCCCACCCCAAGTCCCTGACCACTGCATGTCTCTTCTCTATCACTGTAGCATCACGTTGCATTTTAATTGCTTATACACATGTCTGTTGTTCTCACTATATTGTTAGCTATTCAGAGTAAGAGGACAGTAGCTTACTCATCTTGCCTCCTCTGGGCTTAGCACAGTACCTGGTGCATAGCAGGAGCTCATTAAATATTTAAAGGATGAATGAATTAATGTCCAAGTAGCCACATAATGAATCTTTTCATAATTCTTAAGAGACAAGAGGAAGTAGAAAGCTGAAGAAAACCAACATTAACTTTGTTCTTTTTAAGAAAATCTTAGGTCCTTTTTTCACAGCAATAGTGATTTTATGATTTTATAAAATTCTAAAGAGCGCTGCCTGGTAATTGCCACTTGAGAGAATATGTTGAGTCACCCAAAATGAGTAATCTTTCATAAAGGGAGTTCAGCAAATGTTTAATTATACTAAAAATATTAGTACTGGTTAAGTTTGAACATGGAAATTAAAAGGAAAAAGTTAAACATGCTTCTTTGTTACCTATTTCTAAGTATATTCCAGAAGTTTAAAATTCTCCTCCAGCGTCTTTAATATATTTTCCAGGTAGTATTAGTTCTATAAGGATTCTCTACACTATATTTAGAGAAACTCAATATTCACACTGTTACTTTTGACTGAAATTTTGTTTTCCGTATTTTCCCCTAAACCAGTGTCATCTTTATCTAAAATTTATTTTACTAAAGCCATTATTATTGCAAGTGATACTTGGTTTTTGCAGCTAGTGTCTTCCCTAGAGCACATTCAGTTCTTTTTCAGCTTCAGCTTTACTTTTCTTTTCTTCCCTTCAGTGTTTATTGGTGTTTCCTTTTTCATTAATCACAATACTGAAACGACTCTGTACATATCCTTCTTATCCTCTTCATTTCACCCACCAGGACATTATCTCTTACAAACTGAGCCTTTTGCCAGCTCCATGTCACATTTCTTTAAACAAATAAATTTTTCCATATGCTTAGCATATACCCCTGAGCCCTATAGCTATTCCCTTTTTAAAAACAGAAATGGGGAAACAGCTGTTTCTCAATTCCTATAAAATGTGTCCTGTTTTATAGATCACGCTGGACAGCTCTATTTTGATGTCTGCAATATTACTTGGTCCTTGAAATTGTGAATTTCCTGGATCTGAATTTTCCTTTCACATTTGGGAAAGAAAGATTAATTCTACTAGACATTTCAGTGTGTTATACAGGCCATGAGATCTCCCCTATAGTTTGTTTTGGTAGCTACTGAAGGGTTCACATGGAAGAAATGCCTTCTTTACTGCACAACAAAGGTTTTAACTCTTAAGATTGATATTTATGTGGTCATCTCATGTTTCAGCAGATGTTGATTTAATGCATCTGCCAGATTCTAGGCTACAAGCAGAATGTGCAAGGATGGAAGGACACCAGGCTTTCAGGTTGCCCACCGTCCAGTAGGGAGGACAGATGTAGTCTGATGGGTAGTCTAATCAAAGGATACCTGAGCTGTAACAACCACTTAGAGGAGGAGTTGGCAAACTACGGTCCATTTTCTGACTGCCTGTTTTTGTGTATAAAGTTTTGTTGTAACATAACCATGCCCACTTATTTACATATTTTCAATGGATGCTTTCCTGATTCAATGTGTAGTTGTAACAGAGATCATATGGTCCACAAACCTAAAGTATTAACTGTCCAGTCCTCTAATAAAAAAAAAAACTTGCCAACTCTTGGCTTAGAAGAAAGAACATCAAGAACATGTATGGTCACCAAGGAGTAGGGTAGTGGAGGACACCTTGAAGAATTCCAGCATCTTACAGGATATAGGTAAAAAAAAAAAAAAAAGAGGACGCATGAAGTGATGGGTTGAGAACCAAACCATAATGTGCCAAAACACAAAGGAGGAAAGAGTATCAAAAAGTTGAGGGTTAACATCAGTGTCAAATGCCCCAAGGCAATCAGGTAAGATGATGGTTATAATGACCATTTCCTGAAAATTTACTTGTATTCCAGGCTGTGTGCTAAACAATTTATAGTCATCATGTCAAGATTCTATGTAATACTTCTATAAGGTTGGCACTATTAATAACCCCATTTTGTAGATGAAAAAACTAAGGCACAGAATGAGCAAGTAACTTTCCTGAAGTCACACAGCTTTAAATGGCACAGGTAGGGTTCTAATTCCACCTGATTCTAGGGAGCCTGTAATTTTAATCCCTGTCCTGTATTAATTTGACAATTAAGGAATCATTGACATCCTTAGCAGAAGTAATTTCTATGGAATAATGGAGATAGAAGATAGCTTCAAATAACTGATAATAATGTTTACCATGAGCTATGCAGTGTTCTAAGAGTTTTACACTAACTCATTTAACCCCTCAACAACCTCATTTTATGTATTAGGAAACTACAGCACAGAAAGGTGAATTAACTTGCCCAAAGCCAAACAGCTATTGAGTGACAGAGGTGTGATGTGAGATTCTTGAGAGAAACAGCTTAAGTTCTGTCCCTACATCCTTAGTGACCCCCATCCATCCCTGCCTTTTCTCTCTCTCTCAGAGACTTCAGCCTGAATCTGATGCTCCCTGTTTTATTATTCCCTGTACCCCATTGTGACAGCCATTTGGAAAATAGAAAAGAAGGTAGTTCAGTATGGTTTTTGGAATAAAATGATAGAATTACACCTATAGAAGACTCACAGGCAAATAAATGGAACCAGACCCAAGCAAATGTATGATTTGTGTTTTGATTAAATGAAAATGCCATAATAAGATAATGAGAGAGGGAAGGATTGGTCAGCAAGATCTTAGGACAATTGATTAAACATTTGAAAAGATAATAAAGTTAGAGCTTCACTTTATACCATACAACAAAATCTACTGCATAGGATTTAAGTGTTTAAAAAAAATTAAATGGTTTAACAAAAAAATAGATAAAAGTTTCTACTTTGGGATAGAGTGAACTTTTCAAAGTATAATTGCAGTGAAAAAAGATGATATATTTGCTCTTCTTACAATTTAAAACATCTGTAGGTCAAAAATAATCTTAAAAATTGAAAGATAAAACAATTTCAAAAATTAATCTTAACATTTGAAGACTAATACACATTGGTATACATTTGTTTGTATATGAACATTAAAACCCTCCTTGACACATGAACAAAGTTTAAAAACATTCTACTCATATAAGAAATACACATGGCTAATAAAAAGACTAAACTATTTACTCTCATTCATAATCAAATGAATGCAGATTAAAATGCAATATTTTTACCTATTGGCGATGTTTAAAAACTCAGTATTTGCAAGAGTGTGATGAAGCAGGTGTTTTTATACATGTTGATGACTTTAAAATTGACCTCAAAACCTTCTGGAAAACAGTTTAGATGTTAAGACCCTAACCTTTTTACAACATAATTTCTCTTCTAGAAATTTATTCTTATCAGAAATATATAAAATGTTATAAGGATGTATATTACAAATAAGTTCACAAAAGCAACTTTTAGAACTAATCTAAGTAATGATAGAAGACAAATAAGTATAGTAGGCAAACAACAGTTTGTCATATAGCCATTAAAAATGTTTTTTAAGACTACTGACATGGAAAAATGCTCATGATATAATACCAGAAGATAAAGTATTTTTATACAATATGTAATTCCAGATATTTAAAGTTGTGAGACTATGTGTATATATGCCTACATATCCTCGGATATACAGAGCAAAAGGCAGAAGTCACTGTATCAAAATTATAAAATATATATCTTGTTTTAGTGGGACCATCTTTTTATGGTAGTGCCAATTTTTTTTTACTTTTTCTTTTTTTTTACTTTTCTTTATTTTCTGAAGTCTCCACAATTAGTATGTAATGCTTTTATAGCAGGGAAAAGGGTAAAAACATTTTGTTCAGTGATGACCCCATAAAATGGTAGTACAGTATTGATAAATCAAGTCTCGTTTAATCTCTTTTTATTTACCCCATTAAATTGTTTCATCTCAGCTTTATCCCACACTATTATGTAAGACCTCAGAGTTATAGTTCTTAAAGATCATTCCCCTCTTTGTACCCCTCTTTGTATATTTCCCATGTAGTTGATAATTAGCTACAAGTTAATATCCTTAAGCCTAGTTTACCAGCAGGAAGGTTTTAAAATGAAGCAATCAAGTACCTGTCCAAAGCTACACAAAAGGTCAGTTAAGACCTGGCTTTTCCATTGAGAAGTTGGGTAAGAAAGTTAAGCATGCTGAAGCAAGGCATGTGAACATTACACCCACCTTTAACGGTTCACAAGATGCACATTAAGGGCATTCATTAAGTAATCTAGTAAGTAGTTGAAGTCTCTTTGAAGGCTGTAGGGCAGTCTTAACAGAAACAGCATGCTTCCCCATTGTAATATTTGTCTTCCTTGGGATCATAGTTTATAACAGGGTGAGTGGGTTGCAGGTCTCACTGCAGCCTCATAGGCTTTTTCCATATGAAACTTCTGTTCAAGGGACATGATGTAACTCATGTGCCCGTGTAATGGGCCATGTTCACCTATATATATTTTTTAATGTTACCCTATCCCTCTGTACATCAACACTTCAACCTCACTCTGGAAATTTTGACTTGTCCAGGATATACAACATTCTTATTAGAAACTGGCCTGAACCAGAAGAGAATCGTAAATCATAGTAGTATGACTTCATCATTCCACAAATGGGAAGACTGTGGCATAAAGTAAGAGATTTACCCAAGGTCACAAAAGTTGGAACTAGAATCTAAGACTTCTAGGACTTCCTTTGTCACTCCTCTATACTGGCACTTCCTGAAATGTGTACCCAGAGTGATGTTCTGAGAGCTGTTAACAGTTGTGCTGCAAAGAGCAGAGGTCAGGGGTCAAATAAGCCTGAGGATGATCTCATTTCCATTCCCATACTTGGGGAGTAATAATGTATATTAATATATTAAAAATCCCTGCAATAAGACAGATACTAAATCAGATGAGATGTGGAAATGACAGGCATAAACCAGCACTAGACAAACCAGAATATATATATTTTCCCCAGCTGAAATGTAAAATGTGCAGGGGTGGTGGGGGCGAGTTACTAACAGGTAGCTGGACTGATTGGGTGTGTGTGTTTGTTTCGGAGGAGGGGAGCTGTTCGCCACATGCAGCAGATTTTGCCTCAGTTACATAAATGTTCTTCAAACATAAGAACATGCTTTCTTGTTAAACTAGGCTCTACCCACAAAGCCCCGTGGATTCCAGTACCCAGCTTAAGAGACCAGTACTACCTGAGAGCTACCTAGTTTGCTTTTTAAGTTAGAGGGGCGGTATTGCATAGTGGTTAAGAGTAGACTCTTGAGTCAAAACTGCCTAGGTCCGAATCTTGGCTCGCTCTCATTAACCTTAGGCAAGTGCTTGACTTTCCACCTCTGAGAAACAGAGATTTATAATAATAGTACCCATCTCTTAAGACTGAAATGGAAGTTAAATGAGTTAATATATGTAGAGCATATAGAACACTGTCTTGCTCAAAAAAAAGTAAGAGTTAGTATCGTTCTTATTAATTTCTCCAAGAACAAAGAATTTATATAGTGCTGCTTCCAGATGTATCAAGTATGCTCATCCAATAAACATAAAATTCTAATAAGCCCCAAAATGCCACTGCCAGCATCCATGGCTCTATTCACCTGACTACAGATGCAAAGGTTGACCAGAAAAGGTGGTTAAATTGAAATTACTCATAATTTGAAAACTGACCCCACCCAAATATGTAAATGTTCCAACATTTAAAATAAACTAGAAAGGAAGAAGGGTGAAGTTCTAACACTTAAGACTAAAGTTGTGGTTCTGTTGCCTAAGCTATTTGTCTATTTTTTTCCCTTAAGCTAAAAATAAAATAGGATAAGAAGAAAAAATGCTTTATTCAGGACAGAGAGCAGGCAGATAACTATTCTGCCTGCAAAGCTGCCCTCTGATACTTGCATAATCTCCACTGCATTTTTGTAACAAAGATAAGACAGGTCCTGTGGTAGCCTGAGTTTTAGCATTAAAGGTCCCTTTTCACTCCCACTGCAGCCAGGCTTAAATGTGAGTGTTTACACAAGAGGTCGGACTCCCGTGGCTCTGGGTGCTTTACCCCTGAGGTGGGTGGTTCCTGAGGAGCCTGTCCTGTGTACACTTTTGTTTATTTGCTTTGCCATTTAGTTATTCTGTGTTTTTTCTTTCTCCCAGTTTTACTGAGATCTTTTTTTTTTTTTTAATAATACGTTCTTTATTATCGCACAAACCAGAGCAGCATGAGGCAAATAGTTAACCCAGGTTGGGTGACTTGGAGACTGGAAAAGTCTGTCATGAGTATCACATGAGACCTATAGTGCCCATGAAGAAAGTAAAACTTCTCTGCTACCAGAACACAGCTGAGGTCCTCTTGGCTAAAGATGGGTCCTGTCCACAAGTTTTCCAGTCAGAGGGGACCCCCTTTACAGCTCTGTGTAGGTTTAGAGTGTATAGCATACTGATTTGACTTACATACATCTTGAAATGATGACCACGATAAGTTTACTGAACATCTATCATCTCATAAAGATACAAACTAAAAGAAAAAGAAAAAATATTTTTTCCTTGTGATGAGAACTCATAGGACTTACTCTCTTAACAACTTTCACATATAGCACATAGAAGTGTTAATTATGTTAATCATGTTGTACATTGCATTCCTAAGACTTGTTTACTATAACTGGAATTTTGTACCCTTTGACCACCTTCATCCAATTCTCTCCCCCCATTCTCTGCCTCAAGTAACCACAAATCTGATCTCTTTCTATGAGTTTGTTTGTATTTGAAGTATAGGACCTATAACTCTATGTTCATTCCTGGTACGCAGCATAGTGATTAATATTTCTATACATTACAGCTGCTGACATGTAACAGGCAACAGAAAATTGATAGCATGTAAGATCCTCACAAGTAGGAGGTGAAACATTTCCCTTTAATCATGTATTTTTTGAAGTGATATTATTGGTACTATACCTTCTTTAAAATTTTCTATATGAACTGGAAACTTATTGTATAAGCAAATCCGGATCTGTTGCTAGGGACATCTTCAGCTATGAAAATTGGAGCATTATTGGAATGTAGACCAGGCTTTAGCAGTTGCCACTAGAAACAGCAGAATTCGAGGAGAAAAACGACCACCACCACCCCAACTCCCCATCCCTGTTCAGAATGACAAGAAAACTTCTGATGGAGAAAACTAACTCATGGGGACTTACATTCAGAACCGTTTGTTTGGTCTATTTTGGAGAGAAGTAAGAGGATGTCTTAAGGAGACTAAGAGGTAGAAAAAGTAGATCATGCCCAGTTTCTTGCTGTATATGAGAGTGAAAAAACAAAAAAGGGAAACATGGTACCTAGAAAAAACAAAACAAAACCAGAGAGACATATGCCATGTTAATTTAAAGCCTGATGAACCACCACAAGCCTATGGAAAACTGAGTGGTTTAGTGTCCCTGTGCCTGGAGCAGGGAATGAGTGGCCGGAAAATGCCAGGAGCCTGAAGGCTGAGCCTGCCCAGGCTTCTCTGAGCAGCCCCCTCAAAGCAACCAGCTGCCTTGGATTAGCTATGACAGTCATGGCCTTGGGTTTGCTGCTCCTCCTGCCACTGATGACATAATTCTTTATTTGCTCATCAGCTCCTGTTCTCTTTTCTCAACATATTCTTTTCTCTGAAAGTTGCGACTACTTGCTAGATTATAGCCCCAAGATAGTCTTGTTTCTACTTTTGTAAGTTCTTTGCAGAGAGAGAAACTTGCACTGAATGTTGGAAGATAGGGATGACATTTTGATAGAAAGCAAGAGATGGCAAAGTTAAAGGGCATGGAGGCATTCTGAGCAGTTAGAGTAAATGAGAAGTTCACTTACAGATTCTTTTCTGGTGTGACCTAATTGATTGTAAGTCCTTATTTTTTGATCATGGCATACCTGTAGTAATTATTTTGAAAAGTGTGCAGAAGCAGTAACGGATGGAGCATCCTTCCTGCATGATCACAGTTAGTATAAGTGGAGTCAAAATTGAGAGCCCTTTCTTTCATTGGCTACAGTTCTCACTGTTTGTTTTTCTTCTCCCCTTTCTTTCTCTCCTTTCCCCTTCTCTCCCTTCCCCTACCCCGGGTTCTGTGTTGCTGGTGTGGCCTTAAGGCCTTCACTGAGTTTACTTTTCACAGGGTCCTGTTCTTTGGATGTGGGAATTATGTTCTTTCTCAGTGATGCTGGTGGGAGTCCCTTAATGAGCTGGGAACGTGGTTCTTGAAGAGTAGTTCTCAGCCTTGCTTCCTGGCCAAATAAAACATTCTGGTTCCTAGGATGAGTAATTTTAGCAAAACACTTTAGTCTGTTGAAGTACAGCTGTGTCTCCAACATTAGTTTTCAGTGTGTATAGTTAGATTTCCCAGAGAACAAGTGACCGCCTCTAGAAATATAGAACATCCCTCCCCAAATAAGTAAAACTGGACTAAGTTAAACGAGATGGATTTTTAAAAACTGGGTCATTACATAATGATGAAACAGCCAACAGGAAGTTGTTACAGTTCTAAACTTGTATACATCTAACACACCTTGAGATGTGTAAATAAAAATTGGTATAATTACTAGGAAACATGAGAAAATTCAAAATAAGAGTGGAAAATGTTAATACACAGATCAATAATAGATAAAACATAAACATTCATAAACATAGGAGATTTAAAAAACATGTTTAACTGTGATCATACATAGAACAATTAGATACTACACATTCTGTTTAAATTATATTTAAAACAATTTTAATTGATTATGTACGGAGACAGATGGTTACTAGACTTGTGATGATTTCATAATGTATACAAATATCAAATTGCTATGTAGCACACCTGAAACTAACATTGTACATCACCTACTTTCAATAAAAATAAATAAATACATAAATAAATAGATAATAGGTTATGTACTAGGTCAAGGACTGGCAAACTATGTGGCCCATGGACCAGATCCAGCCAGGATGTGTTTCTGTAAATAACGTTTATCAGAACACAGCCACACCCAATCATTTACATGTCATCTAGGGCTGCTTTTACACAGCTGCAGAGTTGAGTAATTACTGACAGAGACCTTACTGCTGTGTAAACCCTACACTTACTGACTGTACTACACTACAACCTTAAAAAGTTTGCTGATCCCTGTGCTAGAAAATAAATCAAGTCTTAACAACTAGCAAAAAATTGATATGCAGGCCATTTTTCTAGCCACGATATAACAAAAAGATCACTACAAAAATCTGGAAATTTAACTATATACGTCTAAATAACCCATCAGTCAAAGAAAAATCATTATGGAGACTTTAAACATATTTAGAATTAAATGATAATGAAAATGCTATAATATTAAAACATGGTATTCAGGATAAGTTATAAAGTATTAAGAAAATGTATATCCTTAATGCTTACATCAGAAGAAAAAAACATATTGAACTAAATATCCAACTACAAATATTAAAAAATTGATAGAGTAAACCTAAAGAAAGTAATGAATATTAATTAGTGTAATAGAAATCAAAGATACAATAGAAAGCATCTATAATACAGAACCTAGGTTTTGTGTATTTTTTTTAAAGAACGACCTCTCTAAGATAGAACAAGAAAAGAAAAGAAAAAAAAGGTGCAAATGAAAAATGGGAGAAAAGAAAAAGACATAGCTGTATATGATTATTAACTCTCTTCAATAAATTTGAAAAGTTAAATAAATACAGCCAATTACCTAGAAAAATAATACTTACTAAAACTGGGTTAAAAATAAATAGAAAAACCTTGATAATCCTATAACTGTTAGAAATTGAAACATTTGTTAAAACATCTATAAAAAGAATACTACACTCTACTTCTTTTATTTACAGATTTTACCAAGTATGAAGAAACAGATCGTCTTAACTATATAAACTATTTCAGAGGATAGAAAATGAGGAGACATTTATCAACTCTTACATGAAGCTAGTGTAACCTCAATACCTAAACCAGTCAATGACTACTACAAAAGAAAATTATGTCAATATATATCTAAGTAAAATGATGATCAAAATAAAAACCAACATTATTCAAAAAGAAATACATCATGGCAAATTGTCATTTATCCAAGGAATTGGAAGAATGGTTTAACATTAGATGACCTGTTCTTACAGTTCACCACATTGATGGATTTTAGGAGAAAACCCATATGATCATCTCAATAAATGCAAAACCAAAAAGCATTATATTAAATTTTAACCCTGATTCATGATTTTAAAATAAAACAACAAACAAATTTCTTAGCAAATGGAAAGAAGGAAACATCATTTCACTATAAGCAGCATCTTTTCATGCAAGGGTAATGTGGGGGTTAAGATTGTGGACTCTAGCATTAGAATAGATTCAGATCCCAGCTCTGCCTATTAGTTGTGTGTCATTGGGCAAGTGTCACAAATTGTTTGATGAAAGTAAGCTTCTATCATTATTCTTTAAAGTCAAGTTTATTGAGGAATAATTTACATAGTAAATAATTTACATAGTAAAATTAACCCTTTTTTGTGTATGGTTCTATAAATTTTGACTAATGCATACCATTGTGTAACCACCACAATTAAGATACAGAACATTTCCAACAACCCCCAGAAATTTCCCATCTCCAGTCCACAGTAACTACTGATCTGGTTTTTTTCCCTATAGTTTTGCCTTCTCTAGAATGTTAAGTAAATGGGATCACATGTTATGTAGCCTTTTGATTCTGGCTTCTTTTGCTTAGCATCATGCTTTTGAAACTTACCCATGTTGTGTGCTTCAGTAGTTTGTTTTGTTGAGAAATTATGGGAAATAGTAGGAAAGTTCAGCAGGTCTTACCAGAGCAGATCTAAGTTTTTGTGAGGCCTGAAGCTTATGCAATTTGGGGGCCCCTCTCAGAAAAAGAATACAAAATTACTGATACAAAATTAGATTTGAAAGAAGTTGTTTTAAATGAGAAATCACAACAGTATTGTTATAAATGCATGAATTCTGAAAAGTTTTATTTTACTCATCCCCATCAAGTAAGACCAAAAAATGTGTTTTTTTAACTGTAAAATGCACCATCTACTGTATTCCTATAGGAGAGACCTTTCATTTTAAATAAACAAAGTGGGAACCTAATTCTCTGCTTACGGTTTTACATTTTTAATGATTGGAATAAGTTTCCACTGGCTAGTTTCTAATTTCATACATCCCAAACCTGGTTTCTCCTCCACTTCCCACACAGATCTAAGGAAGGGGGCTAGGGGTGCATTTGTGTCACAATTCACCAGCTCTAGCCCTGCACACTCTGTGTCAGATGTCTGATGAGTTGGCATAGGGTGGTAGGAGTATTTCTGGAAGCATTTCTACACTGATAGCTAGCAATAATTTAACTGTAGACTGTATGATTGTGAACCTTATAATACTAGCCCATTAAACTCAAACTCAATATTTGTCCAATCAGCTCCTTCTAACTGGATTCCCAAAATGCTTGCTCCTGTTCCAGTACCACTCACTAGGGGATATGTGACAGAGGTGAATTCTGAGTGGAAATAGACAGTGATCTATTGTATGTATTTTAATCACCATATATCTTTCTCTTGCTAATTTTTTAAGAAAAATTAACTGTATGACCCCTTGCCAGGATTCTCCCTAGGACCTAGAAGGGGTTTATGCAATCAAGTACTTTCCTTAAGTACAAGAAGCTTAAGGAAATTGCTGAGAAATTGGACTTCTGATACTTCTCATAAAGAGGACAAAGGCAGGGATTGAGGGAAAGAGAAGATATACACAACTTTTAACTTTAACTTGCTCTTTTTTGCCTTGGGTTGAAAAAGGACAGTGTACTTGACTCTACTTCTGAATTCAACCAATCCCATCTGGTGGTATCTTTTTTTTTTTTTTTCTCCAAGTAGCCCCTCAGGGAGTTGGAGAATGAGGCAGCACCTCATGACTTTGGTGACTCCATTCCATGGGCCAGATTAGCCACCGGGACTGAGTGGCACAGGCCTGGCTTAACTTCCTCAAATGGCAGCAGTTCTAGAGGAATCTAGATGCTGGAGCCAGGCTGGGTAAGTTGGGTCCCCATAGTGTTCTTTTGATATTCTCTTAATTGAAATCACAGAAAGGCAGTTTTCTCTTTTGGAACCAAAAAGCATCACAGACTAAAGAAACAACTAATTTATTCAACCTACGATGATACGAGATTACCTCATTTTATATGTTAAAGGGTTTCAGATGAAATAATTTTTTGGAACAAGAAGTAACTCAGATTTAGAGTATTTGATTGACAAGATATTTTCAATATTTCTCATGGGGTTTTGTTGTGTTAAGAGTCACTTACCTTTAAAATGTGTTATTTTCAACTAGATTGCTTAAATACAGACTGTACTCTTCAGTTTTCAGATTCTGGGCAATGGGAGAATATAGAATTCAGATTTTTTTTAAAGCATTACTGAGTTTTAAATATTTATGGATTTGATCCTGGTATTTATTTATTTTTATTTCATCCTTTAGGACAACCTTACAGTGATTTTTTAAAGTTAATAAAAGTGTAGAAGATTTGTGTAAGAGCTTTAATGTTTAACACAGAGAATATATATTACTTTTATAATAGAAATAAAGCAGCAGGAATTGGGGAGTTGCTTTTTACTTTTAACTAACATTGGGCCAGGTACTTGGGGCACTCATGGATACCCTCAGAGTGTTTACAGTTCAGATGGAAAAAAAGCACACTGTGAGGAAGGAAAAAATTATGTACTGCTTTACAGGGTACAGTTAGTGTAGAAGCACTGTGAGCAAGAGGAAGAAGGCCTGTGTAGTCAGCCAAGACTTCCCCGAAGGAACCCAGATGAAGATGGGTTGGAGGACTAAGAGTGGCCTTTTCTGGGGAAGGGAATTCCCCAATTGGGGTCACCAGATTTAACAAATAAAAATACATACCTTATTAAATTCAACTTTCAGATAAACAGTGAATACTTCTTAATACCCTACAGATATCCCCCATGCAATATTGGGACATACCTATACTAAAAAATTATTTACTGTTTATCTGAAAGTTAAGTTTAATGAGGTAGCCTGTATTTTATCTGGCAGCCCTTGCCTAAGGGCTTTTATTTTTGAAGACTCTATCATGGCCTCCATTGGTTGACTGGATTCTCCGAATCCAGCCACCCTTCTGTCTCTCCGGGGTCAGGACAGCAATGATAGGGGTGCTCCAGCCGTAAGATGGTGCTCTAGTCTGGTCCACAGCCAACCACATACCTGCTGGCTTTTCCAGCGTAAGGATATTGGGCCTCCCAAAGAAGAGGATGGATTTCCTTTAAAGACTTTTTTTTAATCAAACTTTTAGATTTTGAAATCATTATAGATTCACATACAGTGCTAAGAAACAATACAGAGACATTTCAAGTTAATTATTGAATAAGGTGTAAAACTTAAGTAAGGGTCCATTTTTTTTGCCTATGGATTTTTTTCCTATTTGTTGAAAAGGTTATCTAATCCTCTATTAAATTGCTTTTGCACTTTTGTCAAAAATCAGTTGGGCATATTTGTGTGGGTCTCTTTCTGAGTCTTTATTCTGTTCCATTTACCTGTGTGTCTGTTTCTACACTAATACCACACATTCTTGATTACTGTAGCTATATAATGTCTCAAAATTGTGTAAGTTAATTCCTCCCACTTGATTATTCTTTTTCAAACTGTTGTAACTCTTCTGATTCCTTTGCCATTCTACATAAATTTTAGAATAATATGTATATATCTAGAAAAAATATTACTGGGATTTTCATAGAAACTATGTTGAACCAGTATATCAATTTGGGTAGAGCTGGCATCTTTACTATGATTAGTCTTCTAATGCATGAACCCAGTATATCTCTTCACTTATTTAGGTCTTCTCTGATTTCTTTCATCAGTATTTTGTAGTCTTCAGCATGCAAGTCCAATACTTGTTTTGTTAAATTTACACCTAAGTATTTCAGGGATTTTTTTCAGTAATTTTTTTTTCAGTGATTATAAATGGTATTGTATTTTTAATTTTTGTGTTTACATGTTCATTGTTAATATATAGAAATAAAATTAATTTTTGCATACTTATCTTTTATTCCGCAATGGTGCTAAACTCACTTCTTAGTTCTAGCAAGGTTTTTTTTTTTATTTTTTAGATTCCTTGGGATTTTCCATGTAAACAATAATGTCATCTGTAAATGGGAATAGTGTGATTTCTTCCTTTCTGATATATATGTCTTTTATTTCCTTTTCTTGCCTTATTATACTGGTTAAAAGTTCTAGCACTATGTTGAATACTACTGACTAGAGCAGACATCCTTGCCTTATTCCCAATCAGGGAGAAAGCATTTAGTCTTTTATTATTAAGTATAATGTTTGCTGTAGGTTTTTAATACATGCTGTTTATCAATTTCGATTCTTTTAAATTTAT